>NC_138866.1:88609816-89809816 GCF_965194805.1 Balaenoptera borealis
GGGACTAAACTGGTAAGAGAAAATCATGTAAACCGAATGGAGGTGCCTTTAAGAGGTACACATCGAGGTACCATAGGATTCAGCAGGCACACTCCTGGGCATATGACCTAAGAAGACAGAATTAGAAAGACACAGGCAGGCAAAACTGCACTGCAGCATTATTGCAATAGCCAAGACATGGAAGCTAGCAAAAACTCCATCAACAGATGAATGGAAAAGAAGAACTGGTATACGTACTGGTGCAATATTAGCCCAGGAAAAAAATGGAACAATGCCGGCTGCAGCACCATAGATGAGTCCAGAGGTAATCACAACTTGAAGTAAGTCAGAAAGCGAAGGACACATATCCTATGATATCACTTATTGGTGTTACCTAAAAACGGATACCAATGAAGATTTTTCAGAGAGAAAGGCAATCATACATTCAATCAACAAACGCATGGTTAACCAAATGGAAAGGTGTGAGGATCGGATAAATTAGGATATTGGGATAAACAGAGCTATACCAACACATGGGAAATATATAAGCACCAAAGACCTACGGAACACCGAGAGAAGACTACTCAACATTGTGTCATAACCCACATGGGAAATGGATCCGAAGATGAATAGATATATGTATATGTGTAAAACAATGACACCTTGCACACCTAGCAGAAACAAAACATTGTAATCAAATTTGCTGTGATAACAAATAAAAATTAAATTAAGAAAGCCAACAAGAAGTAATGAGACATAAACTTATGGAGGTTTTTGCTGGCACATTCCATTCTAATTTACAAGTTGGAACGTTACACCCAGGAAGGCTCTTTGGCCCTAGTTAACCAGATTTGGGAATGGAGAACTGCCACAGCCTGGTGACCGTCTCCTGCAAAAGCAGATTTAAACACAGTGCTAAGGGTCACTTAATATTCACAAGAATTGCAGCTCTGTAAATGACACCGGCCCGCAAAAAATATCCTGGGTTCAAATATCGACGAAAAAATTCAAAAGAGGGCAACCTTTCAAGAAGACAATTTCAAGAGGCATATTTAACTTACATATTTTTTTCGTTCTATTTTTTGTTTGTTTGTTTAACCATAAAGGCCATGGAAAAAGCTCAACGTCAGGAATTTATAAAGATATGCAAATGCAACCTACTAAAACTTTTACCTGACAACAGTCAGAATGGTCATAAGCGAAAATCTCTAAACAATAAATACTCAAGGGGTTTTAGAGACCTGTGTGCCCTCTAGCTGCTGGTGGGATGTCAACTGGGAACAGCCAATAGTGAGAACAGAAAGGAGGTGGGTTTAAAGGTAAAAATTGAGCCACCATATGATCTGGTAGGCCCATTACGGGCCCTATCACCTGAGAAGACCAGAATCAAAAGAAACAGGTTGACAATCGTACACTGGAGCACTATTTCCCCTAGCCAAGACTTGGAACAAGCAAAATTTCCATCAACAGATGAATGCACAAAGAAGAAGTGGTCCACGTACACAAAGGAATATTACTCCGATAAAAAATATAAATTAAATATAAAAAACAAACCTAAGTTAAGGAGACATAAGCTTTGGAGGTGTATCCGTGCACAATCCACTCGAATTTACAACCAAGGAACACTACTTCCAGGCAGGTACTTTTTCCCTCGTAACCAGTGGGGAAGGTAGAAATCCTGCCGCCCCGTGGCGCTTTGCCGCAACAGCAGTTTTAAAACCTGTGCTAAAGGACACTTCATATCCCCAAGGACTGCAGGGCTATAAATGACACCTGCCAACAAAATGTGTTGAGGGAGGTAATGGCCAAAAGAATTCAAAATATGGCACATACTTCAAGAAACCATTTGAATAGGTAAGCTGTACTCACTCTTTAAAAAACAACAAAAAAGTACATGGCTATAAGCTCAATATAAGGAATTATAAGACATATGCAAATCCAGCCACAAAAAGGTATCAGCTCACACCGGTCAGAATGACCATCAGCAAAAAAATACAAACAATAAATCCTGAAGGGGTTGTGGCGAAATTCATACCCTCAACTTTAAGTGGCTCGTAAACTGCTAAGTGCCACTAATGAAAACAGAATGGAGCTGCCTTTAAAAGGTAAACATTGAGATACCATATGACCCTGCAAGCCCACTCCTTGGCCTATAACCTAGGGAGACAGAAATATAAAGACACAGGCAGGCAAAACTGCACTTCGGCAGTATTAAAATAGCCAAGACATGGAAAAAACCAAAAAGTCCATCAAGAGACGAATGGACACAGAAGAACTGGTATGGGTACACATGGAATATGAGTCACGAAAAAAAAATGAAACAATGCAGTTTGCGGAACCATAGATGAGTCTGGAGGTAATCACACAACTTGCAGTAAGTCAGAAGGCGAAAGACACATACCCTATTATATCAATTATAGGTGTTACCTAAAAATTGATACCAATGAAGGTATTTCCACAGAGAAAGGCAATCACAGATTTCTTAAACAAACTTTTGGATAACCAGTTGGAAAGTTGTGAAGATTGGCTACATTAGGATATTGGGGTTAACAGAGATATACAAACACAGGTGAAATATATAATCACCAAAGACCTACGGAATTCCAAGAGAAGACTACTCAACACTGTGTCATAACCTCCATTGGGTAGGGATCCGAAGATGAATAGATATATGTATATGTGTAAGAAAACCACATCTTGCACACCTAGAACAAACAAAACATTGTAATCAAATTGGCTGTGATAACAAATAAAATTTAAATTAAAAAAAACGGACAAGACGTAATGAGACAAACGTATGGGGGTTTTTCCTGGCACATTCCATTCTAATTTACAACCTAGGAACAGGACTTCCAGGAAGGCTCTGTTGCCCTAGTAACCAGATTTGGGCATGGAGAAATGCTGCAGCCTTGTGACCGTATCCTGCAACAGCAGCTGTTAACCCAGGGATAATGGTCACTTAATATTCACAATAATTGCAGACCCGTAAATGACACCTGCCATCAAAAAAAAATCCTGGGATCGAAAATAGACCAAGAAATTCAAAACAGGGCAACATTTCAACACGACAATTTCAAAAGGTATATTTTACTCACACTTTTTTTCTTTTGTTTTTAAACAACAACAACAAAAAAGGCGTGGCAGAACGCTCAACATTAGGAATTATTAAAGACATGCAAATCCAGCCTACAAAAATGTATCCGAATGACCATCAGCAAAAATTCTGCAAACAATAAATGCCAAAGGGGTTGTGGAGAATTGCGTACCCTCAGCTCTAAGTGGGATGTAAACTGGTAAGAGCCATCAATGAAAACAGAATGGAGGAGCCTTCACAAGGGAAACACTGAGCTACGATTCAATCCAGCAGGCCCACTGCTGGGCCTATCACCTGAGAAGACGAGAATCAAAAAGACACAGGCTAGCAATCCTGCCTTGCAGCAATATTTACCACAGCCAAGACTTGGAAGCAACCAAAATGTCCATCAACAGATGAATGCACAAAGAAGAAGTGGTCCATATACACAATGGAATATTACTCTGAGAAAAAATATAAATTAAATATTATCAACAAACATAAGGAAGGAGACATAAGCTTTTGGAGGTTTATCCGGGCACATTCCACTCTAAAGTAAAACGGAGAAACACAACTTTCAGGAAGATTCTCTTTCCCTAGTAACCGGAGTGTGTAATGTAGAAATGCTACCGCCCTGTGGCTGTTCCCCACAACAGCAGCTTTAAAAGCTGTGCTAATGCTCACTTCATATTCACAAGAACTGCGGGGCGGCAAATGACACCTGCCGTCTAAATGCCTTTTTTTGTTTGTTTTAATGTCTTGAGGGAGGTAATCGCCAAAAAAATTCAAAATGTGGCACATACTACATGAAAACAATTTGAATATGTAAGTTTTACTCTTTAAAAAGAAAGAAAAAGCATATGGCTAATATCTCAATATAAGGAATTATTAGACGCATGCAAATTCAACCACAAAAAGGTATCAGCGCATTCCAGTGAGAATGACCATCAGCAAAAAAACTACAAACAATAAATGCCGAAGGGGTTGTGGAGAAATGCATACTCTCAACTTTAAGTGGGATGTAAACTGGTAACAGCCACTAATAAAAACAGAAAAAGGTGTCTTTAAAAGGTAAATTTTGAGCTACCATATGATTCAGCGGGCCCAATCCTGGGCCTGTGATCTAGGAAGACAGAATTGAATGACACAGGCAGGCAATAGTGCACTGTAGCAGTATTACAATAGACAAGACATGAAAACAACCAAAAAGTCCTTCAAAAGATGAATGGCCAAAGAAGAACTGGTACATGTACAGATGGAATATTAGCCAAGGAAAAAACGGAAACAACATCGTTTGCAGCACCACAGATGAGTCTACAGGTACTCACACAACTTGAAGTAACCCAGAAAGCGAAAGACACGTATCCTATGGTATCACTTATAGGTGTTACCTAAAAATTGATACCCGTGAAGATATTTCCACGAAGAAAGGCAATCACAGATTCATTAAAGAAACTTATGGTTAACCAAATGAAAAGGTGTGAGGATTGGATACATTAGAATACTGGGGTTAACAAAGATATACAAACACATGTGAAATATATAATCGCCAAAGACCTACGGAATTCCAAGAGAAGACTACTCAACATTGTGTCATAACCCACAGGGGAAATGGATCCGAAGATAAATAGATATATGTATAAAAGAACCACATCTTCCACACCTAGAACAAATGAAACATTGTAATCAGATTTGTTGTTACAAAAACTACAACTAAACATTAAAGTAAAAAAATGAACAAGAAGTAATGAGACAAACTTATGGGGGTTTTAACTGGCACATTCCATTCTACTTTACAACCTAGGAACCCTACTTCCAGGAAGGTTCTGAACACTCTGTATTAATTTATATGGGAAGAGGACCTGTACATAAATATATATATATATATATATAATGTTCAAATGAACTAGATTGTGTACACCTAGAATAAATAATATTCTAATCATTACCCTGATTAAAAAAATTAAAACAACAAAGAAGATGTACTCAGACATAAATTGATGGGGTTTTTTCCTTGCCCATTCCATTCGAATTTACAACCTAGGAACACGACCTCCAGGAAAGCTCTGCTGCCCTAGTAATCCAGTTTGGGAATGGAGAAACGCTGCTGCCGTGTGGCCGTTTCCCACAACAGCAGCTTTCAACCCAGTGTAATGGTCACTAAATAGTAACAACAATTGCAAGCCTGTAAGTGACACACGCCCTCAAAAAAAATCCTGGCGTCGAAAATCGACCAAAAAATTCAAGAGAGGGCAAGGTTTCAAGAAGACAATTTCAAGAGGTATACTTAACTCACATTTTCTCTTTTCTTTTTTTTTTTTTGTTTAACAAAAAAGACCATGGGAAAAGCTCACCATCAGGAACTAATAAAGACACGCAAATCCAATCTACAGAAACTTTTACCAGACCACAGTCAGAATGATCATCAGCAAAAAATCTCTAAACAATAAATAATCAAGGGGTTTTAGAGAACTGAGTACCCTCTAGCTGCTGGTGGGATGTCAAATGGTAACAGTCAGTAGTGAGAAAAGAAAGGAGGTGCGTTTAAAGGTAAAAATTGAGCTCCCATATGATCTGGTGGGCCCATTACGGGCCCTATCACCTGAGAAGACCAGAATCAAAAGACACAGGCTGACAATCCTACACTGCAGCACTATTTCCCCTAGCCAAGACTTGGAACAACCAAAATGTCCATCAGCAGATGAATCCACAAGGAAGAAGCGGTCCATGTACACACAGGAATATTATTCCGATTAAAAAATATAAATTAAATATAAAAAACAAACCTAAGGAAGGAGACATAAGCTTTGGGGGTGTATCCGTGCACAATCCACTCGAATTTACAACCAAGGAACACTACTTCATAAAGGTACTGTTTCCCTAGTAACCAGAGTGGGGAATGTAGAAATGCTGCCGCCCTGCGGCCGTGTGCCGCAACAGCAGCTTTAAAAGCTATGCTAAAGGTCACTTCATATTCAAAAGGACTGCAGGGCTATAAATGACACCAGCCAACACAATGGGTTGAGGGAGGTAATGGCCAAAATATTCAAAATATGGCACCTACTTCAACAAATCATTTGAATAGGTAAGCTGGACTCACTCTTTAAAAAACAAAAAGTATAAGTACATGCCTATAAGCTCAATATAAGGAATTATAAGACATATGCAAATCCAGCCACAAAAAGGTATCAGCTCACATGGGTCAGAATGGCCATCATCAAAAATTCTGCAAGCCATAAATGCTGAAGGGGCTGCGGAGAAATGCGTACCCTCATCTTTGGGTGGGACTAAACTGGTAAGAGAAAATCATGTAAACCGAATGGAGGTGCCTTTAAGAGGTACACATCGAGGTACCATAGGATTCAGCAGGCACACTCCTGGGCATATGACCTAAGAAGACAGAATTAGAAAGACACAGGCAGGCAAAACTGCACTGCAGCATTATTGCAATAGCCAAGACATGGAAGCTAGCAAAAACTCCATCAACAGATGAATGGAAAAGAAGAACTGGTATACGTACTGGTGCAATATTAGCCCAGGAAAAAAATGGAACAATGCCGGCTGCAGCACCATAGATGAGTCCAGAGGTAATCACAACTTGAAGTAAGTCAGAAAGCGAAGGACACATATCCTATGATATCACTTATTGGTGTTACCTAAAAACGGATACCAATGAAGATTTTTCAGAGAGAAAGGCAATCATACATTCAATCAACAAACGCATGGTTAACCAAATGGAAAGGTGTGAGGATCGGATAAATTAGGATATTGGGATAAACAGAGCTATACCAACACATGGGAAATATATAAGCACCAAAGACCTACGGAACACCGAGAGAAGACTACTCAACATTGTGTCATAACCCACATGGGAAATGGATCCGAAGATGAATAGATATATGTATATGTGTAAAACAATGACACCTGGCACACCTAGCAGAAACAAAACATTGTAATCAAATTTGCTGTGATAACAAATAAAAATTAAATTAAGAAAGCCAACAAGAAGTAATGAGACATAAACTTATGGAGGTTTTTGCTGGCACATTCCATTCTAATTTACAAGTTGGAACGTTACACCCAGGAAGGCTCTTTGGCCCTAGTTAACCAGATTTGGGAATGGAGAACTGCCGCAGCCTTGTGACCGTCTCCTGCAAAAGCAGATTTAAACACAGTGCTAAGGGTCACTTAATATTCACAAGAATTGCAGCTCTGTAAATGACACCGGCCCGCAAAAAATATCCTGGGTTCAAATATCGACGAAAAAATTCAAAAGAGGGCAACCTTTCAAGAAGACAATTTCAAGAGGCATATTTAACTTACATATTTTTTTCGTTCTATTTTTTGTTTGTTTGTTTAACCATAAAGGCCATGGAAAAAGCTCAACGTCAGGAATTTATAAAGATATGCAAATGCAACCTACTAAAACTTTTACCTGACAACAGTCAGAATGGTCATAAGCGAAAATCTCTAAACAATAAATACTCAAGGGGTTTTAGAGACCTGTGTGCCCTCTAGCTGCTGGTGGGATGTCAACTGGGAACAGCCAATAGTGAGAACAGAAAGGAGGTGGGTTTAAAGGTAAAAATTGAGCCACCATATGATCTGGTAGGCCCATTACGGGCCCTATCACCTGAGAAGACCAGAATCAAAAGAAACAGGTTGACAATCGTACACTGGAGCACTATTTCCCCTAGCCAAGACTTGGAACAACCAAAATTTCCATCAACAGATGAATGCACAAAGAAGAAGTGGTCCACGTACACAAAGGAATATTACTCCGATAAAAAATATAAATTAAATATAAAAAACAAACCTAAGTTAAGGAGACATAAGCTTTGGAGGTGTATCCGTGCACAATCCACTCGAATTTACAACCAAGGAACACTACTTCCAGGCAGGTACTTTTTCCCTCGTAACCAGTGGGGAAGGTAGAAATCCTGCCGCCCCGTGGCGCTTTGCCGCAACAGCAGTTTTAAAACCTGTGCTAAAGGACACTTCATATCCCCAAGGACTGCAGGGCTATAAATGACACCTGCCAACAAAATGTGTTGAGGGAGGTAATGGCCAAAAGAATTCAAAATATGGCACATACTTCAAGAAACCATTTGAATAGGTAAGCTGTACTCACTCTTTAAAAAACAACAAAAAAGTACATGGCTATAAGCTCAATATAAGGAATTATAAGACATATGCAAATCCAGCCACAAAAAGGTATCAGCTCACACCGGTCAGAATGACCATCAGCAAAAAAATACAAACAATAAATCCTGAAGGGGTTGTGGCGAAATTCATACCCTCAACTTTAAGTGGCTCGTAAACTGCTAAGTGCCACTAATGAAAACAGAATGGAGCTGCCTTTAAAAGGTAAACATTGAGATACCATATGACCCTGCAAGCCCACTCCTTGGCCTATAACCTAGGGAGACAGAAATATAAAGACACAGGCAGGCAAAACTGCACTTCGGCAGTATTAAAATAGCCAAGACATGGAAAAAAACCAAAAAGTCCATCAAGAGACGAATGGACACAGAAGAACTGGTATGGGTACACATGGAATATGAGTCACGAAAAAAAAATGAAACAATGCAGTTTGCGGAACCATAGATGAGTCTGGAGGTAATCACACAACTTGCAGTAAGTCAGAAGGCGAAAGACACATAGCCTATTATATCAATTATAGGTGTTACCTAAAAATTGATACCAATGAAGGTATTTCCACAGAGAAAGGCAATCACAGATTTCTTAAACAAACTTTTGGATAACCAATTGGAAAGTTGTGAAGATTGGCTACATTAGGATATTGGGGTTAACAGAGATATACAAACACAGGTGAAATGTATAATCACCAAAGACCTACGGAATTCCAAGAGAAGACTACTCAACACTGTGTCATAACCTCCATTGGGTAGGGATCCGAAGATGAATAGATATATGTATATGTGTAAGAAAACCACATCTTGCACACCTAGAACAAACAAAACATTGTAATCAAATTGGCTGTGATAACAAATAAAATTTAAATTAAAAAAAACGGACAAGACGTAATGAGACAAACGTATGGGGGTTTTTCCTGGCACATTCCATTCTAATTTACAACCTAGGAACAGGACTTCCAGGAAGGCTCTGTTGCCCTAGTAACCAGATTTGGGCATGGAGAAATGCTGCAGCCTTGTGACCGTATCCTGCAACAGCAGCTGTTAACCCAGGGATAATGGTCACTTAATATTCACAATAATTGCAGACCCGTAAATGACACCTGCCATCAAAAAAAAATCCTGGGATCGAAAATAGACCAAGAAATTCAAAACAGGGCAACATTTCAACACGACAATTTCAAAAGGTATATTTTACTCACACTTTTTTTCTTTTGTTTTTAAACAACAACAACAAAAAAGGCGTGGCAGAACGCTCAACATTAGGAATTATTAAAGACATGCAAATCCAGCCTACAAAAATGTATCCGAATGACCATCAGCAAAAATTCTGCAAACAATAAATGCCAAAGGGGTTGTGGAGAATTGCGTACCCTCAGCTCTAAGTGGGATGTAAACTGGTAAGAGCCATCAATGAAAACAGAATGGAGGAGCCTTCACAAGGGAAACACTGAGCTACGATTCAATCCAGCAGGCCCACTGCTGGGCCTATCACCTGAGAAGACGAGAATCAAAAAGACACAGGCTAGCAATCCTGCCTTGCAGCAAAATTTACCACAGCCAAGACTTGGAAGCAACCAAAATGTCCATCAACAGATGAATGCACAAAGAAGAAGTGGTCCATATACACAATGGAATATTACTCTGAGAAAAAATATAAATTAAATATTATCAACAAACATAAGGAAGGAGACATAAGCTTTTGGAGGTTTATCCGGGCACATTCCACTCTAATGTAAAACCGAGAAACACAACTTTCAGGAAGATTCTCTTTCCCTAGTAACCAGAGTGTGTAATGTAGAAATGCTACCGCCCTGTGGCTGTTCCCCACAACAGCAGCTTTAAAAGCTGTGCTAATGCTCACTTCATATTCACAAGAACTGCGGGGCGGCAAATGACACCTGCCGTCTAAATGCCTTTTTTTGTTTGTTTTAATGTCTTGAGGGAGGTAATCGCCAAAAAAATTCAAAATGTGGCACATACTACATGAAAACAATTTGAATATGTAAGTTTTACTCTTTAAAAAGAAAGAAAAAGCATATGGCTAATATCTCAATATAAGGAATTATTAGACGCATGCAAATTCAACCACAAAAAGGTATCAGCGCATTCCAGTGAGAATGACCATCAGCAAAAAAACTACAAACAATAAATGCCGAAGGGGTTGTGGAGAAATGCATACTCTCAACTTTAAGTGGGATGTAAACTGGTAACAGCCACTAATAAAAACAGAAAAAGGTGTCTTTAAAAGGTAAATTTTGAGCTACCATATGATTCAGCGGGCCCAATCCTGGGCCTGTGATCTAGGAAGACAGAATTGAATGACACAGGCAGGCAATAGTGCACTGTAGCAGTATTACAATAGACAAGACATGAAAACAACCAAAAAGTCCTTCAAAAGATGAATGGCCAAAGAAGAACTGGTACATGTACAGATGGAATATCAGCCAAGGAAAAAACGGAAACAACATCGTTTGCAGCACCACAGATGAGTCTACAGGTACTCACACAACTTGAAGTAACCCAGAAAGCGAAAGACACGTATCCTATGGTATCACTTATAGGTGTTACCTAAAAATTGATACCCGTGAAGATATTTCCACGAAGAAAGGCAATCACAGATTCATTAAAGAAACTTATGGTTAACCAAATGAAAAGGTGTGAGGATTGGATACATTAGAATACTGGGGTTAACAAAGATATACAAACACATGTGAAATATATAATCGCCAAAGACCTACGGAATTCCAAGAGAAGACTACTCAACATTGTGTCATAACCCACAGGGGAAATGGATCCGAAGATAAATAGATATATGTATAAAAGAACCACATCTTCCACACCTAGAACAAATGAAACATTGTAATCAGATTTGTTGTTACAAAAACTACAACTAAACATTAAAGTAAAAAAATGAACAAGAAGTAATGAGACAAACTTATGGGGGTTTTAACTGGCACATTCCATTCTACTTTACAACCTAGGAACCCTACTTCCAGGAAGGTTCTGAACACTCTGTATTAATTTATATGGGAAGAGGACCTGTACATAAATATATATATATATAATGTTCAAATGAACTAGATTGTGTACACCTAGAATAAATAATATTCTAATCATTACCCTGATTAAAAAAATTAAAACAACAAAGAAGATGTACTCAGACATAAATTGATGGGGTTTTTTCCTTGCCCATTCCATTCGAATTTACAACCTAGGAACACGACCTCCAGGAAAGCTCTGCTGCCCTAGTAATCCAGTTTGGGAATGGAGAAACGCTGCTGCCGTGTGGCCGTTTCCCACAACAGCAGCTTTCAACCCAGTGTAATGGTCACTAAATAGTAACAACAATTGCAAGCCTGTAAGTGACACACGCCCTCAAAAAAAATCCTGGCGTCGAAAATCGACCAAAAAATTCAAGAGAGGGCAAGGTTTCAAGAAGACAATTTCAAGAGGTATACTTAACTCACATTTTCTCTTTTCTTTTTTTTTTTTGTTTAACAAAAAAGACCATGGGAAAAGCTCACCATCAGGAACTAATAAAGACACGCAAATCCAATCTACAGAAACTTTTACCAGACCACAGTCAGAATGATCATCAGCAAAAAATCTCTAAACAATAAATAATCAAGGGGTTTTAGAGAACTGAGTACCCTCTAGCTGCTGGTGGGATGTCAAATGGTAACAGTCAGTAGTGAGAAAAGAAAGGAGGTGCGTTTAAAGGTAAAAATTGAGCTCCCATATGATCTGGTGGGCCCATTACGGGCCCTATCACCTGAGAAGACCAGAATCAAAAGACACAGGCTGACAATCCTACACTGCAGCACTATTTCCCCTAGCCAAGACTTGGAACAACCAAAATGTCCATCAGCAGATGAATCCACAAGGAAGAAGCGGTCCATGTACACACAGGAATATTATTCCGATTAAAAAATATAAATTAAATATAAAAAACAAACCTAAGGAAGGAGACATAAGCTTTGGGGGTGTATCCGGGCACAATCCACTCGAATTTACAACCAAGGAACACTACTTCATAAAGGTACTGTTTCCCTAGTAACCAGAGTGGGGAATGTAGAAATGCTGCCGCCCTGTGGCCGTGTGCCGCAACAGGAGCTTTAAAAGCTATGCTAAAGGTCACTTCATATTCAAAAGGACTGCAGGGCTATAAATGACACCTGCCAACACAATGGGTTGAGGGAGGTAATGGCCAAAATATTCAAAATATGGCACCTACTTCAACAAATCATTTGAATAGGTAAGCTGGACTCACTCTTTAAAAAACAAAAAGTATAAGTACATGCCTATAAGCTCAATATAAGGAATTATAAGACATATGCAAATCCAGCCACAAAAAGGTATCAGCTCACATGGGTCAGAATGGCCATCATCAAAAATTCTGCAAGCCATAAATGCTGAAGGGGCTGCGGAGAAATGCGTACCCTCATCTTTGGGTGGGACTAAACTGGTAAGAGAAAATCATGTAAACCGAATGGAGGTGCCTTTAAGAGGTACACATCGAGGTACCATAGGATTCAGCAGGCACACTCCTGGGCATATGACCTAAGAAGACAGAATTAGAAAGACACAGGCAGGCAAAACTGCACTGCAGCATTATTGCAATAGCCAAGACATGGAAGCTAGCAAAAACTCCATCAACAGATGAATGGAAAAGAAGAACTGGTATACGTACTGGTGCAATATTAGCCCAGGAAAAAAATGGAACAATGCCGGCTGCAGCACCATAGATGAGTCCAGAGGTAATCACAACTTGAAGTAAGTCAGAAAGCGAAGGACACATATCCTATGATATCACTTATTGGTGTTACCTAAAAACGGATACCAATGAAGATTTTTCAGAGAGAAAGGCAATCATACATTCAATCAACAAACGCATGGTTAACCAAATGGAAAGGTGTGAGGATCGGATAAATTAGGATATTGGGATAAACAGAGCTATACCAACACATGGGAAATATATAAGCACCAAAGACCTACGGAACACCGAGAGAAGACTACTCAACATTGTGTCATAACCCACATGGGAAATGGATCCGAAGATGAATAGATATATGTATATGTGTAAAACAATGACACCTTGCACACCTAGCAGAAACAAAACATTGTAATCAAATTTGCTGTGATAACAAATAAAAATTAAATTAAGAAAGCCAACAAGAAGTAATGAGACATAAACTTATGGAGGTTTTTGCTGGCACATTCCATTCTAATTTACAAGTTGGAACGTTACACCCAGGAAGGCTCTTTGGCCCTAGTTAACCAGATTTGGGAATGGAGAACTGCCGCAGCCTTGTGACCGTCTCCTGCAAAAGCAGATTTAAACACAGTGCTAAGGGTCACTTAATATTCACAAGAATTGCAGCTCTGTAAATGACACCGGCCCGCAAAAAATATCCTGGGTTCAAATATCGACGAAAAAATTCAAAAGAGGGCAACCTTTCAAGAAGACAATTTCAAGAGGCATATTTAACTTACATATTTTTTTCGTTCTATTTTTTGTTTGTTTGTTTAACCATAAAGGCCATGGAAAAAGCTCAACGTCAGGAATTTATAAAGATATGCAAATGCAACCTACTAAAACTTTTACCTGACAACAGTCAGAATGGTCATAAGCGAAAATCTCTAAACAATAAATACTCAAGGGGTTTTAGAGACCTGTGTGCCCTCTAGCTGCTGGTGGGATGTCAACTGGGAACAGCCAATAGTGAGAACAGAAAGGAGGTGGGTTTAAAGGTAAAAATTGAGCCACCATATGATCTGGTAGGCCCATTACGGGCCCTATCACCTGAGAAGACCAGAATCAAAAGAAACAGGTTGACAATCGTACACTGGAGCACTATTTCCCCTAGCCAAGACTTGGAACAACCAAAATTTCCATCAACAGATGAATGCACAAAGAAGAAGTGGTCCACGTACACAAAGGAATATTACTCCGATAAAAAATATAAATTAAATATAAAAAACAAACCTAAGTTAAGGAGACATAAGCTTTGGAGGTGTATCCGTGCACAATCCACTCGAATGTACAACCAAGGAACACTACTTCCAGGCAGGTACTTTTTCCCTCGTAACCAGTGGGGAAGGTAGAAATCCTGCCGCCCTGTGGCCCTTTGCCGCAACAGCAGTTTTAAAACCTGTGCTAAAGGACACTTCATATCCCCAAGGACTGCAGGGCTATAAATGACACCTGCCAACAAAATGTGTTGAGGGAGGTAATGGCCAAAAGAATTCAAAATATGGCACATACTTCAAGAAACCATTTGAATAGGTAAGCTGTACTCACTCTTTAAAAAACAACAAAAAAGTACATGGCTATAAGCTCAATATAAGGAATTATAAGACATATGCAAATCCAGCCACAAAAAGGTATCAGCTCACACCGGTCAGAATGACCATCAGCAAAAAAATACAAACAATAAATCCTGAAGGGGTTGTGGCGAAATTCATACCCTCAACTTTAAGTGGCTCGTAAACTGCTAAGTGCCACTAATGAAAACAGAATGGAGCTGCCTTTAAAAGGTAAACATTGAGATACCATATGACCCTGCAAGCCCACTCCTTGGCCTATAACCTAGGGAGACAGAAATATAAAGACACAGGCAGGCAAAACTGCACTTCGGCAGTATTAAAATAGCCAAGACATGGAAAAAACCAAAAAGTCCATCAAGAGACGAATGGACACAGAAGAACTGGTATGGGTACACATGGAATATGAGTCACGAAAAAAAAATGAAACAATGCAGTTTGCGGAACCATAGATGAGTCTGGAGGTAATCACACAACTTGCAGTAAGTCAGAAGGCGAAAGACACATAGCCTATTATATCAATTATAGGTGTTACCTAAAAATTGATACCAATGAAGGTATTTCCACAGAGAAAGGCAATCACAGATTTCTTAAACAAACTTTTGGATAACCAATTGGAAAGTTGTGAAGATTGGCTACATTAGGATATTGGGGTTAACAGAGATATACAAACACAGGTGAAATGTATAATCACCAAAGACCTACGGAATTCCAAGAGAAGACTACTCAACACTGTGTCATAACCTCCATTGGGTAGGGATCCGAAGATGAATAGATATATGTATATGTGTAAGAAAACCACATCTTGCACACCTAGAACAAACAAAACATTGTAATCAAATTGGCTGTGATAACAAATAAAATTTAAATTAAAAAAAACGGACAAGACGTAATGAGACAAACGTATGGGGGTTTTTCCTGGCACATTCCATTCTAATTTACAACCTAGGAACAGGACTTCCAGGAAGGCTCTGTTGCCCTAGTAACCAGATTTGGGCATGGAGAAATGCTGCAGCCTTGTGACCGTATCCTGCAACAGCAGCTGTTAACCCAGGGATAATGGTCACTTAATATTCACAATAATTGCAGACCCGTAAATGACACCTGCCATCAAAAAAAAATCCTGGGATCGAAAATAGACCAAGAAATTCAAAACAGGGCAACATTTCAACACGACAATTTCAAAAGGTATATTTTACTCACACTTTTTTTCTTTTGTTTTTAAACAACAACAACAAAAAAGGCGTGGCAGAACGCTCAACATTAGGAATTATTAAAGACATGCAAATCCAGCCTACAAAAATGTATCCGAATGACCATCAGCAAAAATTCTGCAAACAATAAATGCCAAAGGGGTTGTGGAGAATTGCGTACCCTCAGCTCTAAGTGGGATGTAAACTGGTAAGAGCCATCAATGAAAACAGAATGGAGGAGCCTTCACAAGGGAAACACTGAGCTACGATTCAATCCAGCAGGCCCGCTGCTGGGCCTATCACCTGAGAAGACGAGAATCAAAAAGACACAGGCTAGCAATCCTGCCTTGCAGCAATATTTACCACAGCCAAGACTTGGAAGCAACCAAAATGTCCATCAACAGATGAATGCACAAAGAAGAAGTGGTCCATATACACAATGGAATATTACTCTGAGAAAAAATATAAATTAAATATTATCAACAAACATAAGGAAGGAGACATAAGCTTTTGGAGGTTTATCCGGGCACATTCCACTCTAAAGTAAAACGGAGAAACACAACTTTCAGGAAGATTCTCTTTCCCTAGTAACCGGAGTGTGTAATGTAGAAATGCTACCGCCCTGTGGCTGTTCCCCACAACAGCAGCTTTAAAAGCTGTGCTAATGCTCACTTCATATTCACAAGAACTGCGGGGCGGCAAATGACACCTGCCGTCTAAATGCCTTTTTTTGTTTGTTTTAATGTCTTGAGGGAGGTAATCGCCAAAAAAATTCAAAATGTGGCACATACTACATGAAAACAATTTGAATATGTAAGTTTTACTCTTTAAAAAGAAAGAAAAAGCATATGGCTAATATCTCAATATAAGGAATTATTAGACGCATGCAAATTCAACCACAAAAAGGTATCAGCGCATTCCAGTGAGAATGACCATCAGCAAAAAAACTACAAACAATAAATGCCGAAGGGGTTGTGGAGAAATGCATACTCTCAACTTTAAGTGGGATGTAAACTGGTAACAGCCACTAATAAAAACAGAAAAAGGTGTCTTTAAAAGGTAAATTTTGAGCTACCATATGATTCAGCGGGCCCAATCCTGGGCCTGTGATCTAGGAAGACAGAATTGAATGACACAGGCAGGCAATAGTGCACTGTAGCAGTATTACAATAGACAAGACATGAAAACAACCAAAAAGTCCTTCAAAAGATGAATGGCCAAAGAAGAACTGGTACATGTACAGATGGAATATTAGCCAAGGAAAAAACGGAAACAACATCGTTTGCAGCACCACAGATGAGTCTACAGGTACTCACACAACTTGAAGTAACTCAGAAAGCGAAAGACACGTATCCTATGGTATCACTTATAGGTGTTACCTAAAAATTGATACCCGTGAAGATATTTCCACGAAGAAAGGCAATCACAGATTCATTAAAGAAACTTATGGTTAACCAAATGAAAAGGTGTGAGGATTGGATACATTAGAATACTGGGGTTAACAAAGATATACAAACACATGTGAAATATATAATCGCCAAAGACCTACGGAATTCCAAGAGAAGACTACTCAACATTGTGTCATAACCCACAGGGGAAATGGATCCGAAGATAAATAGATATATGTATAAAAGAACCACATCTTCCACACCTAGAACAAATGAAACATTGTAATCAGATTTGTTGTTACAAAAACTACAACTAAACATTAAAGTAAAAAAATGAACAAGAAGTAATGAGACAAACTTATGGGGGTTTTAACTGGCACATTCCATTCTACTTTACAACCTAGGAACCCTACTTCCAGGAAGGTTCTGAACACTCTGTATTAATTTATATGGGAAGAGGACCTGTACATAAATATATATATATATAATGTTCAAATGAACTAGATTGTGTACACCTAGAATAAATAATATTCTAATCATTACCCTGATTAAAAAAATTAAAACAACAAAGAAGATGTACTCAGACATAAATTGATGGGGTTTTTTCCTTGCCCATTCCATTCGAATTTACAACCTAGGAACACGACCTCCAGGAAAGCTCTGCTGCCCTAGTAATCCAGTTTGGGAATGGAGAAACGCTGCTGCCGTGTGGCCGTTTCCCACAACAGCAGCTTTCAACCCAGTGTAATGGTCACTAAATAGTAACAACAATTGCAAGCCTGTAAGTGACACACGCCCTCAAAAAAAATCCTGGCGTCGAAAATCGACCAAAAAATTCAAGAGAGGGCAAGGTTTCAAGAAGACAATTTCAAGAGGTATACTTAACTCACATTTTCTCTTTTCTTTTTTTTTTTGTTTAACAAAAAAGACCATGGGAAAAGCTCACCATCAGGAACTAATAAAGACACGCAAATCCAATCTACAAAAACTTTTACCAGACCACAGTCAGAATGATCATCAGCAAAAAATCTCTAAACAATAAATAATCAAGGGGTTTTAGAGAACTGAGTACCCTCTAGCTGCTGGTGGGATGTCAAATGGTAACAGTCAGTAGTGAGAAAAGAAAGGAGGTGCGTTTAAAGGTAAAAATTGAGCTCCCATATGATCTGGTGGGCCCATTACGGGCCCTATCACCTGAGAAGACCAGAATCAAAAGACACAGGCTGACAATCCTACACTGCAGCACTATTTCCCCTAGCCAAGACTTGGAACAACCAAAATGTCCATCAGCAGATGAATCCACAAGGAAGAAGCGGTCCATGTACACACAGGAATATTATTCCGATTAAAAAATATAAATTAAATATAAAAAACAAACCTAAGGAAGGAGACATAAGCTTTGGGGGTGTATCCGTGCACAATCCACTCGAATTTACAACCAAGGAACACTACTTCATAAAGGTACTGTTTCCCTAGTAACCAGAGTGGGGGAATGTAGAAATGCTGCCGCCCTGTGGCCGTGTGCCGCAACAGCAGCTTTAAAAGCTATGCTAAAGGTCACTTCATATTCAAAAGGACTGCAGGGCTATAAATGACACCAGCCAACACAATGGGTTGAGGGAGGTAATGGCCAAAATATTCAAAATATGGCACCTACTTCAACAAATCATTTGAATAGGTAAGCTGGACTCACTCTTTAAAAAACAAAAAGTATAAGTACATGCCTATAAGCTCAATATAAGGAATTATAAGACATATGCAAATCCAGCCACAAAAAGGTATCAGCTCACATGGGTCAGAATGGCCATCATCAAAAATTCTGCAAGCCATAAATGCTGAAGGGGCTGCGGAGAAATGCGTACCCTCATCTTTGGGTGGGACTAAACTGGTAAGAGAAAATCATGTAAACCGAATGGAGGTGCCTTTAAGAGGTACACATCGAGGTACCATAGGATTCAGCAGGCACACTCCTGGGCATATGACCTAAGAAGACAGAATTAGAAAGACACAGGCAGGCAAAACTGCACTGCAGCATTATTGCAATAGCCAAGACATGGAAGCTAGCAAAAACTCCATCAACAGATGAATGGAAAAGAAGAACTGGTATATGTACTGGTGCAATATTAGCCCAGGAAAAAAATGGAACAATGCCGGCTGCAGCACCATAGATGAGTCCAGAGGTAATCACAACTTGAAGTAAGTCAGAAAGCGAAGGACACATATCCTATGATATCACTTATTGGTGTTACCTAAAAACGGATACCAATGAAGATTTTTCAGAGAGAAAGGCAATCATACATTCAATCAACAAACGCATGGTTAACCAAATGGAAAGGTGTGAGGATCGGATAAATTAGGATATTGGGATAAACAGAGATATACCAACACATGGGAAATATATAAGCACCAAAGACCTACGGAACACCGAGAGAAGACTACTCAACACTGTGTCATAACCCACATGGGAAATGGATCCGAAGATGAATAGATATATGTATATGTGTAAAACAATGACACCTTGCACACCTAGCAGAAACAAAACATTGTAATCAAATTTGCTGTGATAACAAATAAAAATTAAATTAAGAAAGCCAACAAGAAGTAATGAGACATAAACTTATGGAGGTTTTTGCTGGCACATTCCATTCTAATTTACAAGTTGGAACGTTACACCCAGGAAGGCTCTTTGGCCCTAGTTAACCAGATTTGGGAATGGAGAACTGCCACAGCCTGGTGACCGTCTCCTGCAAAAGCAGATTTAAACACAGTGCTAAGGGTCACTTAATATTCACAAGAATTGCAGCTCTGTAAATGACACCGGCCCGCAAAAAATATCCTGGGTTCAAATATCGACGAAAAAATTCAAAAGAGGGCAACCTTTCAAGAAGACAATTTCAAGAGGCATATTTAACTTACATATTTTTTTCGTTCTATTTTTTGTTTGTTTGTTTAACCATAAAGGCCATGGAAAAAGCTCAACGTCAGGAATTTATAAAGATACGCAAATGCAACCTACTAAAACTTTTACCTGACAACAGTCAGAATGGTCATAAGCGAAAATCTCTAAACAATAAATACTCAAGGGGTTTTAGAGACCTGTGTGCCCTCTAGCTGCTGGTGGGATGTCAACTGGGAACAGCCAATAGTGAGAACAGAAAGGAGGTGGGTTTAAAGGTAAAAATTGAGCCACCATATGATCTGGTAGGCCCATTACGGGCCCTATCACCTGAGAAGACCAGAATCAAAAGAAACAGGTTGACAATCGTACACTGGAGCACTATTTCCCCTAGCCAAGACTTGGAACAAGCAAAATTTCCATCAACAGATGAATGCACAAAGAAGAAGTGGTCCACGTACACAAAGGAATATTACTCCGATAAAAAATATAAATTAAATATAAAAAACAAACCTAAGTTAAGGAGACATAAGCTTTGGAGGTGTATCCGTGCACAATCCACTCGAATGTACAACCAAGGAACACTACTTCCAGGCAGGTACTTTTTCCCTCGTAACCAGTGGGGAAGGTAGAAATCCTGCCGCCCCGTGGCCCTTTGCCGCAACAGCAGTTTTAAAACCTGTGCTAAAGGACACTTCATATCCCCAAGGACTGCAGGGCTATAAATGACACCTGCCAACAAAATGTGTTGAGGGAGGTAATGGCCAAAAGAATTCAAAATATGGCACATACTTCAAGAAACCATTTGAATAGGTAAGCTGTACTCACTCTTTAAAAAACAACAAAAAAGTACATGGCTATAAGCTCAATATAAGGAATTATAAGACATATGCAAATCCAGCCACAAAAAGGTATCAGCTCACACCGGTCAGAATGACCATCAGCAAAAAAATACAAACAATAAATCCTGAAGGGGTTGTGGCGAAATTCATACCCTCAACTTTAAGTGGCTCGTAAACTGCTAAGTGCCACTAATGAAAACAGAATGGAGCTGCCTTTAAAAGGTAAACATTGAGATACCATATGACCCTGCAAGCCCACTCCTTGGCCTATAACCTAGGGAGACAGAAATATAAAGACACAGGCAGGCAAAACTGCACTTCGGCAGTATTAAAATAGCCAAGACATGGAAAAAACCGAAAAGTCCATCAATAGACGAATGGACACAGAAGAACTGGTATGGGTACACATGGAATATGAGTCACGAAAAAAAAATGAAACAATGCAGTTTGCGGAACCATAGATGAGTCTGGAGGTAATCACACAACTTGCAGTAAGTCAGAAGGCGAAAGACACATACCCTATTATATCAATTATAGGTGTTACCTAAAAATTGATACCAATGAAGGTATTTCCACAGAGAAAGGCAATCACAGATTTCTTAAACAAACTTTTGGATAACCAGTTGGAAAGTTGTGAAGATTGGCTACATTAGGATATTGGGGTTAACAGAGATATACAAACACAGGTGAAATATATAATCACCAAAGACCCATGGAATTCCAAGAGAAGACTACTCAACACTGTGTCATAACCTACATGGCAAATGGATCCCAAGATGAATACATATATGTATAGGTGTAAAGCAAACACATCTTGCACACCTAGAACAAATAAAATTATAATCAAATTTGCTGTGAGTAAAACATAAAAATTACATTAAAGAAACAAACAAGAAGTAATGAGGCATAAAATTATGGGGGTTCTTCCTGGCTCATTCCATTCTAAGTTACAACGTTGGAGCACAGCTTCCAGGAAGGCTCTGTTGACCTAGTAACCAGATTTGAGAATGGAGCAATCCTGCAGCATTTTGGCCTTCCTGCAACAACAGTTTTAAACCAAGTGCTAATGGTTAGTTAAAATTCACCTTTATTGCAGGCCTGTAAATGACACCTGCCCTCAAAAATAATTCTGGGGTCGAAAACTGACCAATAAATTCAAAAGAGGGCAATCTTTCAAGAAGACAATTTCAAGAGGCATATTTTACACACATTTTCTCTTTTCTTTCTTTTTTTATTACCTTTAATCTAAAAAAGGGCATGGAAAAATGCTCAACATCAGAAATTAATAAAGACATGTAAATCCAATGTATAAAAACGTTCACCTCACAACAGTCAGAATGATCATTAGCAAAACACTCCAAAACAATACATGCTGAAGGGGTTTTAGAGAACTCTGGACCCTCTAGCTACTGGTGGGATGTAAACCGGTAACAGCCAGTAGTGAGAACAGAATGAACGTGCGTTTCCAGGTAAAAATTGAGCTACCATATGATCTGGTAGGCCCACCTCTGGGCCTATCACTTGAGAAGACTAGAATCAAAAAGACACAGGCTGGCAATCCTACACTGCAGTAATGTTTACCACAGCCAAGACTTGGGAGCAAACAAAATGTCCATCAACAGATGAATGCACCAAGAAGAACTGGTCCATGAACAGAAAGGAACATTAGCCATAGAAAAGCATGAAACAGTGCTGTTTGCACCACCATAGAAGGACCTAGATATAATCACACAACTTGAAGTAAGAAAGAAACCAAAAGAAAGATATCCTATGATATCACTTATAGGTGTTACCTAAAACATGATACCCATGAACTCATTTCGAAGCAAAGGCCACTCATGGATTGAGAAACCAAAATTACATTTAACCAAATGGAACGGTGTGAGGAATGGATAAATTAGGATATGGGGGTGACAGACCTATACTAATACATATGAAACATATAATCACCAAAGACCTATTAAATACCAAGAGAGGTCTACTCAACACTCTGTAATAACCTACATGGGAAAGGATCTAAAGATGAATAGATAGATACATAGATATAATGAACCAGATTCTGTACACCCAGAAAAAACACAACATTTTTATGAAATTTGCTCTGATAAAAAATAAAAATTAAATTTAAAAACAAACAAGAAGTAAGGAGATATAAGCTGTTGGAGGTTTCCCTTGGCACATTCCACTCTAATTTACAGCCTACTAACATGATTTCCAGGAAGGCTCTGTTGCCCAAGTACCCTGAATTGGAAATGTAGAAATTTTGCTTCCTTGTGGCGTTTCCCACAAGAGCGGCTTTAAACCACGGCTAATGGTCACTTAATATTCACAAGGACTCAGGGCTGTAAAGGACACCTGCCCTCAAAAAAACTGTTCTCAGGTAGGGAATGGCCAAAAAAACGCAAAAGAGAGCAAATTTTTCAAGAAGATCGTATGAGAGGTAAGTTTTACACACTCTTTAAAAATAAAAAAGGAAAATGGATAAAATGTGAACATCAGGAATTATTAGACTCATGCAAATCTTATCTACAAAATGGTTTCAACACACACCAGTTGAATGACCATCAGCAAAAAGTCTACAAACAATAAATGCTGAAGAGGTTTTAGAGACCTGTGTACCCTCTAGCTGCTGGTGAGATGTAAAGTGGTAAGAGCCAATAATGAGAACAGAAATGAACTGCATTTCAAAGTAAAAACTAAGGTACCATTCAATCCAGGAGGCCCACCACTGGGCCTTTCACCTGAGAAGACCAGAGTCGAGAAGACACAGGCTGGGAAATGTGCACTGCAGCAGTATTCACAATAGACAAGACGTGGAAGCAACCAAAATGTCCATCAACAGATGAATGGACAATGAAGAAGTGGTCTATGTACACAGTGGAATATTAGCTGTGGAAAACAAGGAAACTCTGCTCTTTGCAGCACCATAGATGATCCTAGAGATAATCCCAGAACATGAGGTAAGTCGAAAAGCAAAGGAAAAATATCTTATGATATCACTTCTGGGTGTTATCTAACAACTGACACAAATGAACATATTTCCACAGAGAAAGACACTCACAGACTTAGAAAACAAACTATGGTTATCTAAAGGGAAAGGTGGGAGCAATGGACAAATTAACATTAGGGTTGCCATACATATACCAATACATATTAAATACATATATCAAAAAGGCCGAGCATATACCAAGGGAGGTCTACTGAACACTCTGTATTAATTTACATGGGAAGGGGATCTGTACATGAATAGATATATATAATGTCCAAATGAACCAGATTGTGTACACCTAGAACAAATAATATTCTAATCATTACCCTGAAAATAAAAAATTAAATTATAACAATGAAGAAGATGTACTGAGACATAAACTTATGGGTTTTATTCCTGGCACATTCCACTCTAACTTACAACCTAGGAATACGACTTCCAGGAAAGCTCTGCTGCCCTAGTAACCAGATTTGGGAACGGAGAAACGCTGCCGCCGTGGGGCCTTTTCCCACAACAGCAGCATTCAAGCTAGTGCTAATGGTCACTAAACATTAACAACAATTGCAACCCTGTAAGCGATACACACCCTCAAAAAAAATAATGGGGTCAAAAATCGAGGAAAACATTCAAAAGAGGGCAAGGTTGCAAGAAGAGAATTTCAAGAGGTATATTTTACACGCACTTTTCTTCTTTTTAACAAAAACAAAAAAAGGGCTTTGAAAAATGCTCATCATTAGGAATTATTAAAGACATGCAAATCCAATCTACAAAAACATATGAGCTCACACCGGTCAGAATGACCATCATCAATAATTCTTCAAATCATAAATGCTGAAGGGGCTGCGGAGAAATGCATACCTTCATCTTTAAGTGGGACTAAATTGGTAAGAGAAAATCATGTAAACCGAATGGAGGTGCCTTTAAGAGGTACACATTGAGGTACCATAGGATTCAGCAGGCACACTCCTGGGCATATGACCTAAGAAGACAGAATTAGAAAGACACAGGCAGGCAAAACTGCACTGCAGCATTATTGCAATAGCCAAGACATGGAAGCTAGCAAAAACTCCATCAACAGATGAATGGAAAAGAAGAACTGGTATATGTACTGGTGCAATATTAGCCCAGGAAAAAAATGGAACAATGCCGGCTGCAGCACCATAGACGAGTCCAGAGGTAATCACAACTTGAAGTAAGTCAGAAAGCGAAGGACACAAATCCTATGATATCACTTATTGGTGTTACCTAAAAACGGATACCAATGAAGATTTTTCAGAGAGAAAGGCAATCATACATTCAATCAACAAACATATGGTTACCAAATGGTAAGGTGTGAGACTGGATAAATTAGGATATTGGGATAAACAGAGATATACCAACACATGTGAAATATATAAGCACCAAAGACCTACGGAACACTGAGAGAAGACTACTCAACATTGTGTCATAACCCACATGGGAAATGGATCCCAAGATGGATAGATATATGTATATGTGTAAAACAACGACATCTTGCACACCTAGCAGAAACAAAACATTGTAATCAAATTTGCTGCGATAACAAATAAAAATTAAATTAAGAAAGCCAACAAGAAGTAATGAGACATAAACTTATGGAGGTTTTTGCTGGCACATTCCATTCTAATTTACAAGTTGGAACATTACAACCAGGAAGGCTCTTTGGCCCTAGTTAACCAGATTTGGGAATGGAGAACTGCCACAGCCTTGTGACCGTCTCCTACAAAAGCAGCTTTAAACACAGTGCTAAGGGTCACTTAATATTCACAAGAACTGCAGTTCTGTAAATGACACTTGCCCTCAAAAAACATCCTGGGTTCGAATATCGACGAAAAAATTCAAAAGAAGGCAAGCTTTCAAGACGACAATTTCAAGAGGCATATTTAACTTACATTTTTTCTTTTCGTTCTATTTTTTTGTTTGTTTGTTTAACAAGAAAGGCCATGGAAAAAGCTCAACGTCAGGAATTAATAAAGACATGCAAAGGCAATCTACAAAAACTTTTACCTGACAACAGTCAGAATGGTCATAAGCAAAAATCTCTAAAGAATAAATGCTCAAGGGGTTTTAGAGACCTGTGTGCCCTCTAGCAGCTGGTGGGATGTCAACTGGTAACAGCCAGTAGTGAGAACAGAAAGGAGGTGCGTTTAAAGGTAAAAATTGAGCTACGATATGATCTGGTAGGCCCACTACTGGGCCTATCACCCGAGAAGACCAGAATCAAAAAGACACAGGCTGACAATCATACACTGCAGCACTATTTACCCTAGCCAAGACTTGGAACAACCAAAATGTCCATCAACAGATGAATCCGAAAAGAAGAACTTGTCTGTGTACACAAAGGAATATTACTCTGATAAAAAATATAAATAAAATATAAAAAACAAACATAAGTTAAGGAGACATAAGCTTTGGAGGTGTATCCGTGCACAATCCACTCTAATTTACAACCAAGGAACACTACTTCCAGGCAGGTACTTTTTCCCTTGTACCTAGAGTGGGGAATGTAGAAATGCTGCCGCCCTGTGGCCGTTTGCCCCAAAAGCAAAACCTGTGCTAAAGGTCACTAGATATTCCCAAGGACTGCAGGGCTATAAATGACACCTGCCAACAAAATGTGTTGAGGGGTGTAATGGCCAAGAAAATTCAAAATATGGCACCTACTCCAAGAAACCATTTAAATAGGTATGCTGTACTCACTCTTAAAAAAACCAAAAAAATACATGGCTATAAGCTCAATGTAAGGAATTATTAGACATATGCAAATCCAGCCACAAAAAGGTATCAGCTCACACCGGTCAGAATGACCATCAACAAAAGAATACAAATAATAAATGCTGAAGAGGTTGTGAAGAAATGCATACCCTCAACTTTAAATGGGTCATAAACTGGTAAGTGCCACGAAGGAAAACAGAATGGAGCTGCCTTTAAAAGATAAACATTGAGATACCATAAGATCCTGCAGGCCCACTCCTTGGCCTGAAAACTGGGAAGACAGGAATGGCAAGACACAGGCAGGCAAAACTACACTGCAGCAGTATTACAATAGCCGAGACATGGAAACAACCAAAAAGTCCATCAAGAGACGAATGTACAAAGAAGAACTGGTACGTGTACAGATGGAATATTAGCCATGAAAAAAAAATGAATCAATGCAGTTTGCAGAACCATAAATGACTCTGGAGGTAATCACACAACTTGAAGTAAGTCAGAAAGTGAAAGACACATATACTATGGTATCAGTTACAGGTGTTACCTAATAATTGATACCAATGAAGATTTTTTCACAGAGAAAGGCAATCAAAGATTCATTCAACAAACGTATGGTTAACCAAATGGAAAGGTGTGAGAATTGGATAAATTAGGATATTGCGATAAACAGAGATATACCAACACATGTGAAATATGTAAGCACCACAGACCTACATAATACCAAGAGAAGATTACTAAACATTGTGTCATAACCCACATGGGAAATGGATCCGAAGATGAATAGATATATGTATATGTGTAAAAGAACCACATCTTGCATACCTAGAAGAAACAAAACACTGTAATCAAATTTGCTGTGATAACATATTAAATTAAGAAAACCAACAAGAAAAAATGAGACATAAACATATGGGGGGTTTTCCTGGCACAATCCATTCTAATTTACAAGTTGGAACGTTACACCCAGGAAGGCTCTTTTCCCCTAGTAACCAGAGGTGGGAATGGAGAAATGCCTTAGCCTTGTGACCATTTCCTGCAAAAGCAGCTTTAAACACAGTGCTAAGGGTCACTTAATATTCACAAGAATTGCAGCTCAGTAAATGACACCTGCCCTCAAAGAAAACCCTGCATTCAAATATCGATGAAAAAACTTAAAATAGGGCAAACTTTCAAGAAGATAACTTCAAGAGGCATATTTAACTTACATTTTTCCTTTTCGTTCTATTTTTTTGTTTGTTTGTGCAACAATAAAGGCCATGGGAAAAGCTCAACATCAGGAATTAATAAAGACATGCAAATCCAATCTACAAAAACTTTTACCTGACAATAGTTAGAATGATCATAAGCAAAAATCTCTAAACAATAAATGTTCAAGGGGTTTTAGAGAACTGTGTGCCCTCTAGCTGCTGGTGGGATGTCAAATGGTAACAGCCAGTAGTGAGAACCAAAAGGAGGTGCGTTTAAATGTAAAAGTTGAGCTACCATATGATCTGGTAGGCCCATTACAGGCCCTATCACCTGAGAAGACCAGAATCAAAAGACACAGGCTGACAATCCTACACTGCAGCACTATGTACCCTAGCCAAGACTTGGAACAACCAAAACGTCCATCAGCAGATGAATCCACAAAGAAGAAGTGATCCATGTACACAGAGGAATATTACTCCGATAAAAACTATAAATTAACTTTAAAAAACAAACATAAGTAAGGAGACATAATTTTGGGGTGTATCTGTGCAAAATCCACTCTCATTTACAACCAAAGAACACTACTTCCAGGGAGGTACTCTTTCCCTAGTAACCAGAGAGGGGAATGTAGAAATGCTGCCGCCTGGTGGCCGTTTGCCGCAACAGCAGCTTTAAAACCTTTACTAAAAGTCACTGCATATGCATATTCACAAGGACTGCAGGGCTATAAATGACACTTGTCAACAAAATGGTTTGAGAGAGGTAATGGCCAAAAAAATTCAAAATATGGCACGTACTTCAATAAGAGATTTGAATAGGTAAGCTATACTCACTCTTTAAAAAAAAAGGACATGGCTTTAAGCTCAATATAAGGAATTATTAGACATATGCAAATGCAACCACAAGGTATCAGATCACAGCAGTCAGAATGACCATCAGCAGAAAAATACAAACAATAAATCCTGAATGGGGGGCTTCCCTGGTGGCGCAGTGGTTGAGAATCTGCCTGCCAATGCAGGGGATACGGGTTCGAGCCCTGGTCTGGGAGGATCCCACATGCCGCGGAGCAACTGGGCCCGTGAGCCACAACTACTGAGCCTGCGCGTCTGGAGCCTGTGCTCCGCAACAAGAGAGGCCGCGACAGTGAGAGGCCCGCGCACCGCGATGAAGAGTGGCCCCCACTCGCCGCAACTGGAGAAGGCCCTCGCACAGAAACGAAGACCCAACACAGCCAAAAATAAATAAATAAATAAATAAAAATTAAAAAAAAAAAAAAGTGTTAGTTTCTTGTACCAATTTACTCTTTAAAAAAAAAAAAAAAAAAAAAAAATCCTGAATGGGTTGTGGAGAAATGCATACCTTCAACTTTAAGGGGCTCGTAAACTGGTGAGTGCCACTAATGAAAACAGATTGGAGCTGCCCTTAAAAGGTAAACACTGAGATACCATATGATCCCGCAGGCCCACTCCTTGGCCTACAACCTAAGAAGACAGAAATATAAAGACACAGGCAGGCAAAACTGCACTTCAGCAGTATTACTATAGGCAAGACATGGAAAAAATGAAAAAGTCCATGAAGAGATGAATGGATAGAGAAGAACTGGTACTGGTACACAAGGAATATTAGCCACGGAAAAAAATGAAACAATGCAGCTTGCAGAACCATAGATAAGTCTGGAGGTAATCATACAACATGAAGTAAGTGAGAAGGCGAAAGGCACATATCCTATGATATCAATTATAGGTGTTACCTAAAAATTGATACCAATGAAGATATTTCCACACAGAAAGGCAATCACAGATTTATTAAACAAACTTATGGTTAACCAATTGGAAATTTTTTACGATTGGATATATTAGGTTATTGGGGTTAAGAGAGCTATACAAACACACGTGAAATATATAATCACCAAGGATCTACGGAATTCCAAGAGAAGACTACTCAACACTGTGTCATAACCTACATGGCAAATGGATCCCAAGATGAATAGATATATGTATAGTTGTAAAACAAACACATCTTGCACACCTAGAACAGAAAAAAAAACCACTATAATCAAATTTGCTGTGATAAATAATAAAAATTAAATTAAAGAAATGAACAAGAAGTAATGAGGCATAAAATTATGGGGGTTCTTTTGGCACATTCCATTCTAATTTACAACCTAGGAACACGACCCCCTGGGAGGCTCTTTTGCCCTGGTAACCAGATTTGGGAATGGAGAAATGCTGCCCCCTAATGGCCGTTTTCCACAACAGCTGCTTTAAACCCAGGGCTCATGGTCAGTTAATATTCACAATTATATCAGGCCTGTACATGACTCCTGCACTCAAAAGAAAGTCCTGGGTCAAAAATCGACTAAAACATTCAAAAGAGGGCAACCTTTAAAGAAGACCAATTCAAGAGGGAATTTTATTCACATTTTCTTTCTTTTCTTTTTTTTTAAGAAACAAGAAAAGGCATGGGAAAATACTCAACATTAAGAATTATGGAAGGCATGCAAATCCAACCTACAAAAACGTATCAGCTCACACCAGTCAGAATGACCATCAGTGACAAAACTACAAACAATAAATGCTGAAGTGGCTGTGGAGCAATGCGTACCCTCAGCTCTAACTGGGACATAAACTAGTAACAGCCACTAATGAAAACAGAATGGAGGTGCCTTTAAAAGATAAACATTGAGCTACAATTCCATCCAGCAGGCCAACTGCTGGGTATATCATCTGAGAAGACTGGAATCAAAAAGACACAGACTGGCAATCCTGATCTCCAGCAATATTTACCTTAGCCAACTCTCGGAAGCAACCAAAATGTCCATCAAAAGATGAATGCACAAAGAAGAAGTGGTCCGTGTACACAATGGAATATTACTCTGATAAAAATATAAATTAAATATGAAAAATAAACATAAGTAAGGAGACATAAGCTCATGGAGGTTTATCCAGGCACATTCCAGTGTAATTTATAACCAAAGAACCCGACTTCCAGGAACATTCTGCTTCCCTAGTAACCAGAGTGGGGAATGTAGAAATGTTGACGCCCTGGGGCTGTTACCCACAACAGGAGCTAGAAAACCTGTGTTATTGGTCCCTTCATATTCACAAGGACTGCAGGGCTGTAAATGACACCTGCCCTCAAAATGTCTTGAGAGAGGTAATGGCCAAAAAATTTCAAAATGTGGCACATACTTCAAGAAAACAATTTGAATAGGTAAGTTGTACTAACTCTTTTAAAAAAAAAGGATATGGCTAAAAGCTCAATATAAGGAATTATTAGATGCTTGCAAATCCACCACAAAAAGGTATCAACTCACACCAGTAAGAGTGACCAACAGCAAAAAAAAATACAAACAATAAATGATGAAGGGGCTGTGGAGAAACGCATACCCTCAAATTTAAGTGGGATGTAAACTGGTAAGAGCCACTAATGAAAACAGAATAGAGCTGCCTTTAAAAGGTAAACAATAAGGTACCATATGATACAGCAGGCCCACTCCTGGGCCTATAACCTAAGAAAAGAGAATTGTAGCAACACAGGCAGGCAAAACTGCACTGCAGCAGTATTACAATAACCAAGACATGGAAGCAACCAAGAAGACCATCAACAGATGAATGCACAAAGAAGCAGCAGTACATGTACAGATGGAATATTAGCCAGGGAAAAAAATGAAACAATGCTGTGTGCAGCACCACAGATGAGTCTAGAAGTAATCACACACTTAAAGTAAGTCAGAAAACGAAGAACACTTATATCACTTATAGTTATTACATAAAAATTGATACCAATGAAGATATTTCCACAGAAAAAGGTAATCACAGACTCAATAAACAAATGTATGGTTAACCAAATGGAAAGGTGTGAGGATTGGATAAATTGAGATATTGAGGGTAACAGTAATATACAAACACATGTGAAATATATAAGCACCAAACACCTATGGAATACCAAGAGAAGACTACTCAACACTGTCTCATAACCTACATGGGAAATGGATCTGAAGATGAATGGATATATGTATATGTGTAAAAGAACCACTTCTTGCACACCTAGAACAAAGAAAACATTGTAATCAAATTTGCTGTGATAACAAATAAAAATTAAAATAAAAAAATGAACAATAAGTAATGAGACATATACCTATTGGAGGTTTTTCCTGGCATATTCCATTCTAATTACAAGCTAGGAACAGGACTCCCAAGAAAGCCCATTTTTGTAGTAACCAGATTTGGGAATGGAGAAATGCTGCAGCCTTGTGGCTGTTTCCTGCAACAGCACCTTTAAACACAGTGCTAAGGGTCACTTAATATTCACAAGAATTGCAGGTCTGTAAATGACACCTTCCCTCAAAAGAAACCCTGGTGTCGAAAATCGACCAAAAAACTAAAAAAGGGTAATCTTAAAAAAGACAATTTCAAGAAGCATATTTTACGCACAATTTTTATTCTTTTTTGTTTTTGTTTTTTTTTGTTTGTTTAACAAAAAAGGCATAGAAAAAGCTCAACATCAGGAATTAATAAAGACTTGCAAATCCAATCTACAAAAGCTTTCAACTCACAACAGTCACAATGATCATAAGTAAAAAGGCTACAAACAATAAATGCTGAAGGGGATTTAGAGAACTGTGTACCCTCTAGCTCTGGTGGGATGAAAACTGGTAACAACCAGTAGTGAGAACAGATTGGAGCTGCAGTTAAAGGGAAAAATTGAGCTACCATATGATATGGTAGGCCCATTGCTGGGCTTATCACTTGTGAAGACCAGAATCAAAAAGACAGAGCTGGCAATCCTGCACAACAGGAATATTTACCCTAGCCAAGACTTGGAAGCAAACAAAATGTCCATCAACAGATGAATGCAGAAAGAAGAAGTGGTCCATGTACACAAAGGAATATTACTCCGATAAAAAATATAAATTAAATATAAAAAACAAACCTATGTAAGGAGACATAAGCTTTGGAGGTTTATCCGGGCACATTCCACTCTAATTTACAACCAAGGAACACTACTTCCAGGAAGCGTCTGTTTCCCTAGTAACCAGAGTGGGGAATGTGGAAATGCTGACGCCCTGTGGCCATTAGCAGCTTTAAAAACTGTGTTAATGTTCACTTCATATTCACAATTACATAAGGGCTATAAATGACACCTGCCCTCAAAATGTCTGGAGGGAGGTAATGGCCAAAAAAATTCAAAATATAGGACATACTTCAAAAAAACAATTTGAATAGGTAAGTTGTACTCACTCTTAAAAAAAAAGACATAGCAGGAAGCTCAATATAAGGAATTAGTAGACATACGCAAATCCAACCACAAAATGCTATCAGCTCACACTGGTCAGAATGACCATCAGCAAAAAAATAAAAACAGTAAATGCTGAAGGGGTTGTGGAGAAATGCATACCCTCAAATTTAAGTGGGTTGTAAACTGGTAAGAGCCACTAAGGAAAACAGAATGGGGTGCCTTTAAAAGGTAAACATTGAGTTATCATATGATCCAGCAGTACCACTCCTGGCCCTATAACCTAAGAGGACAGAATTGGAAAGACACAGGCAACAATACTGCAGCAGTATTACAATAGCCAAGACATGGAAACTACCAAAAAGTCCATCAAAAGATGAATGGAAAAGAAGAACTGGTACATGTACAGATGGAATATTAGCCAAGGAAAAAAATGAAACAATGCCGTTTTCAGCACCATAGACGAGTCTAGAGGTAATCACACAACTTGAAGTAAGTCAGAAAGCAAAGGACACATATCCAATGATATCAATTATAGGCGTTACCTAAAAATTGATACCAATGACGATATTCCACACAGAAAGGCAATCACAGATTCAATAAACAAACGTATGTTTAACCAAATGGAAAGGTGTGAGGATTGGATACATTAGAATATTTGGGTTAACAAAGATATACAAACTCATGTGAAATATATAATCATCAAAGACCTATGGACCACCAAGAAAAGACTACTCAACATTGTTTCATAACCTACATGGTAAATAGATCCGAAGATGAATAGATATATGTATATGTGTAAAAGAACCACATCTTGCACACCTAGAACAAACAAAACATTGTAATCAAATTTGCTGTGATAACAAATAAAAATTAAATTAAAAATCCAGAGGTCAAAAATCAACCAAAAAATTCAAACGTAGGAAACGTTTCAGAATTCAGAACAATGAGAGTGACAGTGATCAAGGGCCTTGAAAAAAGCATGAGGGCAAAGATCGAGAAGATGCAAGAAATGTTTAACAAACACCTAGAAGAATTAAAAAAGAAACACCTAGAAGATTTAAAGAACAAACAAACAGAGATGAGCAATACAATAACTGAAATAAAAAATACACTAGACGGAATCAATAGCAGAATAACTGAGGCAGAAGAACGGATAAGTGACCTGGAGACAGACTGGTGGAATTTACTCCCACGGAACAGAAAAAAGAAAATAGAATGAAAAGAAATGAAGACAGCCTAAGAGACCTCTGGGACTACATTAAACGCAACAACATTCACATTATAGGGGTCCTAGAAAGAGAAGAGAGAGAGAAAGGACCCGAGAAAATATTTGAAGAGATTATTTTCGAAAACTTCCCTAACATGGGAAAGGAAATAGTCACCGAAGTCCAGGAAGTGCAGAGAGTCCTACGCAGGATAAGCCCAAGGAGAAACATGCCAAGACACATAATAATCAAATTGACAAAAATTAAAGACAATGAAAAATTATTGAAAGCAACGAGGAAAAAATGACAAATAAAAGACAAGTGAACAGCTGATTTCTCAGCAGAAACTCTACAAGCCAGAAGGGACTGGCACGATATATTTAAAGTGATGAAAGGGAAGAACCTACACCAAGAGTACTCTACCCAGCAAGGATCTCATTCAGATTTGAGGGAGAAATCAAAAGCTTTACAGACAAGCAAAAGCTAAGAGAGTTCAGCACCACCAAACCAGCTCTACAACAAATGCTAAAAGAACTTCTCTAAGTGGGAAATACAAGAGGAAAAGGACCTACAAAAACAAACCCATAACAATTAAGAAAATGGTAATAGGAACATACATATCGATATTACCTTAAATGTGAATGGATTACATGCTCCAACCAAAAGACACAGGCTTGCTGAATAGATACAAAAACAAGACCCATATATATGCTGTCTACAAGAGACCCACTTCAGACATAGGGACACATACAGACTGAAAGTGAGGGGATGGAAAAAGATATTCCATGCAAATGGAAATCAGAAGAAAGCTGGTGTAGCAATACTCAACAGATTCTAACCCCTGGTGGCACAGTGGTTAAGAATCTGCTTGCCAATGCAGGAAACACGGGTTGGAGCCCTGGTCCAGGAAGATCCCACATGATGCAGAGCAACTAAGCCCATGTGCCACAACTACTGAGCCCACGTGCCACAACGACTGAAGCCCATGAGCCTAGAGCCTGTGCTCCGCAACAAGACAAGCCACCACAATAAGCATGTGCACCGCAATGAAGAGTAGCCCACACTCTCCACAACTAGAGAAGGCCTGCGTGCACCAACAAAGACCCAACACAGCCAAAAATAAATAAAATAAATAAATTACTTTTAAAAAACAGACTTACACTTAAATATATTTTAATAGATTTAAATAGACTTTAAAATAAAGAATGTTACAATAGACAAGGAAGGACACTAAATAATGACCAAGGAATCAATCCAAGAAGAAGATATAACAATTATAAATATATATGCACCCAACATAGGAGCACCTCAATACATAAGGCAACTGCTAACATCTATAAATGAAGAAATCGAGAGTAACACAATAATAGAGGGGGAATTTAACAGCTCACTTACACCAATGGACACATCATCCAAAATGAAAAATAAATAAGGAAACAGAAGCCTTAAAAGACACAATAGACCAGATACAGTTAATTGATATTTATAGGACATTCCATCCAAAAACAGCAGATTACATTTCTTCTCAAGTGCGCACGGAACATTCTCCAGTACAGATCACATCTTGGCTCACAGATCAAGCCCCAATAAATTTAAGAAAGTTGACATCGTATCAAGCATCTTTTCTGACCACAACGCTATGAGATTAGAAATGAATTACAGGGAAAAAAACGTAAAAAACACAAACACAGGGAGGCTAAACAATATGTTACTAAATAACCAAGAGATCACTGAAGAAATCAAAGAGGAAATCAAAAAATACCTAGAGACAAATGACAATGAAAACACGACGACCCAAAACCTATGGGATGCAGCAAAAGCAGTTCTAAAAGGGAAGTTTATAGCTCTACAAGCCTACCTCAAGAAAAAAGAAAAATCTCAAATAAACAATCTAACCTTATACCTAAAGGAACTAGAGAAAAAAGAACCAAAAAAACCCCAAAGTTAGCAAAAGGAAAGAAATCATAAAAATCAGAGCAGAAATAAATGAAACAGAAACAAAGAAAACAATAGCAAAGGTCAATAAAACTAAAACCTGCATCTTTGAGAAGATAAACAATACTGATAAAACATTAGCCAGACTCATCAAGAAAAAGAGGGAGAGGACTCAAATCAATAAAATTAGAAATGAAAAAGGAGAAGTTACAAAAGACACTGCAGAAATACAAAGCCTCCTAAGAGACTACTACAAGCAACTCTGTGCCAATGAAATGGACAACCTGGAAGGAATGGACAAATTCCTAGAAAGGTATAACCTTCCAAGACTGAACTAGAAAGAAATAGAAAATATGAACAGACCAATCACAAGTAATGAAATGGAAACTGTGATTAAAAATATTCCAACAAACAAAAGTCCTGGACCAGATGGGTTCACAGGTGAATTCTATCAAACATTTAGAGAAGAGCTAACACCCATCCTTCGCAAACTCTTCCAAAAATTGCAGAGGAAGGAACTCCCAAACTCATTCTATGAGGCCACCATCACCCTGATACCAAAACCAGACAAAGATTCTACAAAAAAAGAAAATTACAGACCAATATCACTGATGAATATAGCTGCAAAAATCCTCAACGAAATACCAGCAAACAGAATCCAACAATACATGAAAAGGATCATACACCATGATCAAGTGGGATTTACCCAGGGATGCAAAGATTCTTCAATATATGCAAATCATTCAGGGTGATACACCATATTAACAAATTGTAGAAGAAAAACCAGATGATCATTTCAATAGATGCAGAAAAACTTTTGAAAAAATTCGACACCCATTTATGATAAAATCTCTCCAGAAAGTGGGCATAGAGGGAACCTACCTCAACATAATAAAGGCCATATCCGACAAACCCACAGCAAACATCATTCTCAATGGTGAGAAACTGAAAGCATTTCCTCTAAGATCAGGAACAAGACAAGGATGTCCACTCTTACCTCTGTTATTCAAGACAGTTTTGGAAGTTCTAGCCACAGCAATCAGAGCAGAAAAAGAAATAAAAGGAATACAAATTGGAAAAGAAGAAGTAAAACTGTCACTGTTTGCAGATGACATGATACTATACATAGAGAATCCTAAAGATGCTACCAGAAAACTACTAGAGCTAATCAATGAATTTGGTAAAGTTGCAGGACACAAAATTAATGCACAGAAATCTACTGCATTCCTATATACTAATGATGAATAATCTGAAAGAGAAATTAAGGAAACACTCCCATTTACCATTGCAACAAAAAGAATAAAATACCTTGGAATAAACCTACCTAGGGAGACAAAAGACCTGTATGCAGAAAACTATAAGACACTGATGAAAGAAATTAAAGATGATACCGACAGATGGAGAGATATAGCATGTTCTTGGATTGGAAGAATCAATATTGTGAAAATGACTGTACTACCCAAAGCAATCTACAGATTCAGGGTAATCCCTATCAAATTAACAATGGCATTTTGCACAGAACTAGAAAAAAAAAATCTTAAAACTTGTATGGAGACACAAAAGACCCCGAATAGCCAAAGCAGTCTTGGGGGAAAAAAGCAGAGCTGGAGGAATCAGACTCCCTGACTTCAGAGTATACTACAAAGCTACAGTAATCAAGACAATATGGTACTGGCACAAAAACAAAAATATAGATCAATGGAACAAGATAGAAAGCCCAGAGATAAACCCATGCACCTGTGGTCAGCTAATCTATGACAAAAGAGGCAAGGATATACAATGGAGAAAAGACAGTCTCTTCAATAAGTGGTGCTGGGAAAACTGGACAGCTACATGTAAAAGAATGAAATTAGAATACTCCCTAACACCATACACAAAAATAAACTCAAAATGGATTAGAGACCTAAATGTAACACTGGACAGTAAAAAACTGTTAGAGGAAAACATAGGAAGAACACTCTTTGACATAAATCACAGCAAGATATTTTTTGATCCACCTCCTAGAGTAATGGAAATAAAAACAAAAATAAACAAATGGGACCTAATGAAACTTCAAAGCTTTTGCACAGCAAAGGAAAAGATAAACAAGATGAAAAGGCAACCCTCAGAATGGGAGAAAATATTTGCAAATGAATCAACAAAGGATTAATCTCCAAAATATATAAACAGCTCATGCAGCTCAATATTAAAAAAACAAAAACCCCATCCAAAAATGGGCAGAAGACCTTAACAGACATTTCTCCAAAGAAGACATACAGATGGCCAAGAAGCACATGAAAAGCTGCTCAACATCATTAATTATTAGAGAAATGCAAATCAAAACTACAATGAGGTATCACCTCACACCAGTTAGAATGGGCATCATCAGAAAATCTACAAACACAAAATGCTGGAGAGGGTGTGGAGAAAAGGGAACCCTCTTGCACTGTTGGTGGGAATGTAAATTGATACAGTCACTATGGAGAACAGTATGGAGGTTCCTTAAAAAAAGAAAAATAGAATTACCATATGACCCAGCAATCCCGCATATACGCGGAGAACACCATAGTTCAAAAAGACACATTCACTGCAGTGTTCATTGCAGCACTGTTTACAATAGCCAGGTCATGGAAGCAACCTAAATGCCCATCAACAGATGAATGGATAAAGAAGATGTGGTACATATATACAAATGGAATATTATTCAGCCATAAAAAGGAGCAAAATTGGGTCATTTGTAGAGACGTGTATGTATCTAGAGACTGTCATACAGAGTGAAGTAATTCTGGAAGAGAAAAACAAATATCGTATATTAACGCATATATGTGGAACCGAGAAAAATGGTATAGATGAAGTGGTTTGCAAGGCAGAAATAGAGACACAGATGTAGAGAACAAACGTATGGACACCAAGGGAGGAAAGTGGCTGGCGGTGTGGGATGAATTGGGAGACTGGGATTGACATATATACACTAATATGTATAAAATAGATAACTAATAAGAACCTGCTGTATAAAAAAATAAATAAAATAAAATTCAAAAATTATAAAACAGCAAGAAAAAGTTCTTCCCTTCCCATAGATGTATTTATATGAATGAATTATTTCTATGCTTATATCTATAAATGCAAAAAAACGAATAAAACCTACCTTGAACCAAAGAAAGAAAAAAAAAAGGAAAAAAAAACCCAGAACCTACCAGTTACACCGATGAAAACCCTAGCAGGACACTTGCTCCAGTGGTAAACAATTCTGAAGTTGGTCAGAGGTGGGGAATTGTCTCCCATGCAGCCAGCAGCCCCGCTGCAAGGAGCATCCTCATTGCAAAGCTGGTGCACGGTGCCGAGGCGTCTCTGAGTAAACGTGAGCTGAGCCCCAGGCCAGCTGCTGCTGAACTTTTCCTACCCTTCCCAGGTAAAACACCTGAATATGTGCAAAGACTTTAAAGCCTAGAGGAAGGGGCTTGGAGCCACACCAGCGACAGCACGCAAGCCGAGTTGGTGCCTGCAGGCCAGCCAGGATGGCCGTGGCCCCGGGTGCTCTTCTGGAAGCTTTCCATTTCCCTACCGGAGTTACCCCTCCTGTCCTGGCCCCCACTGCTTTTTTTCTTGCTTCCTCACCTCTGCCCGGAGAGAAATTCCAACGGCAGGTATGGGTGACACATCGTCTTCCTTAGCAGGGAGCAGCCTGGGAACTCCTGCAGAAAGTCCAGCAGAGCCCCACTCACACCGGGCCACCCACAAAGCCGAGGCCCCGCACTCCCTCCCACCAGCCCAGCCCCGAGACTGCTGACGGGGCAGAGAAGATGGCGTCAGGCACAGCTGCAGGCACTCTTGCTGCCTGGAGGGGTACACCTGGGGAGGGCTGGCCGGCCGAGTCAGGCTGCGCAGGTCAGCCAATCCTCGCCCCTCAGGGGCTCAGAGCTGCAGAAAATGGGCCTTGCTGCACTGGCCAGGTCCAAGGAACAGGTGTGGCATCCTGAGGGTCAGGATAGACAAGGGGCTGCAGCTCTGGCTTGCTTTCTAATCATTTTACCTGGTCCATGGGTGGGAGACAACTTCAGAAAGACCCTCTCCTAATGAGAAGAAACCAGGAGTCAGGGAGAGGAGGGGTGGTGGGTGGAGACAGAGGCCTGGTGCCCCGGCTGCAGTGGAAGCCTCTGGAGGACCAGGTGAAGGGAGGCCGCACAGAGTGAAGCCCAGGGTCACAGACCTGTCGGAGCTGCTGTTTGTTAGTTCAAGTCCTGCTCTGAGGTGCTCTGTGTCAGCTCTGACCAACAGGTGAGCTGGGAGTGCTCTGCAATGAGGGCTATGTGCACGGTTCCTGTGGGCCCAGCCTGCAGGGTACCTGTGCATGTGAGCTATGTATCCTGGGAGGGCCCTGCCCATGAGAGCCCCGTGGGCTGCTGGGTGCCAGCCCAGGTGAGCTCCATATTCTGGGAGGGGCCTGACCACGAGAGCCCCGTGGGCTGCTGGGTGCCAGCCCAGGTGAGCTCCATATCCTGGGAAGGGCCTGACCACGAGAGTCCTGTGGGCTGCTGGGTACCTGTACAGGTGAGCTCCATATCCTGGGGCGGCCTGACCACGAGAGCCCTGTGGGCTGCTGGGTACCTGGTAAAGGACGTCAGGACAGTCAGTGAAGCCACCGAGGATATACATCCAGTAGTTCCTAATTCCTACACCCTGCTCGTCATTCTACTCTCCACCAGCACCTGGTACTCTGTATTAGACTTAAAAGATGCCTTCTTCTGTATTCCATTAGTCCCAGAGTCACAAGGAAGGTTAGCTTTTGACTGGCAGGACTCAACATACAACAAAAAGAATACTGCTGGGCCGTCCTACCACAAGGGTTCAAAAATTCCCCCACCATTTTTGGGGAAACTTTAGCTAAAGACCTAAGAGATCTACCTCTGGAGAAGTGAACCCTCCTTCAATAGGCAGATGACATTCTGATCGCCAGCCCTACTAAGGAGGTCTCTGAATTACCCAGGCAATAAAGGATAGAAGGTGTCCAAGAAAAAGGCTCAAATATCACAGACTAAGGTGACTTGCCTGGGCTTCATTCTCACAGAAGGTCAGAGAAGCCCATCCCAGGAAAGGGAAGAAGCCATTTGCAGCCTTACCATTCCTAAAACAAGAAGACAGCTTAAGGGTTCCTGGGGAGGCTGGGGTTTGCTGCATCTGCATCCCTAACTACAGTCTAATAGCTGGGCCTCTATATGAAACAGTGAAAGGAAAAGATGATGATCCTTTTGAATGGAATCCAGAAGCAGCCTTTCAAGAATTGAAAGAGCAGTTAATTCAGGCCCTTGCCCTGGACCTCCTAAATTTAGCTAAACCCTTTGACCTTTACCTTCCCGGTAGAAGGTGAATCGCCCTTGGAGTATTAGTGCAAAAACTGGGACCACTTGAAATGGAACAACTGAAGAATGCACTCCAGGTAGGGGAAACTACGGTCACCAAGGGCTGGGCCCGCCGCCCCATCCAGCCAGGAGACTGGGGGTATCTAAAAACCTGTAAATCAGCACCCCGCAAGGCCAGCTGCCTCCTAAGGGAAAAGAACCCCACTTGGTGATCCTAACCACCCACCTTGCCCTGAAGTTGCAGGGATCGCTCCGTGGGCACACTGACCTCGAGTGAGGAGGCCCTCAAGCTCTAACCTCCAGTGAGACAACCTGGGGCAACGGGCGCCATGACGACTCGTGTGACCATCACTTGACCTGGAGCTTCTCTTCCAGAAAACAACAAGAGTGTGCCCCAAAAGAGCAGACTACTGGTTGGAGGAATTACTGCACCCAGAGGCGAGCTAATAAGCTTGGCAGGGGAAGCGTATATAACGCTGTCACCATAGAAAAGCCAACATGCACGGCAGTGACGGCGGCCAATGAGACCGGCTGGACTCCTAGCTACTTCAAAAGGCCTTTGACTCAGTGGCCGTCATGTTCCTGGATCACCACCGTCCCTGGACTGCCTGGGAGTTGACCAGGCAGGGCTCTGACACCTGGTGCTGCTTTTAAGTTAATTCAGTGGCCTAATTGAAGAAAGCGCAGACTACTAGTCAGAGCATCTAGGCTGGCAGAAACCGTCAGCCTAAGGTGGCCGAAGAAATGTGGGGCGGGGGTAAAACCGGCCACCCTAGCGTCTCTGGACATCTCTTTCCTGGACCCTTAAAAGTCATTAGAATCTATAAAACTTCCAATGCTGGTGCTCAGGCAGATGAGCAGTGAGGGAGGAGCCCTGGGGACAATCAAACTCACCTGGAGGCTGACGGGGAGAAGTCCTGCCCCTCCCCCCAGTATGAGCACACCCAAATCGGCACGAAGCAGTCACAGAAGAGGGGTCTGCACCCTCAGCCCCCCAAGAGTGAGGAACAAAAAAAGGCAGAGGAGGGCTTTGTCATCGGCAAAGCCCATTAAAAATTCCTGGGAGATAAAAATAGAATCTGGGCAATAAAATAAAGTCTAACCTTTTTTTCCTTTGTGCTTTGTCTAATTTCACTTGCTCGTAGGGTTCCGCAGGCAGAGGCCTCACAGTCGGCACTTCAGACCCGATTTCCTAGTGCAAAATGGCGGGGCCGACACGTCAGCTCGCAGGGCTCCGTGCAGACACCGCGACACAGAGCCTGAGCTCCACCCAACCCGGCCCTGGAGAGCTCCGCCCCTTGCCTCCCGCTGACGCTGACGGGATCCCTACACAGCAGCCCGGCCCACAGCCCGCGGGGGAGCGCACGCTCTCAGCTCTCCATTCTCTGATCAAATTATAAAGTTTTCCTTTGCTTCTGAACCAAACTCAGTCTCGTTCTGTTGGCTCCAGTGACACTGGGCAGGGGGACCCTTGTTGGGGCCCACTCTGCAGGATCAGTAACAGAATTTGAGAACATTGTAACTTCAATGAACAGATGTGTGAGCCAAACTGTAATTAACATAGAGCAGTGTATAAGGCTCGTGTAAAATAAGATGTTTCTAACACTTCCATTTGATATTTCCATCACTTTATTATAAGCAAGTTCAGTGGAGGGGTTTGTCTTATTTTTCAGGTCAACATTAGAGAAATGAAGGGATTTCTTTCCAAGGGTGTACATCTAATAAGCTTGGCTGAAGCTTCAATCTTGCTTTGAATGATTTTCCATTGAAAATGATACCTCTCTTGCAGCTCCCCCATTTCTGAGAAGTATAAAATCTTATAACTTATTATTACCAAAGGGGAAACGCGGGAGGAGGGAAAAATTAAGACTTTGGGACTAACACATACACACTGCTATGTATAAAATAGATCTTCAACAAGGAACTACTGTATAGCACAGGGAAGTACACTCAATATTTTATAATAACATATAAGGGGAAATAATCTGAAAAAAGAATAGATATCTATATCTACATCATCTATCAATGGCAGATAAAATGTAACCTAAAGGAGGCCGATGGTGAGTGCTTCTGACCCTGAAGACTTCAGTCATCTAAAACTCGGACTCTGCCTACTGCCCAAGGCCCTTAATGAACATACATGTACCTGTAGCTTAAAAATTTCCCAGTTTGGGGTTCGGGGAGATGCTGATATGGAAAAGTCCCTGGTGTTCTCCTTCCATGGAGGGGACTCTTCCTACAGCCAAAACATGCCCGTGACACACAGAAGATGGTACACCGTTTGATCGGGCAGAGTTTGGAAAAGGCACGTCATCTCCTCATGTCCTGGTAGTCGGGTTCACCCCTCCAGCCTCTTTACTAACAAGCTCCCCACTTGGAGAATCAGCACATTTAACTTCCTGTTTCATACAGTTTGCAGTTTGTCTGGAGGATGAACAGGAAGAGGGGGAACCAATGAGAGACTAGCTCTAGGTATTTGGACAGGCACATGTCACTCTAATTTCCCATCAGGAAGAAGAATTAAGCAAAGGCTCAGCCTGCCCCCCGGAACCAGAATAGGGCCTGAAGCAATCCGGCGGTTTTGGGGCCAGCTCCCAAAAAACGAGTTGAAAAATGGAGCTCAGGGGCACTGCAATTCACAAACCTGTAGGCTTATAAATGATAACTATCGTCCAAAAATATATTGAGGTAAGGCAACGAAAAGGATTTGAAAGCAAGGCAGAATTGCAGGAAACAGTTTTTAAGAAGTAGATTGGACTCGCCTTGAAAGCACATGAAAAGTGGCAGAACCTACGGGGGTGCATGTGTCTTTTTGAATTATGGTTTTCTCAGGGTATATGTCCATAATGGGATTGCTGGGTCATATGGTAGTTCTATTTTTAGTTTTTTAAGGAACCTCCATACTGTTCTCCATAGTGGCTGTATCAATTTACATTCCCACCAACAGTGCAAGAGGGTTCCCTTTTCTCCACATCCTCTCCAGCATTTATTGTTTGTACATTTTTTCATGATCTCCATTCTGACTGGTGTGAGGAGATACCTCGTAGTTTTGATTTGCATTTCTCTAATGGTTAGTGATGTTGAGCATCCTTTCATGTGTTTGTTGGCAATGTGTATATTTCTTTGAAGAAATGTCTATTTAGCTCTTCTGCCCATTTTTGGATTGGGTTGTTTGTTTTTTTCATATTGAGTTGCATGAGCTGCGTGTAAATTTTGGAGATTAATCCTTTGTCAGTTGCTTCATTTGCAAATATTTTCTCCCATTCTGAGTGTTGTCTTTTCATCTTGTTTATGGTTTCCTTTGCTGTGCAAAAGCTTTTAAGTTTCATTAGGTCCCATGTGTCTCTTTTTGTTTTTATTTCCATTTCTCTAGGAGGTGGGTCAAAAAGCATCTTGCTGTGATTTATGTCATAGAGTGTTCTGTCTATGTTTTCCCCTAAGACTTTTATTGTGTCTGGCTTTACATTTCGGTCTTTAATCCATTTTGAGTTTATTTTTGTGTAACGTGTTAGGGAGTGTTCTAATTTCATTCTTTTACATGTAGCTCTGCATTTTTCCCAGCACGACTTATTGAAGAGGCTGTGTTTTCTCCATTGCATATTCTTGCCTCCTTTATTAAAAATAAGGTGACCATATGTGCGTGGGTTTATGTCTGGGTTTTCTATCCTGTTCCATTGATCTATATTTCTGTTTTTGTGTCAGTACCACACTGTCTTGATTACTGTAGCTTTGTGGTATAGTTTGAAGTTGGGGAGCCTGATTCCTCCAGCTCCATTTTTCTTTCTCAAGACTGCTTTGGCTATTCAGGATCTTTTGTGTTTCCATACAAATTGTGAAATTTTTTGTTCTAGTTCTGTGAAAAATGCCATTGGTAGTTTCATAGGGATTGCATTGAATCTGTAGATTGCTTTGGGTAGTATAGTCATTTTCACAATGTTGATTCTTCCAATCCAAGAACATGGTATATCTTACCATCTGTTTGTGTCACCTTTGATTTCTTTCATCAGTGTCTTATAGTTTTCTGAGTACAGGTCTTTTACCTCCTTAGGTAGGTTTATTCCTAGGTATTTTATTCTTTTTGTTGGAATGGTGAATGGGAGTTTCCTTAATTTCTATTTCTCATCTTTCATTGTTAGTGTATAGAAATGCAAGAGATTTCTGTGCATTAATTTTTTATCCTGCAACATTACCAAATTAATTGATTAGTTCTAGTAGCTTTCTGCTGGTATTTTTAGGTTTCTCTATGTATAGTATCATGTCATCTGCAAACAGTGACAGTTTTACTTCTTCTTTTCCAGTTTGTATTTCTTTTATTTCTTTTTCTTCTCTGATTGCTGTGGCTAGGACTTCCAAAACTATGTTGAATAATAGTGGCGATAGTGGACATCCTTGTCTTGTTCCTGATCTTAGAGGAAATACTTTCAGTCTTTCACCATTGAGAAGATATTTGCTGTGGGTTTGTCATATATGGCCTTTATTATGTTGAGGTAGGTTCCCTCTATGTCCACTTTCTGGAGAGTTTTTATCATAAATTGGTGTTGAATCTTGTCAAAAGCTTTTTCTGCATGTATTGAGATGATCATATGGTTTTTATTCTTCAATTTGTTAATATGGTGTATCACATTGATTGATTTGTGTATATTGAAGAATCCTTGCATCCCTGGGATAAATCCCACTTGATCATGGTGTATGATCCTTTTAATGTGTTGTTGGATTCTTTTTGCTAGTATTTTGTTGAGGATTTTTGCATCTATATTCATCAGTGATATTGGTCTGTAATTTTCTTTTTTTGTAGTATCTTTGTCTGGTTTTGGTATCAGGGTGATGGGGGCCTCATAGAATAAGTTTGGGCGTCTTCCTTCCCCTGGAATTTTTTGGAAGAGTTTGAGAAGGATGTGTGTTAGCTCTTCTTTAAATGTTTGATAGAATTCATCTGTGAAGCTATCCGGTCCTGGACTTTTGTTTGTTGGAAGACTCTTAATCACAGTTTCAATTTCATTACTTGTGATTGGTCTATTCATATTTTCTATTTTTTCCTGGTTCACTCTTGGAAGGTTATACCTTTCTATGAATTTGTCCATTTCTTCCAGGTTGTCCATTTTATTGGCATAAATTTGCTTGTAGTAGTCTCTTAAGATGCTTTGTGTTTCTGCAGTGTCCATTGTAACCTCTCCTTTTTCATTTCTCATTTTATTGATTTGAGTCCTCTCCATTTTTTTCTTCATGAGTCTGGCTAAAGGTTTATCAATTTTGTTTATCTTCTCAAAGAACCAGCCTTTAGTTTTATTGATCTTTGCTATTGTTTTCTTCATTTCTATTTCATTTATTTCTGCTCTGATCTTTATGATTTCTTTCCTTCTGCTAACTTTGGGTTTTGTTTGTTTTTCTTTCTCTAGTTGCTTTAGGTGTAAGGTTAGATTGTTTATTTGTGATTTTTTTTTCTTTCTTGTGGTACGATTGTATTGCTATAAACTTCCCCTTTAAAATTGCGTTTGCTGCATCTCATAGGTTTTGGATGTCATGTTTTCATTGTCATTCGTCTCTAGGTAATTTTTGATTTCCTCTGTGATTTCTCCAGTGACCTCTCGGTTATTTAGTAACGTATTGTTTAGCCTCCATGTGTTTGTGATTTTTTACATTTTTTAAATTACGTTTGTAATTAACTTCTTATCTCATAACATTGTGGTCAAAAAAGGTGCGTGATATACTTTCAATTTTCTTAAATTTACCAAGTTTTGATTTGTGACCCAAGATGTGATCTATCCTGGGGAATATTCCGTGTGCACTTGAGAAGAAAGTGTAATATGCTGTTTTCAGATGGAATGCCCTATAAATATCAATTGAATCCATCTGGTCTACTGTGTCATTTCAAGCTTGTGTTTCCTTATAAATTTTTTGTTTGGATGATCTGTCCATTGGTGTAAGTAAGGTGTTAAAGTCCCCCACTATTACTGTGTTACTGTTGGTTTACTCTTTTAAAGCTGTTAGCATTTGCCTTATGTATTGAGGTGCTCCTATGTTGGGTGCATATATATTTATAATTGTTATATCTTCTTGGATTGATCCCTTGATCATTACATAGTGTCCTTCCTTGTCTCTTGTAACATTCATTATTATAAAGTCTATTTTATCTGATATGAGTATTGCTACTCCAGCTTTCTTTTGATTTCTATTTGCATGGAATATCTTTTTCCATCCCCTCACTTTCAGTCTGTATGTGTCCCTAGGTCTGAATTGGGTCTCTTGTAGACAGCATATATGTGGGTCTTGTTTTTGTATCCACTCGGAGAGCCTGTGTCTTTTGGTTGGAGCATTTAATCCATTCACGTTTAAGGTAATTATTGATATGTATGTTCCTATGACCATTTTCTTAATTGTTTTGGGTTTGTTTTTGTAGGTCTTTTTCTTCTCTTGTGTTTCCCACTTAGAGAAGTTCCTTTAGCATTTGTTATAATGCTGGTTTGGTGGTGCTGAATTCTCTTAGCTTTTGCTTGTCTGCAAAGCTTTTGATTTCTCCATCGAATCTGAATGAGATCCTTGCTGGGTATAGTAATCTTGGTTGTAGGTTCTTCCCTTTCATCACTTTAAGTATACCATGCCACTCCCTTCTGGCTTGGAGAGTTTCTGCTGAGAAATCAGCTGTTAAGCTTATGGGAGTTCCCTTGTATATTATTTGTCATTTTTCCCTTGCTGCTTTCAATAATTTTTCTTTGTCTTTAATTTTTGCCAGTTTGATTACTATGTGTCTCAGCATGTTTCTCCTTTGGGTTTATCCTATGTGGGACTCTCTGTGCTTCTTGGACTTGGGTGGTTATTTCCTTTCCCATGTTAGGGAATTTTTCGACTATAATCTCTTCAAATATTTTCTCGGGTACTTTCTTTCTCTCTTATCCTTCTGGGACCCCTATAGTGTGTATGTTGTTGCCTTTAATGTTGTCCTAGAGGTCTCTTAGGCTGTCTTCATTTCTTTTCATTCTTTTTTCTTTATTCTGTTTCACGGCAGTGAATTCCACCATTCTGTCTTCCAGGTCACTTATCCGCTTTTCTGCCTCAGTTATTCTGCTGTTGAGTCTTCTAGTGTATTTTTCATTTCAGTTACTGTATTGTTTATCTCTGTTTGTTCTTTAATTCTTCTAGGTGTTTGTTCTTTAATTTTTGTAGGTCTTTGTTAAACATTTCTTGCATCTTCTCAATCTTTGCCTCCATTCTTTTTCCGAGGTCCTGGATCATCTTCACTATCATTATTCTGAATTCTTTTTCTGGAAGGTTGCCTATGTCCACTTCATTTAGTTGTTTTTCTGGGGTTTTATCTTGTTCCTTCATCTGGTACATAGCCCTCTGCCTTTTCATCTTGACTGTCTGTGAATGTGGTTTTTGTTCTACAGCCTGGAGGATTGTAGTTCTACTTGCTTCTGCTGTCTGCCCTCTGGTGGATGAGGCTGTCTATGAGGCTTGTGCAAGTTTCCTGATGGGAGGGACTTGTGGTGGGTAGAGCTGGGTGTTACCTGGCGGGCAGAGCTCAGTAAGACTTTAACCTCTTGTCTGCTGATGGGTGGGGCTGTGTTCCCTCCTTGTTGGTTGTTTGGCCTGAGGTGACCCAATACTGGAGACTACCTGGGCTCTTTGGTGGGGCTAATGGCAGACTCTGGGAGGGCTCACGCCAAGGAGTACTTCCCAGAACTTCTGCTGCCAGTGTCCTTGTCCTCACAGTGAGACACAGCCACCCCTTGCCTCTGCAGAAGACCCTCCAACACTAGCAGGTAGATCTGGTTCAGTCTCCTATGGGGTCACTGCTCCTTTTCCTGGGTTCCAATGCGCACACTACTTTGTGTGTGCCCTCCAAGAGTGGAGTCTCTTTTTCCCCCATCCTGTCAAAGTCCTGCAATCAAATCCCGCTAGCCTTCAAAGTCTGATTCTCTAGGAATTCCTCCTCCCGTTGCCGGACCCCCAGGCTGTGAAGCCTGATGTGGGGCTCAGAACCTTCACTCCAATGGGTGGACTTCTGTGGTATAAGTGTTCTCCAGTTTGTGAGTCACCCACCCAGCAGTTATGGGATTTGATTTTATTGTGATTGTGCCCCTCCTACCATCTCATTTTGGCTTCTCCATTGTCTTTGGTTGTGGGGTATCTTTTTCGTTGAGTTCCAGTGTCTTCCTGTCAATGACTGTTCAGCAGTTAGTTGTGATTCCGGTGCTGTCGCAAGAGGGAGTGAGAGCACGTCCTTCTACTCCGCCATCTTGGACCCCATCTTTTCTTTTTATCGATGGTTTCCTTTGCTGTGTAAAAGCTTTTAAATTTAATTAAGGTCCATTTTTAATTTTTGCTTTTGTTTCCTTAGGAGACATGTCCAAAAGATACTGCCATGATTTATGTCAAACAGTGTTCTGTTTATGTTCTCTTGTAGGAATTTTATGGTTTCAGGTCTTACATTCATATCTTTAATCTATTTTGAGTTTATTTTTATATATGGTGTGAGAAAAGTTCTAATTTCATTCATGTGTAGCTATCCAGTTTTCCCAGTACCACTTAATGAAGAGCATGTCTTTTCTCCATTGTATATACTTGACTCCTTTGTCATAGATTAGTTATCCATAATTGCATGGGTTTATTTTTGGGTTTTCTATTCTGTTCCATTGATCTATGTGTCTGTTTTTGTGTCAGTACTGTACTGTTTTTATTACTATAGCATTGTAGTATAGTCTGAAGTCAGGGATTGTGATACCTCCAGCTTTGTTCTTTTTGCTCAAGATTGTGGGCTAATTGGTGTCTTTTGTAGTTCCATACAAGTTTTAGGATTAGTTGTTCTAGTTCTCTGAAAAATGTCATGGGTATTTTGATAGGGTTGCATTATATCTACAGATTGCTTTGGGTAATATGGATATTTTAACAATATTAATTCTGCCATTCGAAGAATATGGTGTATCTATGTTAAAGAGAAGTGGCAAGAGTGGACATCCTTGTCTTGTCCCTGAATTTAGAGGGAAGGCTTTCAGCTTTTCACCTTTGAGTATGATGTTATCTGTGGGTATGATGTTAGCTGTGGGTTTGTCATAAATGAACTTTATTATGTTGAGATATGTTCCCTCTATACAAGTTTGAGAATTTTTAACGTGAATGGATGTTGAATTTTGTCAAATGCTTTTTCTGTGTGTATTGAGATGACCATGTGATTTTTATCTTTTTTGATAATGTATATCACATTGACTTATTTCTGAATATTGAACCATCCTTGCATCCCTAGAATAAATCCAACTTGATCATGGTGTGTGATCCTTTTTATGTATTGTTGAGTTTGGTTTGGTAATATTTTTGTTGAGGATTTTTGCATTTATATTCATCACAGATGTTGGCCTGCACTTTTCTTTTTTTTATAGCGTCTTTGCCTGGTTTTGTGGCCTCATAGAATGAATTTTGGAGTGTTCCTTCCTCTTCACATTTTTTGAATTGTTTGAGGAGGATAGGTATTAATACTTCTTTATATGTGCTAATATATAATTGTGCATCTGGTCCTGGACTTAAGTTCGCTTGGAGTTTTTAAATTACAAATTCAATTTACTACTAATCATTGGTCTGTCCCAATTGTCTATTTCTTCCTTATTCAATCTTGTAAGCTTGTATGTTTCTAGAAATTTGTCCATTTCTTCTAGGTTTTCCAATTTGTTGGCATATAACTATTCAGAGTATTCTCATGATTTTTTGTATCTCTGTGCTATCAGTTGTTATTTTTCTTTTATTTCTCACTTTGTTTATTTGGTCTTCTCTCTTTTTTCTTAATAAGCCTGGCTAAACATTTGTCAATTTTGTTTATCTTTTCAAAAAACAGCTCTTGGTTTTATTGATGTTTTCTATTTTGGGGGAAGGCATCTCTATTTTATTTATTTTCTCCCTGATCTTTACTATTTCTTTCCTTCTGCTGACTTTGGGCTTTGTTTGTTCCTCTTTTCCTAATTCCTTCTGGTGGTAGGTTAGGTTGTTTTAGATTTTTCTTGTTATTGAGGTGGGCCTGTATCTCTATAAACTTCCTTCTTAGAACTGCTTTTGCCATACCCCATGGATTTTGAAAAGCTGTGTTTCCATTTTCATTTGAATCAAGTTATTTTCTGGTTGCCTCTTTGACTTCCTCACTGACCCATTGGTTTTTTAGTAGCATGTTGTTTAATCTCCACGTATTTGTGGGGTTTTTTCCATTTTTCCTCCTGTAATTGATTTCTAGTGTCATAACATTGTGGTTGGAAAAATGCTTGACATAGTTTATATCTGCTTAATTTGCTGAGATTTTTTTTTGTGGTCTAACATGTGATCTATTCTGGAAAATGTTCCATGTGCACTTGAAAAGAATGTGTATTCTGCTGTTTTAGGATGGAAGTCCTATAGATATATATTAAGTCCAACTGGTCTAATGTGTCATTTAAGACCACTGTTTTCTTATTGATTTTCTGCTAGATGATCTGTCCATTGATATAAGTGGTGTGTTAAAGTCCTCAACTATTATTGTATTATTGTTCATTTCTCCCTCTATGTCTGTTAATATTTGCTTTATATATTTAGGTGCTCCTGTATTAGGTCCATATATGTTAGTGAATGTTATATCCTCTTCTTGTATTTATTATATTATTTTTATTAATTATTATATAATGTGCTTCTTTTTTCTATTGTATAGACTTTCTTTTAAAGCCTATTTTGTCTGACCCCATTTCTGGTCATTTCTGTTTACATGAAATGTCTTTGTCCATCCCTTCACTTTCAGTCTGAGTGTCTTTAGCTCTGAAGTGAGTCTCTTGTAAGCAACACATAGATAGGTCTTGTTTTCTATTTCAGTCAACTACCCTATGCCTTTTGATTGGAGCATTTAGTCCACTGACATTTAAAGTGATTATTGATAGGAATGTACTTATTGCCCTTTTGTTATTTCTGTTGCTTTGTTTTCTTTTGTTTTTGTAGTTCTTATCTTTCCTTGTCTTCTTCTTTTAGTTTCTTCCCTTGTGGTTTGATGATTTTCTTTAGTGATATGCTTGGGTTCCTTTCTCTCTAGTTTTTGTGTATCTATTGGAGTTGTTTGATTTGTGATTACCATGGGGTTTATATATGTTGATGCATATCTGTATCTCCTTGTTATAAATTTCTAGTCATTTAAGTTAAAATACATTCTAAAAGATTTACATTTTTTACTCCCTTTCCCCACATTCTGTGTTTTTGATGTCATGTTTTGTATCTTCAAGTTTATCCCTTTACCAGTTTAAAGTTTATTTTACAGTTTTTTGTCTTTTAATCATCTTACTAGCTTATTTAAGTGGTTGATCCTCAGCCTTTACTATGTATTTGCCTTTACTAGTGGGATTTTTCCTTTCCTATAGATATTTCCTTCTTGTTATAGCCTTTTCTTTTCCACTTAGACAAGAGCCTTTAACATTTCTTTTAGTGTAGGTTTAGTATCGATGAACTCTTTTAGGTTTTGCTTGTGTGAGAAGTTCTTTATCTCTCCTATTCTAAATGATAATCTTGCTGGGTAGAGTGTCCAAGGTTGGCAGTTTTTTCCTTTTAGCACTTTGAATATATCATGCTACTCCTTTCTAGCTTGCAAAGTCTCTGCAGAAAAATCAGCTGATAGCCTTATGAGGGTTCCCTTGTATATGACTGTTTTTCTCTTGCTCCCTTTAAGATTATATATTGATCTTTAACTTTTGCCATTTTAATTATATCTTTGTATAGGTCTGTTTGGTTTCATATTGTTTGGGACCTTCTGTGTTTCCTGAACCTGGATATCTGTTTCCTTCTTCAGGTATGGGAAGTTTCCAGCCATAATTTCTTCAAATACATTTTCAACCCCTTTCTCTTCTCCATCTGGGACCCTTATAATGTATTAATATACCTGATATTCCAGAGGTCCTTTAAACAGTTTTCATTTTTAAAAATTTGTTTTTCTTTTTGCTCTTATGATTGGATAATTTTCATTATTCAATTTTCCAGGTTACTTATGCATTCTTCTCTATCACCTAGATGGCTGTTCATTCCTTCTAGACCTTTTCATTTCAGTTATTGTATTCTTCGATTATTGCAGGTTCTTTTCTATATTTTCTAGTTTCTTGTCAAAATTCTCACTGTGTTCATCTATTTTTTCCCCTAATTCAATTAGTATTCTTATTACTAATGCTTTGAACTCTATCTGGTAAATTATTTATTTCTGTTGTATTAGTTGTTTTTTCAGGACTTTTCTCTTGTCCTTTCATTTGAAATAACTTCCTCTGTCTTCTCATTTTGCTTAACTTTCTCTGTCTCTGTGACATTAGGTGAAACAGTTACCTATCCTGGTCTTGAAGGGGTGTCCTTGTGTGGGAGTGTCTCTATACAGTCTGCGTGTGCCCAGCAGCTATCGTGGGAGAGCTGGATCTGATGTGAACACGAATCATGTCTTTCCCCAGGATGTGCTGGCAGCTATCATCTTGTAAGGAGGTGGGGATGGAGATGGAGGCGCTAGGGCCAGTGCCTGGCATGAGCTGGGGCTTCTCCCCTGCTCATCTGCCAGAACCTCCCTATTGGGGGTGTGGTTGGGGTCCAAGTTGCTGGAGTAGAAGCCCAGAGGGTTGAGTCTGAGCTGGCTGTGTTCCCTTTAAGTGTGTATACTGCCCCCTCCCAGCTCTGTTTCCCCTGTCCCAGAGGGGAGCAGTGCCGGAGCAAGAGGGGCTGATGCGGGTGCTTGGCATGGGTCTGGGTGTGGGATGTGACAGTCAAGGGTTCCAGATGGCTTCTGATGCACTGCCTCCGTAAGTACCAGTAATGGTTGCCCCCTCCCCACTTAGATACCACTCTGGTCTGAGCCACCTTTGTCCCTCACAACTGAGCTCTCCCTTCAGCCATTACAGCCCTTGCACTAGTGTGGAGCTGTGCTGTAGAGGAGGCGGGGCCGGGTGTGGGTGCTAGGATGGGTCTGGGCATGCACTGTGGCAGCCACAGCTGCATTCAAAGCCTGGGACCACTTTGTGCCAGTAACGGCTGCTCATGTCCTGTTCAGATGCTGTTCCAGGTCTGGGCCAGTTCCGTCCTTCACAACTGAGCTCTCCCCTTGGCCATAGCAGCCCTCGCCCCAGCATGGAGCTGCACTGTGAAGCTGGGCTAGAGCAGGCACTTGTCCCAGGCTGGAGTGGTCACGAGAAACCAGACAACATCCCATACAGTTTCATTCTTCCCTCTCTGCCTGGCTTCCGGAGTAAGCAAGTGTGTGCATGCTCCTCATGGGTGGAGTCCAGGCTTCCCACAGGTCTCCTTCTAGTCCCATGAGCCCTCCAACCAGCCAAGGGGACTTGTCTTCTCAGTGTTGAACCCCAGAGCTGGGGCACCCAATGTGTGGCTTGCACTGCTCACTCCCCAGGGAGGATCTCCCAGACCTTGTAATCCCCCTCCTCTTCTGAGTCCTCTCCCAGGGGCACAGGTCCTGACTTGATCACCTCTGTCTCTTCCTTTCCTACTCAATCCCATGTGTATCCTTCTTACAGCCTTGGTTGTACAAGAGTCTTTCTGCCAGTCTCCAGTTAGTTTTCAGTGAGAATTATTTTACGTGTAGATGTATTTTTGATGTGTTCATGGGGGGGGAGCTGAGTTTTGTGTCCTCCTACTCCACCATCTTATCTCTCCTTTCTTGGTTTGGTTTTTAAAGTTGCATTCAAACTGACTGGAAATGGTAGGGGACCAGTATTCTAGCACATTCAATTTTGGGTTCCCAAAGATCAATTATTTGTTCTGAGGTGGCATAAGACTCTGTTTAGTCTTCAAGAAGTTTCTTGAGGAAATAGTCTTTGAAATTTCATTACTATGATTATGTATGGACTAAACTATACAGTGCTTCATGAAATCCATATATATTGATAATGTTTAATACATCTGTATTAAGTGTAACATAACTGACCCTTTTACTTTCAGAAAATATTTTTCCATATTATAAGGAATTATAGAAATGCAAGAAGTAGACACCCAGATCTTTCTTTTCTGCCAATCCTTTGTCAAGGGGGTGATGGGGAACAAATGAAAACTTCTGCCTAATAGTCTATGGTAGAAAATCATGTATATCAAGCTATAGCTCTGTAGAAATATGCCAAGAAACTCAAATAAGCTAATAACATTTGAAAAGATTAATCGTGTGGACTGTGCTAGTACCATAGTCTATGTCACACTAAAGAATATAATTCATAGATTCTCTTAGTTCAGATCCTAAGGGATTACACAGGGATAAAGAAGACTGATATTTCTTCATAGGTCATTATATCTTCCCCTTTTATTCTCATTGATGCTAAAGTGGCCATTGTCTCATAGCTGGACATTATATAACTTCTCATTAGTCTGTTTGTTTCATTCCCACAGTATATTGGCTTTGCCTTCATAAGAAACTGCTTTTACCAAGTGAGTCTCCTCTTTAAACTTTTGGTATCATTTTGTCCTGGGGATAGAGGAGTTGATTATCTGGTCCCAGCCTCTTCCTGTTTCTACTCCACAAGTAGTTACAGCCAGGCAGATATATTTATTTCCCAGTATCCTCTAAGCATTTTGAGCTTTGCCTTTGCTCATAGTATTACCTTACCTGTCTCCCAATGGATTCTGTCCATCTCCCACAGGCTTGTCAAGAGTCTCACCTCTGAAGCCTTTCCTCAAATGGTCTGTAGTGATTTCTCTTTATTCTAAAACTAAATAAAAGTAGCCTCTACTACTCATTCTACACTGCAATACTGCGAATAGCTAGGCATTTCCATATTGACCTTTCATCCCCACTACTCCACACTAGTTAGAAAGGCAACATCCAAGTGCATTACCATGACAATTCATTGGGAAGCAGTGTCTCTCTTTACTAGCTCTCCTCCAATTATGTGTAGACTTAAGGAGGCCATGCCTAAAGACTGGTGAGGTCCTTAGAAGATGACTATTTTAAAGCTTCCCTTAATTATTTTCCCTTTTGAATAGACAGGTATGGATAATAATGAATATTCTTTGCTTAAGAGTATATATGACTATAGGGCTGCCCTGGTGGCGCAGTGGTTGAGAGTCTGCCTGCCAATGCAGGGGACACGGGTTCGAGCCCTGGTCTGGGAGGATCCCACATGGCGCGGAGCAACTGGGCCCGTGAGCCACAACTACTGAGCCTGCGCGTCTGGAGCCTGTGCTCCGCAACGAGAGAGGCCGCGATGGTGAGAGGCCCGCGCACCGCGATGAAGAGTGGCCCCCGCTCGCCGCGAGTAGGGAGAGCCCTCGCGCAGCAACGAGAACCCAACACAGCCAAAAAAAAAAAAAAGAGTATATATGACTGTAAAAGAATTACAGGCCCAATCAGGATTAAGAGAGAATTTCCTTTTGGTCAACAGTATTCACAAATATCCCAGCTTTTATATGGACATTATGTACTTGTCTCAGACTACAAGCTCAAAACTTTGTAAACTTGAAAATAAACTTTTCTACAGGTACACATCAGGCAATGGGATGGCTGCCGTGATATGTTGCTCAGATCCTTGTTCAGGAATGAAGGGCTGAGTCGGCAAGCTGCTGAGAACGCTAGAGGCATGCAGCCCTCAGCTGCCAGCCACTTTCAGGGGCTTCTCAGTGGCAGAGAACAACCTTGTCCAAAGTCATACGTCTTTCCTGGATGGACTGCACCTAATAAATGATTGTCCCAGGAATATAAAGGCCTGGCCCCTTGTCCCAAATATGGGCAGCCCTGAAGGATAATCTTACCTTTAGAGGTCCCTACAGGTATTCCACCCAGACGGGACTGCAGCTTGACTTGTCCCTCTGCTCAATTCTACTTGCTTCCCTTCCATTTCACAGTTGAGGATCCCAAGAGCACCCTCTAAAAACGCTTCTGCCTGCTAATCTCCATCTCAGTGGCGGTCTACCGCAGATCGAGTTTTTCAGAAAGCAGGGAAAGAAACAAACACAGTGAACACCATGATGTCTCCCTTTTGCTTATTACCGTCTCTTTAAAAACTAAACCGTTTTAGCCTATGGAGTAGGACATGGCGAGGGATAAAAAGAAAAAAAGGGAGGCACAAGCTGAATCTGAACCTTGAAATGCAGTGTGACATAGAAGACACTAGTCTAAAGCCTGAAAGATCCCAGCGGGACGTTAGTGCTCACTATGCATCTGGTATCACAGCAGTAACATCCATGTTTCACCACCTCCCCTGTTTAACAATTCTTATGGAAGAACGATCCCCATTTTACTTTTAACCTAACCATTTGTAAATATCTGGATTCTTTTTTTTAGAGAATTTGTATGCCAAGGGTGAGAGGTATGCCTGTTTGGAGGAAGTCTGAATGGCAGAGAAAAATAGGTCAATCATGCTCCCAGAAATTGATTGCACCAGTAGGCTGTGTGCTTGCAGAGTGAGGGCAGTACAGTAATGTTTGAAAGCATGCCCGCAGAGTGGGGGCCATGAGTCTAGATGGGGTTAAGTTCATTCTCTTATTCCCTAACTGTACCATTGTGGGTGGTAAAGAGGAGAACTGAGTTTTTGTACTTTTATATGGATGAATGGCTGAATTTGCTCAAACCTTTTTAAAAGGTCCCAGCAGGCACGTACAAAACAGAAGAAAAGGAACATGTCAAACTGAACCTGACTTGTACATTCATCCCAAACTAGCCTTCCAAGGCTCTTGGGGAAGATGAGCTCAGGGGTGAAACTCTTCCTCACCCCTCACAAAAACCTCACTTAAGTTACTAGAGATGAAAATAAGGAAAATCCTGTAATAGCACTAGAAGGTAAAGAAGAATACCATTCCATCTGGTGCATTTCTTTAAGTTATTAGTAGTATGTAAGCACTGGAATGAGTTTGAAGTCAAGAGTGGCCACTACCTCGCTATTGTGGATTAATAGCAGTTGCTACTTAGGGAAAGGGGAGCTCAATCTTTTAAGTCTAAATGAGCAATGCTTTTTCCTGATATGGGTGGGTACTAAGAAGTAGGCAAACTGTGGATGCCACCTTTAAAGGTTAAAAAATTTGATGAGGAAAGCCAGTCACCCCCAGCACAGCAACTTCAGTCAAAGCTAGTTTTTATACTCACTCCCTCAGGATGAAGTAATAATTGAAACAATAACAGAAGAATTTTGAAAAGATCTAAAATTCTGGAATATATAAGGGTTTAGTTCTATTTCATCCAAAAAGACTCAAGTCACCTATTTATTATGCAAAATTAGAAGACTTTTCCAAGGTTTCAATCTTATCTCTCCCCTAACTCTTTTTATAAGGGCTATTGTTAACAAATAGTTTATCATTTCTCATTTATTTGGGATTTAGCAGTTAAAAGTTAAAAATGAGACTCATTGACGGTAAGGTTATAGGGAAACAGGAATTTCCCTAAAAGACACGCAAACTCAGTCTGTTTTGTCTAAGTGGCAAATTAAAATTGATTATGAAACCCATAGAGAACTCAGATATTAGGTTTCTAATGACATAGACTATTGTGGGGAAAAAATCTATCTTTACATCTTTATGAAGAAAGTCTTTTTCTTCCCTAATTCATTAAGTGTTGAATGATTTTTTTTTAAAAAAAGAATGTGCTAGTTTGACAGTAAGGTACACAAAGTCATTCAGGAGGCCTCAACTTAACGAAGACTTCCCAGGGAAGCTGTTGACAGTGTGTAACCAATGACTCCCTAGACTAGATTAAATCCCCTCTATGTGCTCCCATAGCATTCCAAACATCCTTTAAAATCACTCCTATTTCTCATTCTTGTAATTAGTAATTGTTTCTCATTTTTCCTGCTCAGCACTAAAAACCATTAAGTCAGGGAATAAATAATATCTAGAACACAAATGGGCATATACATTGTGTCACTTTAAGTATCTGAAACATTTCCTATGGTTCTCTTCATTCAACATAAGACTTTTGAGAAAATACGAACTTCATAGGACAGTAAGGAAAGAGAAGAAAGATGGTATGTAAAATGGCTACATTTATGAGAAAAATAAATGAAGCTGTAAATTTTAAAAAATAACTAGAAGTAATAAAGAGTAGAATAAACACTTAAGGCAATTCTGAAGCTCAGATCGCAGATGACAGGAGCCCACCTTAAGCTGGAGACTAATGTGGCTCACATGTTAAGACAGTGACAGGTTACAGAGGCACAAGTCTCAATACAAAAGTAATGAGAAGGAATTCCATCCTTTATAATTACTCTACTCTTGAAAGACCTTAAATGGAAAGCCATGGTCCACAGCAACACTTACTGAAATCTGCTGCCCTTACACTACCCATCTCTCTGACACCCTCCACACCTCCACTGGATATGCTCTTCTAGTCACTGCCAAGGGCTTTTTACCTCCTCCCTTTGTTTGTCTTTGATTCTTTCCTCTTGGGGAAAAGGCTCAGTTCATCCCAATACAAAAATAATAAAACTGTTTGTAAACTTCCCCTTTCTTTTCCCTTTAGGCAAGAGCATTTACAGGATTCTTTTTGGTGGGTCGGCAAAAGAAAAAAGGAAGAAGTCTTTTTCCCAGGCGGTTAATTTTTATACTGTCATAGATTGAAGTATGTCTGTTTGCTTATTACTTCTCTTCCCTTGTTATAGTGTCTTCCTGAACATCTGTTTTGTCCCCCATATCTATATTTCATCCAGATAATGTCTCCTCTCTGATCATTTATCTGTCATGTATCTAAGAAGTAGGTAGTTAAGACTCAGGCAAGGATATTCTGTCATTCTACAAATCCTTTCAATATTCTCGCCCCTGCAGTGCTCTCTCTTGGATTTCTACAGCACTGGCACATGACTTAAAGCTAGGCATGGATTGCAGCAGCTTTTATATCCAATTCCAGCAGAGAATGATCAGGCCCTTGAGATAAGCTGGTATGGATTCCTAAGCAGGCAATCTGGCTAAGCTGAGAAGAAAATTCATGTGTGTATAGTTACAATCCAAAGAACTAATGCATCTGAGATAAAGCTGGGTCCCATCGTCCCATAGCATTGGGAAAGTGGTGGATCATGAGGATAGTTTATCTTGCTTCAGAACTTGGTACCAGAAACACCTCTGGATTCATGCAGAATAAGGCCGTGGTAGATTGCAGAAATCTAAATTACTAGGCCTTGTAATTTTCATACACACTCTGTGGGCAGCACTGATGTGGTCTGTTGTATATGGTCAGTGGGTCTCTCCAGGAGGCCACAGAGCTTATTGCTTTACATATGGGCTGTTCATGTTATGTAGCCTTTGGAATAGTGATTGGAAAGAATAAAGAGGGTTAAACTGGAATGTTGGCCTTATGTTGGTAGTCTTGGATAAACAGTTATTTTCCCCTTCTGGCCAGCATTGGAATTAAAACATGGTTCAGGGCTTCCCTGGTGGCGCAGTGGTTGAGAGTCTGCCTGCCAATGCAGGGGACATGGGTTCGAGCCCTGGTCTGGGAAGATCCCACATGCCGCGGAGCAACTAAGCCCGTGCGCCACAACTACTGAGCCTGAGCGTCTGGAGCCTGTGCTCCGCAACAAGAGAGGCCGTGATAGTGAGAGGCCCGTGCACCGCGATGAAGAGTGGCCCCCACTTGCCGCAACTAGAGAAAGCCCTTGCACAGAAACGAAGACCCAACACAGCCAAAAATTAATTAATTAATTAATTTAAAAAAATATGGTTCATCTGCCCTGTAACAGCATCTCCTATTCAACTGGCTTTAACAAATCAGGAATTCATGACTGTTGTTGTTATTGTTGTCATAAGGCAAGCACCAGTCTGAGATCTGTCCCTACTCCCTTCATCCTGCCCGCAGGGTCAGTTTCAAGGGGTCTAGATTTTTTTAAGAAGTTGGATTTTCAGTGAACTCACCTCACTTGGACCTCTGAATATTAAGCCATATTCTTTGTATATTTCAATGTTGTATTGGAGACTGGCTTCAGCAGTGCTTCCGGAATGTCATAACACAATGAACTGACTTTTCAAATGTTGCTTGGAAGGCAGTTTTTCCTTAAACACTGGGCAACCTAATATAGCAAAAAGTTCATAGGCCTTAGAGTCAAGCCAAGCCCAGGTTCTGATCTTGCTCTCTACAACATTCCCAGTATCTCTAATGATAAGTGAAAAATTAGAAGTGCCAAAAATAAAAGGTGATAGTAATATAAAGCACCTGAGGTATCACCATGTATTAGTAATGGTGCTAAGCCAGTGTTTCTCCCTTCTTAGTTCTTGTCTTATGAATTCTCAAATTCAAACTGTTATCCAAAGAGCACAGGAAGTACCTTCCATTGGCCAAACAGTTGACTGGTCAATATCCGGTTACCTGAACCTAGTGCAAATAAGTTCTTGGTGTGTTTTTCTCAGTGAGATGCTATCTCAAAATTCTATACAACGGTATCACAGTTTACAGGATTGCATTGGTTCAGATCAATTCTCCTTATTTCTGAATGCCACTCCAGGTATTAAATACACCTTTCTATTACATACACCCCTTACTTTAAAAGGGCTATATGTGCTATTTGTACCCAACAAGATAGCCAAGACTAGGGCATTTACTTCAAGATATCTGAAACCTTCCTTCCCATAGAGGAATTGGCATCTATCTTTACACATACCTTACCATTCTATTATATTGCTTTCTAACTTGGCAAAGAAAATCCAATATGGCAAGACTGAGTCCTGGACCTTTGTCCTGAACAGAGTGGGCCAGTTGTGTGCTGGGAACTCTGCTGTCACCAGTTCTTGATTATCTCTCTGGGTGGGTTCCTGGCAGTAGAAATGACGCCACACTACTTGTGGCAGGAGAACCAGCTGGGCCATAATTTGTTCCCTTGCTCCTCTGCTTCTGTATATATTCTCACTAGGAGACAGGAGTGATTTGTAAAGTACTGTAGAAGGCTTTAGCATGCCAAGGAGAGGTATTTTGACAGCCTGGCATGGTGTGCCAGAGTGAATGAAATGGCCTCATTTCATTGATTCATTGTTGATCATTCATCTTGTTTCATTACTGATTATTTACCTAGTCTTCATGGGTCTTATAAGAACAGCACCCAAGCATGGTGATCACCTTCGAATTTGGTCAGTCTGGTATCAGTAGAGCTCAGAAAAAGCTTTTTCCTGGCATGTTGCCACCACTTCTGGGATTTCTGCTATGTTAAAAAAAATTAACAGCTATATTAAAGTATAATTGATATATAATAATCACTAAATTATGTACATTAGATATGTTAAGTTTTGACATATGTGTATACCTATGAAACTATCACCACAGATAAGGAATATGCATCATTGCCAAAACTTTCCTTTTGCTGCTTTGTAACCCCTCCCTCTCACTGACTTAGTTTGCCACCATTTATTAGTTGCTCCACATCCTTATCAACAATGGGTCAGGACTAGAGGGCAAAAGTAAGCTGCACTGACACCCCTCCTGCTTGGGCTTAATTCCGAATGTACCATTTCCATCTTCTAAGGTTGGACAAGCCCTGCAACAATCCACTGTGACTTAATGGACCAGATATTTCCCAGCTTATAACAGATGAGACAAATGGTCACTTACTGTTCCATGGTCAAGTGTTCCATCTCTACGAGGCCCTAATAACATACCAGGAACTGTTTCTCAAAGGCATGTAATTCTCTGTTTTAGATGACATGGCCTTGCTTCAGAATCCCAGGGACTTCCAATAAACTCTACAGTGAAACATTTCTCACTACTGACAACATCAGGACTGCTGAATCATCTGACTGAAGATGTAAAGCTGCTTGCATCATAGTCTGGACTTGCCAAAGAGCACATTCCTGCTCCCAGCCCACTTAAAACTGGCAGCCTTTTGTATCAGCTAGTTTATAGGCTAGACCAATGTCTCAGATGAGGAATTTGTTGTCCCCAGAATGCAAAGAGGCTGACCAAGCACTATGCTTTCTTCTTCTTGGTAAAGTATGTAAGATGCAGCAATTTGTGTTTTACCTTTGAGACATCCAGGCACATTCCTGGTCACTAGATATCTAGAAAATTTATTAAAATTAGATTCCTGGGGCTTCCCTGGTGGCGCAGTGGTTGGAATCCGCCTGCCAATGCAGGGGACACGGGTTCGAGCCCTGGTCTGGGAGGATCCCACATGCCGCGGAGCGACTAGGCCCGTGAGCCACAACTACTGAGCCTGTGCGTCTGGAGCCTGTGCTCCGCAACAAGAGAGGCCGCGATAGTGAAAGGCCTGTGCACCACGATGAAGAGTGGCCCCCACTTGCCACAACTAGAGAAAGCCCTCGCACAGAAATGAAGACCCAACACAGCCTTAAATAAATAAATAAATAAATAAAATTTGAAAAAAAAAGAAAATGTGGCTCAAAGAAGAAGTTAGAATTTGGGGCTTATATATATATATATATATATATATATATATATATATATATATATATATATAAAATTAGATTCCTGAGTCTTGTAAGGTTCCTCTCTTGCCTCTCAGAAAACATGGTTCTTATCAAAGCTTTCAGTATACTAGCCAACTCTGACACATTCTGCCTAATCAGTATGTTTTCATGGACGTAATGGATCAATGTGATGTTCCTTACATATTCACACAGTCCCAATCTCTTCTGACTATATTATGATAGCAAGGAAGAGTTATCATGGTTTATAAATGCACTTCCTTGTCCATTCCATGTGAATGTTTTCCCCAGGGCTATTTTTTAAACTCTTTCCTGAATTGGATAGAAGGAAAATACATTTACTTAATCAATGGCTGTATACCATTTACTCATTAATCGGCTCTCACAAAGATACTACTGCCAGCACAGCAGCCACAGTTATGGTTTCTACTTGGCTGAGTTTGCAATAGTATACAGCTATTCTCAGGATGCACCCTTGCAGTAATATAATGAGGCACCCCATAATCTACTTTGGCAACTCAGGCATTTCAGCTTTGCTCAGAATGGGTAATCATTTTCTTTTTAAATTGAAGTATAGTTGACATACAATATTATGTTAGTTTCAAGTGTACAGCATAGGGATTCAGTATTCTTACAGATTATGCTCCATTAAAAGTTTTCTAAGATAATGAGTATAATTCCCTATGCTATACAATATATCCTTCTTGCTTATCTATTTTATACATACTAGTTTGTATCTCTTAATTGTTTATCCATAATTTGTTCCTCACCTTTTCCTCTCCCCTTTGGTAAACACAAGTTTGATTTCTGTATCTGTGAGTCTGTTTCTGTTTTGCATATACATTCATTTGTATTATTTCTTTAGATTCCACATATAAGTGATATCATATGATATTTGTCTTTCTCTGTCTGACATTTCACTAAGCATAATATTCTCTAGGTCCACCCACACTGCTGCAAATAGCATAATTTTATTCTTTTTTGTGGCTGAGTTAATATTCCATTGTGTGTGTATGTATGGTATATGTGTGTGTGAATATATATTTGGTATACCGTATATATGGTATATATATGGTGTATATGTATACATATATATACTACATCATCTTTATCCATTCATCTGTTGATGGGCATTTGTGTTGCTTCCGTATCTTGGTTATTGTAAATAGTGCTACTACGGACATTGGGGTGCATGTATCTGTTTTTTTTTTTTTTTTTTTTTTTTGGCTGTGTTGGGTCTTCGTTTCTGTGCGAGGGCCCTCTCTAGTTGTGGCAAGCGGGGGCCACTCTCCATCGCGGTGCGCGGGCCTCTCACTATCGTGGCCTCTCGTTGCGGAGCACAGGCTCCAGACGCGAAGGCTCAGTAGTTGTGGCCCACGGGCCCAGCCGCTCCGCGACATGTGGGATCCTCCCAGACCAGGGCCCGAACCCGTGTGCCCTGCATTGGCAGGCAGACTCTCAACCACTGCGCCACCAGGGAAGCCCCATGTATCTGTTTGAATGTGTTTTCATTTTCTTTGGATATATACCCAGGAGTGGAATTTCTGGATCATATGGTAGTTCTATTTTTAGTTTTTTGAGAAACCTCCATACTGTTTTCCACAGTGGCTGCACCAATTTACATTCCCACCGACAGTGTATGTACGAGGTTTCCTTTTTCTTTACATCCTCTCCAGCACTTGTTATTTGTAAACTATTTAATGACAGTCATTCTGACAGGTGTGAGGTGATATCTCATTGTTTGGATTTGCATTTCTCTAATAATTAGTGATGTTGAGCATCTTTTCATGTGCCTGTTAGCCATCTGTATATCTTCTTTGGGGAAATGTCTATTCCAGTTTTCTGCCCAATTTTTGAATGGGTTGTTTGTTTTTTGACATGGAGTTGTATGAGCTGTTTATATACTTTGTATATTAACCCCTTGTCAGTCTCATCATTTGCAAATATTTTCTCCCATTCTATAAGTTGTCTTTTGGTTTTGTCGATGGTTTCCTTCGCTGTGCAAAAGCTTTTTTTTTTTAAATACATCTTTATTGGAGTATTATTGCTTCATAATGTTGTGTTAGTTTGTGTTGTACAACAAAGTGAATCAGCCATATGCATACATATACAAGTTTAATTAGGTCACATTTGTTTATTTTTGCTATTATTTCTTTTGCCTCAGGAGACAGATCTTAAAAAATATTGCTATGATTTATATCAAAGAGTCTTCTGCCTGTGTTCTTAGAGTTTTATGGCTTTGGGTCTTAAATTTACATCTTTAATCCATTTTGAGTTTATTTTTGTATATAGTATGAGGTAATGTTCTAATCTCATTGTTTTACACGTGGCTGTCCAGTTTGCCCAGGCCCACTTGTTGAAAAGACTGTCTTTTGTCCATGGTATATTCTTTTTTCATTATCTCTAGGCTTCTAAGTAAGTGCCACTATAGCAGTGAGTTTGCCCTAGTCCCCTGGAGGGTGGGGAAATGTTTTACATCTTGTGTACCCAAGTCAATGAACTATTGCTTATCCAGTCTTATATTCCAGTCAAAGAACACTCAAAATCCAATCCTATAGGTACTGTCCTGGTACATGCTGACTAATTCTTACAATTTCCTATGGTTATAATCTCTTTATTCCCTCTGGCCCAGATATCCTAGCCATGCTATATAATGGAATTATCCTAATTATACATCTGGGGGAAGTTTCTAATGAGAGCTGCTGCCACCTTGTGTCGGAGAGGATTATATAGTACCTTCTCACAGAGCGAGGGTAGGGGTGGGGCTAGCTCCAAAAAGGAGGGTTGCAGTATCTTTGGAGGTTCAGAGGGCTTTAGGGTAGTCCAAAGAGCCACAATTTACAGGAGGTATCCACCCAGATATGCCTATCCCATATCAGGTTTCTAGGTTTTCCCAACTAGGGCTCTACCCTTAACATAACAGACCTCCTTGGCTGAGAATTCAACCATCTTTGAAGCTCAGCAACCCTAACTATCAGATCATTAGTCTCTTCCTTGGCTTTGTCAAATCTTCTACTGCAGGAGATAAGAGCCTCTTTGAAAACTGTAGGAGAGACTTCTGCCCTCACATTTAGGCTTTAACTGTTTGTTAATCACCCTTATTTTTTCATTATCTCTCCACAGGGTATCAAGTCATTTTTAAAGATATATACAGCCGGTTCCAAAGGTATGGGGGAGCAGTGCACACAAAGACAAAAGCCTGAATCACAGCACCAACCAGGATGTTCTGCCAACCATGATATTTTCTTAAGTGACTACTGGTGAAAGATTTAGTAATGGGGCTGCCACTTTATGCCATGGATTTTCCATGTCCCATATTCTACTCAAGATGAGGTCATCCTTACCAGTTTGGTAATAAATAATCTAGTCTCCAAATCTCATCTTATCTCCTGCTTTCTCAGATGAATCCTAATACCAATTGTGTTGCTTCTGGTCCTTTGGGAAGCATATGCTGAGAAGGAGTTAGTAGTATAAGAGAGTTATTGTGAAAGACAAAGGGGAGAGAGAGCAGAATTAAGCAGGTAAATGATTAAGGCCTTATACCTGTGAAAGGAAAGGACAATGAAAAAAGACTGGGAAAGGAAGAGTCTCAAACTTTGATGCAACTCTGAGAATGCCCTGGGGCTCCCAACTGGGCTGGCCAAGACCAAGATTGGCTATAGGAAAGTCCCATGTTGGGCAGGAATGTCTTGGGTCTAGTACTACTGCTATGCTCATTGTCTGGGGGCTGCTTAGGAAGAGTGTGGCCTTGACTTGAACATTCCAGTGGCTCCTAAAGGAACTCCAATGCAAATTCTTTTTCTGAGGAAAGTTAGAATGAACATCCATGTTGCTATATGGCTTGATATACAAAACAAAACAAAAACCTAGTGACATAATGCTACCAGGGGAGACAGATGACAACTTAAGTGCTATTATTTTAAACCAAAATTCAAGAGCAACAAAGACATTCCCCAGAAATTAATGACCTAAATGTCTTTTTTTTCATTTATTTTTTAAATTTTTACTATTGAAGTATAGTTGATTTACAATATTATATTAGTATCAGGTATATAGCATAGTGATTCAGCATTTTTGTAGATTATATTCCTTTAAAATTTATTAGAAAATAATGGATATAATCCCTGTGCTATACAATATATCCTTGTTGCTTATATATTTTACACATATTAGTTTGTATCTCTTAATCCCATACTCCTTATTTGTCTCTCCCTCTTCCCTTTCTTTCCCCTTAGATAACCACAAGTTTCTATTACTTTTTAGAATACATATATAAGTGAAATCATATGTTATATACCATATCTTATCCATGATGGGCATTTGGGTTGCTTCTGTATCTTGTCTATTGTAACTATTGCTTCTATGAAATTGGGGTGCATGTATCTTTTTGAACTAGTGTTTTCACTTTTTCCCGTGTATATACCCAGGAGTGGAATTGCTGGATCATATAGTAGTTCTAGTTTTAGTTTTTTGAGAAACCTCCATACAGTTTTCCATAGTGGCTGCACCAATTTACATTCCCACCAACCGTGTACAGGGGTTCTATTTTCTTCACATCCTTGCTAACACTTATTATTTCTTATCTTTTTGATAACAGTCATTCTAACTGGTGTGAGGTGATATCTCATTGTAATTTGGATTTGCATTTCCCTGATGATTAGTGATGTTGAGCACCTTCTCACGTGCCTGTTGACCATGTGTACGACTTCTTTGGAAAAATTGTTTTCAGTCCTTCTGCCCGTTTTCTACTCACGCTGTTTTTGCTATTGAGTTATATAGGTTCTTGATATATTTTAGAGATTAACCTCTTATCAGATAAATGATTTGTACATACTTTCTCCTGTTCAGTAGGTTGCCTTTTCAATTTGTTGATGGTTTCTTTGCTGTGTGGGAGCATTTTAGTTTTATAAAGTCCTACTACTTTGCTTGTGTTGCCTTTGCTTCTGGGGTCAAATCCAAAAAGTCGTCAAGACCAATGTCAAGGAGCTTACCCCATTATGTTTTCTTCTAGGAGTTATAAGGTTTCAGATCTTACATTCTTTATTCCATTGTGGATTGATTTTTGTGTATAGTGTAAGATAGTGGTGCAGCTTCATTATTTTTATGTGGCTAACCAGTTTTCCCAACACCACTTATCGAAAAGACTATCTTTTCTCCATTGTGTATTCTGTGCTCCTTTGCCATAAGTTAATTGACCATCCATGTGTAAGTATTTCTGGGCTCCCTCTTCTCTTCCATTAATGTATATGTCTTTTGTATGCCTAAAACATCCTGTTTTAATTACTATAGCTTTGTAATATAGTTTGAAATCAGGAAGCATGATGCCTCTAGCTTAATTCTTTTTCATGATTACTTGCTCTTTGGGTCTTTTGTGGTTTCGTACAAATTTTAGGATGGTTCTGTTTCTGTGGAAAATGCGATTGTGATTTTGAGAGGGATTGAATTGAATCTGTAGATAGCTTTGGGTACTGTGGAAATTATAACAGTATTAATTTTTCCAATCCATGAGCATGGAATATATTTCCATTTATTTGTATTTTCTTCAAATATCTTATCAATGTCTTGTTTTCCAAATATAGGTCTTTCACCTCCTTGGTCAAATTTAGTCCTATGTATTTTATTCTATTTGATGCAGTTAAAATTAAGAAAACCATCTCATTCACTTTTTCTGATAGCTTGTTATTAGTGTATAAACACACAACTGACTTTTGAATATTGCTTTTGTACCCTGCAACTTTACTAAATTCATGTATTTGAACTAAATTTTTTGATGAAGTCTTGTGTGTGTGTGTGTGTGTGTGTTTTCATTGGGGTATAGTTGTTTTACAATGTTGTGTTAGTTTCTACTGTACAGTGAAGTGGAATTCCTTGTGCTATACATCAGGTTCTTATTAGTTATCTATTTTATACATGTTAGTGTATATATGTCAATCCCAATCTCCCAGTTCATCCCCCTGCCCACTTTCCCCCCTTGGTGTCCATACGTTTGTTCTCTACATCTGTGTCTCTATTTCTGCCTTGCAAACCGGTTCATCTGTACCATTTTTCTAGATTCGACATATATGCGTTAATATACGATATTTGTTTTTCTCTTTCTGACTTACTTCACTCTGTATGACAGTCTCTAGATCCATCCACGTCTCTACAAATGACCCAATTTCGTTCCGTTTTATGGCTGAGTAATATTCCATTGTATATATGTACCACATCTTCTTTATCCATTCATCTGTTCATGAACATTTAGGTTGCTTCCATGACCTGGCTATTGTAAATAGTGCTGCAATGAACATTGGGGTGCATGTATCTTTTTGAATTATGGTTTTCTCTGGGTATATGCCCAGTAGTGTGATTGCTGGGTCATATGGTTGATGGAGTCTTTAGTATTTTCTATATATAATATGCCAACTGCAAAGAGAATTTTACTTCTTTTCTGATTTGGATGCCTAGTATTTCTTTTTCTCATTTATTGGGATGGCCAAAAAGTTTGTTTGAGTTTTTCTGTAAGATGGTACAGAAAAACCCAAACAAACTTTTTGGCCAATCCAATAATTGCTCTGGCCAAGACTTTCAGTATTATGTTGAAAGAGTGGAGTGGTAAGAGTGGGCATCCTTGTCTTGTTCATAATCTTAGAGGAAAAGGTTTTAGCTTTTCACCATTGAGTATGATGTTAGCTGTGGTCTTGTCATATATGGCCTTTATTAAGTTACATTCCCTCTATACCCACTTTGTTGAGTTTTTATCATGTATGGATGGTAAATTTTGTCAAGTGATTTTTCTGTATCTATTGAAATGATTTTTATCCTTTATTTTATTAATGTGCTGTATCACATTGATTAATTTGATAATGTTGAACTACCCTTGCTCTCTGTAATAAACCCCATTGATCATGGTGTATGATCCTATTAATGTACTTTTGAATTCAGTTTGCTAATATTTTATTGAGGATTTTTTTATCCATGTTCACCACAGATAATGACCTGTATTTTTCTTTTCTGGTAGTGTCTTTGTCTGACTAGGGTATCAAGGTGATGCTGGCTACATAAAATGTGTTTGGACATAAGAGTTTGAGAAGGATTGGTAGGAATTATTTTTCAATGATTAGTAGAATTCATCAGTGAAGCCATCTGCTCCTGGACTTCTTTTTTGGGAGATACTTGACTACTAATTCAATTTCCTTACTAGTAATCAGTCTGTTCAGGTTTTCTATTTCTTCATGATTTGGTTTTGGTAAATTGTGTTTCCAGGAATTTATCCATTTCTTTTAGGATGTTTAATTTTGTGGCTTATAATTGTTCAAAGTGGTCTCTTATGATCCTTTGTATTTCTGTTGTATCTGTTGTAATCTCCCCTTTTTCCTGTCTAATTTTACTTATTTGAGTCTTTTCTCTTGGTGTGTCTAGCTAAAGGTTAGTCTCTTCAAGAAACCAAATCTTAAAAAAAAAAAAAAAGAAACCAGTTCTTAGTGTCATAGATCTTTTCTATTATCTTTTTAGTCTCTATTTCATATATTTTGCTCTAATCTTATTTCCTTACTTCTATTAGTGTATTCTTATTTTTCTAGTTCCTTGAGATGTAAAGTTAGGTTGTTTGAGATCTCTTATGGCTCCCTATATAGATGTTTATTGCTATGAACTTCCCTCTTAGAATTGCTTTTGCTGCACTCCATAGTTTTGGTATATTGTGTATATATTATCTTTTGTATCAAACAATTTTTGATTTCTTTTGACCCACTGGTTATTCATTAGCATGTTGTTTAATCTCCCCATATAAATGAATTTTCCAGTTTTCTTTTTTTAACTGGTTTCTAGTTTCATACCCTTGTGTGGGAAAAGATGCTCAATATAATTTCAATTTTCTTGAATTTATTAAGACTTTTTTGTGGCTTAATGTATGTTCTATCATCTTGGAGAGTGTTTCATGTGTGTTTGAGAACTACATGTATTCTCTTGCTTTTGGATGGACTGTTCTGTGAATGTTTAAGTCTATCTGGTCCAACATGTCATTTGAGGTCAGAGTTCCCTTATTTTCTGTCTCACTGATCTATCCATTGATGAAAGTGAGGTATTTAACTGCCCTAGTATTATTGTATTGCTATTTCTCTTTAGAATTTGCTTTATATATTTATGTGATCCTATGTTATGTGAATAAATATTTACAAATGTATATCCTCTTGTTGGATTGACCCTTTTATTATTAAAATGTGACCTCCTTTGTCTTGAAGTCTATTTTGTCTTATATAAGTATAGCTTCTTTGGTTTAGATTTTCATGGAATATCTCGATCATCCCTTCATTTTCAGTCTTGAAATTTGTGCCCATAAAGCAGAATATAGTTGGTTGTTTTTTGTTTTTATTTTTATCCACCAGCCACTCTGTCTTTTGTTTGGAGGATTTAGTCCATTTACATTTAAATTAATAATTGATAAGAGTGGACTTAATTGTTTTCTGACTGTTTTTTGTAATTCCTTCATTCCTTTCTTCTTTTTCTCTCTTATATGTGATTTGAAGATTTTCTGTAGTGTAATACTTAGACTCTATTTTCATTTGTGTACCTACTATAGATTTTTATTTGTGGTTAACATAAATACAAAATATTTTATGCAAACCTTATAACAGTCAATTATAAGTTGATAACAACTTAAGTTTCAATGCATTCTAAAACTCTGCAATTTTACTCTCCCAACATGTTTCATGTTTTGACTGTCAAAATTTATATCCTTTATCTTGTGCATCCATTAACAAATTATTGTAGTTTTGTTATTTTTACTGTTTTTGTCATTAGCATTCATACTAAATTTATAAGTAATTTATAAGTTATAAATTATAACTTATAAATTAAGTAATTAATTATAATTTATAAGTAATAAAACTTACAAATTACTTATAAATTATTTATTACTTATAAATTTACTTACTTAATTTATAAGTAATTAACCTACCACCAACATTAGTTTAATCTTAATTTTAATATATATTTAGCTTCACTAGTGAAATGTATCCTTCCATATGTTTTTCTTTGCCTAATTAGAGCTCTTTTGTTTCAGGTGAAAGTCGTCCCCTTAACATTGATTGTAAGCCCAGTCTATCGGTGGTAAACTCCTCCAGTTTTCTTTTTTTTTTTTGTCTGGAAAGCTCTGTATCTCTCCCTACAATTCTGAGGGCCAACTTTGATGGATAGAGTGTTCTTGGTTGGTATCTTTTTTCCTTTTAGCACTTTGAATATATTATGCATTTCCCTTCTGGCCTTCAAAATTCCTGCTGAAAAATCTGTTGATGATCTTCTGCTATGTACAGAAGAGTGTTGCCTTTCAATCCTTTGTAATTGCCCAAGCAATTTTTTTTTTGTTCTTAGTGGCTCCCAGTACTTGAGGGTGTGCCAAGAACTGTCAGTGTCCCAGGGGGAAGGATCTAAGTCAGCAGATTTTAAAGTATGAAACTATACCTCTTTCAGGGGAAGACTGTGAGATGAACAGTGCTGTGCACTCCCTCTGCACTGAGCCCTGAAGGGATAACCAGTTAAAAACTATTTCTTTGTTTGCTTATTGTCCTGTTGAACATATGAACACAAGTCACTGGCAACCAGAGCCAGGCTATTAAGGGATATGTTCTCTGGGCAGCAGCCCCCAAATCTGAGAAAATGTACCTATACACAAACTCCTTTTCTGAGATAGTGGGGACCTGCAACAGGGGAGAGTGTGAAGATGGCACTTGCTGGCCTCACTCATCTCTGGAAAGGATTGAAGTCAGTTCCCAATGTGTATTAAATTAGAATCCTGCCTCTGAGACCGTAGCTTTTTTTTTTTTTTTTTTATGGCTGTGTTGGGTCTTCATTTCTGTGTGAGGGCTTTCTCTAGTTGCGGCAAGTGGGGGCCACTCTTCATCGCGGTGCACGGGCCTTTCACTATCGCGGCCTCTCTTGTTGCGGAGCACAGGCTCCAAATGCGCAGGCTCAGCAATTGTGGCTCACGGGCCTAGTTGCTCCGCGGCATGTGGGATCTTCCCAGACCAGGGTTCGAACCCATGTCCCCTGCATTGGCAGGCAGGTTCTCAACCACTGCGCCACCAGGGAAGCCCGAGACCGTAGCTTTTAAGATAAGCAATAAGCCTCTTTCATGGGAAGGCTGGGCATTTCTGTCTGCTGCTTCTGCACTGTGTGTTAGATACATAGCTGATTAAGAACTATTTCTTTGTTCATTACTCTCCTAGGGGACCCACAAACAAGCATTGCTGGCCACCAGAGCCAGGCTAAGAAGGCACATCTCCTGAGTGACAGACACAAAACCAGGGCTGCTGACATGTATGTAAGTTTCTTTTCAGGAGATACTAAAGACCTGGAGCAAGGGAGACTACAAAGATGGTGCCTGCTAGCCTCCCCAATCTCTGGACCACCGTAGTTGGCCCCTAGTTGTATGTAAAATTAGAATCTTGTTCCTCAGACTGAAGCTTTTAAGGTAAGCAAATAGGCCTCTTTCACAGAAAGACTGGGCACACTTCAGGCTCTTAGAGTGACGTCAGCATCATGGCAGTGTGAGATGCTGCCTTTGTCTCTCTCCTTCAATCAAAAACCATTAAAACACTAACTCAACAAAGGTTCCTCTGCCCAAAAGAGCAGGATACTAGAGAAATCTACACATATATACATCTATAGGTGGGTGGACTGGAGCACATAGAAGAAGAGGCAGAACCAGGTGAACAGTGAATGCTGTGCTTGCAATCCCAGCTTTCAGGCCATGGCAACTGAGCCCAGTAACAGCAGGGGAGGTAGGCAGCTGAGCCCAGTAACAGCAGGGGAGGTAGTGGGGCATGAAACACTGGCCTTCCAGCCACAGAGGCACCTGTGACTCCAGCCCTCCCACCTGCAGTGGTGGAGCCCACAAACCTGATAACACTAGACATGGCAGAGATGCCCAATGTCCTGGTGCCCCAGATAGCAGCACCGGTAATGAAGGCACTGGGGGAAACCTCGGGAAGAGGGAATGGAGGTTGGAAAAATGCCTATTCTCAAAAGTTGTGCTACAGTGCCACTTACTGAAAAAGGCCCCTAATTACTAACCTGTTGAATTGTTAGAATCCAGTAAAAAGTGCTTTACTTAAAGATGAAAGGTGTTCACTACTTCAGATGTGCCAGCAGAGGAAAAACTCATCAAGTACCATGAAAAACTTTGGAAACATGGTATCACAAAAAGAAACTGACAATTCTCCAAAAACCAAACTTAAAGTCACAGAACATTGCAATTTAACTGATAGAGAATTCAAAATAGTTGTCATAAAGAAACAAACAAATTCTGAAACTGAGGAACTCAGTAAAAAAGATGAAGAATGCATTAAAAAGCATTGGATATAGAGCAGACCATATGGAAGAGAAATTTAGAAATGATATAGGTAGAAGGGGAGAGAGAACTAAAAACAATGAAAACATTCTACAAGAACTACCCAACTACATTAGGAAGGGTGACATAAAGATAATGGGTATCCCAGAAGGAGAAGAGAGGGATCAGAGAGCTAATTTAAAGAAGAAGAAAAAAAAAGAGCTGAGAACTTCCCAAACCTGGGGGGAGGCCATGAAGCTAAGAAAACACCTAATTAACTCAATGCAAAAAAACCTTCTACAAAATAAATAAAAGTCTATATGAAGAATTTTAAAGGCAGCTAGGTAAAAAAAGTAACATACAAAGGAACTCCCATTAGCCTATCAGCAGATTTCTCAGCAGAAATTCTATAGGCCAGGAGAGAGTGAAATGATATTCTCAAAATACTGAAAAATAAAAACAGTCACCCAAGAATACTCTCTAGCAAATTATCATTCAGATATAAAAGAGAAATAGACTTTCTCAGACAAACAAAAGCTAAGGAAGTTCATCACCACTAGACTTGCCTTACAAAAAAGGTTGAAAGAAGCTCTTCTATCTGAAACAACAAGGCAAAAGTACACAAAACTTTGACTAAGGTTTTAAATAGAATCAGAAAATTGCAACTCATAAAGGTTAAAGAGAAAAAAGCAGTAAAAATAACTATATCTACTTTAATTTCATAACAAACTCACAATATCAAAAGGGATAATTTGAGAAAATGAAAACGTAAAAGGAAGAAGAAAAGGATGGAACCATATACAAATAAACATAAGATATTTTGTACAGAAAAAGTACTATTTTATCTATGAGATGTTTTATACACACCTCATGGTAACTACAAAACTAGAGCAGAGACAGAAAACATGTAAAAAAAGGAAACTGAAAAAAAAAAATCATAGAAAAGCACCAAACTAATAGAACAACCAGAAAACAAAAGATAAAATGGTAGTACTAGGTCCTCATTTATCAATAATCACCCTAAATATAAATGGATTGAATTCACCAATCAAAACATAGAGTAGCTGCATAAATTAAAAAACAAGACCCAACTATATGCTGCCTCCAGGAGACTCATCTCATCTCTAAACACAAACATAGGCTTAAAGTGAAGGAATGGAAGATGATACTCCAAACAAATGGCAACCAAAAGAAAGTGGCTGTAGCAATAGTTATATCAGACAAATTAGAATTCAAGCCAAAAAAGATAGCAAATGAAAAAGATGTACATTATATTATGATAAAGTGGACAATTCAAGAAGACTAAACAGACATAAATGGAGAAATTAACAGCAACACAATAATAGTAGGGAACTTAAACACTCTACTTACATCAATGGCTAGATTATCCAGACAGAAAGTCATCAACAACAACAAAAAAATCACCCTTAAACACTAGGACTGGTTGAACTTAATAGATTTATACAAAACATTCTATCCAAATGCAGCAGAATGCACATTCCTTTCAAACACACGTGGAACATTCTCAAGGATAGACCATATATTGGAAAACACAAGCTTCAATGAATTTAAGAAGATTGAAATTATTCTAGAAATGAAGTACAAGAAGGAGAGCTGGAAAATCAGAAATATGTGGAGACTAAACAACATGCTACTGAAGAATATTTGGTGTACTAAGAAATCAAAGGAGAACTAAAAATTGCACAAAGACAAATAATGTAAAGGATGCAGCAAATACCAATATTGGCCTACCTCAATAAACAAGAAAAGTCTCAAATAACCGATCTAAACTTACAACTAAAGGAACTAGAAAAAGAACAAATGAAGCCCAAAGTCAGTAGAAGGAAAGAAATAATAAAGATCATAGCAGAAAATAAATGAAACAGACTAAGAAGACAGTAGAAATGATCAATGAAACTAATAGTTGGTTCTTTAAAAAGATAAAATTGGCAAGCCTTTAGCTAGACTCACTAAGGAAAAAAAGAGATAGAAGGCTCAGATAAATAAAACCAAAAATGAAAGAGGAGAAATTAAAATGGATGTTCTAGAAATGTAAAGAATTAGAATACTATGAATAGCTGTATGCCAACAAATTTAACAACCTAGAAGAAATGGATAAATTCTTAGAATCATACAACCTTTCAAGATTGAATTAGAAGAGGATCCCCCCTAACCCACAAGGCCCCCTCTGGCCACATGGGTCCTGGGTCTGAGCCCTTCCTCTGCCAAAGCCTCCTTTGGCTGCATGGGTCCAGGTGAGCCAAGTGCTGCCCCCCTCTAAGGCTCCTCCAGCTGTCCAGGCCCCTTCAGGCACGCCTGTGAAGGCCTGTGCCCCAGCTGGCCTGCACAGGCACATGTGCTCCAGGCCAGCTTCAGGAGCAGACAAGAGGGACACATGCAGAGGAGGGGCTGACACAGCAGGTCCAGAGACCTACCTAGAGGTCTTAGAGGGCCTAGGTTCTTGGGGGAGGCAGAGATTGGCTGTAGTTCACCGTGGAGGCAAGGACACTGATAGTGGAGGCATCAGGAAATTTTTTATTATCTTTATTCTCTTTTTAACATTTTTTTACTCTTTCAATTATTTTTTTCTTGTTTTGATTTTATTTTCCTAATTCTATTTTTTATTCTTTGTTATTGTTATGCTCTATTCTGTTGGTTGTCTTTTTTTTTTTTTTAGCTGCACTTCATGGCTTTCACAGTCTTGGTTCCCAGGGCGGGGTTGGGCCTGAGCTCCTGTGGTGGGAGCACCAAGTCCAAGCTGCTGGACTAACAGAGAACTTCAGGCCCCAAGGAATAGTAACTGGTGTGAGCTCTCCCAGAGGTCCTCATCTTGGCACCAAGACCTGGCTCCACCTCATAGCCTGCCAACTCCAGTGCTGGATGCCTCAGGCAAACAACCAGCAAAACAGGAACACAGCCCCACCCATCAAAAAAATGAGACAACAAAAATCTATGTTACAGACAAAGGAGCAAGGTAAAAATCTACAAGACCAAAGAAATGAAGAGGAAATAAGGAACCTACCAGAAAAAGAATTCAAAATAATGATAGTAAAGATGATCCCAAATCTTGGAAATAGAATGGAGGCACAGATAGAGAAAATACAACAAATGTTTAACAAGGACCTAGAAGAACTAAAGAACAAACAGAGATGAACAACACAATAATTGAAATAAAAAATACACTAGAGGAAATCAATAACAGAATAACTGAGGAAGAAGAACGGATCAGTGAGCTAGAAGATAAAATGGTGGAAATAACTGCCAAGGAGAAGAATTAAGAAAAAAGAATGAAAAGAAATGAAGCAGTATCAGAAACCTCTGGGACAACATTAAATGCACCAACATTCGAATTATGAGGGTCCCAGAAGAAGAAGAGAAAGGGTCTGAGAAAATATTTGAAGAGATTATAGTTGAAAACATTCCTAACATGGGAAAGGAAATAGCCACCCAAGTCCAGGAAGTGCAAAGAGGCCCACACAGGAAAAACCCAAGGAGAAACACACTGAGACACATATTAATCAAATTAACAAAAATTAAATTCAGGGCTTCCCTGGTGGCGCAGTGGTTGGGAGTCTGCCTGCCAAGGGAGGGGACACGGGTTCGAGCCCTGGTCTGGGAGGATCCCACATGCTGCAGAGCAACTGGGCCCGTGAGCCACAATTACTGAGCCTGCGTGTCTGGAGCCTGTGCTCCGCAACAAGAGAGGCCGCGGTAGTGAGAGGCCCGCGCACCATGATGAAGAGTGGCCCACACTTGCCGCAACTAGAGAAAGCCCTCGCACAGAAACGAAGACCCAACACAGCCATAAATAAATAAATAAATTTTTAAAAAGAAGATCTTCTTTAAAAAAAAAAATTAAATTCAAAGAAAAAATATTAAAAGCAGCAAGGGAGAATCAACATGTAACATGCAAGGGAATCCCCATAAGGTTATCAGCTGATTTTTCAGCAGAAAGTCTGCAAGCCAGAAAGGAGTGGCAGGATATATTTAAGTGATGAAAGGGAAAAACCTACAGCAAGATTACTCTACCCAGCAAAAATATCATTCAGATTCAATGGACAAATCAAAAGCTTTACAGGCAAGCAAAAGCTAAGAGAATTCAGCACCACCAAACCAGCTTTACAACAAATGTTAAACAAATTCTAAAGGAACTTCTCTAGGCAGGACACACAAGAGAAGGAAAAGACCTGCAATAAAAAACCCAAAACAATTAAGAAAATGGGAATAGGAACATACATATCGATAATTACCTTAAACGTAAATGGATTAAGTGCTCCAACCAAAACACGCAGACTGGCTGAATGGATACAAAAACAATACCCATATATATGCCATCTACAAGAGACCCACTTCAGACCTAGGGACACATACAGACTGAAGGTGATGGGATGGAAAAGGATAATCCATGCAAATGGAATATCAAAAGAAAGCTGGAGTAGCAACACTCATATCAGATAAAATAGACTTTAAAATAAAGACTGTTACAAGAGACAAGGAATGACACTACATAGTGATCAAGGTATCAATCCAAGAAGAAGATATACAATTGTAAATATTTATGCACCCAACATAGGAGCACTGCAATACATAAGGCAAATGCTAACAGCTATAAAAGAGGAAATCGACAGTAACACAATAATAGTGGGGGACTTTAACACCTCACTTACACCAATGGACAGATCATCCAGACAGAAAATTAATAAGGAAACACAAGCTTTAAATGACACAACAGACCAGATAGACTTAATTGATATTTATAGTACATTCCATCCAAAAGCAGCAGAATACGTTTTCTTCTCAAGTGCACACAGAACATTCTCCAGTATAGATCACATCTTGGGTCACAAATCAAACCTTGGTTAATTTAAGAAAATTGAAATCATATCAAGCATCTTTTCTGACCACAACACTATGAGATTAGAGATTAGAAATCAATTAAGGGAAAAAAAACTGTATGACACACGAACACATGGAGGCTAAACAATACACTATTAAATATCCAAGAGATCACTGAAGAAATCAAAGAAGAAGTAAAAAAATACATAGAAACAAATGACAATGAAAACACACAGACCCAAAACCTACAGGATTCAGCAAAAGCAGTTCTAAGAGGGAAGCTTATAGCAATACAATCTTACCTTAAGAAACAAGAAAAATCTCGAATGAACAACCTAACCTTACACCTAAAGCAACTAGAGAAAGAAGAACAAAGAAAATCCAAAGTTAGTAGAAGGAAAGAAATCATAAAGATCAGAGCAGAAATAAATATAAAGACCAAAAGACAACCCTCAGAATGGGAGAAAATATTTGCAAATGAAGCAACTGACAAAGGATTAATCTCCAAAATTTACAAGCAGCTCATGCAGCTCAATAACAAAAAAACAAACAACCGAATCCAAAAATGGGCAGAAGACCTAAATAGACATTTCTCCAAAGAAGATATACAGATTGCCAACAAACACATGAAAGAATGCTCAACATCACTAATCATTAGAAAAATGCAAATCAAAACTACAATGAGATATCATCTCACACCGGTCAGAATGACCATCATCAAAAAATCTACAAACAATAAATGCTGGAGAGGGTGTGGAGAAAAGGGAACACTCTTGCACTGTTGGTGGGAATGTAAATTGATACAGCCACTATGGAGAACAGTATGGATGTTCCTTAAAAAACTACAAATAGAACTACCATATGACCCAGCAATCCCACTACTGGGCATATACCCTGAGAAAACCATAATTCAGAAAGAGTCATGTACCAAAATGTTCATTGCAGCACTATTTACAATAGCCAGGACATGGAAGCAACCTAAATGTCCATCGACAGATGAATGGATAAAGAAGATGTGGCACATATATACAATGGAATATTACTCAGCCATAAAAAGAAATGAAATTGAGTTATTTGTAGTGAGGTGGATGGAGTTAGAGTCTGTCATACAGAGTGAAGTAAGTCAGAAAGAGAAAAACAAATACAGTATGCTAACACATACATATGGAATCTAAGGGAAAAAAAAAAGGTCATGAAGAACCTAGGGGCAAGACAGGAATAAAGACACAGACCTACTAGAGAATGGACTTGAGGATACGGGGAGGGGGAAGGGCAAGCTGGGACAAAGTGAGACAGTGGCATGGACATATATACACTACCAAACATAAAATAGATAGCTAGTGGGAAGCAGCCGCATAGCACAGGGAGATGAGCTCTGTGCTTTGTGACCACCTAGAGGGGTGGGATAGGGAGGGTGGGAGGGAGGATATGCAAGAGGGAAGAGATATGGGAACATATGTATATGTATAACTGATTCACTTTGTTATAAAGCAGAAAAAAAAATCTTCCAACAAACAAAAGTCCAGGACCAGATGGCTTCACAGGTGAATTCTATCAAATGTTTAGAGAAGAGCTAACACCAGTCCTTCTCAATTGCACAGGAAGGAACACTCTCAAGTTCCTTCTAGGAGGCCACAATCACCCAGATACCAAAAGAAGACAAAGATATCTCAAAAAAAGATTACAGACCAATGTCACTGATGAACATAGAGGCAAAAGTCCTCAACAAAATACTAACAAACAGAATCCAACAACATATGAAAAGGATCATACACCATGATCAAATGGGATTTATCCCAGGGATGCAAGGATTCTTCAATATATGCAAATCAATCAATGTGATACACCACATTAACAAATTGAATACAAACCATATGATCATCTCAGTAGGTGCAGAAAAGGCTTTTGACAAAGTTCAACACCATTTATGATAAAAACTCTCCAGAAAGTGGGCATAGAGGGAACCTACCTCAACATAATAAAGGCCATGTATGACAAACCCACAGCAAACATCATTCTCAATGGTGAAAAACTGAAAGCATTTCCTCTAAGATCAGGAACAAGACAAGGATGTCCACTCTCACCACTATTATTCAACATAGTTTTGGAAGTCCTAGCCACGGCAATCAGAGAAGAAAAAGAAATAAAAGGAATCCAAATTGGAAAAGAAGAAGTAAAACTGTCACTGTTCGCAGATGACATGATACTCTACATAGAAGATCCTAAAGATGCCATCAGAAAACTACTAGAACTAATCAATGAATTAGGTAAAGTTGCAGGATACAAAATTCATGCACAGAAATCTCTTGCATTCCTATACACTAAAAATGGAAGATCAGAAAGAGAATAAAAAACCTAGGAATAAACCTACCTAAGGAGGCAAAAGACCTGTACTCAGAAAACTATAAGATACTAATAAAAGAAATCAAAGATGACACAAACAGTTGGAGAGATATATCATGTTCTTTGATTGGAAGACTCAATATTGTGAAAATGATTATACTACCCAATGCAATCCCTATCAAATTATCAAAGGCATTTTTCATAGAACTAGAACAAAAAATTTTTACAATTTGTGTGGAAACACAAAAGACCCTGAATAGCCAAAGCAATCTTGAGGGGAAAAAAAAAACAGAGCTGGAGGAATCAGGCTCCCAGACTTCAGCCTATACTACAAAGCTACAGTAATCAAGTTAGTATGGTCCTGGCACAAAAACAGAAATATAGATCAATGGAATAGGATAGAAAGCCCAGAGATAGACCCACGCACCTATGGTCAACTAATCTATGACAAAGGAGGCAAGAATATACAATGGAGAAAAGACAGTCTCTTCAATAAGTGGTGCTGGGAGAACTGGACAGCTACATGTAAAAGAATGAAATTAGAACACTCCCTAACACCATACACAAAAATAAACTCAAAATGCATTAGAGACCTAAATGTAAGACCGGACACTATCAAACTCTTAGAGGAAAACATAGGAAGAACACTCTTTGACATAAGTCACAGCAAGATCTTTTTTGACCCACCTCCTAGAGGAATGAAAATAAAAACAAAAATAAACAAATTGGACCTAATTAAACTTAAGTGCTTTTGCACAGGAAAGGAAACCATAAACAAGATGAAAAGACAACCCTCAGAAAATATTTGCAAATGAAGCAACTGACAAGGAATTAATCTCCAAAATATACAAACATCTCATGCAGCTCATTATACAAAAAATCAAACAACTCGGACTTCCCTGGTGGCACAGTGGTTAAGACCCCATGCTCCCAATGCAGGGGGCCAGGGTTCGATCCCTGGCCAGGGAACTAGATCCCACATGCATGCTGCATCTAAGAGTTCACATGCCACAACTAAGGAGCCTGCCTGCCACAACTAAGACCCAGCATAACCAAATAAATATTTTAAAAACCCCAAGCAATCCAATTCAAAAAATGGGCAGAAGACCTAAATAGACATTTCTCCAAAGAAGTCATACAGATGGCCAAGAGGCACATGAAAAGATGCTCAACATCACTAATTATCACAGAAATGCAAATCAAAACTACAATGAGGTATCACCTCACACCAGTCACAATGGCCATCATCAAAAAATCTACAAACAATAAATGTGGAAAGCGTGTGGAGAAAAGGGAAGCCTCATACGTTGTTGGTGGGAATGTAAATTGATACAGTCACTATGGAGAACAGTATGGAGGTTCCTTAAAAAACTAAAAATAGAACTACCATATGACCCAGCAATCCCACTACTGGGCACATATCCAGAGAAAACCATAATTCAAAATGACACATGCACCCCAGTGTTCATTGCAGCACTATTTACAATAGCCTGCACATGGTAGTAACCTAAATGTCCGTTGACAGAAAAATTGATAAAGAATATATGGTACATACATACAATGGAATATTACTCAGCCATAAAAAGGAACAAAACTGGGTCATTTGTAGAGATGTGGGTGGACCCAGAGACAGACATACAGAGTGAAGTAAGTCAGAGAAGAACAAATATCATATATTAATGCATATATATGGATCTTGAAAAATGGTACAGATGAACCTATTTGGAAAGCAGAAATAGAGACACAGATGTAGAGAACATACGTATGGACACCAAGGGTGTAGGAGGATGGGATGAAGTGGGAGATTGGGATTGACATATATACACTACTATGCATAAAATAGATAACTAATGAACTTGCTGTATAGCACAGGGAACTCTACTCAGTGCTCTGTGGTGACCTAAATGAGAAGGAAATCCAAAAAAGTGGGGATATATGTATACTTATAGCTGATTCACTTTGCTGTACAGCAGAAACTAACACAACACTGTAAAGCAACTATACCCCAATAACAAAAAGATTGAATTAGAAGAGATAGAATATCTGAGCAGACCGATCACTTGTAAGATTAAAACAGTAATTAAAAATGTCCCCCCAGGGCTTCCCTGGTGGCACAGTGGTTGAGAGTCTGCCTGCTAATGCAGGGGACACGGGTTCGAGCCCTGGTCTGGGAAGATCCCACATGCTGCGTAGCAACTAAACCTGTGCGCCACAACTACTGAGCCTGCGCGTCTGGAGCCTGTGCTCCGCAACAAGAGAGGCCGTGATAGTGAAGAGGCCCGCACACCGCGATGAAGAGTGGCCCCTGCTTGCCGCAACTGGAGAAAAGCCCTCGCACAGAAACGAAGACCCAACACAGCCAAAAAAAAAAAAAAAGTCCCCCCAAATGAAACTGCAGGACCAGACTGCTTCACAGATAAATTTTACCAAACATTTAAAGAAGATTTAATATCTATCCTTCTCAAACTCTTCCAAAAAAAATGAGGAGGACCGAATGCTTCCTAACTTATTTGGCAAGTCCAACATTACCCTGATACCAAAACCCAACAAGAAGAACACAAAAAAAGAAAATTATGGTCCAGTATCTCTGATGGACATCAATGCAAAACTCCTCAACACTATATTGGCAAGCCAAATACAAAAATATATAAAAAGGATCATACCATGATCAAGTGGATTCATTCCAGGGAGCAAGGATGGTTCAAGAGCTGCAAATCAATCAATGTGATACATCATGATAACAAAATGGAAGTTAAAAATCATATGATCACGTCAATAGATGCAGAAAAAGTATGTGACAAGATTCAACAACGATTTACATTAAAAAAAACTCTCAGTAAAATGGGTATAGAAGGAAAATTCCTCAAAATAATAGAGGCCATGTATAACAAGCCATAGCTAACATCATACTCAATGATGAAGAACTGAAAGGTATCTCTGTAAGATCAGATACATGATAAGGATGCCCACTATTGCCACTTTTATTCAACATAGTATTGGATGTCCTAGCCAGAGCAATTATATATACAAGCAAAAGAAGTAAAAGGCATCCAAATTGGAAAGGAAGAAGTAAAACTGTCACTAATTGTGGGTGACATGATTTTATAGAGAGAAAACCGTAAAAACTCCACTAAAAACTTGTTAAAAATAATGAACAAACACAGTAAAATTTCATGGTACAAAATCAAGGTACAAAAATCTGTTGCATTACTATACATTAACAACTATCTTGCAGAAAGTAAAATTAAAACAATCCCATTTACAACTGCAACAACAACCACAAAAATACCTAGAAATAAGCTTAACCAAGGAGGTAAAAAACCTATACACTGAAAACTATGACATTGCTTGAAGAAGACACAAAGAAATGGAAAGATATGTCCTTATGGAATGGAAGAATTAAAATTGTTAAAATGTCCATATTACCTAAAGCAATCTACAGATTCAATGCAATCCCTATCAAAATCTGAAGAGCAGGGCTTCCCTGGTGGTGCAGTGGTTGAGAATCTGCCTGCCAATGCAGGGAACACGGGTTCGAGCCCTGGTCTGGGAAGATCCCACGTGCCGCGGAGCAGCTGGGCCCATGAGCCACAATTACTGAGCCTGTGCGTCTGGAGCCTGTGCTCCGCAACAAGAGAGGCCGCGATGGTGAGAGGCCCACGCACCGCGATGAAGAGTGGCCCCCGCTTGCCACAATTAGAGAAAGCCCTCGCACAGAAACGAAGACCCAACACAGCCATAAATAAATAAATAAACAAATACTTTAAATATATATATATATATATATATATATATATATATATATATATATATATAAATCTGAAGAGCAGCTTTCACAGAAATATTTTAAAAATCCTATAATTTATATGGAACCAAAAGACCTCAAATAGCCAAAAGAAAGAAAATAAGAACAAAGCAGAGGTGAAATATAACACTCCCTGATTTCAAATTATACTATAATATTGTAGTAATAAAACCAGCATGGTATTGGCAGAAAAACACACACAGATCAGTGGAACAGAATTGAGACCCCAGAAATAAACCCACACCTATTTGGAGAATTAATTTATGACAAAAGAGCAAAGTACATACAATAGAGAAAGAATAGTTTTCTCAATAAATGGGGCTGAAGAACTGGACAGCCACACGCCAAAAAAACAAACAAATGAAAAACAAACCTAGACTGCTATCTTATACCATACACAAAAATCAACTCAAAATGTATTAAGGACTTGAATATAAGACGCAAAACCATAAAACTCCTAGAAACCATGCTCTTTGTCATCAGCCTTAGAAATATTTTTTTTTTGGTATATGTCTCCTCAGGCAAGGAAATAAAAAGCAAAAATTATCAAATGGGACTACATCAAAGTAAAAACCTTCTGCACGCCAAAGGAAACCATCAACAAAATGAAAAGAGCCTACTGAATAAAAGAAGATATTTACAAACCTCATATCCAGTAAGGGGTTAATATCCAAAATATTAATATATAAAGAACTTATACAAATCAACAACAAAACAAGCAACCTGATTTTAAAAATGGGCAGAGGACCTGAATAGACAGTCTTCCAAAGAAGCCATGCAGATGGCCAACAGGCACATAAAAAGATTTTCACCATCACTCATTTTAAAGGCAATGAAAATAAAAACCACAATGAGATATCACCTCATTCCCATTAGAATGGCTAACATCAAAAAGCCAAGAAATAACAAGTGTGGATAAAAGGGAACCCTCATGCATTGCTGGTAGGAATGTAAATTGGTGCAACCATTGTAGAAAACAGTGTGGAAATTGCTCAAAAAATTAAGACTATAACTATGATATGATCCAGCTATTCTACATTTGTATATTTATCCAAAGAACATGAAAACACTAATTCAAGAAGATATATATTACCCCTATGTTCACTGCACCATTATTTACAATAGCCAAGATACGGAAACAACATAAGTGCCCATCAACAGATGAATGGATATACATATATCTCACACACACACACACATACATATATACACATAATGGAATACTACTCAGCCATAAAAAGATGAAATCTTGCCATTACAACAACGTAGATGAAACTTTAGAGTAGTATGTTAAGTGAAATAAGTCAGATGGAGAATTACTGTATGATTTCATTCAAATGTGCAATATTAAGTAAGTAAATACATAAAGGAACAAACCAAACCATACAGAAACAAACATATAGATACAGAGAACAGAGTAGTGGTTACCAGAGGGAAAGGGCGATGGGAGGGCAAAATAGGTAAAAGGGGTCAGCTGTATGGTGACTAATAGAAACCAAACTTTTGGTGGTGATCATGCTGTAGCATACACAGAAGTCAAAATATGTTGTATACATGAAACTTATATAATGTTATAAATCAAAGTTACCTCAATATTTAAAAAACGAACTCTCTTAGATTGCTATAGCCTTGTGGGTCTTATGGACACAAGCCTTGTTGGCTCTGAGAATTAGATGTTTGGGAGGCCAATCTCTCAGGTGATAGTTTTAAAAGTTGGGGCACCAGATGCAGGGTCCAAATTCTTCACTCCTCAAGGAGAAGCTGGAAGTTGTGAGTTCCCTCTTGGTTGTGTGTCATCAGGCTGGAGGTGGAGTTTATGGTGAGATTGTGAATCAGCCTCTCCTACCCATTTTTATGTGTTTTTTTTCTTCTCACTGAGGGAATTTTTCTCTATGTTGCTATAGATTCAGTGTGTCCATGGGAGGAGGTGAGTTCAGGAGCGTTCTACATTGCCATCTTGAACTGGAACCTTAGAAATTATCAGATTTATTGTTGTCTTTGAATTTAATTGTAGCAGAACTACTATTGCATCTGTGATCTATTGACTCATGTGACTTTGGAAGCTACCATAGAAATTGACCCTGTCTCAAAATCAGTTAGATATATTCCATTAGAAAACACCCTTTGCCCCTAGGGGCCTGGGACAAGGGTGCATCCAACTTATATTCCTCTTGTAACTTCATGAAAGTACAAAAATATCATTTTGCTGCAGAAGAACACCCAGGGCACACAGATATGGTGGCCACTGGTCTACAAACAGAAGGTGAAACTTTATGCAACTGTATTAGCCCTTTAGCATGAATGTCATGTGTATATAAGTAAATGATCTCCCCTTCAGGGCTGACCTAGATATTAGAGGCACTCATGGAGGAGCACCAGTAATGTCTTTAAGAGCTGTATATCAAAGCTTACACAGTATATCAGACTAATTTTTGGAAGAAGATAGTGCTACATGAAAGTATCAGGTTGGCCAAAAAGTTCGTTCGGTTTTGAGTAGTTTTCATTTTCACAAAGATCTTTATTGAACAATGTATTCGCTAACTGAACGGACTTTTTGGGCAAACCAATATTTCATCAGCTAACTCCTATAATTACAGCTTAAGGTCTCTTCTGCAGTGGAGTCAAGCTACATTTGTTTAGTAGACAAGGGAAAACGTGAGTAAATAGGAGTATACAATGAACTAAACTGGAAAATCTGATGTAGTGATTATAAAGCAGTCATTTACTAGAGAAGACCAAAGAGTAAGCGAATTACAGTCTCATCAGGATAGTTTTCAGACATGTTTCTTCCTGTGGTGCTCCGCTCAGGATTTTCATCTTTTCTGGCTTGGGAAGATACTGTAAGACTCTAGGGGAAGGTGCACAAATGGCTTTTGGGGACAAAAGAATCCTCTAGGTGTGATGTACTAAGCTGAAAACTATAGGAGCATGTGAACAAAAATAAATAAGGTGGCCTGGTCAAAAACAGATACAAAAGGTCCATCTTGAAAAAGCACTGTCTGAATGTACTGTAGTTATAATAAGGACTGGATCAGTTGTGGTAATTCCCAGTTAATTGTCACTTTACATAGTGTTAGAAGATCTAGAAAGTGCAAACTATGAGATTGATATTGAAAAAGGAGACTTCTAAGCCACAAATCATAACTTGTAAGAGATTATACAAGCATGATGCTGGTTCCAATACAGCCACAAGGCAGGCGGGGGTCTTCAAGTGCCTACAAATGCCTAACTGTTACAGCCTGGTGGGACATATCACTCCCTGCTGCACGAAGGTCTGTGGAGCATGAACCACACAGAGCCTACAGTCATCCAATAGTCAAAGGAGAAGCTGCACTTAGAGATGGGAATCATTGATAAATGAAATCTGTTGCCCTGTGAGAAGACAAATGTAATCTAATTAGAGGGCAGTGTATAAGCAAAAGCAGTTGTGTTTATATTAAATATATAGGTCATATAACTTGGTTTTAATTTCTTATTTATAAAAAAGCATGCCACAACAAAATCCATGGGACCAGATTTCCAACCCAGCAGTTAGTGTGAATAATTTATCTACATGTTCTTTCCATAGCCCATGTAACTCCCTGTCACATAACTACAGTTGACCCTTGAACACAGAAGGTGCTAGAGGCACCCACCCTCTACACAGTCAAAAATATGCATATAACTTTACAGTCAGCCCTCTGTATCTGCAGTTCTGCATCTACAGATTCAACCAACTGCTGATCGTGTAGTACTATATAGTATATATTTATTGAAAAAAACCCATGTATAAGTGGACCCATGCAGTTCAAACCTGTGTTGTTCAAGGGTCAACTGTACATCATGAACTTTATTATTCCTTTAAGTTTGAAGTAAATCCTTTAAAATGCATTTACATTTAGATATCTTTGTTCACTATATCATTCACATTTAGTCTTAAAAATTGAACATAATAAAGGTCATTTTATTCAGTGTTATATAAAGCTTTAGTGCATTTATTTTAATTTTTTATGACATTCCACAGCTGATTATTTGTCTTGTGTTAAGTTTCCCAAATTTCTCTTCTTACTACAGTCTAATATCTGGGGGCATATGTTTTACTTTCACTCACAAATGCAAAGCATATATTGCTAATCAGTGTTGCCCTAATCTTTGACCTGCATTACGCATGTGTGTATATACAACAGATATATTAAAATATTTTTGAAAGGACATAACATTTTTCTCTCATAGATACCTATTTTCTATGTGGATAGTTGAGTTTACAGAATGCTTGAATCTCACTTAGGAAGTATATACTTTCAATTCCACACTATACTCTTGATAGTACTAGAGATTGAAATTGATCTTGCCATATTCAGTTTGTTCTAAGGAAATGTAGTAGAGATAATATGAATTAGCCAGCTTCCTATTTGCAACCAGGATCCCAGGGGGCTGGCCATGGGATTAATTCATAGATTTTTGCTGAATATAACCTCAAACCTTTGTGCTGTCTCTAAGCAGAGCCAGAGAATGTGGTTCTGGTATTCATATCTGGCCGCTGCAGTCTCCCCCACACACCCCTGCCCTCACCCTCCCGGCACCTTTGATCTTGACAGTAACCTCAGGGACAGAACTTTAGCTTCCTTTACAATGAAATACAGATGATGCTACCTGCTATGAAGAGACTAGTTCCAAATTGCTTGGAGAAACAGGTAGACTCTAGAGGTGTGGGAATGATAAGCTTGCAGAATGGAGCCAATACAGAAGAGCAGAGGATATTACAATTTACCTGCTCTGATACTTGGACTGTTCATGGACATGAGAACCAGCCTAAGAATCTGAAAGAACAAACCATGGCATAGTTAATGCTGTATCCTTAATGTTCCAAATATCGATAAAATAGGTATCTCTGCTTTCAGATTTGAGGCCCTAAGGCATGCAACTGTATTACCCAGATGTTCTGCCAAGGTGGTATTAGCCTTGATATTTCACTGAGGTAACTGGATGGAGGGGCAAATGTGACTCAAATTGATCTACCATGAGGCTTGGAAAAGTCATACTTCTTTAGAGTCATTCAGGCTCTGGAGCCTACACACAGCCTAGACTTTCTCACAGAAAAGTTTTATCCATACAAAGAATCACAGTTCACTTCTAAAGATTCATTCCTAATCTGCTTATGCATCTTACTGAGGATGTTCATCAATATCCAGGCATACAAGAAATATGCAAAAAGATGACTCCAAATTCTGAGTCTTATTTTAAAATTTAAGCATGTGGACATGACTAACATGGCAACATAGGTCATTCCCAACTTTATTCCCCCTCACAAGAACAACGACTAACAACTATTCATGGACAAGATACCATTGAGAATAACCTAGAACACAGCAGGGGTGAGAATGATGCAGCCTCCCAACACACTGCACAGAGACCAAGATGGACCACATTAGAAGGGTAAGAGGAACAGCTACGCATTGACTACATTGCCCTTCATACAGGCCAGCACAGTGCCACACTGAGAGGTCTCCCCTAAGCCTATGGTTCCTCCAGTGGGAAAAGAGCCCAGGTGGACATCTACCTCCCCCAGCACCGAGTCGCTTCTTGAAAGTCTCATTCCAGTCTCACCTCATGGAGACCATAAGTAAATCTGTGGACCTTGACCACTGGGGATTGGATTGTGACAGAGATGGGGGAGGGGCGTGCAACAACCAGTGCTTGGATCCTGGCACACTCTCAGCACCCAAGTAGCAGTCTGAACCAGCAGCTTTGCTCATCAGCAGATCCAAGATAGTTGTGCAATCTGACCAGGAAGGGACCTCAAAGAGCACTGATGGCCCTGGAGCCTGGTCTGACCCTCCATCCACCCAGACAGCAGAGCTAAGTCACTACCCACTGCTGAGGGTAGCTACTGGCTACACCCTACAGGAAAGCCTGGCCAGAACACCTGGGAAGCTGCTCAGCCGAGCAACACTCAGGTGGTGAGCCAGCCTGCAGCACTGCCCATCAGCAGAGCAAAGCAGGCAAACCTATTTGGCCATGGAATTTGGGGCACAGTTCTACTTGAGTCAAGACCTTAAAGATGGCTAGTGGGAAGCAGCCGCATAGCACAGGGAGATCAGCTTGGTGCTTTGTGACCACCTAGAGGGGTGGGATAGGGAGGGTGGGAGGGAGACGAAAGAGGGAGGAGATATGGGGATATATTTATATGTATAGCTGATTCACTTTGTTATACAGCAGCAACTAACACAACAATGTAAAGCAATTATACCTCAATAAAGATGTTAAAAAAAAAAAAAGACCTTAAAGAGACTTTCTGGCCTTGGAACTGGTTCTGCTGCCCTACCTGGGCAGGGGAGCGAATTCACAGTCTCCTCCACTGTTGAGGGTAGCTTCTGGCCCTGACTGCACAGGAAACCTTACCTGAACACCTGGGAAACTGCTTGGCCCAGCAGCTCTTGAACAGAAAGCCCAGCCAGTGGCTCTGCCTGTGTGCAGAGACAAGCTGGTAAGCCCATCTGGCCAGAGAGTTTGGTGAACAAGTCTGCCTAATTAGGTCCCCAGACAAGAGTCTTACCAGCTTTGTGGCTTTTCTGTGCAACCCCTCTACGCTGCCCCCCCCACCTCATCAGGAAAGCTAATCCATAATCTGCCCATAGCTGAATACTGCCTCCAACCCTCCCAACCAGGCAACTGAACCAGAGCTCCTGGCATCTCAGTAGCCTATCTTGCAACTTTAATTACAGGGCACTTAAGCAGAGAACCCAGCCAGCAGCCCTATCCATCTGCAGAGCTAGGACACTGGTGCATCAGGTCACAGATCTTGGCACATAGTTCTGTCTAGTCTGATCCCTAAATAAGAGCCTTGCCAGCCTTGGGAGCTACATGGAGCCCTGCCTGGGCAGGGAAGCTAATTAATATCCCTGCTCACTACAGAATATAGCCTTCAGCCCACACAACCAGGGGACCTAACCAGAGCACATGGGAAGCTGCCTATCCTATCCTATGGGCCTGCTTTCAGTGGCACTTGAATAGAGAACATAGCCTGGCACTTTTCCCATCTGCAGAGTAAAACTGGTAGCCTCATCTGTCCAGGGAATTCAGTTCAGTCTTGCCTGATTTAGGTCCCCAAACAATGAGCTGTATAGGCTTTGGGATTCATTCTGCTGTTCCACCAGGGCAGGGAAGCTAATTCATAGCCCCACTTACAACTGAGTATAGTACCCAATTCTGCCATCTAGGATGCCTGACCAGAAAACTGAGGCAATTATGGAGCCCAAACTACAGGCTCACTTCAGCAAGGAAACAAAGCAACAGTCTAACTGTTCTCAGCCAGAAGCACCCACTTCCTGACTTCGGAGCATGATCAGTGGCCTTGTCCCAAAATAGAGCCTGATAAAAAGCCCTACTGGCCCAAGGATGTTGCCAACTGACACATCCAGACCTCCAAGCAAGCAGACTGGCAAAGAACTCTCTCTCCCAAAGTAACTAATGAAGTCTAGAAAAGGAAACTGCTTATTCAAATGTTCAGATACCAACATAAGGAATCTAGGATCACAAAAAATCAGGTAAATATTACACCACCAAAGAAATCTAATAAATCTCCAATAACTGGCCCTAAAGGAATACAGATCTATAAACTGACAACAAAGAATTCAGAATAATTCTCTGAAAAAAAGTTTAGGGAAGGGCTTCCCTGGTGGTGCAGTGGTTAAGAATCTGCCTGCCAATGCAGGGGACATGGGTTCGAGCCCTGGTCTGGGAAGATCCCACATGCCACGGAGCAACTAAGCCCATGCGCCACAACTACTGAGCCTGTGCTCTAGAGCCTGTGAGCCACAACTACTGAGCCCACGTGCCACAACTACTGAAGCCTCCATGCCTAGAGCCCGTGCTCTGCCACAAAAGAAGCCACCACAATGAAGCCTGTGCACCACAACGAAGAGTAGCCCCCGCTCGCTGCAACTAGAGAAAGCCCGCGCACAGCGATGAAGACCCAACACAGCCAAAAATAAACAAAAATAAAATAAATTAATTAAAAAAAAAGTTTAGTGAACTACAAGAACACACCAACATAATTATATAAAATTAGGAAAACAATGCAGGAACAAAGCAAGAAGTTCAACAAAAAGAGAATCATTAAAAAAAACTTACAGTTGAAAACCACAAGAACTGAACTGAAGATTTCAGTGGAGAGCTTCAAGAGCAGACTATGCCACACAGCAGAAAGAATAAGCAACCTAGAAGACATTTGAAATTATTCATGCAGAGGAACAAAAAGATAAAAGAATGAAAAAAGTGATGAAAGCCACTGGAACTTACTGGACACAATCAAAAGAAACAAGATCTACATTTTGGGAATTCCAGAAGGAGAAGAGAAAGAGAAAGGGACAGAAAGTATATTTAAAACAATAATGGCTAAAAACTTCTCAAAACTGGGGAAAGAAATGGGCGTCCAGATCCATGAGGCCCAAAGTATCCCAAAAAGTCTGAACCTAAATAGGGCTACACCAGGACACATTATAATTGAAATGTCAAATGTCAGAGATCTTGAAAGCAGCAAGAGAAAAGACATAAATTACATACAAGAGATCTCCCATAAGACTATGAGCAGATTTTTCAACAGATACTTTTCAGGTCAGGAAAGAATGGATTGATATATTCAAAATATTAAAGAAAAAAATGTCACTCAAGAAGTCTATACCTGGCAGAGCTGTCCTTTATAAATGAAAATAAAAAACACTTTCTGTAGAAAACAAAAGCTAAGTGAGTTCATCAGCACCAGACTTACCTTACCAGAAATGCTACTGGGAGTTCACTGCATAGAAGTAAAAGAATGCTAATTAACATCATAAAAACAGAACATAGTGTAAAACTTACTGGTAGTGATAAATACATAGTCAAAGTTACATTCTGTAATATGGTAATGGTAGTGCATAATACACTTAGTACTCTTAAAAGTTAAAAAAATGTATAAAAATAACCATAACTAAAATAATATTATTGGATAAATAAAATGAAAAAAATATATAAACTGTAACATCAATAGCCAAAAATGTGAAGGGAGAAGTAAAAGTTTAAAGTATAGAAATGCTATTGAAGTTATCAGTTAAAACAGGGTGTTAACATTTTAAGATATTTTATGTAAGCCTCATGGTAACTACAAGGGGAAAGCCTGTAATAATAACACAAAAGAGCAAGAACATCAAAGCACATAGCTATCAGAAGACATCAAAACACACAGAAAAAAGACAGCAGGATAAGAAGACAATGAATCTACAAAACAACCAGAAAAATTAACTAAATGGCAATAGTAAGTCCTTACATAATTACTTTAAATGTAAGTGGATTAAATTCTACAATCAAAAGACATGGAATATCTGAATGGATTTTTTTAAAAACAAGAAATATCAATATGCTGCTTACAAGAGACTCAGTTTAGCCTCAATGACAGACATAGACTGAGAGTGAAAGGATGGAAAAATATATTTCAAGCAAATGGTAACGAACAAAAGAAAGAAAGAAGGAACGAAAGAGAGAGGGGGAGGGAGGGAGGAAGGAAGGAAGAAAGAAAGAAAACCAGAGGTGTCTATACTTAGATAACATAGACTTGAAACTAAAAATGGCTTAAAAAGGAAAGAAATTTATAAAATTTTAAAGGAGTCACCCCATCAAGAATATAAAACAATTCTATACATTTATGCACCCAACTATATAAAGCAAAAACTAACAGAGCTAAAAGGAGAAATTAACAGCAATACAATAATTGTTGGGGACTTTAGCAACCCACTCTCAACAATGAATATATCATCCAGACAGAGAATCACTAAGGAAATAGTAGGTTGAACAACACTGTAGATTAAATGAACCTAACAGACATAGAGAGAACATTCTGACAATACCAGAATACACATTTCTCAAGCATAGATGAAACATTTTCCAGGATACCATTTGTTAGGCCACAAAACAAATCTTACTAAATTCAAGAATACTGAAATCATACCAAGTAAGTTCTCTGATCACAATGGTATAAAACTAGAAAAAGTAAAAAGAGAAAATCTGGAAAATTCACAAATATATGGAAATCAAACAACACTGCTGAACAGCCAATGGATCAAAGAAGAAACTAAAAGGGAAATTAAAAAGTATTTTGACCTAGAGATTATCATATTAAGTGAAGTAAGTCAGAGAAAGACAAACATCATATGATATCACTTATGTGTGGAATCTAAAAAAAATGATACAAATGAACTTATTCACAAAACAGAAATAGACTCACAGACATATAAAACAAACTTATGGTTACCAAAGGGGATAGCCAGGTCGGGGCAGGGGGGAGGATAAATTAGGAGTTTGGGATTAACATATACACACTACTGTATATACAGTAGATAAACAACAAGGACCTACTGTATAGCACAGGGAGCTATATTCAATATCTTGTAATAACCTACAATGGAAAAGAATCTGAAAAAGAAATAGATATATGTATAACTAAATTACTTTGCTGTACACCTAAACTAACACAACATTGTAACTTAACTATATTTCAATTAAAAAATGGTTCAAAAAATTTAAAAAATACACAGCAGCCCCCCCAAAAGTATTTTGAGACAAATGAAAACTGAAACACAGTATATGAAAACTTAAAGGATGCAGCAAGAGCAGTTCTAAGACGGAAGTTCATACCAATAAACACATACACTAAGAATCAAGAAAGATCTCAAATAAACAACCTAACCTACACCTCAAGGAATCAGAGCAAAACGAACAAACTTACAACAAAGTTAATAGAAGGAAGAAAGTAATAAAGATTAGAGGAGAAATAAATAAAATAGAGAACAGGAAAACAATAGGAAAATTAACAAAACTAAGAGTTGGTTCTTTGAAAAGACAAACAAATTTGACAAATCTTTAGCTAGACTAACCAAAGAGTAAAAAAAGAGGACCCAAACCAACAAAATTATAAACAAAAGAGGAGACATTATAACAGATACCAAAGAAATACAAAGAATCATGAGGCTACTGTAAATAACTATATACCAACAAACTGGACAACCTAGAATAAATGGAAAAATTCTTAGAAACATACAACCTGCCAAGACTGAACCAGGAAGAAATAGAAAATCTGACATGACCAAATATTGGTAAGGAGATTGAGTTAGTAATCAGAACTCTCCAAACAAAGAAAAGTCCAGCGGCAGCTTGCTTCACTGGTGAATTCTACCAAAGACTTAAAGAATTAACACTAATTCTTCTCAAACTCTTCCAAAAAATCAAAGAGGAGGGAATATGCCCAAATTTACTTTATAATGCCAGCATTACCCTGATACCAAAGTCAGATAAGGACACTACAAAAAAGGAAAAAAAAATACTACAGGTCAATATCACTGATGAATATAGATGAAAAAAATTCTCAATAAAATATTAGCAAACCAAATTCAGCACATTAAAAGGATCATTATGTTCAAGTGGGATTTATCATGGGATGCAAGAATGGCTCAACATATGAAAATCAATCAATGTGATACATAACATTAATAGAATGAAGGAAAAAGAATCATATGATCAGCTCAGTAGATAAAGAAAAAGCATTTTACAAAATTCAACATTTGTTCATAATAAAAAGTCTTAACAAATTAGCCATAGAAGGAACATACCTCAATATAATAAAGTGTGTATATGACAAGTCCACAGCTAATATCAAAAGGTTGAAACCTTTCCTCCAAGATCAGAAACAAGAGAAGGGTGCCCACTCTCACCACTCCTATTCAACATAGTACTGGAAGTCCTGGCCAGAGCAATCTGCAAGCAAAAGAAATACAAGCCATCAGAATTGGAAAGGAAGAAGTAAAATTGTCTCTAATTTCAGATGACAAGATAATACATTAGAAAATCCTAAAGACCCCACCTCAAAACTGTTAGATCTAATAACTGAATTCAGTAAAATTGCAGGATACAAAGTTAATATGCAAAAATCAGTAGTGTCCATACACCAATAAATATCTGAAAAAGAAATAAAGAAAATGGTCCCATTTGCAGTAGCGTCAAAACCAATAAACTTAGGAATAAGTTTAACCAAGGAGGTGAAAGGTTTCTACACTAAAAACTATAAGACATTGATGAAAGAAATGGTAGAAGACAAATAAATGGAAAGGTATCTTATGTTCATAGGTTGAAAGAATATTGTTAAAATGTCCATACTTCCAAAGTCATATATAGATTCAATGCAATCCCTATCAAGACTCCAATGTTTTTTTCGGTTTTTTTTTACAGAAGTAGCATAAAAAATCCTAAAATTTATGTGGAAATGCAAAAGACCTTGAATAGTCAAAGCAATCCTCAGAATGAAGAAGAAAGTGGGAGGTATCACACTTCCTGATTCAAGCTACATTATAAAGCTGTAGTAAGCAAAATGGTGTGGTACTTGCATGAAAACAGACATAGTCCAATGGAACAAAACTGAGAGCTCAGGATAAACCCATGCATACACAGTCAACTAGTATTTGACAAGGGAATCATTAATACTCATTGAGGAAGTCCAGTCTCTTCAATAAATAGTGCTGGGAAAATCTCACATGTAAAAGAAGGAAACCAGATCCCTATTTTAACCACTCATGAAAACTAACTCAGCGTGGTTTAAAGACTTAAATTCTAAATCCTGAAATGATAAAACTCCTAGAAGAAAACATAGGAATAAAGCTCCTTGACATGGGTCTTGGTAATAATTTTTTTGGATATGAGACCTGAGGCACAAGCAACAAAATTAAAAATAAACAAGTGGGACTACATCAAACTAAAAAATTTCTGCACAGCAAATAAACCATCAACAAAGTAAAAAGACAACCTATGGGGAATGGGAAAAAATATCTGCAAACCATATATCTGATAAGGGGTTAGTATCCAAAATATATAAAGAACTCATACAACTCAATGGCAAAACCCCAAATAATCTGATTTAAAATTTGACAAAGGACCTGAATAGACATTTTTCCAAAGAAGTCATACAGATGGCCAACAGGTACATGACAAGATGCTCAACATCACTAATAATTAGGAAAATGCAGATCAAAACCACAATGAGATATCACCTCATGCCTGTTAGAATGGCTTTCATCAAAGAGACAAGAGATAATAAACACTGGTGAGAATGTGGAGAAAAGGGAACTCTTGTACACTGTTGGTATGAATGTAAATCGGTGCAGTCACTATGGAAAACAGTATGGAGGCTCCTCAAAAAATTAAAAATAGAACTACCATATGATCCAGCAATTCCACTTTTGGGTGCATATGCAAAGAACATGAAATAACTAGGTCAAAGTGATATCTGCACCCCCATGTTCATTGAAGCAGTATTTACAATAGCCAAGACAAGGAAACAACCTCTACATGTTCATCAACAGATGAATGAATAAAGAAAATATGACCTGACCAGATATTGGTAACACACACACTGAAAAACTGTTCAGTCATTAAAAAAAAAAAGGAAAGGAGTCCTGCCATTTGTGACACCATGGATGGACCTTGAAGGCATTATGCTAAGTGAAGTAAGTCAGAAAAAGATAGACAAAAACTACATGATTTCACTTACAGGTGGGACCAAAACAAACAAACTTATTGAAAAACAGATCAGATTTGTGGTTACCAGAGGTTGGGGGTGGGAGGTGAGGGAATTGGGTGAATGTGGTCAAAAGGTACAGACTTCAAATAAATACTGGGGGTATAATGTACAGTATGATGACTATAGCTAACACTGCTGTATGGCCTATTTAGAAGTTGCTGAGAGTAGATCCTAAAGTTTTCAACACAAGGAAAAAAACTTTTTTTTTTAGATTATATGAGATAATAGATGTTAAGTAAACTTATTGTGGTAATCATATCAGTATATGTAAATTAAGTCATTATACTGCAAACCTTAAACATATACAATGCTGTATGTCAATTATATCTCAATAAAACTGAAAGAAAAAATAAAATTTAAGCACTTACTGTCAAGAAATTAACACACATGCAGTTAAATTTAATTATACAGGTTACAGAATCTATGTAAAAGATTTTTTAAGTAAAAGGCAGTGTGGTCCATTTTATAAACAAGTTTAGAGTTACCTTAAACTTCATCTTCTCTCTACTTATGAGTATATTGTAATGGTGTAAAACCATTTGGAATTAACGTCTAAATTGGGGAGGTTCATGTATGTGGTAGAAATGTGAACCAATACCTACTGTGCATCAAAGATCATCTAGGCAGTGAAGATTAAATGGTATCTCAGTTTAGTTAAGAACTATAAACTCTTGGGTGGCAACAAACTTCACTGGGGGAATTCCTTAGCTCTCCAGCATACTGAGCCTTACCTAAGAGAATTCTGTTCTACTCGGTTATTTATTGGGAAGATGAAAAACATCTGGTGCATGACCAACAATTCCATCAAATGCTCTGGGTATAGAATTCCAGTTACAGGTGGCAAAGAGATGGGCCTGTATCAGAGATTAGTAAACCTAGAAAACAAGATAGAAGGAGTAGATTTAAAAAAAAAAAAAGATTGGTGATGATGTGGAATAGGCAGTGACTGAATTGGTAGTCCCTAGTGGCTTGTTAGGGTACTCCTAGGCTGTGAAGACAAGTTCACTTAAAACCAAGATCATTGGGCTTCCCTGGTGGCGCAGTGGTTGAGAATCTGCCTGCTAATGCAAGGGACATGGGTTCGAGCCCTGGTCTGGGAAGATCCCACATGCCGCAGAGCAACTAGGCCCGTGAGCCACAACTACTGAGCCTGCGCGTCTGGAGCCTGTGCTCCGCAACAAGAGAGGCCACGATAATGAGAGGCCCGCGCACCACCATGAAGAGTGGCCCCCACTTGCCGCAACTAGAGAAAGCCCTCGCACAGAAACGAAGACCCAACACAGCCAATAATTAATTAATTAATTAATTATTTAAAAAAAAGCAAGATCATCTTCCAACTGACAATTTCTCTTTATTCCTCACAAAGCTTTTGTTGAGAATCTTATTTATTGCCCAGCACTAAATTTTGGCTTGAATTTGTAACATAAAACTGAGTTGCCAAAAATAAAGATTGGCAGAGTAGCCAGGAAGTCAGAAGTAAGAAAAAGAGCAACAGAATAGTCACAGATTGAACAAGACCTGGGTTAAGTTTATTGCCCCACAGGTAATTATTCAGGGAGGCAGGATAGTTACAGGCATTATGAATGGGATGGAGACCATCTAATTTGATTGGCATTGAAAAGTGATCCTGAGACAGGGACTAGGCTGCAGGTCATTGTTTTGGAAAATGATTCCAAGATCTGAAGGGGAGGAGCAGGGAATATAGGACAAGGATGGAGATAATGAAGAGAGAGACAAGGAAGGGTAGCTATGCGGGCAACCAGAGCTCAATCTCCCTGGGAACCTTCAGTGTTAAAGGAACTAGGACCCACTGACCAATCCTGTTTTGAAGGACAAAAAGCTTCAAGTGTCAGATAAGCTCATTCCAATTAACCATGGTGTAATGAATGTCATATCAGCCGTAAGTTATTTCACCATGGTTAAAAGTTGCTCAGTGCTTCCTGTAACAGCCATTTAAGATAAAGTACATCTTGTTTTCTTCTTCCTGAGAAGAGATGGAGTAGGTCTGTATTTACTTATCTATTTCTATTTTCGAATTGCTACCTTAACTTTCTGTTTGCATTCAGGAATAACAAGATTCCTCTTGTATGAAACGTCATTGGAAAAGAAATAAACCCATATTTTGGCTTAATCTCTATACACATATGATGCAATGTTTTGCAAAATTGTCCTGTAACCTGTTTAGATTAGAAAAGTACATTTTCAGTTGTGTTCAGTCATTTATCACAGCAAAACCTGGACTTTCAGGTGGCAACATTAAACATCTATTACTCAGAATCTAAAGGCAGCTAAACAACCTCCCTAAAATGAACATAGTTCTCTCAGGGAACTCTCATGATTCTTCCCCAGGTCCACTATATTCTTTGCCAAGGTCTAATAGTTTTCCTCTGAAAGCTTAACTATTTCCTCTAATGTCTACTTAATGGGTAGAAACTTTTAGAAAATGAAGTACCATGTAACAGTGTATGGGCCACCACCAGACTATTTTTGCCTACCCCAGTCCCTATATTCTTGGTAATCTTTCCCTTGTCTAAGCCTAAGCATGACCCTCACTGTCTATTCACCTGTTGTCCTCACATGGGGCTGTAGTCAGGAGTTCATGGCCATCTATCCTCAGTTACTCATGCTGTCTGAGAAGACTCTTTACTAATTCCATTTCCCAAAGCACCTTCACGATTGACCCTGTGGAGAATGGGAGATTGAGCCATTTATGCACTGACTCATCACCCACTGGTGAGAGTTATCCTTTATGGATTTAACTCCTATTTTGTCCTGGGCTGATACTGTGTTTGGGCTGAGTGACATTCCAGAGCTCCAAGAAAAGAAAAGCTTAGAGATGTGGCAGGCACTTGAACCAGGAAACCATAGTCAAGCATGAGAATTTCTCATCACAGTTACAAGTGCTATTATTGACAGGCAAAGGGGGTATTTCCCAGAATTCCAAAAGAATTTGCTACAAAAATAAACAAATAAATCATCTACTTTGTGCCCTCTTTTACTACTCAAGCTAAAATGATATTGAGAATCAGTTGTTGAGATACCATGTCCAGAGTTTCGCAGATTTCTCTGATTACACAGCCTCTTAGAACAAAGATAGAATGAATCCTCAGCCACCTGGATCAGCTCCTCTTTGTTGCAGCTACTTGTGGACACATGGGCCTTTCTTTAGCTCACCCAATCCACTTACCTCAGGCATCTACACTAGTGGGCCACTTGTCCCCACAAGCTGTGCTGGAACAGAGTACAAAGGGCTACATAAAGATTGACTTCCAGGATGATAGAGTAAGGACCTTAGTGAACTCTCCCACAAAAACCATGAAAATTACTGGCAAAACAACTAAAACCAACCATTTCAGAACTCTGGAAATTAATCAGAATCGGAGATTGAACTGCAAATTACCTATCCCAGAGAAACTAATGATCCTTGGTAAAATGGTGGGACTTTAAATTTTTTAATCTTTAAAATTTTTTAAAATTTGGGGTTATTTGCATTCCCCACTTTAACAACTTCAGTGGTGCAGTAGCTGTAAAAGCCAATGGCCTCAAAGTTAATGGAGACAACTACTCTCTTTTGCAGCTGCTTTAAATACATCATCCCCAGAGCACAGGTAATATTTTGTCCCAACTTGAAGCTCACTGGGAAATTGCTATGCCCAGGGTATTGTGTCTATTTGATTTCATCTCAGGGTGGAAAAATCCTCTAACCCTACGGCATTACCAAAAACAATATAATCAGCTGGCAATATCACACCTGCTTAAGACTGTGATTTTAGTTGCAGAAAATAACAGCCTAGCCAAGAATTCAAGAGGAAATTCTGGAAAACTAGATAGCCATAGGAGACATAGTAAAGCTCAGATATGTTCCTCAGGATTTGAATGGTGTATGGTGCATGGTAAAAGAGAAGTTACTTCTGGCGGATCTTGAGACCCTATGCAAGGAGAAAATAAAAGACTAAAGGTTGAAGACATACCTTATCACATAAATCCCCTTGTTAAATGGTTGAAAAGGTATAGGTAAGGCATTTAAGAAAATCTTCTTACCAGTTGTTGGATGATGGCTAAATTATACTGACTCAGGGGTGATCATTAGGAAACCAGGTTTAAAATAAAACAAGAACTAAGTTCTGGTTCAAGATGGCAATATAGCAAGATTCTGAACTCACTTCCTCCCATGGGTACAGTGAATCTCCAGTTGCATATGGAACAATTCCTTCTGATAGAAAACCAAAAACTAACTGAGTGACTCCTACACATCAAGAAACAATTCACATTGAAACAGGTAAGGGAGGCCAAGAAACAATCTCACCATAAACCCCACATCCAGTGCAGTGACCAATAATTGAAAGTCAAAACTACTTCTTTTAATTATTTTTTTTTACCGGAAGTCACAACTTCTATCTTCTCCCTGAGGACTGAAGGTGTGAAACACACGTCGGGCATCCAAATTTTAAGACCTGCACCTGAAAGATGGGCTCCAAACAATATAGTTTGAAAGCCAATGAGGCTTGTGTTCACAAGCCCCACAAGGCTACAGTGAACTGAGAAACAGTTCTTAAAGGGCTCATAATGACTCGTGGTGGCTAACCTCCCAGCGTATAGCACAGAGGCAGCAGACTGAAATGTGTCCAGTCTTTCCATGAAAGAGGCCTATTTGCTTCTCTTAAAAGCGTCAGTCTAAGGGGCAGACTTCTATTTAAACACACATCCAGGGGTCAATGGAAATACCCTGCAAAGACCATGGAGGCCAGTGGATGCCATCTTTGTGATATCTCTCTGCCTCACTCCAGGTCACTGGTATCTGCCAGAAAGAAGCTTGAATATATGTTTGATGTTGCAGTTTTTGTGGCTGCCACCCAGGGGATGCCCTTTGATTGACTGATTCTGATGGACAGTGGGGCTTGTGTTCACAGGTTCAACAGGATGGTAGCAAACAAAGAAACAGTACTTGATGGCTTATCCCTTTAGGGATAAGTGCAGAAAAAGCAGAGATAAACATCTATCTCCTAGTCATCCCCTTAAGGAGGTATATTTGCATACCTCAAGCTGCTGCCTGAGGGTCTGACTTCCAATCAGCCTACATCTAGATGCAGACTGAGATCCTCCATTTTAGGCACTAACAAGTTGTGAAACACTGCAACATCAACATCACACTAAGAACAAAGAAAGCTTCTTGGACAATCAAAAAACTCTGTGAGATCTAGGGCAGGATTAAACAATAAAGTTTATCTCCTACAGAAGACAAGTCCTTCAAGACTGGGAGAGGTGGCTGTTTTGTCTAATGCAGAGAAAAAAAGTGATTCATGGAAAATGAAGAAACAGAGGAATATGTTCCAAACTAAGGAACAAGATTAAACCCCAGAAAAAGATCATCATGAAACACAGATAAGTGATTTACCTGATAGAGAGTTCAAAATTACAGTCATAATGATGCTCTCACCAAGGGCAGGAGAACAATGCATGAACAAAGTGAGAATTTCAACAAAAAGAAAATATAAGAAAGTACCAAGTAGAAATCATAGAGCTGAAAAATACAATAATTGATCAGAAAAATACAATAAAGGGGTTCAGAAGAAGACAAGATGAAGCAGAAGAAAGGATAGCAAAGTTGAAATGCATGGAATGCATGTATCAGAGGAGCAAAAAGAAAAAAGAATGAAAAGGAATAAAGAAAGCTTAAGGGAATTAGGACAACACCAAGATGACCAATACTTGGCACAAAAACAGACATATGGATCAATGGAAAAGAGACAGCTCAGAAATAAATTCACATACTTACAGTCAATTAATCTTCAACACAGGAGGCAAGAATATACAATGCAGAAAAGACAGTTTCTTCAGCAAGTGGTGTTGGGAATATTGGACAGCCGCATGTAAATCAATGAAGTTAGAACAAACCCTCACACCATGCACAAAAATAAACTCAAAATAGCTTAAAGAATTAAATATAAGATATAACACCATAAAACTCCCAGAAGAGAACATCGGCAAAGTATTCTCTGACATAAATCATACTAATGTTTTCTTAGGTCAGCCTCCGAAGGAAATAGAAATAAAAGCAGAAATAAGCAAATGGGACCTAATCAAACTTACAAGGTTTGGTACAGCAATGGAAACCATAAACAAAACAAAAAGACAACCTACAGAATGGGAGAAAATACTTGCAAATTATGTGACTGAAAAAGGCTTAATTTCCAAAATATACAAACAGCTCATACAACTCAATTACAAAAACAAACCCAATTGAAAAATGGGCAGAAGCCCTAAATAGACATTTCTCCAAAGAAGACATACAGATGGCCAACAAGCACATGAAAAGATGCTTAATATCACTAATTATTAGAGAAATGCAAATCAAAACTACAATGAGGTACAACCTCACACTGGTTAGAATGGCCATCATTAAAAAGTCTACAAATAACAAATGCTGGAGAGGGTGTGGAGGAAAGGGAACACTTCTACACTGTTGGTAGGAATGTAAATTGGTGCAGCCACTCTAGAAAACAGTATGGAGTTTCTTCAAAAAACTAAAAATAGAGTTGCCATATGATCTGGCAATCCCACTCCTGGGCATATATAGAGACAAAACTATAATTCAAAAAGATATATGCATCCCTATGTTCATAACAACACTATTCACAATAGCCAAGACATGAAAACAACTTAAATGTCCATCAGCAGATGAATGAATAAAGAAGATGTGGTACATATATACAACGGAATACTTCTCAAACAATGCTGTTTGCAGCAATATGGATGGAACTAGAGATTATCATACTAAGTGAAGTAAGTCAGAAAGAGAAAAACAGATACCATATGATATCACTTATATGTGGAATTTAAACTATGACACAAATGAACTTATTTATAAAACAGACTCACAGACAGAGAGAACAGACTTGTGGTTTGTTAAGGTGGGAGGGTGAGGGAGGGATGGATTGGGAGTTTGGGATTAGCAGATGCAAACTATTATATATAAAATGGATAAACAACAAGGTCTTATTGAATAGCACAGGGAACTATATTCAATATCCTGTGATAAACCATAATGGAAAAGAATATGAAAAAGAATGTGTATATATGTATAACTGAATCACTTTGCTGTACAGCAGAAATTAACACAACATTGTAAAGTAACTATACTTGAATAAAGTAAATTTTAAAAAAGATGACCAATACTTTATTATAGCGATCCCAGAAGGACAGAGAGAAAAAAAGGGGGCAATAAACTTATTCAAAGAAATAATGGCTAAAAAATTCCTTAACCTGGGGAAGGACACAGACATCCAGAGCCAGGGAGCTCAGATTGTTTAAAACAAGTTTAATCCAAAGACACCCATACCAAGACACATCATAATTAACAATTAAACTGTCAAAAGATAAAGACAAGGAGAGAATCATAAAAGCAACAAGAAAGAGAAAAACAACTTGTTATGTACAAGGGAACCTGCATAAGACTATTAACAATTTTTTCAGCAGAAATTTTGTAGCCAGAAGGGAGAAGCACAATATATTAAACGCTAAAAGGAAAAAATCCCTGCCAATGTAGAACACTTTATCCATCAAAGTTGCCCTCCAGAATTGAAGGAGATAGTGTTTTCCAGACAAGAAAAAGCTGAAGAAGTCCATCACCAATAGACCAGCCTTAAAATAAATGTTAAAGGGACTTCCTTCAGCTGAAACCAAAGGGTTCTAATTAGCAAAAGGAAAACATAGGAAAGTAAATTTCACTGTCAAAGGTAAATATATATTAAAATGAAGAATAATTTAATGTTGTACTGACTGTAGGTTAATCACTTATAAATCTAGTATGAAGGCTAAAGACAAAAGTAGTAAAAATAAAGATAACTATAATAATTTGTCAATGGATACATGAGATAAAATAGTGATATCAAAAATATAAAATGTGGGGAGGGGGAGTAAATATGTAGAGCTTTAGAATTATTCAAATTAACTTGTTATCAACTTTAATACACTGTTATAAATACAAGTAACTTCATGTAAGCTTCATGGTAACCCCAAAGCAAAAACCTATAGTAGACACAAAAAAAGATAAAAAGAAAGGAATCTAAGCATAAAACTACAGAGAATCATCAAATCACAAAGGAAAGGAGCAAGAGAAGAGGAGGAAAGGAAGTACAAAACAGCAATAAGTTCATACCTAGCAATAATCACTTTAAATGTATGAAATTCTCTAATCAAAAGACAGAGTGGCTAAATGTATTTAAACAACAAAAAATAAGATAAAAATAAAGGAAGAGGAGGAAAAACTTAGAAACTTATTTTCTGAGGCCAGCATTACCCTTATATCAAAACCAGATAAAGACATTACAAGAAAAGAAAATTAGAGGCCAATATCTCTGATGAACAGAGATGCAAAAATCCTAAACAAAATATTTGCAAAATAATTCAACAGTACATTAAAAAGATTATACATTATGATCAAGTGGAATTTTTCCCAGGCATGCAAGGATGGTTCAACATCTGCAAAGCAATAAATGCAGTATACTGCATTAACAAAATAAAGGATTAACATCATTTGAAACATCTTAAGAGATGCACAAAAAAGCATTTGACAAAACGCAAATTAATTTATGATAAAAACACTCCACAACATGGGTATAAAGGGAAACTACCTCAACATGATAAAAGCCATATACAACAAGCCCAGAGCTAACATCATACTCAAAATTGAAAAAGTGAAAGATTTTCCTCTGAGATCAGGAACAAGACAAGAATGCCCACTCACTTCACTTATACTCAACATGGTACTAAAAGTTCTAGCCAGAGGAATTAGGCAAGTAAAAGAAATAAAAGGCATCCAAGTCAGAAAGTCTTTATTTGCAGATGACCTGATATTATATATAGAAAACCCTAAAGACTCCACTAAAAAGCAGTTAGAACTTATCAAGAAATTTAGCAATGTTGAAAGATGAAAAATTAGTATAAAAAAATCAGTTGTGTTTTGGTACAATAATACCAAACCGTCACAAAGAGGTACTAAGAAAACAATACCATTTACAGTTGCATCAAAAAGAATAAAATACCTAGGAATAAATTTAACCAACGAGGTGAAAGATATTTACACTGAAAACTATAAGATACTGATGAAAGAAATTGAAGACACAAATAAATGGTAAGATATTCTGTGATCATGAATTGGAAGAATTAATACTGTTAAAATGCCCATATTTTCCAAAGCCATGTACAGATTCAATGTAATCCCTATCAAAATTCCAATGGTAATTTTCAAAGAAATAAAAAAACAATTCTAAAATTGTATGGAACCACAAAAGACCCTGAATACCCAAAGCGATCTTGAAAAGAAAGGACAATTTGGAGGCATAATCATTCCTGATTTCAAACTATACTATAAACTTAGAGTACCCAAAACAGTATGGTATGGGCATAAAAACAGATACATAGATTGACTGAACAGAATAGAGAACTCAGAAATAAACCCATGCATGTATAGTCAACTAATTCATGTCAAAGGAGCTAAGAATATACAATGGGGAAAGATAGTCTCTTCAAAAAATGGTGTTGGGAAAACTGGACAACTACATGCAAAAGAATGAAGCTGGACAACTATTTTACATCACACAAAAATCAATTCACAATGGATTAAATATTTGAATGTAAGGTATTAAACCACAAAACACCCAGGAGAAAATGCAGGCAATAAGCTCCTTAATATTGGTCTTGACAATGATCTTTTAAAAATCTGACACCAAAAGCAAAGGCACAAAAGGAAAAATAAACAAGTGGAACTACATCAAACTAAAAAGCTTCTGCATAGCAAAGCAAACCATTAACAAAATGAAAAGGAAACATACAGGATAGGAGAAAATATTTGCAAATCATATATCTGATAAGGGATTAATATCCAAAATCTATAAGGAACTCATAAAACTCAAAAGCAACAAACCAATCCAATTACAAAATGGGCAGAGAAGCCAAATAGACATCTTTCCAAAGATGACATACAAATGGCCAGCAGATACATGAAAAGATGCTTAATATCACTAATCATCAGGGAAATACAAATCCAAACCACAATGAGATATCACCTCATGCCCATTAGAATGGCTTTCATCAAAAAGACAAGAGATAATAAATGCTGGAGAGAATGTGGAGAAAAGGGAACTCTTATACACTGTTGGTAGGAATGTAAGTCAGTGCAGTCACTATGGAAAACAATATGGAGGTTCCACAAAAAATTAAAAATAAAACTACCATATGATCCAGCATACCCAATTTTGGGTATTTATCTGAAGGAAATGAAAACACTAACTTGAAAAATACCTGCACCTCTATGTTCATTGCAGTATTATTTATGATAGCCAAGACATGGAAATACCTAAGTGTCCATCAATGGATGAATAAAGAAAATATGGTTGTATATATATACATATATATATATATATATGTATATATATATAAAATGAAATATTATTCTGCCTTAAGAAAGAAGAAAATTCTGCCATTTGCAACAACATGGATGGACCTTGAGGAAATTATGCTCAGCAAAATAAATCAAAGAAAGACAAATACTGTTTGATCTCATATATGTGGAATCAAAAATAAAAATCAAACTCATACTGGGAAGAGATCTGTAATTGCCAGAAGGCTGGGGGTGAGGGAACTGGGCGTAGGTGTTCAAAAGGCACAGATTTCCCACTACAAGATAACTAAGTCCTGGTGATATAAAGTAAAGCATGATGACTGTAATTAATTATACTGTACTGTGTATTTTAAAGTTGCTAAGAGTAGATCTTAAAAGTTCTCATCACACAAAAAAAGTTGTAACTAGGTGTGGTTTCTGATGTTGACTAGGCTTATTGTGGTGGTCATTAGCAATATATATATATATTATGTAGTACACCTGAAACTAATGTTATATGTCAATGATACATCTAAAAACTAAAATGTTAAGCATGGAATAAAAATTAAAAGAAGAACAAAAAGAAAAAATAAAGCTAGTAAAGAACTCAGTGGCTACACACTGTGAAGTACAAAATCTACAAACTTATTCCAAAAAGTCTCTAAACAAAAAAGCAGCAACAAGAAAAACACACCCTGAGAATGGAGGAGGGATCTGATATGAGATATATTACAACACATCATCTAAAATATTAGTATTTCAACAAAATTGTGACACGCAAACAACAGGTAATTGTGCCATATACACAGCAGAGTAAAAAAAGCAGCCAGGAGAAAATGCTGTTATATGAGCTCAGGTTTTAGACTTAGTACACAAAGGCATTAAATTGGCTATTTAAATATGTTTAAGACTAAAGTAAACTAAGTCTAAAGAATTAAAAGAAAATATGACAAAAATGTCTTACCAAGTAGAGGACATCAATGAGATAGAAATTATTTTTAAAATAAAATGTATATTTAAAAAGCATAAAAACTAAAATGAAAACTTCACTGTGAGGGTTCTATAACAGATTTGACCTAGAAGAAAGAATCAATAACTTGAAGATGGGTCAATCTGAGGATCAGAGGAGAAAAGTAGGAGGAAAATTAACAGACCCTAAGAGATGTATGGGACACAATAAAATATACAACATATGCAAATGAGAGTCCCAAATGAGATGGGAAAGAGAAGGGGACATAAAAATATTTTAAGAAATAATGACTATAAACTTAATATACATATCTAAAAAGCTCAATCAGCCCCCTTTAAAATACCCAAAGATTGCCATACCTAGAATCAAAGTCAAACTGACAAAAGTCAAAGACAAAGTTAATCTTAAATATAAATGGATGAAATGCTCCAACCAAAAGACATAGACTGGCTGAATGGATACAAAAACAAGACCCATATAGATGCTGTCTACAAGAGACCCACTTCAGACCTAGGGACACATACAGACTGAAAGTGAGGGGATGGAAAAAGATATTGCATGCAAATGGAAATCAAAAGAAAGCTGGAGTAGCAATTCTCATATCAGACAAAACAGACTTTACAATAAAGACTATTACAAGAGACAAAGAAGGCCACTACATAATGATCAAGGGATCGATCCAAGAAGAAGATATAACAATTGTAAATATATATGCACCCAACATAGGAGCACCTCAACACATAAGGCAAATGCTAACAGCCATAAAAGGGGAAATTGACAGTCACACAATCATAGTAGGGGACTTCAACACCCCACTTTCACCAATGGACAGATCATCCAAAATGAAAATAAAGAAGGAAACACAAGCTTTAAATGATACATTAAACAAGATGGACTTAATTGATATTTATAGGACATTCCATCCAAACAACAGAATACACTTTCTCCTCAAGTGCTCATGGAACATTCTCCAGGATAGATCATATCTTGGGTCACAAATCAAGCCTTGGTAAATTTAAGAAAACTGAAATCGGATCAAGTATCTATTCTGACCACAACACTATGAGACTAGATATCAATTACAGGAAGAAATCTGTAAAAAATACAAACACATGGAGGATAAACAATACACAACTTAATAACTGAGAGATCACTGAAGAAATCAAAGGGGAAATCAAAAAATACCTAGAAACAAATGACAATGAAACACGATGATGCAGCAAAAGCAATTCTAACAGGGAAGTTGATAGTAATACAGTCCTACCTCAAGAAACAAGAAAAATCTCAAATAAACAACCTAACCTTACACATAAAGCAATTAGAGAAAGAACAACAACAACAACAAAAACCCCAAAGTTAGCAGAAGGAAAGAAATCATGAAGATAAGATAAGAAATAAATGAAAAAGAAATGAAGGAAACAATAGCAAAGATACATAAAACTAAAAGTTGGTTCTTTGAGAAGATAAACAAAATTGATAAACCATTAGCCAAGACTCATCAAGAAAAAAAAGGAGAAGACTCAAATCAATAGAATTAGAAATGAAAAAGGAGAAGGAACAACTGACACTGCAGAAATACAAAGGATCATGAGAGATTACTACAAGCAACTCTATGCCAATAATAAAATGGACAACTTGGAAGAAATGGACAAATTCTTAGAAACGCACAACCTTCTGAGACTGAACCAGGAAGAAGTAGAAAATATAAACAGACCAACCACAAGCACTGAAATTGAAACTGTGATTAAAAATCTTCAAATGGGCTTCCCTGGTGGCACAGTGGTTAAGAATCCACCTGCCAGTGCAGGGACATGGGTTTGAGCTCTGGTCTGGGAAGATCCCCCCTCCCACGAAGCAACTAAGCCCATGCGCCACAACTACTGATCCTGCGCTCTAGAGCCCACAAGCCACAACTACTGAAGCCATTGCACCTCGAGCCCATGCTCTGCAACAAGAGAAGCCACCACAATGAGAAGCCCGTGCACCGCAACAAAGACTAGCTCCCACTCACCACAACTAGAGAAAGCCCACATGCAGCAAAGAAGACCCAACGCAGCCAAAAATAAATAAATAAAATAAATAAATTTATTTTTTAAAAATCTCCCAACAAACAAAAGTCCAGGACCAGATGGCTTCACAGGCGAATTCTATCAAAGATTTAGAGAAGATCTAACACCTATCCTTTCAAACTCTTCCAAAATATAGCAGAGGGAGAAACACTCCCAAACTTACTCTATGAAGCCAACATCACCCTGATACCAAAACCAGACAAAGATGTCACAAAGAAAGAAAACTACAGAACACTATCACTGATGAACATAGATGCAAAAATCCTCAACAACATACTAGCAAACAGAATCCAACAGCACATTAAAAGGATCAGACACCATGATCAAGTGGGGTTTATCCCAGGAATGCAAGGATTCTTCAATATACGCAAATCAATCAATGTGATAAACCATATTAACAAATTGAAGGAGAAAAACTATATGATCATCTCACTAGATGCAGAAAAAGCTGTTGACGAAATTCAATACCCAGTTATAAAACTCTCCAGAAAGTGCACATAGAGGGAACCTACCTCAACATAATAAAAGCCATATATGACAAACCCACAGCCAACATCGTTCTCAATGGTGAAAAACTGAAACCATTTCCACTAAGATCAGGAACAAGACAAGGTTGTGCACTCTCACCACTATTATTCAACATAGTTTTGGAAGTTTTACCCACAGCAATCAGAGAAGAAAAAGAAATAAAAGGAATCCAAATCTGAAAAGAAGAAATAAAACTGTCACTGTTTGCAGATGACATGATATTATACCTAGAGAATCCCAAAGATGCTACCAGAAAACTACTAGAGCGAATCAATGAATTTGGTAAAGTAACAGGATATAAAATTAATGCACAGAAATCTCTTGCATTCCTATACACTAATGATGAAAAACCTGAAAGAGAAATGAAGGAAACACTTCCATTTACCACTGCAACAAAAAGGATAAAATACCTAGGAATAAACCTACCTAAGGAGACAAAAGACCTGTATGCAAAAAACTATAAGACACTGATGAAAGAAATTAAAGATGATACAACCAGATGGAGAGATATACCATGTTCTTGGATTGGAAGAATCAACATTGTGAAAATGACTATACTACCCAAAGCAATCTAAAGATTCAGTGCAATCCCTATCAAACTACCAATGGCATTTTTCACAGAACTAGAACAAAAAATTTCACAGTTTGTATGAAAACACAAAAGACCCCGAATAGCCAAAGAAATCCTGAGAAAGAAAAATGGAGCTGGAGGAATCAGGCTCCCTGACTTCAGATTATACTACAAAGTTACAGTAATCAAGAGAGTATGGTACTGGCACAAAAACAGAAATATACATCAATGGAACAGGATAGAAAGCCCAGAGGTAAACCCACGCACATACAGTCACCTTATCTTTGATGGAAGAGGCAAGAATATTCAATGGAGAAAACACAGCCTCTTCAATAAGTGGTGCTGGGAAAATTGGACAACTACATGTGAAAGAATGAAATTAGAACACTCCCTAACACCATACACAAAAATAAATTCAAAATGGATTAAAGACCTAAATGTAAGGCCAGACACTATAAAAGTCTTACAAGAAAACATAGGCAGAATACTCTATGACATAAATCACAGCAAGATCCTTTTTGACCCACCTCCTAGAGAAATGGAAATAAAAACAAAAAGAGACGCATGGGACCTAATGAAAGTTCAAAGCTTTTGCACAGCAAAGGAAACCATAAACAAGATGAAAAGACAACACTCAGAATGGGAGAAAATGTATGCAAATGAAGCAACTGACAAAGGATTAATCTCCAAAATTTACAAGCAGCTCATGCAACTCAGTATCGAAAAAACAAACAACCCAAACCAAAAATGGGCAGAAGACCTAAATAGACATTTCTCCAAAGAAGATTACCAAAGATTGCCAACAAACACATGAAAGGATGCTCAACATCACTAATAATTAGAGAAATGCAAGTCAAAACTACTGTGAGGTATCACCTCACACTGGTCAGAATGATCATCATCAAAATATCTACAAACAATAAATGCTGGAGAGGGTGTGGAGAAAAGTGAACCCTCTTGCACTCTTGGTGGGAACATAAATTGATACAGCCACTATGGAGAACAGTACAGAGGTTCCTTAAAAATCTAAAAATAGAACTACCATATGACCCAGCAATCCCACTGTTGGGCATATACCCTGAGAAAACCATAATTCAAAAAGAGTCATGTACCACAATGTTCATTGCAGCTCTATTTACATTAGCCAGGACATGGAAGCAACCTAAGTGTCCATCAACAGATGAATGGATCAAGAAGATGTGGCACATATATACCATGGAATATTACTCAGCTATAAAAAGAAATAAAACTGAGTTATTTGTAGTAAGGGGGATGCACTTAGAGTCTGTCATACAGAGTGAAGTAAGTCAGAAAGAGAAAAACAAAGACAGTATGCTAACACATATACATGGAATCTTAAAAAAAAAGGTTCTGAAGAACCTAGGGGCAGGACAGGAATAAAGACGCAGTCGTAGAGAATGGACTTGAGGACAGGGGGAGGGGGAAGGGTAAGCTGGAACGAAGTGAGAGAGTGGCATGGACTTATAAACACTACTAAATGTAAAATAGATAGCTAGTGGGAAGCAGCTGCATAGCACGGGGAGATCAGCTCGGTGCTTTGTGACCACCTAGAGTGGAGGGATAGGGAGGGTGGGAGGAAGTCGCAAGAGGGAGGAGATATGGGGATGCATGTGTACGTGTATCTGATTCACTTTGTTTTACAGCAGCAACTAACACAACAATGTAAAGCACTTATACTCCAATAAAGATGTTTAAAAAAAAGCAAACAATTAAAAGAATGTGTAGAGTGGTATGTGGCAAAGAGATGTCTTTAGTCACCATTAGATTTAATCTTATAGATCCAGTGGTCTGAGGTGCCTTAGGCACATCCATATTGGGGCTGGCACGTGAGAAGTCCCTAATGTTAGAACTGAATCCCCTGAAATAACTTCAACCTGAATATTACCCCCAAAAGAATAAGAAACTGTTAGGCAGGGGCAGGAAGAGGAGAATTTGTGTGTTTGTTTGTATGAATCCTAATTTTCTGTTGGTTAATCCAGTCTATACAGGTGACATAGACAATGGCTCAAATGCTGAGCCAGTATTCAAGTTGCATATACCTAATTTGGATGAGTTTAATATAAACTTCTCTAAACCTTAGAGATCTAGGTAATCCAAAATATGGCGTCATATAATGTCAAAATTCATCTTTAAATTAACTAGTTTATCTGTTCACTATTTTATGGTACCCGCTGATCAGATATATAAGGAAAAACCTCTTATTGCAAGATAACCAGAGGTAATTTATGCATTTAGTGCCAGTGTGAGTTAAATTTTCACATAAAGAAAAACTTTTGCAACCCAATTAGCATACAACTCCTCCTTCTCCAACTAAAAAAGCCTCTTCCACTGTTAACAGACTTAGTTTTCTTAATATATTATTTCCTCTGCTACCATAATAGCTACTGATCAGTGGCCAAGATGTGACATGGCAAGAGCTCAAAGATGAGCTTCAGCAAGCCAAGGAGAAGCACCAAGACCATATATGGAAGCACTCCTTAGGTTACCTGGCTTGGCTATTAACATAAGAGATTTTCTATTGGGCTTACTTTGAGTTAACACAGAGCTTTGAGACTGTATTCAGGACAAACTCAACCATACAGAATTTTATGGCCTCCTCCTAGCTGTTTCCTTCTTCAAGTCTATTCACACTCTTCTATCAGACTCTGACTTGGTAGGTTCCCAACCCATTTTGTAATTAACTGTGGTACAGATCACATTAGGTCTTCACGTGCTGCCAAGACTAGTTGGAGCCATATAAAATTAGAGAATACAGCTTCCAAGACGTATTCCAACAGTTCATATTAAATAACTCCAGACTATGGTTCCTAAGCAGAGAAAAATATCCTCAGCCCTAGCAGAAATGAGTTTCGTTCTGTTTTGTTTTGGTTTTGGTGTGAAAATGTCAAACAGAAGGGCAAAATTGTTTGGCAGGATTTGCTTTGCCTTTAGAACTAAATACAGTCAGTCTTTTCCTTTCTCAGAATTACCATTTCTATAAGGAAACTAAATAAAGTACTTACAAATACAGAAGAAAAAACATTTGAGGAATGTTATAAGGCAGTAAAAATGAATGAATGATAGATGCAAGCAAAAGTACACAAATTAGTCTTAAACAACGTCAAGTGAAAAAAAAAAAGTCCCAGAAAACTCTACACCATGACAATTTTAGCAAGTACAGAAACAAGCAAAGCTAGATGTATTAAGGCTTACAGGTGATAGTTATTTAAAACATAAATAATTCAGAGAATGGTTATCAGGTACAATGTGAGGATGGAAGCAGAGGCATGGGTAGGAATGAAAAACAGATATATGAAAAATTTGAAATTTGGTTTGGTTGCTGGGTTCATTGGGTTGTTATATAACTTATATATGGAAGAACATACCAAGTGTATCAAATTTTACATGGAATGAAAAATTACTAGGCTTTTTTCCTGTTGTTCAATAGGTCAAGTTTAGCTCTTTGAAAAAAAGCCAGTTTTATCATTATCAATCCTTTCCATATATAATGGCACCTTATCCTGGGGAAGCTAGATTTCTATAGCCAAGTTAATGACTCTACTTCATCCCATCAAAGTCATCTATTAGTGAATTCTAAAATCTTAGCAACACGGAAACATGTAGCCTTCTGTATACATTTCAGCATGACTTACAGGGTTTTTAATCAGCTGCTTGAAGTTTGTCTAAAGTAGGGGAATGCCTCAGCTGAATGGAGAATTTTCTTCTACCTTCAGTTCCAGCAAAAGGGCTCCTCAGAAAGAAGGGAAAGCCTGGGTCCCAACCCCACTGCCCAAGAGGACATATTTTCACCTGATCTCACGTTACAGAGAAATTTGAACACTGTTTGACTTTCCTGCATATCTGCCACCAGAAAGTACTTCAAAAGGTAATGTTAGTCAGAGCTATGCATACTCCCTCACTCTCCACAGTCACATTTGATTGGATGTTTACTTCTTCTCTTAAGCTATTGATGTTGGATCTCATCTGGATATCCAAGCCTTGGTAGTATCAAATCAAAATATATTAACCAACTGGTTAACAGATTAACCAATATTAATCTGTTGGTTTGTCAAATTTAACACTTGCTGGACTCAATACTAATAGAACCTAGCCAATATGATGACTATTTTATTCTAGGCAAAAGACATCATATTAATTATCTCATTAATCTTAAGAAGCATAGAAACTAGGTACTACTAGTTTGGAAGAAGAGAAAATTGAGGCACAAAGGTTGACTTAAGCTATATAACCTGCTGAAAAACATGGACCTAGAATTTCAACTCTGACTATCTGATTCCGGAACTCTTAGTCTTAACCACCATATTCCACTGCTTCCAAAGGTTAGCCAATGATCATGCCAGTATTAATGGATTACTGCTGTCTGTAAGGGGGTCTCATGGTGTCAAATCAACTGGGTCGCTGTCTTCTTTTAAGTCTTCTAAACTCTCTTAGGACTGAGCCAGACAAGTCAAAGAATCAAGGACAAACGTTCTATCTAAACCTTTCATTCAAAAGCACTGTTTAATGATAGCACTGGCGGGGGCCACTAGCATTGACCACGTGTTTTTCAAGTCCACATGTCCATAATATGAAGTGTCTATGAAGAATAGAAGCCTTGGTAGAACTATTCTTATTTACAAACCTGAAGGGAAGGATAATCTATAGTTTGGGACACTTCAATATAGAGAGCCATACTTTGGAGTTGCTTTTTCTTTCTCTTCTTTTTTGTTGGCCATGCCACGTGGCTTGTGGAATCTTAGTTCCCCAACCAGGGATAGAACCCGTGCCCCCTGCAGTGGAAACATGGAGTCCTAGCCACTGGACTGCTAGGGAACTCCCAAGAGCGCCATACTTTGAAGTCAGCAGTGATATCAACAAGGCCCACTGCCTAACAAATAGCCTCTAAAAGCACCTTCATGATGGAGACATTGTTGTATATGAAGATAACATAGCCAGGATGTATAGAGGAAAGTGACAGGACCTTAGGCAATAAAGATCAGGCTACTGATCTTGAACTACTGAATGTAGTGATCTTTGTCCAGATAATTAGTTTAGACTCCACAAAAACAAACCCAAGTCTAAGATCTCAATAAGTTAGTGATAGATTAAGCCCAATGTAAATTAGGATGGAGTTGAATATTCCTAAAACAAGAGGCAGACAGTTTTTTTCTATTACCTGAGCCACACTGGGTATATGATGGGAGTCCTTGCTGTTTGTTACAGACAAATTTTAGAATGTGGTAATAGCGTTACAGAACAGGAAAGGCTTTGACCCAGTCCCAGAGTGCTGTATGGTCCAAACCTTATCAGGACAAGTCCTTGAACTCTCATAACTTTTATTTTTTACTGGATTTGAGTGGCACTAATTTGGAAAGCCATGTCAAGTTGGAACAAACTTTCCGATTCTAATTCTTCTCCTTGAAGGCTCTACTCAATAATTCAGCACCCACTGAGCCACTACACCAGAAAGTGATACATTACCATCTACTGACTGGGACAACTGACTGGGCTAGGGATCAGCAATTTCCAGCAACGTTCCACTGTGACTTCTATTATAGTTCTGGAGGAGACAATCTTCTCATGAGTGACTTAGTCTCTTTTTGAAGACCTCACCCTAGAGACCCTCCTCCTTTACTAAGGGTATGGGCAAGAGAAAGAAAGAGAGGAGAAGTAGAATAAGCTTGGTAGGATGGTTAAAGGACAGCCCTACTGATGAGCACAGGAAAATAATGGCATACCTAGAAGCAGGGTGTAAATAAAAGGCAGAAATGTGAGTGGTGGAAGTCAGGTTACTATTATCAGGTACTCTTTTTAAAACTACTGTCTAAAAAGATGCTATTGATGGTTTTAAAGCACGGGGATGAATGTTCAGCATTCAAGCCTTTTTGCAGCCATGTTCCAAGACCTCCTCCCTCTATTTTGTGTCCTCCCAAGACACACCGAGGCTCTGAAATTTGTGATTATTCCAGTGTGGCCAATGCCTTCTTTGATACCATCCCTACCATCCAATCCTAGTTCTCATGACCTTCTAGGGTAATGTATTTCCCTTCAACCTCCTGACAGCCATGTGAGCTTGAACAAGAGCTCTTGATTGTTTTATTACTAAGAAGGCTGCAAAACGCCCCCAGGTTCTGATACACTTTTCTACTGGATATCTCCCTAGACAGAAGGGAGAAACTACATTGAATGACTTTGAAGGATACACCTACTGCTTCTAGGAGAACAGGTCATCTTCCTCCCCGTGAGAGAATTTACATTCCTTAATGTCCTCTTATCCTCCTACTTAGAGTACACTACCTGTGTCATATGGCCCCAAACAAGTGGCAAAGGAACTCTTTACAAAGAGAATAAGGTGTTCCACAGCAGCCTAACGACAAGTACAAGGCCTTAGCCCATGGCACTTATTCTGAGGGAAAACCTCCAGGTGAAGGACCTAGCTCCTGTCTCTATAGTGGACCCAGTAATATCTGCTGTACCTGAAGGGAATATTGCTGATTACAGTACCAGAAATAGACCTGATCAACCTTCATTCCTTCCCCTCATTTCAGTGTCTTCTGCCATTTGTGTGGCAGGCCACAAAGGTATATCATTCACCACCAGAATGCATGGAACAGACCCCCTAAGTTCCTGGTACCCTGATAGCAATAAAAGAAGCATGTAGAATGAAAAGGCAGGGTTCCTATCTGCATGCTGTAACACTTTGCTTTCCCCAAGTGACTCAAATGTTAGCCGTCTACCTGGGATAAAATATTCAAGCAGGTTTGTAGAAAATATGGAGAAGGGTAATAGAACCTGGAATTATCTTTCCTTTATCTTAAAATTATGTTAAGAATACTCAAAGGAAAGTTTTAGCACCGTTATTCCTGACACAAAATGTAAAAATGGTAAGAAGGTTTAAAAAAAAAAAAAGAAACAATTTTACTGCACATAATGGTAGGTAGCACTAACTGGGTTTCCTTGACAAATAATCAGAGAATGGAGGTCACTGTGCTGAATGGCATTGGCTTGCAGGATTATCTTCTGTAAGCTCTCAAAGCAAAGGGCCTACAACCAGAGTGCTATGTAGTTTCCAACTTTTCCCACAAACACAGGTATATAAAGTTCTTTTATACTGCAACATTGATGATGCCTCTTTGAGAAACTTCAAGTAGATTTCTTGGATCATGCTTCCCTCACAATGCAGAGCTCTGTTCAGAAAATGCTCCTGTAGGTTGCCTTTTGTCACATTTGTCAGATACTTCTTGATATTTTGGTTTCTATGTCAAGCTGTGGTTACAAATATTGTGAGCACTCTTTCTCAGAGCATACCACCTCCTTCACTCGACCCTAAACTAGTAAGCAAATGAGATCTTTAGGAAGAGTATAAGGTGTTCTCCAGTCTATACCCTGTGTTTCTATACTGGTCTATATATACTGTGTGATTAGACTTGAGTAATAGCTCTTATTACTCAAATTCTATAATTGTTAATAGAGGCTTATTGGCACGACTTTCTTTGACAATGTGTCAGATGAGTGTTTATTTTTCAGGTACCCTTTGGATAGTCTAGAGCCCATGCCTTCATGTTCAACACTCTCAAATCTTTTCCCAGAGGCTTCCCAGAGGCAGAGTTTGACCTCCACTCCTTGGGTTTATTTGGTTAACACCTCCTTGACTGTGAATAGTGGGATTAAAGAGATTGCAATGTAAAGACACAGCGAATCAATCGTCTTCATCTTCGACCATGTCTATTAGCTCTAAAAAATGAGCCTAATAGGTAGGTCTCAGTCAAGACCCCTGTGCAAGCACAGGGAACAAGAACAGAATCAATCACCAAGAGAAAAATAAATTTGTCCATATGGTCAGAGATTCAAACTATGACTGGAAAACAGAACCAATGAAGTCATGCTCTCCACTCACATTGGATTAAGTTGTATGGAACTTCATACAAGGGAAAGTGGCACAGACATATTGCAGTAAAGATCCTGAATGCTGAGACCCAAAGCCAGAGGTGTTCCAGCTGTTCTCAGTAAACCAAACCATGAAAATTTTGCTCTTCAGACAGTCAGATCAGTTTGTTACACTGATGTGAGGGCGGCAGTCTCAACAAACATCTGTATATAAAAGATCCCAAGTTTTGTATGTGCCAGCTAATCAACATCATTTGTCAGATGGTTCAGGAAGTAGACTATTTAAATGCAAAGACTATCATTTACAGAGGCATAGAAGTCAATAACATATTCCTCTATAATGGTCTCTTGCTGAAAACTGGCAATTTTTGCTTTGGAACAGGGAAACAATGGGAACTTGCTGGAATTATTCTCAGCAGGTGAAATGGCCTATTTCCTTTGTTTTCTGAATAGCCCCAGAGAGAATCCTAATTGGGAGGCCATCCACCAATTTGTTCAATTTTCTCATTTATTTCTCTCGCATTGTGTTATATAATAATTTTATTCTGCAGAAGCTGCTTCTCTCACACATCAGCCAAGATCAAATAATCATGTTGGGCCAAAGGCATGACCCCTCCAAAAATGTAGTAAGTTATACTAAAATAGTCCCAAAGCAATTCAGAAGCTTGTAGCAGACTATGTTAAGAAAATTAAAAACAGTCTCACTCCTCCCAGATTCTTTCATTAAGCTATCCAACACCCTTTACCAAAAAAACAACTGCAGTGCTCCTGAGGTATTACTGCACTGAGAAGCCCTCACAGAAGGTGTAACACGTGTACACTTCTAGACGGTCTCTCCTCGCCATAAGGTGCACATGTACTTACTTGCAGGCTGCTAGCGGAATAAGGAGGGGTGGCAGGGACACCAACCCTCTGTTCCCTCTCCATAGGAGATCAGAGAACTTGTTTATGGAGAAGTTGCCATTAGGATACTTACAGTTTCTTTCTAGAAAACTCATAGGGCCATAATTTTACCTTGTTTTTCTATCCTTTGTAGCTAGGGAATAAAGAAGCCATTTGCAACGCTGGTTTCTTCTGTCTCTCTCCCTGTCCATGAAGCAAGCCTGCTCCAAATCTACAAACTGATGCTAATGGGCCATACATCAAATTGTGTCCATCTGTTACCTAAATGGGCATTTTCAGGGGAAAAAAAATCAAGCAAATCACTTGGAGAGAAAGTTATAAAGACTTTCTAAATAAAACTGGCAGCCAATCCAGCCTCCAAATGGAACAGTACATTTTGGAAGCAGATGTCTAGTTAAATATTTGTCAATTTTGTTATCTTTTCAAAGAAACAACTTTTGGTTTTACTGATTTTCTCTATTGTTTTTCTATTCTCTATTTTGTTTATCTGAATTCTAATCTTTATTATTGCCTTTTTCAGCTAGCTTTGAATTTAGTTTGTTTTACTTTATTATAGTTACTTAAGGTGTAAGTTTAGGTAATTGATTTAGATATTTTCTCCTCTCTTTTTTAACATAGGTGTTTACAGTGATAAATTTCCCTCTGAATACTGCCTTTGTAGGATCCCTTAGGCTTTAGTATGTTGTGATTTAAAAGAAAAATTGTCTCAAGTTATTTTCTGATTTCACTTGTGAAATCTTCTTTAACCCATTGGTTATTTAGGAGTGTGTTACTTAATTTCCAAGTATTTGTGAATTTTCAAGTTTTCTTTCTGGCTATAGATTTTTAGTTCTATCCCACTGAGATCAAAGAAGATAATTTGAATGATTTAAATATCTTTAAATTAAGAGTGATATCATCAAGATTGTGGGATTGGAGTTTTAACCCTTGTCCCACACAAGACACCAATTTAATAAACATCCACAGATGAAAATATTTTCATGAGCACTCTGGAATCTAGGAGACGGTTATGGCACTTGAGTGGAGCACAGAAATGAGAAAAGATGCATCAAAAAGTTTAAGAAGGACAATTTCACTTTACCAATGCCACTCCTCCCCCAAAGTAGAACAGCACAGCACCAAGAGAGCTCCCCTTAGCCCACAAGATCTCCCACGGGGGAAAGAGAAAGTGAAATGAACATTTGATTTCATCAGCCTTTTGGGTTGCTACTTGAGAGGCCTACTTCTGTTGTGCCTCACCCAGAACGTTGAGGGAATTGGAACAGCTAGAGTACCTGAGGGCACCTAAAAAACAAAAATGGGTAAGGGCTCTCAACTAGCATATGGGTCTCAACAACTGGCCTGTGGCTCCCTGGCAGCAGATCTGCCTGCCCATGGACCACCTGCCTACAGACCTTGGCACCATAACTGTCCATGTACAGACCCTAGCACTTGGTCTTCACACCCACAGACCCTGGCATTGGGCCCCCTGTAGACCCTTCCAGTTGGCCCAACTCTGGACTCTACCAACAAGCCTGTACAGAATTTCTGGCCAGGGTGACTGGTGAAGGACTTTCCCTGCTAAAGCCACTCTATAGAGACTGGAAGTAGTGACTGCTTATTCAAATGTGCAGATAAAAACACAAGGCTACAAGGATCATGAAGAATCAGGAAACATGATTCCACTAAAGGAACAAAATAAATCTCCAGAAAGAGACCCTACAGAAATCTGTGAAATGTCAGACAAAGAATTAAAAATAATTATTTCTAAAAGTTTAGTGAGTTACAAGAGAATACAAGCAGACAGTTAAAAACAACAACAACAACAAACAGTTCATGAACCAAATGAGAAGTTCATTCTGGAGCTGAAGAATACAATGACTAGGCTAAAATCAATCAATGAAACAAAAAAAAAAATAGAGAGATTTAACAACAGACTGAATAAAGCAGAAGAAATAATCAGCAAAGTTGAAGACAGGTCATTCTAAATTGAACTGTCAGAGCAACAATAAGAAAAAAGGTATTTAAAAAGAGTGAAGAAAGCCTACAGAATTTACGAGATACCATTAAATGAAACAGTATACACATTTGGGAGCAAGAAGAAGAAAGAGAGAGAGGGACACAAATATTATTAAAGGAATAACAGCTGAAAGATTCCCAAATATGGGGAGGGAAATGGACATATAGATTTGTGAAGCCTAAAGAATCCAACCAGGTAGAACCTAAAGAAGTCTTCATCAAGATGCATTAAATTGTCAAAAGTCAATGGCAAAGAGGGAATTTTAAAACAGCAAGAGAAACATAACTTGTCTCATAAAAGGGAACCCCCATAAGCTTATTAAGCAGATTTCTCAGAAGAAACCTTGTAGGCCAAGAAAGACTGGGAGTATATATTCAAAATGTTGAAAGAAAAAAAAAACCTGCCAACCAATAATACTATACCTGTAAAAGCTGTCCTTCAGAAATGAAGGAGAGATAAACAACTTTCCCAGACAGACAAAAACTGAAGGAATTTATAATCACTAGATCGGCCTTACAAAAGTGTTAAAGGGGGTTTTTCAGGTTAAAGAAAAAGGATGCTACTCAACACAAGAACATAGAAAAATATAGTTCTCACCGGTAAAGATAAAAATACAGAAAAACGAGTCCCTCCCATTAAGTCTCTTAGATATCCTCATCCACCAGAGGGCAGATAGCAGAAGCAAGAAGAACTACAATCCCGCAGCCTGTGGAACAAAAACCACATTCACAGAAAGATAGACAAGATGAAAAGGCAGAGGGCTATATACCAGATGAAGGAACAAAATAAAACCCCAGAAAAACAACTAAATGAAGTGGAGATAGGCAACCTTCCAGAAAAAGAATTCAGAATAACGATAGTGAAGATGATCCAGGACCTCGGAAAAAGAATGGAGGCAAAGACCAAGAAGATGCAAGAAAAGTTTAACAAATACCTAGAAGAATTAAAGAACAAACAAACAGATGAACAATACAATAACTGAAATGAAAACTACACTAGAAGGAATCAATAGCAGAATAACTGAGGCAGAAGAACAGATAAGTGACCTGGAAGACAGAATGGTGGAATTCACTGCTGTGGAACAGACTAAAAAAAAAAAAGAATGAAAAGAAATGAAGATAGCCTAAGAGACCTCTGGGACAACATTAAACGAAACAACATTCGCATTATAGGGGTCCCAGAAGGAGAAGAGAGAAAAAAGGACCCGAGAAAATATGTGAAGAGATTATAGTCAAACACTTCCCTGACATGGGAAAGGAAATAGCCACCCAAGCCCAGGAAGCAAAGAGAGTCCCATACAGGATAAAACCAAGGAGAACATGCCAAGACAAATAGTAATCAAATTGGCAGAAATTAAAGACAAAGAAAAATTATTGAAAGCAGCAAGGGAAAAACAACAAATAACATACAAGGGAACTCCCATAAGGTTAACAGCTGATTTCTCAGCAGAAACTCTACAAGCCAGAAGGGAATGGCATGATATACTTAAAGTGATGAAAGGGAAGAACCTACAACCAAGATTACTCTACCCAGCAAGGATCTCATTCAGGTTCGATGGAGAAATCAACAGCTTTACAGACAAGCACAAGCTAAGAGAATTCAGCACCACCAAACCAGCTCTACAACAAATGCTAAAGGAACTTCTCTAAGTGGGAAACACAAGAGAAGAAAAGGACCTACAAAAACAAACCCAAAACAATTAAGAAAATGATAACAGGAACATACATATTGATAATTACCTTAAACGTGAATGGATTAAATGCTCCAACCAAAAGACACAGGCTTGCTGAATGGATACAAAAACAAGGCCCATATATATGCTGTCTACAAGAGACCCACTTCAGACGTAAAGACACATACAGACTGAAAGTGAGGGGATGGAAAAAGATATTCCATGCAAACGGAAATCAAAAGAAAACTGGAGTAGCTATACTCATATCAGATAAAATAGACTTTAAAATAAAGATTGTTACAAGAGACAAGGAAGGACACTACATAATGATCAAGGGATCAATCCAAGGAGAAGATATAACAATTATAAACCTATATGCACCCAACATAGGAGCACCTCAATACATAAGGCAACTGCTAACAGCTCTGAAAGAGGAAATCGACACCAACACAATAATAGTGGGGGACTTTAACATCTCACTTACAGCAATGGACAGATCATCCAAAATGAAAATAAATACGGAAACAGAAACTTTAAATGACACAATAGACCAGATAGATTTAATTGATATTTACAGGACATTCCATCCAAAAACAGCAGATTACACTTTCTTCTCAAGTGCGCACGGAACATTCTCCAGGATAGATCATATCTTTGGTCACAAATCAAGCCTCAGTAAATTTAAGAAAACTGAAATCATATTAAGCATCTTTTCTGACCACAACGCTATGAGATTAGAAATGAATTACAGGGAAAAAAATGTAAAAAACACAAACACATGGAGGCTAAACAATACATTACTAAATAACCAAGAGACCACTGAAGAAATCAAAGAGGAAAGCAAAAAATACCTAGAGACAAATGACAATGAAAACACGATGATCCAAAACTTATGGGATGCAGCAAAAGCAGTTCTAAGAGGGAAGTTTATAGATATACAAGCCTACCTCAAGAAACAAGAAAAATCTCAAGTAAACAATCTAACCTTACACCTAAAGGAACTAGAGAAAGTAGAATAAACAAAACCAAAAGTTAGCAGAAGGAAAGAAATCATAAAGATCAGAGCAGAAATACATGAAATAGTAACAAAGAAAACAATAGCAAAGATCAATAAAACTAAAAGCTGGTTCTTTGAGAAGATAAACAAAATTGAAAAACCATTAGCCAGACCATCAAGAAAAAGAGGGAGAGGACTCAAATCAATAAAATTAGAAATGAAAAAGGAGAAGTTACAACAGACACTGCAGAAATACAAAGCATCCTAACAGACTACTACCAGCAACACTATGCCAATAAAATGGACAACCTGGAAGAAATGGACAAATTCTTAGAAATGTATAACCTTCCAAAACTGAACCAGGAAGAAACAGAAAATATGAACAGACCAATCACAAGTAATGAAATTGAAACTGTGATTAAAAATCTTCCAACAAACAGAAGTCCAGGACCAGATGGCTTCACAGGTGAATTCAATCAAACATTTAGAGAAGAGCTAACACCCATCTTTCTCAAACTCTTCCAAAAATTGCAGAGGAAGGAACACTCCCAAACTCGTTCTATGAGGCCCCCATCACCCTGATACCAAAACCAGACAAAGATTCTACAAAAAAAGAAAATTACAGACCAATATCACTGATGAATATAGATGCAAAAATCCTCAACAAAATACTGGCAAACAGATTCCAACAACACATTAAAAGGATCATACACCACGATCAAGTGGGGTTTATCCCAGGGATGCAAGGATTCTTCAATATATGCAAATCAATCAATGTGATCACCATATTAACAAATTGAAGAATAAAAACCATATGATCATCTCAGTAGATGCAGAAAAAGCTTTTGACAAAATTCAACACCAATTTATGATAAAAACTCTCCAGAAAGTGGGCATAGAGGGAACCTACCTAAACATAATAAAGGCCATATACGACAAACCCACAGCAAACGTCTTTCTCAATGGTGAAAAACTGAAAGCATTTCCTCTAAGATCAGGAATGAGACAAGGATGTCCACTCTCACCACTATTATTCAACATAGTTTTGGAAGTCCTAGCCACAGCAATCAGAGAAGAAAAAGAAGTAAAAGAATACAAATTCGAAAAGAAAAAGTAAAACTGTCACTGTTTGCAGATGACACGATACTATACATAGAGAATTCTACAAATGCAACCAGTAAACTACTAGAGCTAATCAATGAATTTGGTAAAGTTGCAGGATACAAAATTAATGCACAGAAATCTCTTGCATTCCTATACACTAATGATGAAAAATCTGAAGGAGAAATTATGGAAACACTCCCATTTACTATTGCCACAAAAAGAATAAAATACTTAGGAATAAACCTACCTAGGGAGACAAAAGACCTGTATGCAGAAAACTATAAGACACTGATGAAAGAAATTAAAGAAGATACCAACAGATGGAGAGATATACCATGTTCTTGGATTGGAAGAATCAATATTGTGAAAATGACTATACTACCCAAAGCAATCTACAGATTCAATGCAATCCTTATCAAGTTGCCAATGGCATTTTTTACAGAACTAGAACAAAAAATCTTAAAATTTGTATGCAGGCACAAAAGACCCCGAATAGCCAAAGCAGTCTTGAGAAAGAAAAACGGAGCTGGAGGAATCAGGCTCCCTGACTTCAGACTATACTACAAAGCTACAGTAATCAAGACAATATGGTACTGGCACAAAAACAGAAACATAGATCAATGGAACAAGATAGAAAGCCCAGAGATAAACCCACGCACCTATGGTCAACTAATCTATGACAAAGGAGGCAAAGATATACAATGGAGAAACGACAGTCTCTTCAATAAGTGGTGCTGGGAAAACTGGACAGCTACATGTAAAAGAATGAAATTAGAACACTCCCTAACACCATACACAAAAATAAACTCAAAATAGATTTGAGACCTAAATGTAAGACTGGACACTATAAAACTCTTAGAGGAAACATAGGAAGAACACTCTTTGAAATAAATCACAGCAAGATCTTTTTTGATCCACCTTCTAGAGTAATGGAAATAAAAACAAAAATAAACAAATGGGACCTAATGAAACTTCAAACCTTTTGCACAGCAAAGGAAACCATAAACAAGACGAAAAGACAACCCTCAGAATGGGAGAAATTATTTGCAAACAAATCAACGGACAAAGGATTAATCTCCAAAATATATAAACAGCTCATTCAGCTCAATATTAAAAAACAAACACCCTAATCCAAAAATGGGCAGAAGACCTAAATAGACATTTCTCCAAAGAAGACATACAGATGGCCAAGAAGTACATGAAAAGCTGCTCAACATCACTAATTATTAGAGAAATGCAAAACAAAACTACAATGAGGTATCACCTCACACTGGTTAGAATGGGCATCATCAGAAAATCTACAAACAACAAATGCTGGAGAGGGTGTGGGGAAAAGGGAACCCTCTTGCACTGTTGGTGGGAATGCAAATTGATACAGCCACTATGGAGAACAGTATGGAAGTTCCTTAAAAAACTAAAAATAGAATTACCATATGACTCAGCAATCCCACTACTGGGCATATACCCAGAGAAAACTGTAATTCAAAAAGACACATGCACCTCAATGTTCATTGCAGCACTGTTTACAATAGCCAGGTCATGGAAGCAACCTAAATGCCCATCGACAGACGAATGGATAAAGAAGTAGTGGTACATATATGCAATGGAATATTACTCAGCCATAAAAAGGAATGACATTGAGTCATTTGTTGAGATATGGATGGATCTAGAGACTGTCATACAGAGTGAAGTAAGTCAGAAAGAGAAAAACAAATATCGTATACTAACACATGTATGTGAAACCTAGAAAAATGGTACAGATGAACCAGTTTGCAGGGCGGAAGTTGAGACACAGATGTAGAGAACAAACGTATGGACACCAAGGGGGGAAAACCGTGGTGGGGTGGGGATGGTGGTGTGCTGAATTGGGCGATTGGGATTGACATCTATACACTGGTGTGTATAAAATTGATGACTAATAAGAACCTGCAGTATAAAAAACAAACAAACAAACAAAAACAACTAATACTAAACTTTCTTTGGGTTATTTGCATGGATATATGTTAATATAAATGTTTCAGACATTACATGAAATTTCTAAAAATCTTATATGTTCCAGTATAATGTTATAAGTCATAATTCTAGTTATTACTTTAAAATGTATATCTCAGAAATAACTAAATTTCCTTTTCAATTGCATTATTATGAACTTTCATCAAATCTTTAAAAAAAAATACCGAAAAACACAGAATAATGCAATACTGTAATGATGGAAATAAACCATATTTAACCCTAGTATAAAAGATAAAAAAGTATTAAGAATAACTATAACCACAAAATTTGTTACTAGGTACACAGCATAAAAAGAAGTAAAATTTGACGTTAATAATATAAAGTGTGTGTGGAGCGAAGGGAATAAAAGTGTAGAGTTTTTGCTTGTAATTGAAGTTTAGTTGTTATCAGGTTAAAATAGTGTTATAACTATGAGAAATTTTAAGCAAGTCTCATGCTAACCACAAAGAAAAAACATAGTAGAGACATGAAGACAAAGACAAAAGAATCAAAGTATATTACTACAAAAAATCATCAATTTATACAGGAATACAGCAAATGGGGATGAAAGGAACAAAAGAACTACAAAACAGACAAAAAACAATTAACAAAATGGCAACAGTAAATCTTTAACTATCAATAGTTACTTTACATGTAAATGGATTTAACTCACCAGTCAAAAGATACAGAGTGGGTGAATGCATTAAAAAAGAAGATTCAACTATGTGCTTTCTACAAAAGACTTTAATTTTTAAATTTTATTTATTTATTTATTTATGGCTGTGTTGGGTCTTCGTTTCTGTGTGAGGGCTTTCTCTAGTTGTGGCAAGCGGGGGCCACTCTTCATCACGGTGCGCGGGCCTGCCACGATCGCGGCCTCTCTTGTTGCGGAGCACAGGCTCCAGATGCGCAGGCTCAGTAATTGTGGCTCACGGTCCCAGTTGCTCCACATCATGTGGGATCCTCCCAGACCAGGGCTCGAACCCATGTCCCCTGCATTGGCAGGCAGACTCTCAACCACTGCGCCACCAGGGAAGCCCCAAAAGACTTTAGATATCAGGATATATTTAAGCTGAGGAGTGAAGAGTCAGAAAAAGATAGTCCATGCAAATGGTAACCAAAAGACAGCAGAAGTTGCTACATTTATATCAGACAAAAGAGACTTTATTTTTTTTAACATCTTTATTGGAGTATAATTGCTTTACATTGTTGTGTTATTTTCTGCTGTATAACAAAGTGATTCAGCTATACATATACATATATCCCCATATCCCCTCCCTCTTGCATCTCCCTCCCACCCTCCGTATCCCACCCCTCTAGGTGGTCACAAAGCACAGAGCTGATCTCCCTGTGCTATGGGGCTGCTTCCCACTAACTATCTATTTGATATTTGGTAGTGTGTATATGTCAGTGCCACTCTAACTTTGGCCCAGCTTACCCTTCCACCTCCCGATGTCCTCAAGTCCCTTCTCTACGTCTGCATCTTTATTCCTGTCCTGCCTGTAGGTTCTTCAGAACCATTTTAATTTTTTTTAGATTCCACATATATGTGTTAGCATAGAGTGTTTGTTTTTCTCTTTCTGACTTACTTCACTCTGTATGACAGACTCTAGGTCCATCCACCTCACTACGAATAACTCAATTTCATTTCTTTTTATGGCTGAGTAATATTCCATAGTATATATGTTCCACATCTTCTTTATCCATTCATCTGTCAGTGGACACTTAGGTTGCTTCCATGTCCTGGCTATTGTAAATAGAGCTGCAGTGAACATTGTGGTACATGACTCTTTTTGAACTATGGTTTTCTCAGGGTATATGCACAGTAGTGGGATTGATGGGTTGTATGGTAGTTCTTTGGAGTTTTTTAAGGAACCTCCATACTGTTCTCCATAGTGGCTGTATCAATTTACGTTCCCACCAAGAGTGCAAGAGGGTTCCTTTTTCTCCACACCCTCTCCAGCATTTATTGTTTGTAGATATTTTGATGATGGCCATTCTGACTGGTGTGAGGTGATACCTCATTGTAGTTTTGATTTGCATTTCTCTAATAATTAGTGATGTTGAGCATCCTTTCATGTGTTTGTTGGCAATCTTTGGCAGTCTTCTTTGGAGAAGTGTCTATTTAGGTCTTCTGCCCATTTTTGGATTGGGTTGTTTGTTTTTTTGATATTGAGCTGCATGAGCTGCTTGTAAATTTTGGAGATTAATCCTTTGTCAGTTGCTTCATTTGCAAACATTTTCTCCCATTCTGAGGGTTGTCTTTTCGTCCTGTTTATGGTTTCCTTTGCTGTGCAAAAGCTTTGAAGTTTCATTAGGTCCCATCTGTTTATTTTTGTTTTTATTTCCATTTCTCTAGGAGGTGGGTCAAAAAGGATCTTACTGTGATTTATGTCATAGAGTGTATGTCGTAGAGTGTTCTTCCTATGTTTTCCTTTAAGAATTTTATAGTGTCTGGCCTTACATTTAGGTCTTTAATCCATTTTGAGTTTATTTTTGTGTATGGTGTTAGGGAATGTTCTAATTTCATTCTTTTACATGTAGCTGTCCAGTTTTCCCAGCACCATTTATTGAAGAGGCTGTCTTTTCTCCATTGTATATTCTTGCCTCCTTTATCAAAGATAAGGTGACCATATGTCCGTGGGTTTATCTCTGGGATTTCTATCCTGTTTCATTGATCTATATTTCTGTTTCTGTGCCAGTTCCAGACCATCTTGATTACTGTAGCTTTGTAGTATACTCTGAAGTCAGGGAGCCTGATTCCTCCAGCTCAGTTTTTCTTTTTCAATATTGCTTTGGCTATTCGGGATCTTCTGTGTTTCCATACAAATTGTGAAATTTTTTGTTCTAGTTCTATGAAAAATGTCATTGGTAGTTTCATAGGGATTGCATTGAATCTGTAGATTGCTTTAGGTAGTAGAGTCATTTTCACAATATTGATTCTTCCAATCCAAGAACATGGTATATCTCTCCATCTGTTTGTATCATCTTTAATTTCTTTCATCAGCATTTTATAGTTTTCTGCATACAGGTCTTTTGTCTCCTTAGGTAGGTTTATTCCTAGGTATTTTATTCTGTTTGTTGCAATGGTAAATGGGAGTGTTTCCTTCATTTCTCTTCCAGATTTTTCATCATTAGTATATAGGAATGCAAGAGATTTCTTTGCATTAATTTTGTATCCTGCTACTTTACCAAATTCATTGATTAGCTCTAGTAGTTTTCTGGTAGCATCTTTAGGATTCTCTCATGTCATCTGCAAACAGTAACAGTTTTACTTCTTCTTTTCTAATTTGGATTCCTTTTATTTCCTTTTCTTCTCTGATTGCTGTGGCTAAAACTTCCAAAACTATGTTAAATAATAGTGGTGAGAGTGAGCAACCTTGTCTTGGTCCTGATCTTAGAGGAAATGTTTTCAATTTTTCACCATTGAGAACGATGTTGGCTGTGGGTTTGTCATATATAGCCCTTATTATGTTGGGGTAAGTTCCCTCTATGCCTACTTTCTGGAGAGTTTTTCTCATAAATGGGTGTTGAATTATGTTGAAAGCTTTTCTGCATCTATAGAGATGATCATATGGTTTTTCTCCTTCAGTTTGTTAATATGGTTTATCACATTTATTGATTTGTGTATATTGAAGAATCCTTTCATTCCTGGGATAAACCCCACTTGATCATGTTGTATGATCCTTTTAATGTGCTGTTGGATTTTTTGCTAGTATGTTGTTGAGGATTTTTGCATCTATGTTCATCAGTGATAGTGTTCTGTAGTTTTCTTTCTTTGTAACATATTTGGTTTTGGTATCAGGGTGATGGTGGCCTTGTAGAATGAGTTTGGGAGTGTTCTTCCCTCTGCTATATTTTGCAAGTGTTGAAGAAGGACATGTGTTAGCTCTGCTCTGAATGTTTGATAGAATTCACCTGTGAAGCCATCTGGTCCTGTGCTTTTGTTTGTTGGAAGATTTAAATCACAGTTTCAATTTCTGTGCTTGTGATTGGTCTGTTCATATTTTCTATTTCTTCCTGGTTCAGACACAGAAGGTCGTGCTTTTCTAAGAATTTGTCCATTTCTTCCAGGTTTTCCATTTTATCGCATATAGGTTCTTGTAGTGATCTCTCATGATCCTTTGTATTTCTGCAGTGTCAGTTGTTACTTCTACTTTTTCATTTCTCATTCTGTTGATTTGAGTTTTTCCCCTTTTTTCCTGATGCGTCTGGCTAATGCTATAACCTCACAAACTTATTATAATATGTATATGTAAACATGAATATTCACTTATTTTCCTGAATAAGGAAAGAGAGATGAGAGGATTGGCCCTAATTGATAGGAATGTTTAATATTGGTGCAGGGATAGATAAATACATCAATGGAATAGAATAGTCATTCCAGAAAAATACTTAATTATTAGTAGACACTTGATTTGTAACAGAAGTGGTACTACTGGCCAAAGGGGAGAGAATGGGTTTTCAATAAATGACATGGAGGACAGGTATGGTCTATACAGAAAGCAAAATACCAGAAAACAGCAAAGGAAAAACTGATCCACTCTTGGTTTGAATTTCTGTAAGAGCAGACCTTGAGAAAAGGATTTGGGTACAAGTAGTTTATTTGAGAGATGAATCCCAGGATTCAGAGTCAGACATGCAGAAAGAAAAGCAGGGAATAGATCAAAGCAAAGGGTATGTTTATAAATTGGTTGCTTCTTTGGACAAGAAGGACTCAATCCTAGTGGGAAATCCCTGAGATACTGTGTAGAACACTACAAAATTTAAAGGATATAAGAAGCTGGGTATTTATTGACAACTTCCTATCTTTCATTGGTTAAATGTTGATCCTAGGGCCAGGTTATGGTTGTTTGTTGCTTGAAACAAACAACCCTAAGAATTAGTGGCACTGGGGAAAAAACCAAAACACTTTATTATGTTCATGGGTTCTGTGGGCAGGAACTTGGACAGGACAAATTTGGAGATGGCTTGTCTTTGCTCCACAATGCCTGGAGACTTACCTAAGAAGCCTCAAATGACTGACTGTGACTCAAACAGAAGGGACCAGAAACATTGGAAGCTTCTTTCATCTTATCTGGACTTGCATCTGCATGTTAAATTCTAACCTAGCCTCAGAAAGCGTGCCGCATCACTTCTACTTCAAGCAAGTCACCAAAGCCAGCCCAGATACAAGGGAGGCGGAAGAAACCCCACTTCTTGATGGGAGGAGTGTCAAAGAATTTGTGGCTATCTTTAGAACTAAATACAGCAAGTATTACCTCTCTGGAATTTCTTTCCTGCCTGTGTCTATAGGATAAATATGTCCCCACAGCCAGAGAAAAATCTCAGGCATAGAGATGCAGGTGTCTGAGGTAGGCCATTGTTGGTATGTATAGAAACTGTCCAACAAAGTTGCATATGACCTCTGGGGTAGGAACAATGGTATGAGCAGGGCTCCAACAACATTACCTTTCACCGTGTGTATCATTCAGAGCTCCTTCTGCCCCACTTTAAGTTCACCATGTCCTATCTCTGGTTCTTAAAGTTATTAGCCTTTCACAACCTCAAAAAAAAACCCTAAAACAGGAATTCAGTAAGACAGAGTAGTCACTCTTGTTCAAACTTGAGGATGAAATTAATATTCATATCTCCCCTTCCCTTACCTTCATCCAGAATTTCTACTTTTATAGGTTGCTTGCTCAGTGGAGTGAAACAGATCTTTATCCCCACAAGGCCTGAACCTCTGCTTAATCATGCCCATTTGCTATTATCACTAAGCATGCAAGATCCAAGAGGTACACGAGAGAACCCTCGGCATTCCAAGCATGTTTCTCTCTGTCCCTAATATAAGGGGACAATCTCAAGCAATCTCAGCTCCTCATTTATATTCACTGGCTGTATTGCTCTAGCCAGTATGGGAACTCTTCTTTGTTTTTGCCCGTTGGTCCACTGGCAAGAGGAGCCCACAATGATCAGATGGCGGTCATTTTTTAGATTCAATTAAATACTTACTATCACCCTGGTAGAAATATTACACTCATGGGACCAGGACCTCTAATCTAGAGGAGCCTAAAGTTGTGAGTATGGAAATTACAAATTTGCCAACTGGATCACACGGACTGATGGTAAGGAAGATTAATCCTATTTATAACCTACGGTTCCTGGACCCATATAATCTAAATATTTGGGACACAGAAAATAAAAAGGCAATTGGTTTATCATATATACCGCACTTTAAAGGATAACACTCTTAACTTGTAGAGTGTTATCCCCAAGCTAGTACCTTAACTGAGTATTAAAAGAGCCACTATGAAATTTTATCAGGGGACTTCCCTGGTGGCGCAGTGGTTGAGAATCTGCCTGCCAATGCAGGGCACACGGGTTCGAGCCCTGGTTTGGGAAGATCCCACATACCACGGAGCAACTAGGCCCGTGAGCCACAATTACTGAGCCTGCGCGTCTGGAGCCTGTGCTCCGCAACAAGAGAGGCCGCGATGGTGAGAGGCCCATGCACCGCGATGAAGAGTGGCCCCCACTTGCCACAACTAGAGAAAGCCCTCGCACAGAAACGAAGACCCAACACAGTCATAAATAAATAAATAAATAAATAAAATTAAACCTAAAAAAAAATTTTTATCAGGGTTGCAGCTTCCAGGTGATATGGCATATCATAGATATACCCATCTATCATAGTGGATAGATAGAGGATCTTGTGCTAGTATGATTATTCCATCTCCTTTGATATAAAATGGGTCCTTTTTCTGAAACTATTTTGTATAAGATTCCTTATGAATAAATTAGAAACTATGTGAGTCCTCAGATACTGATGGATGTGCTGTGAGCAGGGAATACAAACTCACCCAGAACACATACAAATTCCAATTGGGATAAATTACTGCAATCTCCAGAGGGGAAAGGTTCAAATGTAATCAACTCTCCAATCAAGTGGCTAACCTGTCCTCCTCAAAAGATGGCATCATATTGAGAGGTCAACATATGTTTTACTGCTTACAAGTTGGATATTCAATAGTGATAATATCTATGTTAGCCTTGGCGAGAGGGTGTCCATACTGATGAATCCATGTACTACCTTTTATCCTTACCACCTTAACTATTCCATTCATCATCCCATTGTATAAGCACTGGGGTGGGTGGCCAAAGATAGAGGTTGACTGATCTCTACTGGATGGGTCACACTTTTTACCAGATTTTTCAGTGCCTCCTCTGCATTATCTGGTAGCCATTAACCTAAAAAATCCTCACACTCTGTGCTTACTCTTTTTGGAGTATCCACATCCTTCTTCCACTTCCTTCTTCCATAGAATTCCTTGTCTCTGATTTTCTAATCTTGTTCTTTCTAGACCCTGACCATGTAGCTAAGCCATTTTTTTTTCTGTCCAAGAGTCCATGTAGCCTCTCTGTCCAAGGACTTTCTGTCCTTGTAGAACTTTCTATCCAAGAGTCCTTAGCTCTTAACACTTATCCCTTCACATAAAGTGAAAATCAAGTCCAGTACTTAAGTTTCTGCCCATAATGATTCCCCTACACAACTGTTTTGCCAGCCACGCCCTGAATGAAACTGCAGTATAGCAGTTGCCCAGTTTAAACTAGGACTAATATATAGAGCCAACCCATCTGTAAGTGATCCAGGTTTTTTTCTTCGTATATCAGCTGGCCATTAGGAAACCCCAATGAGACCATAAGTCTGAGCTGAAGGAAGACACCCATGCGACAGTGGGGTTTGGATTACATCTGTGTAACTTATTTGTTCCCTTAGGACTTCAAATGTCCTGTTGTCATCATATACTAGATTGCTTTTGCTCTAAGTCAATCTTAAGACTTAGTGGAGCTGACAATACTCAGCTTATAATAAATAACTCTGGTGGATGGACACTCAGTGGTTGCTTGGGGCTACACTCAAAACTGGCAGCATTCTACTTCATTTGGCATGATTTGGAAGATCATTCCCATGTGTGGTATATACTCTCTTAAAATCCAAAGAATCCTACAAAATATATGCTCCTTTTTTAGTGGTAGGAAGTACAAGTTGCCATAAATTGTCCTTTAGATTGAAGAATATGTCCTTGTATGCTCCAGATCTTTGGAACTTGTGTTAGCTCAGGTCCTCCTAGAAGCAAACACTAAGACTGGATTAGGTGTGCAAGAGATTTACTTGGGGGAGGGAATATTAGTGGAAGGTAAAGGGGAATAAGCTAGAGTGGGCAGTGCAGGCCTTCAGACCATGATGCAAGTCTGACATCTGTGATAAAAGAAGGGAAATGAAGGAGGACTGGGAAGGAAAATTATTAGACTGAAGCACAGTTCTAAGAAAATTGTGGCTGCCAGGCTTATATAAGTCATGAGTCAAAGTTACCCATTAGAGCAGTCAGCCCACATACCATAGGAATGGGTCAGCATTTATACCTCCACAGTTCTCAATTACAGACTAGGAAAAACATGGGGGAAACATGATATTGGCACAAAAGCAGTGGTGGTTCCCAGTGGTAGCAGCTGAGATTCTCAGGCAATTATGCTTCCTGCAGCCAGTTCTCTTAAAGGAGACCTGAATGGTACATTCATGACTACCACAAGATCTCTCAAATCTTCAACAGTCTCCCTGAATCTCTTGGGAATTACTTCCCATCTTCTGGAATACATGTATCTTACCAGGCCATCTAGAACACATGCCACTTTCATGATCACTAGGTCTAATTTTAACATGTCACCAATATAATGGACCAGTGTAATGACCTATAGGGTATTGAGATGATCTAGGTGTCTTTGTATTATATTATGGCAGATAGGAGGAGGGCTAGGAGAACCATATGGCAAGATGGTGCAAATATATTGCCATCTATCCCAGGTAAGTGCAAACTGTTTTTGATTCTCTTTCCTGATGAGTACTGGAATGAACACATTAAAGAAATCAATAGCTACTACAAATCAGAGGCTGAGTTCATCTGCTCTAGCAAAGATACGATCTTCAGCACAGCATCTATGATTGGGGTTACCATTTTCTAAATTTACTGCAGTCTATCACCATCTGCCATGTCCATCTGGTTTTTTGCAGAGCCATACTAGTGAATTAAATAGAGACAGGTTGGGGACTATCATCCCTTATCCTTTAAATCTTCAATTCTCTGAAGTTCCAGCTGGGTTATGATATCACTTACAATTTAATATCTTGGCTAGGGGAGTATAGTTTCGATTGCTTCAATTTGGCCTTTTCTATTATAAAGGCTGTTACTCCACAGGTTGGAAAATGAAGATAAGAGTTTTCTTAGATGCTAAGTATATTTATTCCATGCAGGGGCTAGAGAAGTGAACTAAGAGTAGTCTGCAGATCCAATGGACCCTCTGTGAGACACTTATATATACTTGGTCTAGGACTCCATTTATCACTTGATCTCCATGCTGCCACACCATAATGGGGGCAAGGTTGGCATTTTTGCACCCTTGGTATTCCTGTCACCTCAGACACTATATTCAATAGCCCACAAAAGCTCTGAGTACTCCCCTTTCCCCAGTATATAGTTACCTGAGTTAATGGATGTAGATCTTTTTGAGGAAGTATTGGGGGACTATTTTGTACATACTTTCAGTAGGAATGTAGGGTCCTCCCTTAGAAGTGTCTGACCTGTCATTCAGTGGGTGGACTCTGAGTCTGAGAATTGGCTCAAGTCTGGAAATTGGGTGAGAGTTTGTCATTTTACATTGAACCACTGACAGCAGCCTTCTGCTTTCTATCTTGAAATCTTTTTTAAATTTCCATAATAAATAATTTCATCATTTTCCTATATATTTCCCACCTGCAAATACATTGTGGCTCTTAGCCACAATGAAGATCCCAGTGAATCAAGGCCTCTGGTTGCCATTTCATTCATGATGACCATTACGTAATTATCTCCACTGTTCCTCTGATTATTATGTGTCACCATTTGGACTCTGCTATTATGGAATTCTATCATCCCTATGACACTAGAGAGCCCAGTTCAATAATGATGTCTCCTATCACCCACTACGGCCTACAGAGGGCTTGTTAGTTTATTATTGAAGTATAGGTGAATTACAATATTATATTAGTTTTAGGTGTACAGCATAGTGATTCAGTATTTTTGCAGATTATACTCCATTATCAGTTACTATAAGATATTGGCTATAATTTCCTGTGCCATGCAATATGCCCTTGTTGCTTACTTGTCTTATACATAGTTTGTTTTTTTTTAATTTATTTATTTTATTTTATTTTGGGCTGTATTGGGTCTTCATTGCTGCGTGAGGGCTTTCTCTAGTTGCGGTGCATGGGCTTCTCCTTGCAGTGGCTTCTCTTGTTGCGGAGCACGGACTCTAGGTGCACAGGCTTCATTAGCTGTGGCACGCGGTCTCAATAGTTGTGGCTCACGGGCTCTAGAGTGCAGGCTCAGTAGCTGTGGTGCATGGGCTTTGTTGCTCCGCATCATGTGGGATCCTCCCAGACCAGGGCTTGAATCCATGTCCCCTGCATTGGCAGGTGTATTCTTAACCACTGCGCCACCAGGGAAGCCCTACATAGTAGTTTATATCTGTTAGTTCCAATCCCTAATTTGTCCCTCTCTTCTACCCTCTCCCCTTTGGTAACCACAAGCTTGTTTTCTACATCTGTGAATCTGGTTCTGTTTTACATATACATTCATTTGTATTATTTTTTGCATTCCACATATAAGTTACATCATATAGTATTTGTCTTTGTCTGACATCCACTAAGCATACTATTCTCTAGGTCTATTAACATTGCTGCAAATGGCAGAATTTTATTCTTTTTTTGTGGCTGAGTAATATTTCATTGTATATCTATACCACACCTTTTTAATTCAATCATCCATTGATGAGCACTTGGGTTGCTTCCATGTCTTGGCTACTGTAAATAGTGCTGCTATGAACTTTGGGGTGCATGTATCTTTTTGAATTAGTGTTTCCATTTTTTCAAGATATACACCTGGGAGTGGAATTGCTGGATCATATGGCAACTCTATTTTTAGTTTTTTGAGGAACCTCTATACTCTTTTCCATAGTGGCTGCAACAATTTACATTCCCATGAACAGCATTCAAGGATTTCTTTTTCTCCAGTTTTATGGCTTCAGGTCTTACATTTAGGTCTTTAAAACATTTTGAGTTTATTCTTGTATATAAGAATATAGGAAATGTATATATAGGAAATGTTCTAATCTCATTGTTTTACATGTGGCTGCCCAGTTTTTCCAACACCACGTGTTGAAGGAACTGTCTTTTCTCCATTGTATGTTCTTGTCTACTTTATCAATGGATTATTTGATCATAGGTGTATGGGTTTATTTATGGGCTCTCTATTCTCTTCCATTGCTCTGTGTCTGTTTTTGTGCCAGTACCACACTGTTTTGCTTACTGTGTCTTTGTAGTACAGATTGAAGTCAGGGAGGGTGATACTGCAACTTGGTTCTTTTTTCTCAAGATTTCTTTGGTAATGTGGGGTCTTTTGTGGTTCCATATGAATTTTAGGATTATTTGTTCTAGTTCTGTGAAAAACGTAAGTGTTTTGATAGGGATTGTATTAAATCTGTAGATTGCTTTGGATAGTATGAACATTTTAATAATATTAATTTTTCCAATCCAAGCCACTAAATATCTTTCCATTTCTTTGTATCATCTTCAATTTCCTTCATCAGTATTTTACAGTTTTCATAGTATAGGTCTTTCACTTCCGTGGTTAAGCTTATACCTAGGTATTTTATTGTTTTTGATGTGATTTTAAACAGAATTTTTTTTAACTTTCTCTTTCTGATATTTCATTATTAGTGTATAGAAATGCAACAGATTTCTGTATATTAATCTTGTACCCTGCAACCTTGATGAATTCATTTATTAGTTCTAATATTTTGGGGTTGGAGACTGTGTTTTTCTAGATAAGGTATCATGTCATCTGCAAATAGTGACAGATTTACCTCTTCCCTTCCAGTATGGATATCTTTATTTATTTTTCTTGTCTGATTGCTGTGGCTAGAACTTCCAATACTGTGTTAAATAGAAGTGGTGAGAGTGGGCATTCTTGTTTTGTTCTTGAATTTAGCAGGAAGGCGTTTAGCTTTTCACCATTGAGTGTGATGTTGGCTGTTGGTTGTTGTAAATGGTCTTTATTATGTTTAGATATGTTCCCTCCAAACCCACTTTGATGTGAGTTTTTTGATGAATGAATGTTGAATTTTGTCAAATTCTTGTTTTTCTGCATCTGTTGAGATGACCGTGTGATTTTTATCCTTCCTTTTGTTAATGTGGTGTATTACACTGATTGATTTGTGAATGTTGAAGCATCTTTGTGACCCTGGAATAAATCCAACTTTTTCACTGTGTATGATCCTTTTTACATATTCTTGGATTCAGCTTGCTAATATTTTGTTGAGGATTTTTACATCTATATTCATCAAAGATAGTAGCCTGTAATTTTCTTTTGTAGTGTCTTTGACTGGTTTTTGTATCAGGGTAATTGTGGCCTAGTAGAATAGATTTGGGAATGTTTCATCCTTTTCATTTTTTTGGAATAGTTTAAGAAGGATAAGTATTAGCTCTTCTTTATATGTTTTGTAGAATTTCCCTGTGAAGCTGTCTGGTTCTAGACTTTTGTTTGCTGGGAGTTTTCATACTACAAATTTAGTTTCACTTTTACTGATTGGTCTGTTTCCTCTTGATTCATTCTTGGCAGGCTGTATATTTCTAGAAATTTGTCCGTTTCTCTAGGCTGTCAAATTTGTTGTCATATAACTTCATAGTATTCTTTTATGATTTTTTAATCTCTGTGGTATCAGTTGTTATTTCTCCTCACTTCTTATTTTGTTTATTTAGGTCCTCTCTCTTTCTTCTTGGTGAGCTTGGCTAAAGGTTTATCAATTTTGTTTATCATTTCAAAAAACCAGCTCTTGGTTTCAGGGATCTTTTTGTTGTTGTTGTTGTTAATCTCTATTTTATTTGTTCCTCTCTGATCTTTATTATTTCCTTCCTTGTGCTGACTTTGGACTTTGTTCTTCTCTTTCTATTTCTTGTAGGTGGTACGTTAAGTTGTTTGAGATTTTTCTTTTTTCTTGAGGAAGGTCTGTACTGATGCAAACTTCCCTCTCAGAACTACTTTTGCTGCATCCCATAGATTTTGGAAAGTTGTTTCCATTTCATTTGTCTTGAGATATTTTCTGTTTTCCACTTACTGTATTTTTCTGTCTGATTTGTCCACTGATGTTAGTGGGATGTAAAAGTCCCCTACTATTATTGTATTATTGTCAATTTCTCCTTTTATGTTTGTTAGTATTTGCTTTATATATTTAATTGCTCCTGTTTGGGATGTGTATATGTTAACAAGTATGATATCCTCTTCTTGTATTGATCCTTTTATCATTATATAATGCCCTTGTCTTTTTTTATAGCCTTTGTTTTAAAGTCTATTTTGCCTGATATGAGTATTGCTACCCATATTTTTCTTCTCATTTCTGTTTGTTTGAAATATCTTTTTCCATCCCCTCACTATCAGTATGTGTGTGTTTTTAGCCCTGAAGTGAGTCTCTTGTAGGCAGCATATTAAAGGGTCTTGTTATTTTGTCCAATAAACCACCCTATGTGTTTGATTGGAGCATTTAGTCCATTAACATTTTAAGTAATTATTGATAGATACATACTTATTGCCATTTTATTACTTGTTTTCCAGTTGTTTTTGTAGTTTTTCTATGTTTATTTCTTCTTTTTGTTTCTCCCATCTTGGTTTGATGATTTTCTTCAGTAGTATTCTTGGGTTCTTTGCTTTTTGGCTTTAATGTATCTATTGTAGGTTTTTGATTTGTGGTTACCATGGGGTTCATATTTTGACCCATAATTATATATACTTGATTTAAACTGACAGTCATTTAAGTTCAAACACATACTAAAAGATACATTTTTTATTCCCCTCCCCCACATTTTGGTTTTGATTTCCTATTTTACTTCTTCAGGCTTATTCCTTAACTGTTTATTGTAGTTATAGTTGCTTTTACATTTTTTTGTCTTTCAATCTACTTACTGGATTATTTAAGTGATCTTCAATCCTTAACATATATCTGCCTTTCCTGATGGGATTTTTCCCTTTCCTACAGATTCTCATTCTTTTCCATTTAAAAAAGACCCTTCAACATTTCTTTTAGGGTAGGTTTAGTATTGATGAATTCTTTTAGTTTTTGCTTGTCTGAGAAGTTCTTTATCTCTCCTATTCTAAATGATAATGTTTCTGGTTAGAGTATCCTAGGTTGCAGGTTTTTCCCTTTCAGTGTGTTGAATATATTATGCCACTCCCTTCTGGCCTGCAAAGTTTCTGCAGAGAAATCAGCTAATAGCCTTATGGGGATTCCCTTATAACTGACTCTTTGTTTTTCTCTTGCTGGCTTTAGAATTCTCTACCTTTAACTTTTACCATTTTAATTATTATATGTCTTGGTATGCATGTGTTTGGGCTCATCTTGTTTGGAACTCTCTGTGCTTCCTGTACCTGGATATCTGTTTACTTCTTTAGGTTTAGGAAGTTTTCAGACATAATTTATTCAAATACATTTTCAATCTCCTTCTCTTTCTCTCCTCTGTCTGGAACCTCCATAATGCAAATGTTGACACATTTAATGTTGTCCCAGAGATCTGGAGGTTCCTTAAAAAACTAAAAATCATATATTACTTTAAAAAAAAATTAAAAATTTTTTTATGTCTGCTGTTATGATAGGCGATTTCCATAATTCCATCTTCCAGATCACTTACATGTTCTTCTGTGTCTTAGTCTGCTATTTATTCCTTATAGAGTGTTTTTAAATTCAGATACCGATTTATCTATTTTTTTTTTTTTTTTTTTTTTTTAATATTTTTTTTTTTTTAAAGACTTTGAAGGGTTTTTTTTTTTTAATATTTATTTATTTATTTATTTATTTATTTATTTATTTATTTATGGCTGTGTTGGGTCTTCGTTTCTGTGCGAGGGCTTTCTCTAGTTGTGGCAAGTGGGGGCCACTCTTCATTGCGGTGCGCGGGCCTCTCACTATCGTGGCCTCTCTTGTTGCGGAGCACAGGCTCCAGATGCGCAGGCTCAGTAGTTGTGGCTCACGGGCCTAGTTGCTCCGCGGCATGTGGGATCCTCCCAGACCAGGGCTCGAACCCGTGTCCCCTGCATTGGCAGGCGGATTCTCAACCACTGCGCCACCAGGGAAGCCCGATTTATCTATTTTTGATTGGGTATTTTTTATCTTTTCTAGTTCCTTGTTAAAATGATCTGTGTTTAGATCAATTCTCTTCCCTAATTCAGGTAGCATTTTTATTACCAATGTTTTAAATTGTTTATCTGGTAAATTGTTTCATTATTTATTTTTTCAGGGGTTTTCTCTTGCTCTTTCAATTGAATTAGTTCCTCTGCCTCTTCATTTTAATTAAGTTTCCCTGCTTATGAGTTTAGGTGAAACATTTACCTATTACGGTCTTGAAGGCATGTTCTTACATGGGAGTGTCCCTGTGCAGACTGTGTGCCCCCAGTGCCTTTGGTGGGCGGGCTGGATTTAATGTTGATGCCAGTCACTTCTTTCTGTATGGTGTGCTGGCAGCTATCATCTTGGTTGGGGGTGTGGCTGGAGATGGAGGAGCTACAGCCTGTGCAGGGTGTGAGCTGGGAGTTCCTCTCTGCTCAGTGGCCATCACCACTCCATCAGGGGCAGGGTCTGCTCCCAAATTCCTGGAGCACAAGCCCTGAGGGTCAGGCTCTAGCTGGCTCTGTTCCCTTTAAAGTGTTTTTTTCTTCCCTACACTAGGACCTTTACCCCAAAGGAGGGGAGTGATGAAGCACTTAAAAAAAAAAAAAAGTAGTGAGGATAGTGGCATTATTTTACATCTTTTTTATATCTGACTCAGTAGAAGATAGCTACATTTTATGCTTTGGGATTCAATCTGTAGTAATATATTGTTTTGGTTGAAGAGTGTACAGAAAATCCAGCTTCACAAAATATGTAGCTTAAACAGGGAGGAAGATTATAATGGCCCTTTTGGATAGTTGTGAATATCCTTTAGTACTACACTAAAACTTGACAAGCAGTAGTTTCTTAAAACATAGTTGTGATGTGGAATTTCAAATAATTTCCATGAACTATTCATCCTCTGTTACATTAAAATTCATTGGCTCACTGTGAACTTTTAAATAAATCTTTGTCATGCATGATCTTGAAACATCATACATTGACCCATTTAGAAAATATTAGCTCAATGAGTTAAGCAGATCTTCTAAATGTTTACTCATTTAATTATACAATATTAATAAAATCACATTCTTTAATGAAATCCCTGATCTCCTCAAAAAGTCTTGAGGTATTGGGAAGTGTTCAAGCTCAAGATGTAATCATATACAAGTTTCCCACAATTATAACTTTTACTTTAAACTTAAAATTTCATCATTGGCAACAAATACAGTCAGTTGTTTTCTTTGAAATGGCAGGCTTACTTTGTTAATTTTTGAGAAAATGACTGCAAAATAACAAAGTCTGAATAACTATCTTTTTCCTGTCAGTTGTTATTTCAAGGAAAAACATTGTTCCCTTAAAGAGGCTTGTTCAGCTTTCAAGTGAAATAATTGCAGAAGTGCTCTTCCTTGATATAATGATCATACTTTGGTATGCAGCAAAAGCTCTATGCATACTTACTATTTTGTCACATAGAGTATTTAAAAGACATGTACTGTAGTATCAAGATTTTTAAGATTAATAATTTTGATTGCTTCCTCAAGAGCATCTCTTGGAAAACTGACTTTTAAAATTGGCAGTGGAGAATTCTAGAACAGTTTGGTGCCACTGCCTTGATTTTTGCTAAGACACCAGCAATTTGATACACTATTGCTTTGGCACTATCAGTGGAAATGTCAACAAAATAGAATATTCAAAATTAATCTTAGTATTATTATGAAAATAATTTAACCTTGTTAACTCCCTGAAAGGGTTTCTAGGATATATGGAAGCATCATTTCCAAGCTGCAAGGTATCATTCCAGCAGTGTATCAGGACTGGCTCCAAGAGTCTAAATACTATCAATGAGGTGAGACATTGATTTTATTGTATTATATTGATTTTATTTAATTGTTTTGTATTAAGGAGAACAAGCTCATCTTGTGAATCTTTTCATGGTTTCTAAGCCATTTAAGTCTGATCTACTCTCACAAAGAGGTAGGGGGCTTCTTCTGCTGGCCCATAGGATTTAGCGCAATCCAGGAGCTCAGGATTTTCAAGTATCTCCACCCCAGAATTCATGGTCCCATCTCCTCTTTATCAGGACACTGTTTTTAGCATAGGAGATTTGTCATGGCTATTAATTCATCTTCTTCTTAACTCTTGCCATCTGTGGAATCTAATATTAATTCCGATTTTCAGTACATTCTGCCCTCGAGCTGCAGGAGATGAGGGTCTCTTTAAATATTCAACAGAGGCCATCTGCCTCTCACAACAATCCCTAAGTTAATGTTTGAGTGACACGAACTTCTCTCTTTTTGTATGCTTCCAAGATAGTTAACAAAGTCCAGCCAACTTCATTATCCTGATCAACATTACCCCCATATATTTCAAATGCTGGAACTATATACAAGCCAGCCTTTTCTCCTTCACCGTTGCTTCTTCCCAGGAAGTCATAGTCAAGAGTCTTAGTAAGTGTGATGCTGCAGCATACAAATGATCATCGCCACCCTACTTACTACCAGTAACAGAGACCTTCCACCATATGACTAGCAAGTGATCTAGTTTTAGATCTTATCCTGAGGGTCTGCTTTGTAGGACAGTTTGGGTTATAGCCAAAACCCAACCTGAACCAAGAATTTGGGGACATTATTTACTTGCGAGGTGATCTCAGGAAATAAGTCAGTGAGTGGGGAAATGCAAAAAAGAAAACATTCAACAATTTCTCTTTGTTAAAAGAGACCATTTAGAGAATGAATAAAAATGCTACAAACTTGAAGATATTTGCAATACATATAAACAACACATAATTAGTGTATAGTATGTATAAACACTGTGAATCAAAAAGAAAAAGAAACCCCAGTAGAAAAATGGGGCAGGTGGAACCAATAGGAACCTCATAAATGATGGATAAAAAATGATCTAAAAACATTTGAAAATATTCAATCTCATTATTAACCAGAGGAAAGACAAGTAAAACCACAAAATTAGCAAAAATTAAACTGTCAGAATGTATCAAGTATTGGCAAGAATATAGAACTCTGATTCACTTTTGAAGGGAGTGTAAATTGTATAATTTCTGTGAAATGTGGATTGGCATTTCATAGCAGACTTGAACATGTATATTTCTTATGCTCTATCAATATAACTTATATAACTAAAGGAACTTTTGTTCACCAGGATGTGCATAAGGATACAGCCTTTTTTAAAAATATTACGAAACTGGAAACAAACCAAATGCTGTCAGGAAAACTTTGAGTCCTGGTTCTGTTTCTTACTAGTTGGGTGATTTTGGATAGTTATGTAACCTCACTAAATCTCAATTCCCTCATCAGTAAAATGAAAACAATAGTAGCTCCTAACTCATAGGCTTGTTATTAAAATTAAATAATATATGTAATATCCTTTCACATATGCCTTCTTATTACTTGCCCAATAAATGTTAATGAAATGAGTAATTCTTATTTTTATTACAGAATCTCAGAAAGGGCTATATTTTAAAAAGTAGGTTATTGCACCACTTAGTTCCTAAGAGCTTGTTAAATAGCATTGTAATTTTATTCTTTTCTAGTCATCTGGCTTTAATAAAAGGGCCTACCCCATGGGGTTGTTGAGGAAATTAAGTGAGATAAGATAGATAATGCACTTAGAAAGGCTTTTGTGCCTGATGGTGGTGGCACACCTATTTTATAAGGTTATTCTCTTTGGTTTTAAACTCTGTCAAATTTGAGGGTTAGCCTAATTTGTGTCTTATTCTTTTTCTTGGCTCTTCTCCTCACATATATAATTTTGAGTATTTTTATCTTAGAACACCAACCTTCTAAACATTTGTATTTTATTTTCTTCTTAGACTTCTTTTCCAATAGTTTCTTTTCATTTTGATTTATCTGGATCTGGTTTAGATTTCCGCAGGTTAATTTATTTTAATCTCGTTGAATTCCCCTTTCCTTTATAATCTGGAATATTATCACATTTTGGTCATTTCCTCCTAAGTTTCTATACTGAACAGGACCTTTCCCAAAACACTGCTATTTTGATTCATCTATATGGTTTGTAAATCTAGAGAGGCCTCCTATGTGACTCAAAAACCTGGGCTTGGTACCAAAAAAATTAAGCAGTGCCAAATAATATAACATAAAAACAATAAAAATAAAATAAAATAATGAAAATTTCTGAAGTTGTTGAGAAAAACACTTGAAATATTCAGAACTCAATTAGATCATGAAAAATACTTGATCATCAAACTATGGGTCAACACTATCAGCTGAAATCTACTTAGATATTAACACAAAGAGGCAGAAACTCTCAGGTTAGTTATGTGCACAAAAATAAAATACTTTGACATTAAATTCCCTGCAAGCCCTTTTACTCTACATGGACTTGAGGTGCTCTCTATCCTTGCCACACAAAGTGAGGGCCAAGAGCCAGTAGCATCAGCATTATTTGGGTATTTGCAAAATGGTGGGGTTTTTTTTTATTGAAGTATAGTTAACTTACAATATTGTTAGTTTCAGGTGTACAACAGAGTGATTCAGTATTTTTACAGAATATATTCCATTTAAAGTTATTAAAAAATATTGGTTATATTTCCTGTGCTGTACAATATATCCCTGTAGCTTATTTTATGCATACTAATTTGTGCCTTTCAATCCCCTACCCCTATATTGCCCCTCTCCCTTTCCCTCTCTCCATGGGTAACCACTAATTTGTTCTCTATATCTGTGAGTCTGCTCTTTTGTTATATATATTTGCTAGTTTTTATTTTATTTTTTAGATTCCACATATAAGTGATCACATACAGTACTTGTCTTTCTCTGTCTTACTTATTTCACTAATCATAATACCCTCTAGATCCATCCAATACTAATTCAAAAAGATACATGCACCCCAATATTCATAGTGACATTATTTACAATAGCCAAGATATAGATGTATAATAGTGTTTAAGAAGCTCAGAGCTAGAGTCATATCTGTTTGGACAAGGCACCTTCCTCTCCTTTAAATGTGACTAGATAAGTGGCCAGGTTCTCTAAACCATAATATAGGTAGGACAAAGACGCATTCTGGATGATAGCTACAATTAAGTGAAATGTTAAATACATGCAATTACATTGGCTAGCACATGTGTCCAAGTCTCTTTCTCGGCAATTTAATTTTTTGTGGCATTTCACTCCACAAATGTTAGTCATGTGTGAGTGTGTGATTTATTTACACCTGTCTCACTTGAATATTTGGTAAAATGTTACTTTTACTATATATAATATTGTTGAACCAATAGAAGAAAACATATTTTCATTCACTCATTCATTGAACAAGCATTTAATGAGCACCTGTTCTGTCCTGTACTAGAGGCTGGAGGCTGAATAAACATAGGGCCTGTTCTTAAGGAACTCACCATCTAATGGGGAATTTTTCATAGACACTTATAAGATAGTGGGAGAACTGCTTTGATAGACTACTTACAGGATCATATGGAGACATCAATGAGGGGCAGCTCATGCAGATAGGAGGAAGGTGGGAAGGTGGGAAGAAGTAATGACTTAGTTTAGTTAAATGACAAATCCAAAAATTGGGGAAGAGAGAGCAAGAGAGAGGAAAAGAACATCCCTGGATATGAGATGGCATAAGCAGAAATTTGGAGAGAAAAAATGTGATTTCATCACAGACTTTTCAGTAATCAGGTGCTACTGAGGCATAATGTACAAGACAGAGAGTAGAGGAGGATGATGTTGAGAGACCGCCAAGGCCATTTCAAGTCCATGTGAATCTTGTAGTTTGTCTTGCAGGGCAGCATTAAAAGGTTTTCAAATAAGGAAGAGCCCAGTCACATTATCATTATTGGTGGAACACTGTGGCTGTAGATTGGTAGACAGAAGAAGGAAGAAGATAAAACCCAAGGCAGAGAGACCAATTAAGAGACTATCACATTCTTGCTGGCAAAAGATGACAAGGGCCAAAAGTTATGGAGCTGTTTGATGGAGAGATGTTAGCTTCACAACCAGCCAGAAGGGCAAATGTACAAAGAATCCCCAGAGGCTGGGGACACCTACATACTTTCTCTACAACGTTCTTCACGTTATATTCTACTTTTCAGAACAATATTGCAATCACTGTTTTAAATGAATAAATTCTCAAGATATCATCCTCCTCTATCCATCCATTACCCTTTAAAAAATGAAACAATTAAGTCCTTTTTTATACAAGCATCTTGAACAGAGATCAAATGTAATTCACCCCACATTCTGTCAGCTAATTAAAGTATTTGTACCACAGATTCCTCAGCCTTTCACACAACCTTGGAGGAGTACTGGGGTCTTATTCCAGGAGATAAAAAAATCACTCTCCATTTGCCCCTTATTTAATTTATGCCACAGTGCCAGTGGTTTCAAGTTTCAAGTTTCATATTTATCCTAGAAGTTAAATGTGCACCTTCGGAAAACTGCCTGCAGGTAAGAAGGAAATTAGATGTTAAAGAAATCTTTAAACCAGGATGAACTGGTTTCTCCTCTCCCCTTCCATCCTGATTTCTGTCTTAAGCATCATTTTCACACTGTTATTCTTTTTTCTCTCTGATCCTAGCCCAGTGGGAACTGAGATACTGGAGGAAGATGTGTACTATTTCTAGTTTTACAGCATGACAGAAGAAGTTTTAAGTGATAGGTAAATGTGGGAAATATTACACAAGTCCTTAATATGCAGAACTAATATGCCAGGTTCTTGGCATACTGAGAAACTCACTAGGTCCTGTGATCCATCTTGATCTGAATAATAGCACATTCTCACCTAGAACTAGTAGGGGGTCAGAACTCAGCTGAAGGGATTGCCATTGGACAGCTCATTCTGCTGCCAGGCACTGAACATTTGAACCTCATGCAGGCAAATTTAGCATTTTTGACATTTAACAAACACCTACTGTATTTGTATTGGACACCTACTATGTGTGGGGTGCTACTAAGTAATTGGAGGGAGGATACAAATTCTTTCAGTGTATTTTCCAGCCTTGTGCTAGACTCATGAGTCTTAAGGATTAAGAATCTTTGGCCAATTCATAAAACCCTCACCTATTCTCCTTGTCACCATTATCACAAAACTTCTGCTTCTGATTGCCTCTGCTCCTTTCTCATTTCTGATTTGTCTTATAGAAGAAAATCCTTGAACTAACTTGTTTGGTTTTCTTGGTATTTTTTTTTCTGAATTGTTTGTAAGCTCTTTCTTGACCTTAATGTTTTTATTATTTCTTATTATATATACTCTTTGGGTTGAAAATGAATATTTTTATTATATGATACCTAAAACTCACCTAAAAAATAAATTTTCATTTGATTGACAATGGAAAAAAAAATATCTCCAGAGTACACAAGTACAAAATGTAGATTAATTTTTTAAAAGTCTTTGGATGGTATACTTAATGTAGGGCAATTTTTCTTCAAAAAGTTTTATGGGTTTTACTAAGACCTCCAACAAAATTTAGTATGAGAAAGAATTTGCTTCAGTTTCCCTCCTAGAACCTTAGCTCAACATGGTGGTACACCCAGAGTGGAAGGAAATTTGACACTTGTTCATTGACTGATCGATCTCTGTTTTATATATTCACATACAAGGGTCAAGCAGATAATCTCTCTGTTGTTACCTTTAAAAATTTCACAAGATATTTCAACAGCAATACCCACTGGTAAGGGGTTTTCTTCTTTTTCCAAACCATTCTAAGACCTAATTATCCTCCCTCACATACATTCTATTCTTACTTCAGCTGTCCACATGTGAGTCCCCAGGATCAGTCTCCTATCTCCTGCTGAGGATCTCCATTAGTCAAATCCAAATAGATGCTAATGGGAACACAGAAGGAACATGGTGATGTAATTCAAACAGGCAGCCCTCTGGGATAGAGAGCATTTTGAAGAAGAGTGGAAATTGGATCAGGAAAGTCAAATGGAAGATATCTAAGATAGTCATCATCTGATTCTTTATTTACTGAGTACACACAGAGAAACATAAACTTAAACACACACACACATTCAAAAACTTCAGCAAAAATTGAAGTAAAAGTCTAACAATTTCAAACTTGATACAGTAAGATAATTTGGTTAGCAATTAATTCAGCCATGTTCAAAGCACTTGGTAAGCACTGCAAGTAGTACAGATGTGTATAAAGAAAGGTAGCTGTTTTCAAGATGCTTACAGTTGTGTCATAAAATCAGAAAGTATTTTTTCTTGTGAAGAAAAGTGTCAAGAATACGTAAAACTTGGACACTAAGATCCATGCTCAAATGACAATTGGATCTCCTAATATCAGTATTCATCGTTATTAGCCCTGAGAATGTGCCTGTGCAAAACAGATGGAACAAATGAGGAGATGAGCATTCTCCTTTGGGCAAACTGTGAAGAATAGCAGACCTGGCAATGTTCCTGAACACCACAAGGTGACCACATGGAGGGCATGTGGCTCCTGTGGAGAAAATTCTACTCATCCTTAATCTCTTTATTTTATCCCTCATTTAGCTCTTCATAAGTTGTAAAAATAGAAAGATAGCTCCTGGGTTGTCAACGTTTCTCCAAATCTGGGTGTTAATTCTTTCATGACACCACATGAAATAAAACTCAAGGGTAAAATGAATCTATGTACTTTATTTGGAAGTTACCCTTAAAGTGAAAACCTGCCCATGCTGTTCTTTGGTTTCAGACTCTCTTTATGCTACGGAGTACTAAGGAAAACAAAAAGTAACAACCTCTTCACAAAACAAGCACATGTTAATCACATCACTCTATAAAACATATACCTAGTACATGGTTGCAAAGAATGCCTTTACATTCAGTTCATTGCTCCCCAAGCATCTAATTTAAGAGAGATGTTAACTAAATTAAGATCCTCCATCCAAGATCAATGGGTAACTTACTAGAACCAGTTTTGTGTCTTTAAATATAAGTCACATATCATTCAGGTGGCTTCCAAGGACTAAGAGATTTCTGCCGAAGGTGGTGGAGAAAGAATTCTTACAGAAGAGGGTCTCATGGGTAATCACAGTGTTGAAAGAGAGGGCAGGGAAGTGCTAGGCGTAGAACTTAGCACTGTTTTTAGCTAGTTATTCAAATAAGATAAGGAGGAAATCAAGACGGTAGAGCAGGAGGTTGTTGAGCTCATGTCTCCCCACAACAACATCACAAATACATCTATATGTGGAGAAATTCTCACTGAAAACAGACTGCAGACTGGCAGAAAGACTTAAACAACCAAGGCTGTAAAGAAAGGTCCACACAGGGCTTCCCTGGTGGCACAGTGGTTGAGAATCTGCCTGCTAATGCAGGGGACACGGGTTCGAGCCCTGGTCTGGGAAGATCCCACATGCCGCGGAGCAACTAGGCCCGTGAGCCACAACTACTGAGCCTGCGCTTCTGGAGGCTGTGCTCTGCAACAAGAGAGGCCATGATAGTGAGAGTCCGCACACCGCGATGAAGAGTGGCCCATGCTTGCCACAACTAGAGAAGGCCCTCGCACAGAAACAAAGACCCAACACAGCCAAAAATATAAATTAATTAATTAATTATTTTAAAAAATGTGAATCTGTAAGCTGAGAGTAAGAGCACACAGCTAATCCTTGGTAACACTTTAAAAAAAGAAAGAAAGAAAGAAAGAAAGGTCCACAGAGCTGGGTAGGAAGGAAACAGAAGGAAGTGATCAGGCTGCATTTGTGCATTTCCCCACTAGGTTAAAGGCTGCTGTTCCTAAAGAGAATGCACAGTCAGTGGGGATGGAGCCAGCTAGGACCTGAAACTGCATCCGAACAGGGCAAGGGTGGCCATTCCTGGAATTTGCAGAGGTGGCAGATCAGGAGTGGTCTGGAGCTCTGACTGGTGTGCCAGGAATGCCCTAGTATATGCCCAGGACCATGGCAAGTGCCCAGTCTGGCCTCTCTTGCTCCAGTGCTGCTCCCCTCTGGAGCAAAGGTATCATTGCTGGAACAGAGGAGAGCACACACTTAGAGGGAACAGAACCAGCTCAGACCTGACCCTCAGGGCCTCTGCTCCAGCATCTTGGGATCCAACCCCATTCACATAGGGAGGTGACAACCACTGAGCATAGAAGAAGTCTCAGCTCACAACTGGTTCTGGCCTCTAGGCCCTCGATCTCCAGCCTGACCTCCCACCAAGGTGACAGCCATTAGCAAACCCTGGGGGAAGACATGATCCATGCTTACTTCATATACAGCTCTCCCATGAAAGCCACAAGGCACACATAGAATGTTTAGGGATGCTCCCACACAAACACATCCTTTCAAGACTGGGATAAGTCACTGTTTCACCTAATTTCATAGAGAAGGAGAAAGTTAAGCAAAATGAGAAGACAGAGAAATTTGCTTAAAATGTAAGAACAAGGAAAAAACATGAAAAAGTACGTAATTAAACAGAAATCAATAACTTACCAGATAAAGATTTCAAAGTATTAGTAACAGGAGGATAAATGAACTAGAGAAAAGAATAGATGAACAGAAGGAAAATTCTACCATGAAACTAGAAAATATAAAAAAGAACCAGAGCTGAAAAATATAATGGAAATTAAAAACATGCAGGAAGAAATTAACAGCAAACAAGAATACATAAGAATAGATAAGTGATCTGGGAGACAGAATAATGGAAATCACCCAATCATAAGAGCAAAAAGAAAATCAAATAAAAAAACATTTTAAGGAACCTGACACAAAATCAAGCATATTGAAATTCACAATATAGGGGGGCCAGAAAGAGAAAAGAGAGAGAAAGGTGTTTAAAAAAATGTATTTAATGAAATTATGGCTGTAAAGAAGGAAACAGATATCCAGGTCCAGGAAGCAAAGAGAGTTCCAAACAAGATGAACCCAAGAGACCCCCACCAAGACATATAATTTAAATGGCAAAAGTTAAAGAGAGAATTTGAAAGACAGCAAGAGACCCCAAAGTTAGCAGAAGGAAAGAAATCATAAAGTTCGTATCAGATATAAATGAAAAAGAAATGAAGGAAACAATAGCAAATATCATTAAAACTAAAAGCTGGTTCTTTGAGAAGATAAACAAAATTGATAAACCATTAGCCAGACTCATCAAGAAAAAAAGGGAGAAGACTCAAATCAATAGAATTAGAAATGAAAAAGGAGAAGGAACAACTGGAAATGCAGAAAAACAAAGGATCATGAGAGATTACTACAAACAACTATATGAATATAAAATGGACAACCTAGAAGAAATGGACAAATTCTTAGAAAAGCACAACCTTCTGAGACTGAACCAGGAAGAAATAGAAAATATAAACAGACAAATCACAAGCACTAAAATTGAAACTGTGATTAAAAATCTTCCAACACACTGAGCCTGCACATCTGGGGCCTGCGCTCCACAACAAGAGAGGCCACGATAGTGAGAGGCCCGCGCACCGTGATGAAGAGTGGCCCCCACTTGCCGCAACTAGAGAAAGCCCTCACACAGAAATGAAGACCTAACACAGCCATAAATAAATAAATAAATAAATAAATAAATAAATAAATAAATAAAATTTAAAAAGAAAGCATGACATGACACATTGTAATCACTTAATAAAAATTAAAAAAAAATAAATCTTCCAACAAAAAAAACTCCAGGACCAGATGGCTTCACAGGTGGATTCTATCAAACATTTAGAGAAGAGCTAACACCTATCCTTCTCAAACTCTTCCATAATATAGCAGAGGGAGGAACACTCCCACACTCATTCTACAAGGTCACCATCACCCTGATACCAAAACCAGACAAAGATGTCACAAAGAAAGAAAGCTACAGGCCATTATCACTGATGAACATAGATGCAAAAATCCTCAAATAAATACTAGCAAACTGAATCCAAGAGCACAGTAAAAGGATCAAACACCATGATCAAGTGGGGTTTATCCCAGGAATGAAAGGATTCTTCAATATACGTAAATCAGTTAATGTGATACACCATATTAACAAATTGAAGAATAAAATGCATATGATCATCTCAATAGATGCAGGAAAAGCTTTTGACAAAATTCAACACCCATTTACGATAAAATCCCTCCAGAAAGTAGACATAGAGGGAACTTACCTCAACATAATAAAGGCCATATATGACAAGCCCACAGCCAACATTGTCCTCAATGGTGAAAAACTGAAACCATTTCCCCTAGGATCATGAACAAGACAAGGCCGCCCACTTTCACCACTACTATTCAACATAGTTTTGGAAGTTTTAGCCACAGCAATCAGAGAAAAAAAAGAAATAGAAGGAATCGAAATCAGAAAAGAAGAAATAAAACTGTCAATGTTTGCAGATGACATGATACTATACATAGAGAATCCTAAAGATGCTACCAGAAAACTACTAGAGCTAATCAATGAATTTGGTAAAGTAGCAGGATACAAACTTAATGCACAGAAATCTCTTGCATTCCTATACACTAAAGATGAAAAATCTGAAAGTGAAATTAAGAAAACACTCCCATTTACCACTGCAACAAAAAGAATAAAATATCTAGGAATAAACCTACCTAAGGAGACAAAAGACCTGTATGCAGAAAAATATAAGATGCTGATGAAAGAAATTAAAGATGATACAATCAGATGGAGAGATATACCGTGTTCTTGGATTGGAAGAATCAACACTGTGAAAATGACTCTACTACCTAAAGCAATCTACAGATTCAATGCAATCCCTGTCAAACTACCAATGGCATTCTTCACAGAACTAGAACAAAAAATTTCACAATTTGCATGGAAACACAAAAGACCCCAAATAGCCAAAGCAATCTTGAGAAAGAAAAATGGAGCTGGAGGAATCAGGCTCCCTGACTTCAGAGTATACTATAAATCTTCAGTAATCAAGACTGTATGGTATTGGCACAAAAACAGAAATATAGATCAATGGAACAGGATAGAAAGCCCAGAGATAAACCCACGGACATATGGTCACCTTATCTTTGATAAAGGAGGCAAGAATATACAGTGGAGAAAAGACGGCCTTTTCAGTAAGTGGTGCTGGGAAAACTGGACAGCTACATGTAAAAGAATGAAATTAGAACACTCCCTAACACCATACACAAAAATAAACTAAAAATGGATTAAAGACCTAAATATAAGGCCAGACACTATAAAACTCTTAGAGGAAAACATAGGAAGAACACTCTATGACATATATCACAGCAAGATTGTTTTTGGAAGGAGAGGAGAAGATGGCGGAAGAGTAAGATGCAGAGATCACCTTCCTCCCCACAGATACATCAGAAATACATCTACACATGGAACTGCTCCTATAGAACACCCACTGAACGCTGGCAGAAGACCTCACACCTCCCAAAAGGCAAGAAACTCCCCACGTAACTGGGTAGGGCAAAAGAAAAAAGAAATAACAGAGACAAAAGAATAGGGAAGGGACATGAACCAGTGAGAGGGAGCTGTGAAGGAGGAAAGGTTTCCACGCACTAGAAGCCTCTTCATGGGTGGAGACCACGGGTGGCGGAAGAGGGAAGCTTCAGAGCCACGGAGGAGAGCGCAGCAACAGGGGTGCAGAGGGCAAAGCGGAGAGATTCCCGCACAGAGGATTGGTGCTGCCCAGCACTCACCAGCTCGAGAGGCTTGTCTGCTCACCCGCCAGGGCGGGTTGGGGCTGGGAGCTGAGGCTCGGGCTTCGGAGGTCAGATCCCAGGGAGAGGACTGGGGTTGGGGGCATGAACACAGCCTGAAGGGGGCTAGTGCGCCACAGCTAGCCGGGAGGGAGTCCGGGGAAAAGTCTGGAGCTGCCAAAGAGACAAGAGACTTTTTCTTGCCTCTTTGTTTCCTGGTGCGCGAGGAGAGGGGATTAAGAGCGCCGCTTAAAGGAGCTCCAGAGATGGGCATGAGCCGCGCTTATCAGCGCGGACCCCAGAGACGGGCGTGAGACGCTAAGGCTGCTGCTGCCACCACCAAGAAGCCTGTGAGCAAACAGAGGTCACTCTCCACACCGCCCTTCCCGGGAGCCTGTGCAGCCCGCCACTGCCAGGCTCCCGTGATCCAGGGACAACTTCCCTGGGAGAACTCACGGCGTGCCTCAGGCTGATGGAACTTCATGCCAGCCTCTGCCCCCCCAAGCACGCCCCGCACTCTGTACCCCTTCCTCCCCCCGGCCTGAGTGAGCCAGAGCCCCCGAAACAGCTGCTTCTTTAATCCCATCCTGTCTGAGCAAAGAACAAACGCCCTCAGGCGACCTACACGCAGAGGCAAGGCCAAATCCAAAGCTGAACCCCAGGAGCTGTGCAAACAAAGAAGAGAAAGGGAAATTTCTCCCAGCAGCCTCAGGAGCAGCGGATTAAAGCTCCACAATCAACTTTATGTACACTGCATCTGTGGAATACCTGAAAAGACAACGAATCATCCCAAATTGAAGAGATGGACTTTGGGAGCAAGATATATTATTTTTTCCCCTTTTCCTCTTTTTGTGAGTGTGTATGTGTATGCTTCTGTGTGAGGTTTTGTCTGTATAGCTTTGCTTTCACCATTTGTCCTAGGGTTCTGTCCTTCCTTTTTTTTTTTTTTTTACTTTAAAATATATTTTTCTTAATTATTATTTTATTATTATTTTAATAACTTTATTTTATTTTACTTTATTTTAGCCTCTTTCTTACTTTCTTTCTATTTTTTCTACCTTTTATTCTGAGCTGTGTGGTTGAAAGGCTCTTGGTGTTCCAGCCAGGCATCAGGGCTGTGCCTCTGAGGTGGGAGAGCCAACTTCAGGACACTGGTCCACAAGAGTCCTCCCAGCTCCATGTAACACCAAATGGCAAAAATCTGCCAGGGATCTCCATCTCAACACCAACACCCAGCTTCCTCAACGACCAGCAAGCTACAGTGCAGGACACCCTATGCCAAACAACTAGCAAGACAAGAACACAGCCCCATCCATTAGAAGAGAGGCTGCCTAAAATCATAATAAGGCACCAGACACCCCAAAACACACCACCAGATGTGGACATGCCCACCAGAAAGACAAGATCCAGCCTCATCCACCAGAACACAGGCACTAGTCCCCTCCACCAGGAAGCCTACACAACCCACTGAACCAACCTTAGCCACTGGGAACAGAAACCAAAAACAACGGGAACTACGAACCTGCAGCCTGCGAAAAGGAGACCCCAAACACAGTAAGATAAGCAAAATTAGAAGACAGAAAAACACACAGCAGATGAAGGAGCAAGGTAAAAACACACCAGACCTAACAAATGAAGAGGAAATAGGCAGTCTACCTGAAAAAGAATTCAGAGTAATGATAGTAAAGATGATCCAAAAACTTGGAAATAGAATAGACAAAATGCAAGAAACATTTAACAAGGACCTAGAAGAACTAAAGAGGAAACAAGCAACGATGAACAACACAATACATGAAATTAAAAATACTCTAGACGGGATGAAAAGCAAAATAACTGAGGCAGAAGAACAGATAAGTGACCTGGAAGATAAAATAGTGGAAATAACTACTGCAGAGCAGAATAAAGAAAAAAGAATGAAAAGAACTGAGGACAGTCTCAGAGACCTCTGGGACAATATTAAACGCACCAACATTCGAATTATACGGGTCCCAGAAAAAGAAGAGAAAAAGAAAGGGACTGAGAAAATATTTGAAGAGATTATAGTTGAAAACTTCCCTAATATGGGAAAGGAAATAGTTAATCAAGTCCTGGAAGCACAGAGAGTCCCATACAGGAGAAATCCAAGGAGAAACACGCCAAGACACATATTAATCAAACTATCAAAAATTAAATATAAAGAAAACATATTAAAAGCAGCAAGGGAAAAACAACAAATAACACACAAGGGAATCCCCATAAGGTTAACATCTGATCTTTCAGCAGAAACTCTGCAAGCCAGAAGGGAGTGGCAGGACATACTTAAAGTGATGAAGGAGAAAAACCTACAACCAAGATTACTCTACCCAGCAAGGATCTCATTCAGATTTGATGGAGAAGTTAAAACCTTTACAGACAAGCAAATGCTGAGAGAGTTCAGCACCAACAAACCAGCTTTACAACAAAGGCTAAAGGAACTTCTCTAGGCAAGAAACACAAGAGAAGGAAAACACCTACAATAACAAACCCAAAACATTTAAGAAAATGAGAATAGGAATAGGAACATACATATCGATAATTACCTTAAATGTAAATGGATTAAATGCTCCTACCAAAGGACACAGACTGGCTGAATGGATACAAAAACAAGACCCATATATATGCTGTCTACAAGAGACCCACTTCAGACCTAGGGACACATACAGACTGAAAGTGAGGGGATGGAAAAAGATATTCCATGCAAATGGAAATCAAAAGAAAGATGGAGTAGCAATTCTAATATCAGACAAAATATACTTTAAAATAAAGACTCTTATAAGAGACAAAGAAGGACACTACATAATGATCAAGGGATCAATCCAAGAAGAAGATATAACAATTGTAAATATTTATGCACCCAACATAGGAGCACCTCAACACATAAGGAAAATGCTAAGAGCCATAAAAGGGGAAATCAACAGTAACACAATCATAGTAGGGGACTCCAACACCCCACTTTCACCAATGGACAGATCATCCAAAATGAAAATAAATAAGGAAACACAAACGTTAAATGATACATTAAACAAGATGGACTTAATATTTATAGGACATTCCACCCAAAAACAACAGAATACACATTTTTCTCAAGTGCTCATGGAACATTCTCCAAGATAGATCATATCCTGGGTCACAAATCAAGCCTTGGTAAATTTAAGAAAATTGAAATCATATCAAGTATCTTATCTGACCACAACGCTATGAGACTAGATATAAATTACAGGAAAAGATCTGTAAAAAATACAAACACATGGAGGCTATACAATACACGACTTAATAACCAAGTGATCACTGAAGAAATCAAAGGGGAAATCAAAAAATACCTAGAAACAAATGACAATGGAGACACGACAACCCAAAACCTATGGGATGCAGCAAAAGCAGTTCTAAGAGGGAAGTTTATAGCAATAAAATCCTACCTTAAGAAAACATCTCAGGAAAAATCTCAAATAAACAACCTAACCTTGCACCTAAAGCAATTAGAGAAAGAAGAACAAAAAATTCCCAAAGTTAGCAGAAGGAAAGAAATCATAAAGATCAGATCAGAAATAAATGAAAAAGAAAGGAAGGAAACGATAGCAAAGATCAATAAAACTAAAAGCTGCTTCTTTGAGAAGATAAACAAAATTGATAAACCATTAGCCAGACTCATCAAGAAAAAAAGGGAGAAGACTCAAATCAATAGAATTAGAAATGAAAAAGGAGAAGTAACAACTGACACTGCAGAAATACAAAAGATCATGAGAGATTACTACAAGCAACTCTACACCAATAAAATGGACAACCTGGAAGAAATGGACAAATTCTTAGAAATGCACAACCTGCTGAGACTGAACCAGGAAGAAATAGAAAATATGAACAGACCAATCACAAGCACTGAAATTGAAACTGTGATTAAAAATCTTCCAACAAACAAAAGCCCAGGACCAGATGGCTTCACAGGCGAATTCTATCAAACATTTAGAGAAGAGCTAACACCTATCCTTCTCAAACTCTTCCAAAATTTTGCAGAGGGAGGAACACTCCCCAACTCATTCTATGAGGCCACCATCACCCTAATACCAAAACCAGACAAAGATGTCACAAAGAAAAACTACAGGCCAATATCACTGATGAACATAGATGCAAAAATCCTCAACAAAATACAAGCAAACAGAATCCAACAGAATATTAAAAGGATCATACACCATGATTAAGTGGGGTTTATCCCAGGAATGCAAGGATTCTTCAATATACGCAAATCAATCAATGTGATGCACCATATTAACAAATTGAAGGAGAAAAACCATATGATCATCTCAATAGATGCAGAGAAAGCTTTCGACAAAATTCAACACCCATTTATGATAAAAGCCCTGCAGAAAGTAGGCACAGAGGGAACTTTCCTCAACATAATAAAGGCCATATATGACAAACCCACAGCCAACATCGTCCTCAATGGTGAAAAACTGAAACCATTTCCACTAAGATCAGGAACAAGACAAGGTTGCCCACTCTCACCACTATTATTCAACACAGTTTTGGAAGTCCTAGCCACAGCAATCAGAGAAGAAAAAGAAATAAAAGGAATCCAAATTGGAAAAGAAGAAGTAAAGCTGTCACTGTTTGCAGATGACATGATACTATACATAGAGTATCCTAAAGATGCTACCAGAAAACTACAAAAGCTAATCAATGAATTTGGTAAAGTAGCAGGATACAAAATTAATGCACAGAAATCTCTTGCATTCCTATACACTAATGATGAAAAATCTGAAAGTGAAATTAAGAAAACACTCCCATTTACCATTGCAACCAAAAGAATAAAATATCTAGGAATAAACCTACCTAAGGAGACAAAAGACCTGTATGCAGAAAATTATAAGACACTGGTGAAAGAAATTAAAGATGATACAAATAGATGGAGAGATATACCATGTTCTTGGATTGGAAGAATCAACATTGTGAAAATGACTCTACTACCCAAAGCAATCTACAGATTCCATGCAATCCCTATCAAACTACCACTGGCATTTTTCACAGAACTAGAACAAAAAATTTCACAATTTGTATGGAAACACAAAAGACCCTGAACAGCCAAAGCAATCTTGAGAACGAAAAATGGAGCTGGAGGAATCAGGCTCCCTGACTTCAGACTATACTACAAAGCTACAGTAATCAAGACAGTATGGTACTGGCACAAAAACAGAAACATAGATCAATGGAACAGGATAGAAAGCCCAGAGATAAACCCATGCACATACGGTCACCTTATCTTTGATAAAGAGGCAAGCATACACAGTGGAGAAAAGACAGCCTCTTCAATAAGTGGTGCTTGGAAAACTGGACAGGTACATGTAAAAGTATGAAATTAGAACACTCCCTAACAGCATACACAAAAATAAACTCAAAATGGATTAAAGACCTTAATGTAAGGCCAGACACTATCAAACTCTTAGAGGAAAACATAGGCAGAACACTCTATGACATAAATCACAGCAAGATCCTTTTGGATCCAGCTCCCAGAGAAATGGAAATAAAAACAAAAATAAACAAATGGGACCTAATGAAACTTAAAAGCTTTTGCACAGCAAAGGAAACCATAAACAAGCCCAAAAGACAACCCTCAGAATGGGAGAAAATATTTGCAAATGAAGCAACTGACAAAGGATTAATCTCCAAAATTTACAAGCAGCTCATGCAGCTCAATAACAAAAAAACAAACAACCCAATCCAAAAATGGGCAGAAGACCTAAATAGACATTTCTCCAAAGAAGATATACAGATTGCCAACAAACACATGAAAGAATGCTCAACATCATTAATCATTAGAGAAATGCAAATCAAAACTACAATGAGATATAATCTCACACCAGTCAGAATGGCCATCATCAAAAAATCTAGAAACAATAAATGCTGGAGAGGGTGTGGAGAAAAGGGAACACTCTTGCACTGTTGGTGGGAATGTAAATTGATACAGCCACTATGGAGAACAGTATGGAGGTTCCTTAAAAAACTAAAACTAGAACTACCATATGACCCAGCAATCCCACTACTGGGCATATACCCTGAGAAAACCATAATTTAAAAAGAGTCATGTACCAAAATGTTCATTGCAGCTCTATTTACAATAGCCAGGACATGGAAGCAACTTATTGTCCATCAACAGATGAACGGATAAAGACGATGTGGCACATATATACAATGGAATATTAGTCAGCCATAAAAAGAAACGAAATGGAGTTATTTGTAGTGAGGTGGATGGAATTAGAGTCTGTCATACAGAGTGAAGTAAGTCAGAAAGAGAAAAACAAATACAGTATGCTAACACATATATATGGAATCTAAGTGTTAAAAAAAAGTCATGAAGAACCTAGGGGCAAGACGGGAATAAAGACACAGACCTACTGGAGAATGGACTTGAGGATATGGGGAGGGGGAGGGGTAAGATGTGACAGGGTGAGAGAGTGGCATGGACATATATACACTACCAAATGTAAAATAGATAGCTAGTGGGAAGCAGCCACATAGCACAGGGAGATCTGCTCTGTGCTTTGTGACCACCTAGAGGGGTGGGATAGGGAGGGTGGGAGGGAGGGAGATGCAAGAGGGAAGAGATATGGGAACATATGTATGTGTACAACTGATTCACTTTGTTATAAAGCAGAAACTATCACACCATTGTAATGCAATTATACTCCAATAAAGATGTTAAAAAATATTCATATCAGACAAGGGAGACTTTAAAACAAAGTCTATAACAAAAGACAACGAAGGGCATCTTGTAATGATAAAGGGATCAATAGAAGAAGAGGATATAACATTTGTTAACATATGTGCACCTAATAAAGAAGCACCTAAATATATAAATCAAATTTTAAGGGACATAAAGGGATAAATTGATAATAATACAATAATATTATGGGATTTTAAAATACTACATACATCAATGAACAAATTAGTCAGGAAAAAAAATATGGACACAGTGATTAAATGACACAATACACCAGTTGGACTTAATAGCTATCTCAGTACATTCCATACAAAAACAGCAGAATACATATTCTTTTCAAGTGTACATGGAATTTCTCCAGGATAAATCACATACAAGGCCCCAATCAAGTCTCAACATATTTAAAAGAATAGAGATTATATCAAGCATTTTTTTGCCCAACCACAGTGCTATGACAGAAAAAACCAATTATAAGAAGAAGAATGGGAAAAACACAAACACGTGGAGACTAAACAGCATGTTACTAAAAAAAGAAAACAAAAAAACAATGGGTCACTGAAGAAAACAAAGAGAAAATCAGAAAATACCTCAAGACAAATGAAAATGAAAACACAACTTTCCAAAATCAGGATTCAGCAAAAGGAATTCTAAGAGGGAAGTTCATAGCGATACAGGCCTCCCTCAAAAAATAAGAAAAATCTCAGATAAACAACTTAACCTATCATCTAAAGGAATTAGAAAAAGAAAACCATACAAGCCCAAGTCAGCAGAAGAAAGGAAATAATGAAGAGCAGAGAGGAAAGAAATAAGAGATCATAAAAACAATAGAGGGGCTTCCCTGGTGGTGCAATGGTTAAGAATCCACCTGCCAATGCAGGAGACACAGGTTCGAGCCCTGGTCCGGGAAGATCCCACATGCTGTGGAGCAACTAAGCCCGTGTGCCACTACTACTGAGCCTGCGCTCTAGAGCCTGTGAGCCACAACTACTGAGCCCGCGTGCCACAACTACTGAAGCCCACGCGCCTAGAGCCCGTGTTCCGCAACAGGAGAAGCCACCACAATGAGAAGCCCGTGCACCTCAACGAAAAGTAGCACCCGCTCGCCACAACTAGAGAAAGCCCGTGTGCAGCAACGAAGACCCAATGCAGCCAAAAATAAATTAATTAATTAAAAAAAAAATAGAAAAAGATAAGTGAAACCAAGAGCTGGTTTTCTGAAAAGATAAACAAAGTTGATAAACCTTTAGCCAGGCTCACCAAGGAAAGAGAGGACCTACATAAACAAAATAAGAAATGAAAGAGGAGAAATAACAACTGATATCACAGAGATACAAAAAACAATAAGAGAATACTATGAACAGTTGTATGCCAATGAATTGGACAACCTAGAAGAAACAGACAAATTTCTAGAAACACACAGCTTGCCAAGATTGAATCAAGAAGAAACAGACAATTTGAACAGACTGATCATTAGAAATGAAATTAAATTTGTAATATAAGGACTCCCAGCAAACAATAGTCCAGTACTAGAAAGCTTGACATGGGAATCCTACCAAACACATAAAGAAGAGCTAATACCTACTCTTTTCAAACTACACCAAAAAATTGAAGAGGGCAGAACACTCCCAAATTTATTCTAATAGGCCACTATTACCCTGATACCAAAACCAGACAAAGACACTACAAATAGTAAATAACAGGTCAGTATCTCTGATGAATATAGGTGCAAAGATAATCAACAAAATATTGGCAAATTGAATTCAATAATAGGTAAAATGAATCATACAGCATGACAAAGTGGGATTTATTCACAAGATGCAAGGATAGTTCAGTATCTGAAAATCAATGTGATACACCATATTTAAAAAAGGAAAGAATAAAAATCACATGATCATCTCAATAAAAGCATTTACACAATTCAACATCCATTCATCTTAAAAACTCTCATCAGGAGGCGGAGTCAAGATGGTGGTGTGGGAAGACGTGGAGTTAGCATCTCCCCACAAGTAGGGGGCCTGCCGGCCACTGGAGGGGTACTCTGATGTCTAAGGAGACGGGACAAACCCCAAAGTGAACCAGTAGGACGTAGGGGAACTGAATGGGGAGGAGAAGTGGAGGCCAGACAGGAGTGACACCCCTGAGGTCAGGGAGATCAGGAGAGGCAGGTGGGAGGGACTCTCCGGGAAGAGCGGGAGAGGAGCGGAGGGCGATCACCCGGCCCACTTGGGCCGGGAAGCCTGCTGAGTTCCCAAGCCAGTAACCCCCCTCCAAAGCCCCATCCAGGCCACCAGGATCCTGAGGGCATAGGAGAGAGGCCGGGGAGATCAGGAGAAGCAGGAGGGAGGGGCCCTCCAGGAGGAGTGGGAGAGGAGCAGAGGGTGACTGTCCCACCCACTCAGGCCCAGGAGCCTGCTGAGCTCCCAGGCTGGTAACCCCCTCCAAAGCCCTCTCCAGGCTGCATGGGAACTGGGGGCGTAAGAGGGAGGCCAGGGAAATCAGGAGAGGCAGGTGGGAGGGGCCCTCTGGGAGAAGAGGGAGAGGAGCAGAGGGCGATTGCCCTGACCACTTGGGCCCAGGAAGCCTGATGGGCTCCCAGGTGAGGTCCCCTGCCCTCTGAGACCAGGGTGGGGGGCACGCCTGGGCCCCTTCTGTTCCTTGAGCCTAAGCCCCACCCCCACAGCCCCCAGGGCCTTTTCCAGCCCTGTGGTCCTGAGCATTGGCCCCACCCACTGCCAAAACCTCACCCTTGCTTAGATCCTGCCCTTCACAGCCAAGGCCTTTCCCCCCCTCTTTTTTTTCTTTTCCCTCCTCCTCTTTTTTACTATTGTGATACTTATGTACCTTCCAGCTGTTGATTAATCTATATTTTTATTTTTATATTTTTCCTAACATATTTGTTAGTTTCCTATTTTTATTTTTTACGTTGCTCTTCTTTTTTTTTTTTTTTTTTTTGCCACCCCAGACAGCTTGCAGGATCTTGGTTCATCAGCCCGGGATGGGGCCGAAGCTCCTGTGGTGGGAGCTCTGAGTCCAAGCCACTGGAGTAAGAGAGAACCTCAGACCCCAGGGAATATTCAATAGAGTGAGGTCTCCCAGAGTTCCTAATCTCAGCACCAAGACCCAGCTCTATCCAATAGCCTACAAACTCCAGTGTTGGAAGCCTCAGACCAAACCACCAGTAAAACAGGAACACAATCCCACTAAAAAAAAAAAAAAAAAAGAGACGGCAAAAAACTTTGTCACACATGAAGCAGCAAGGTAAAAACATACAAGATCAAATAAATGAAGAGGAAATAGGCAATCTACCTGGAAAATAATTCAGAGTAATGATAGTAAAGATGATACAAAATCTCAGAAACAGAATGGAGGCATGGATTGAGAAAATACAAGAAATGTTTAAAAAAGATCTAGAAGAACAAAAGAACAAACAAACAGAGATGAAGAGCACAATATCTGAAATGAAGAATATACTAGAAGGAATAAATAACAGAATAACTGAGCAGAAGAACGAATAAGTGAGCTGGAAAACAAAATGGTAGAAATAACTGCCAAGGAGCAGAAAAAAGAATAAAGAATGAAAAGAATTGAGGACAATCTCAGAGACCTCTGGGACAACACTAAATGCAACAACATTCGAATTACAGGTGTCCCAGAAGAAGAGAAAAAAAAGGGTCTGAGAAAATATTTAAAGAGATTATAGTGGAAAACTCCCCTAACATGGGAAAGGAAATAGTCACCCAAGTTCAGGAAGCACAGAGACTCCCATATATCATAAACCCTAGGAAAAACACACCAAGACACATATTAATCAAACTAAAAAAAAATTAAATTCAGGCATAAGCAAGGAGAGACCTTCAAGATGGTGGAGGAGTAAGACATGGAGATCACCTTCCTCCCCACAAATACATCAAAAATACATCTACATGTGGAACAGCTCCAACAGAACACATACTGAATGCAGGCAGAAGACCTCAGACTTCCCAAAAGGCAAGAAACTCCCCACGTACCTGGGTAAGGCAAAAGAAAAAAAGAAAAAACAGAGACAAAAGAATCAGGTCAGGACCTGCACCTCTGAGAGGGTGCTGTGAAGGAGGAAAAGTTTCCACACACTAGGAAGCCCCTTCAATGGTGGAAATAGTGGGTGGGTAGGGGGAAGCTTCGGAGCCACGGAGGAGAGCACAGCAACAAGGGTGCAGAAGGCAAAGCAGAGAGATTCCCGCACAGAGGATCAGTGCCAGCCAGCACTAACCAGCCTGAGAGGCTTGTCTGCTCACCTGCCAGGGCGGATTGGGGCTGGGAGCTGAGGCTTGGACTTTGGAGTTCAGATCCCAGGGAGAGGACTGGGGTTTCCTGTGTGAACACAGCCTGAAGGGGGCTAGTGCACTACAACTAACTGGGAGGGAATCTCGGAAAAGGTCTGGAACTGCCTAAGAGTCAAGAGACCATTGTTTCAGGGTGCATGAGGAGAGGGGATTCAGAGCACCACCTAAACAAGCTTCAGAGATGGGCAAAAGCTGCAGCTATCAGTGCGGACACCAGAGATGGGCATGAAACGCTAATGCTGCTGCTGCAGCAACCAAGAAGCCTGTGTGCAAGCACATGTCACTATCCACACCTCCCCTCCTGGAAGCCGGTGCAGCCCGCCACTGCCAGGGTCCCATGATCCAGGGACAACTTCCCCGGGAGAATGCATGGCACACCTCAGGCTGTTGCAAAGTCATGTTGGCCTCTGCTGCCGCAGGCTCGCCCCACATTCTGTACCCCTCCCTCACCCCGGCCTTAGTGAGCCAGAGCTCACAATCAGCCGCTCCTTTAACCCACTCCTGTCTGGGTGAAGAACAGGCACCAGAGGGCGACCTACATGCAGAGGTGGGGCCAAATCCAAAGCGGAACCCCAGGAGCTGTGCAGACAAAGAAGAGAAAGGGAAATTACTCCGTGCAGCCTCAGGAGCAGTGGATTAAATCTCTACAATCAACTTGATGTACACTGCATCTGTGGAATACCTGATTAGACAGTGAATCATCCCAAAATTGAAGCAGTGGACTTTGGGAGCAACTGTAGACTTGGGGTTTGCTGTATGCAACTGACTAGTTTCGGATTTTTATGTTTATCTTAGTATAGTTTTTAGTGCTTGTTAACATTGGTGGATTTCTTTACTGGTTTGGTTTCTCTCTTTATTTTTTCTTACTTTTTAAATTTTAATAATATTTTTTATTTTAATTATTTTATTTTATTTTATTATTACTTCTTTTCTTTCTTTATTTTTTTCTCCCTTTTCTTCTGAGCTGTGTAGCTGACAGCGTCTTGGTGCTCCAGCAGGGTGTTAGGCCTGAGCCTCTGAGGTAGGAGAGAGGAGTTTAAGACATTGGTCCACCAGGGGCCTCCTGGCCGCATGTAATATCAGCTGGCAAGAGCTCTCCCAGAGATCTCCATCTCAACGCTAAGACCCATCTCCACTCAACGACCAGCAAGCTCCAGTACTGGACACCCCATGTCAGACAATTAGCAAGACAGGAACAAAACCCCACCCATTAGCAGATAGGCTGCCTAAAATCATATTACGTTCACAGACACCCCCAAAAAACCCACCAGACATGGTCTGCCCACCAGAAAGACAAGATCCAGCCTCATCCACCAGAACACAGGCAGCAGTCCCCTCCACCAGGAAGCCTACACAACCCACTGAACCAAACTTACCAACTGGGGGCAGACACCAAAAACAACGAGAACTATGAACCTGCAGGCTGCAAAAAGGAGACCCCAAACACAGTAAGTTAAGCAAAATGAGAAGACAGAAAAACACACAGCAGATGAAGGAGCAAGGTAAAAACCCACCAGACCTAACAAATGAAGAGGAAATATGCAGTCTTCCTGAAAAAGAATTCAGAGTAATGATAGTAAAGATGATCCAAAATCTTGGAAACAGAGTAGAGAAAATACAAGAAACGTTTAACAAGGGCCTAGAAGAACTAAAGAGCAAACAAACAATGATGGACAACAGAATAAATGAAATTTAAAATTCTCTAGAAGGAATCAATAGCAGAATAAATGAGGCAGAAGAACGGATAAGTGACCTGGAAGATAAAATAGTGGAAATAACTACTGCAGAGGAGAATAAAGAAAAAAGAATGAAAAGAATTGAGGACAGTCAAAAAGACCTCTGGGACAACATTAAATGTGCCAACATTCGAATTATAGGAGTCCCAAAAGAAGAAGAGAAAAAGAAAGGGACTCAAAAATATTTGAAGAGATTACAGTTGAAAACTTCCGTAACATAGGAAAGAAATAGTCAATCAAGTCCAGGAAGTGCAGAGAGTCCCATACAGGATAAATCCAAGGAGAAATACACCAAGATACATATTAGTCAAACTATCAAAAATTAAATACAAAGAAAAATTATTGAAACAGCAAGGGAAAAGCAACAAATAAAATACAAGGGAATACCCATAAGGTTAACAGCTGATTTTTCAGCAGAAATTATGCAGGCCACAAGGGAGTGGCAGGATATACTTAAAGTGATGAAAGAGAAATACCAACAACCAAGATTACTCTACCCAGCAAGGATCTCATTCAGATTCGACAGAGAAATCAAAAGCTTTACAGACAAACAAAAGCTAAGAGAAATCAGCACCATCAAACCAGCTTTAATTAAGAAATGGCAATAGGAACATACACATCAATAATAACCTTGAATGTAGATGGATTAAATGCCCCAACCAAAAGACACAGATTGGCTGAATGTATACAAAAACAAAACCCATCTATATGCTGTCTACAAGAGACCCACTTCAGACCTAGGGACACATAGAGAACTGAAAGTGAAGGGATGGAAAAAGATATTCCATGCAAATTGAAATAAAAAGAAAGCTGGAGTAGCAATACTTGTATCAGATAAAATAGACTTTAAAATAAAGACTGTGGCAAGAGATAAGGAGACACACTACATAATGATCAAAGATTCAATCCAACAAGATGATATAACAATTATAAATGTTTATGCACCCAACACAGGAGCACCTCAATACATAAAGAAAACGCTAACAACCATGAAAGGAAAAATCGACAGTAACACAATAATAGTAAGGGACCTTAACGCCCCACTTACACCAATGGACAGATCATTCAAACAGAATATAAATAAGGAAACACAAGCTTTAAGTGACACAAGAGTGGATAGATCTAATTGTTATTTATAGAACATTCCAAAAAGAAGTGGCAGAAAACACTTTCTTCTCAAGTGCACATGGAACTTTCTCCAGGATAGATCACATCTGGAGTCACAAATCAAGCCTTGGAAAATTTAAGAAAATTGAAATCCTATCAACCATCTTTTCTGACAATGCTATGAGATTGGAAATCAATTACAAGAAACAAACTAAAAAACACAAATACATGGAGGCTAAACAGCACACTACTAAATAATCAAGAGATCACTGAAGAAATCAAAGAAGAAATAAAATAATACATAGAAACAAATGACAATGAAAATACGATGACCCAAAACCTATGGGACACATCAAAAGCAGTTTAAGAGGGAGTTTATAGCAATACAATCTCACCTCAAGAAACGAGAAATCTCAAATAAACAATCTAACTGTACACTTAAAACAACTAGAGAAAGAACAAAGAAAACCCAAAGTCAGTAGAAGGACAGAAATCATAAAGATGAGAGCAGAAATAAATGAAATAGAAATGAAGAAAAGAATAGCAAAGATTAATAACACTAAAAGCTGGTTCTTTGAGAAGATAAATAAAATTGATAAACCCTCAGCCAGACTCATCAACAATAAAAGGGAGAGGATGCAAATCAATAAAATTAGAAATGAAAAAGGAGAAATCACAACTGACACTGCAGAAATACAAAGCATTATAAAAGACTACTACAAACAACTATATGCCAATAAAATGGACAACCATGAAGAAATGGACAAATTCTTGGAAAAGTACAATTTTCCAGGACTGAACCAGGAAGAATTTTAAAATATAAACAGACCTATCACAAGTAATGACATTGAAACCGTAATTTAAAATTTTCCAACAAACAAAAGTGCAGAACCAGATAGCTGCACAGGTGAATTCTTTCAAACATTTAGAGGAGAGCTAACACCAATCCTTCTCAAACTCTTCCAAAAAACTGCAGAGGGAGAAACACTCCCAAATTCATTCTACGAAGCCACCATCACCCTGATACCAAAACCAGAAAAAGATATCACAAAAAAAGAAAATTATAGACCAATATCACTGATGAACATAAATGCAAAAATCCTGAACAGAATACTAGCAAAGAGAATCCAACAGCACATTAAAAGGATCATACACCATGATCAAGTGGGATTTATCCCAGGGAGGCAAGGATTCTTCAATATATGCAAATCAATCAATGTGATACACCACATTAACAAATTAAGGAATAAAACCCACATGATGAACTCACTAGGTTCAGAAAAAGCTGTTGACAAAATTCAACACCCATTTATGATAAAAACTCTCCAGAAAGTGGGCATAGAGGGAACCCACCTCAACATAATAAAGGCCATATATGAAAAACCCACAGCAAGCATCATACTCAATGGTGAAAAACTGAAAACATTTCCTCTAAGATCAGAAACAAGACAAGGATGTCCACTCTTGCCACTGTTATTCAACATAGCTTTGGAAGTCCTAGCTACAACAATCAGAGAAGAAAAAGAAATAATCCAACACAAATTGGAAAAGAAGAAGTAAAACTATCACTGTTTGCCGATGACATGATACTATACATAGAAAATCTTAAAGATGCCACCAGAAAACTACTAGAACTGATCAGTGAATTTGGTGAAGTTGCAGGATACAAAATTAATGCACAGAAATCTCTGGCATTCCTATACACCAACAACGAAAAATCAGAAAGAGAAATTAAGGAAACACTCCCATATATCATTGCAACAGAAAGAATAAAATACCTAGGAATAAACCTGCCTAAGGAGGCAAAAGACTTTTACTCAGAAAACTATAAAACACGGATGAAAGAAATCAATGACATAGATTTAGAAATATACCATGTTCTTGGATTGGAAGAATTAATACTGTGAAAATGACTACACTACCCAAAGCAATCTACAGATTCAGTGCAATCCCTATCAAACTACCAATGGCATTCTTCACAGAACTAGAACAAAAAATTTCACAATTTGTATGGAAACACAAAAGATCCTGAATAGCCAAAGCAGTCTTGAGAAAGAAAAAAGGAGTTGGAGGAATCAGGGTCCCCAGCTTCAAACTATACCACAAAGCTACAGTAATCAAGACAGGATGGTACTGGCAAAAAAACAGAAATATAGATCAATGGTACAGGATAGAATGCCCAGAGAGAAACCCATGCACATATGGGCACCTAAGTTATGACAAAGGAGGCAAGAACATACAATGGAGAAAAGACAGCCTCTTCAATAAATGGTGCTGGGAAAACTGGACAGCTACATGTGGAAGAATGAAATTAGAACACTACCTAACACCATACACAAAAATAAACTCCAAATGGATTAAAGACTTAAATGTAAGACCAGACACTATAAAACTCTTAGAGGAAAATATAGGAAAAACTCTTTGACATAAACCACAGCAAGATTTTTTTTGACCCACCTCCTAGAGTAACGGAAATAAAAACAAAAATAAACAAATGGGACTTAATTAAACGTAAAAGCTTTTGCACAGCAAAGGAAACCATAAACAAGACAAAAAGTCAACTCTCAGAATGGGAGAAAATATTTGAAAATGAAATGACAGACCATGGATTAATCTCTAAAATATACAAACAGCTCATGTAGCTCAATATCAAAAAAACAAAGAATCCAGTTAAAAAATGAGTGGAAGACCTAAATAGACATTTCACCAATGAAGTCATACAGATGGCTAAGAGGCACATGAAAAGTTGCTTGACATCACTAATTATTAGAGAAATGCAAATCAAAACTACAATGAGGTATCACCTCACTCCAGTCAGAACGGTCATCATTAAAAGTCTACAAATAATAAATGCCAGAGAGGGTGTAGAGAAAAAGGAATCCTCCTACACTGTTGGTAGGAATGTAAATTGGTAAAGCCACTATGGAGAACAGTATGGAGGTTCCTTAAAAAACTAAATACAGAGTTACCATATGACCCTACAATCCTGCTCCTGGGCATATATCTGGAGAAAACTGTAATTCAAAAAGATACATGCACAACCGTGTTCACTGCAGCACTACTTACAATAGCCAAGACATGGAAGCAACCTAAATGTCCATTGACAGATGAATGGATAAAGAAGGTGTGGTGTATATATACAATGGAATATCACTCAGCCATAAAAAAGAATGAAATAATTCCATTTCCAGCAACATGGATGGACCTAGAGATTATCATATGAAGTGAAGTAAGCCAGACAGAGAAAGACAAATATCAAATGATATTGCTTATATGTGGAATTAAAAAAAAAGATACAAATGAACTTATTTACAAAAGAGAAATAGACCCAGATAGAAAAAGTCTTATGGTTACCAAAGGGGAAAGTGGGGGGGAGGGATAAATTAGGAGTTTGAGTTTAACATATACACACTACTATATATAAAATATATAACAAGGACCTACTGTATAGCACAGGGAACTATACTCAATATTTTATAATAACCTATAAGGGAAAAGAATTAGGAAAAGAATATATTATATAAGAATATATATGTGTGTGTGTGTGTGTGTGTGTGTGTGTGTATATATATATATATATATATATATATATATATATATATATATATATGTAATATGTTTAACTGAATCACTGTGATGTACACCTGAAACGAACACAACATGTAAATCAACTATACTTCAATAAAAATAAATAAATAAAAGAAAAAGCAAACACAAAAACAAAACAATAACAACAAAAGTAGCCAGATAAAAAAGGCACAGTAAATATAAACAGGGATATGAAAAAAAGTAAACCAGGAGAGAAAAGAATAGTGTACTGAAGTATTGGGAAAAGAAAACGACCATATTAAAATTCTATACCTAGCAAAAACATATTTTAGACAGAAAGGTGAAATAAAAGCTTTTTTCCACACACATTTAAAAAAATAATAATATGAGCTAAAAAGAATTCACCACTAGTCATTATGTACTATAAAATGTGTAAAGGAAGTCCTTCAAGCATAAGGGAAATGATACCAGGTAGAAATCTGGATCTCTTTAAACAAATGAAGAGCACTGAAAATGCTAAATGTGTGGGTATACATATATATATATATATATATATATATATATATATATATATATATATATATATATCTCCCATGTTTTTCTTATTTTTAAATCTCTTTATTAGAGAATTGCCTATTTAAAGCAAATCAATAGCTTTGTATTGTGGTGTTTATAACATATGTAGAAATAAAATATATTTCAACAATAGCCCAAGTTCTAGGGAGAGGGAAATGAAAGTATATTGCTATAAGTAATATGACACTACTTCTCATACAGGTACACCATATGATAAATTTGTATATTATGAAACTTAAAGCAATCAAACAGAAACGAAAATCAGAATTATAGCTTTGAAACTAACAAAAGTAAAAAGACCAAAAGAAGGCAGAAAAAGAGGAAAAAAGAAACAGAGAACAGATGGAAAAAGCAGAAAACAAGTAGCAAGATGGTTGATTTAAGCATGATTGTTAAAATAATCATGTTAAATAAATGGTCTAAACTCCCCAAGTGAAAAGTGGGAATTATTATATTGGATAAAAAAGCAAGACCCAATTACATGTTGCCAGTGAGAAACTCACTTTGGATATAAAGGCAAAATAGGTTAAAAGTAAAAGATAAAGCTATTCCATGCTAACTCTAATCGAAAGAAAGCTCAAGTGGCTATGTTAATATCAGGCAGAATAGATTTTATAGAAAATAATATTACCAGAGGTAAAGAGTGCTTTTTCAAAATGACAAAAGGACCAACTAATCAAGAATACATAACAATCCTAGAAGTGTATGCACCTAATAACAGAGATTGAAAACATGAAAGAAAATCTGGTAGTATTATAAGGAACAATAGGCAAATTCATGATTAGAGTAAAATATTATACACTCTTCTCTCAATAATTTATAGAACAAGTAGGCAGAAAATCATTCAGGATATAGGTTTGAACAACACTATTAACCAACTACAGCTAATTAAATTTTATAGAACATTCCACTTAAAACAGCTGAATAAATATGCTGCAAGTCTACTTGGAACATTTATCTAGACAAACCTTATTCTGAGCCATAAAACAAGTTTCAATAAATTTAAAAGAATTCAATTCATAGAAACTCTGTTCTCTGACTACAAGGGAATTAAATAAGAAGTTAATAACAAAGATATCTAGATAATCTACAACTATTTGGAAATAAAATTAAGCACTTCTAAATATCTCTTACTTCAAATAAGAAATCAAAAGAGCAATTAAAAAGTATTTTGAACTGAAGATAAATGACAACATAATATATTAAAATGTATACAAGACATCTAAAGCAGTACAGAAATTTATGACACTAAATATACTCATATAGGAAAGGAAATGTCTCAAACCAATGACTTTAGCTTCCCCCTTAAGAAAAGAGAAAAGAAGAAAAAATTAAGCTCAATGTAAGCAGAAGAAAGGACATAATAAAGGTAGGAGTAGAAATTAATTAAATAAAAATGTAGATAAAATCAATGAAGCCAAAAGCTGGTTCTTTGAGAAATTCAATAAAATGATAAATCTCTAGCCAGAGTGATCAGGGAACAAATAGCTATATGCATCCATGTATTTCTACATATATACATGAGAGAGAAAGAGAAGTAAAAAATGACCTTTATCAGGAATGAGAGGGTAACATGTATAAATATTCTACAGATATTAAAGAGGTAGTAAGAGAATATTATGAACCACTTAATGCCAATAAATTCAATAACTTTAATGAAATGTACAACTTCACTGAAAGTCACAAAATACCAAAGTTTATTCATGAAGAAATAGATTACTTCTATGGTCTTACATGTATAAAAGTAATGGAATTTATAGCTAAACACTTCCCACAAAGAAAACTCCAGACCCAGATGGCTTTACTGGCTAATTCTACCAAACATTTCAGGAAGAAATAGTACCAATGTTACACAAATTCCTCAGAAAAGTAAAGAGGAGGGCATACTTTCCAACTAATTCTGTGAGCCAACATTACCATGATACCAAAAGAACAGAAGGCATTATTAAAAAAGGAAACTACAAACTAATGTCCCTTATGAACATAAATGTAAAAATTATTGACAAAATTTTAGTAAATCTAATCCTGCAATATGTGAAAATGATAATACATCATAATCAATGAGCTTTATCTGTGAAACTCATGGTTACTTTAACATTCAAAAATAAATCAAGGGGACTTACATTTTCAGCTCTGACACATAAAGAGCTTGGAAATCATCATTCTTGTCTTTTCAATAAGAAAAAGCTGAACAAACTGAAAATTAATGACTTTTCTTGGATCATTCAGAGAATCGAGCTCTCAGGGCAAACTGCATCCTGAAATCTGGAGAGACAGGTGAATACAGAGAATCACAGCTGAGACCAGCCTAAATGGAACAGGAGCTGCTGGTATAATAAACTGGTAAGAACACTTAAATGGTAATTTCGATGAACTGCTGGAGGCTAAGTGTGGTCTAGTATGAGAGTGAGAAATTTCTGGGGGCAGCAGAAGTGCCATACTTTTGTGGATTTTACTTGGACATAATCAGGTACTCATGGTAAAAAACCACAAAAAAACACTCATGTCTCTGTCAGGGAAGGGAAAAAGGACCAGAAAATTCTCTATTAGAAAGGTCTGCTCAATAAGGGAAAACACTACCAGAACCTTATCTGAGGTGTGTAAATAAAAATCACTCAACTCCAGCCACCTGTAAGCCTTTCTATCTCACTTAAGAAAAAGAAAAGCTGAGAAAATACTTGTGAATATCACACCCAGTGACACAGGCCCACTTAAAGACTGAGACTTAATTACAGGATTATAGACTGCTTCACCTTACCATCACAACAATAGGCCTCCAGTATAATAATAGTGGATTAGAGTTAAAGAGTTCCAAGGCTCAGACTCTACTTAAGAGGGAATTTTTAGGGAAGCCCAAAGACAGAAGTGCAGCAAATAACAAAAACACCAAAAGAAATAAAAGTCTCTGGCATCTCATAGAGAACAGACTTGTGGTTGCCAAGGGGGAGGCGGGATGGGGGAGGGATGAAGTGGGAGTTTGGGGTTAGCAGATGCAAACTATTATATATAGAAAGGATAAACAAGGTCCTACTGTGTAGTACAGGGATCTATATTCAATATCCTGAAATAAACCATAATGGAAAAGAATATTTTAAAAATGTATATATAACTGAATCACTTTGCTGTACAGCAGAAATTAAAACAACGTTGTAAATCAACTATACTTCAATTAAAAAAGTCTCTGGCATCTACAGCTATAGCAGACATTAGACAAAGCCTATCTCCTATCCAGATTAACTTAAGACATAACACTAAATGCCTATTTACTTCAAATCCTATTATGTGATACATAGTGTATAAGTTTCAACAAAAAATTACAGGCATGCTAAAAGGCAAGCAAAAACATAGCCTGCAGAGACAAATCAAATATATCAGCTCAGATATGGCACAGAGTATAGAATTATCAGAGAATTTAAAATAACTATAATTACTAGGTTAAGAATTCTAATGATAAAGTAGACAACATGCCAGAGCAGATGGGTAATATAAGCAGAGAGATGAAAACACTAGAAAGAATCAAAAGGAAATTCTAGAAATAAAAAAAACTAACAGAAATGAAAAATCTTTTTGATAGGATTATCAGTAGACAGACATGGTCAAAGAAAGAACCAGTGAATTTGAGGACAATGTCAGTAGAAACTTTAGCACAGAAAACACAAAGCAGGCTAAAAAACAAAAATTCCACACCTAGGCATATCATATTCAAACTGCAGAAAACCAAAGAAAAAGAGAAAATCTTGAAAGCAGCTAGGGGTTTTGCCTTAACTATAGAAAAACAGAGATGAAAACTATACCAGACTTCTCATCAGTAATCATGCAAGCAAAAAGAGAATAGAGTAAAATATTTAAAATCCTGAAAGAAAAATACACCAACCTGGAATTCTATATTAAATCAAAACTGTCCTTCAAAAGTTAAAGGAAAAAAAAAAAAAAAAGTTAAAGGAAAAATAAAGACTCTATCAAACACAAATTGAAGGAATTTATTGCCAGCAGATCTGCCCTGAAAGAAACACTAAAAGTAGCACTTCAGGGAGATGGAAAATAATATAGGTTAGAAACTTGGATCTACATAAAGAAAGGAAAGACATCTAGGAAGGAATAAATTAAGGTAAAATAAAATCTTTTCTTTTTCTTATTCCCCAATGATCAAATGTTCAGAGTAATAATAGTAACAACGTATTGGGCCATCATAGTATACAGATAAGTGGAATGACAGCAATGTTATAAGTATAGGGAATTCAAGGGACTCTGGGCCTGATCTAGAAAAACAATATGACCACGAAGGGCTATCACTTATATAAGCTTTAATGGGTGACACCTTGACAGGTTTGAATATGAAGAAAGTCTCTTATAGCAAGACACTGTCCAGAGACTGTAGCATGGGAGTCATTACTTAGGAGGGGAGGGGACAAAGGAGAACTGGAGAGGGGATTAACTGTTTGGGTGATGTTACTTAGCAGCAAGGAAGGGAGACTCTAGGTCAGAGAACTCTAAAATGTCTGGCAGCTTGGGGTCTCATAACAAGTCTCTATTTTATCACTAACCAACAGATGTGGGTGAGGTTTCATGGGATATACAAAGTAGTCAGTCTCTAAATGTCTAAAAATCTGCTTACATAATTGCATATGTAAAAATTTGAGTTTGGCACCTGTGGGCTTTTAAGCTAATGAATCTCAGCATGCAGTGAAAAAATAAACAATTTTAGGGGACATTTCACAAAGGCCATCTTTGACTCATTTATATAATAGTGAGAGATGGAAGGCAGGAATTAGGAATGCTCTGGTATAAGGTACCTGTACTACCTGTGAAGTTGTATAGTGTTTTCTGAGAGTGATCTTAAATTATTCGCAAATATATATAGCAAACTCCAGGACAACCACTAATTTTAAAAAATGTACAATTGATATGCTAAGAGAAGAGAGAAAATGGATTCATATAATATGCTCAATTAAAGTCAGAAAAGGCAAAAAATGAGGGGAAGAAAAAAAGAAACACAGAGTAAGTACAACAAATAGAAAACAGTTATAAATGCGGTAAATATTAAAACAATGATATCGGTAATCACTAAATATGAATGGTCTATACACGAATTAAAAGACAGAGATTATCAGAATGGATAAACAGAGCAAGATCTAAATATATGTTGCTTATAAGAAACCTGTTTTGAATCTAAAATCACAGATAAATTAAAAATAAAGGGATGGAGAAACATATGCTAATACTAATCAAAGAAAGCTGGAGTAGCTACATTAATCTCATACAAAGCAGACTTCAGAACAGGAAAATTATCAGAGATAAAGAAGATAATTATAAAGGAGTCAATTCTCTTAGGAGATATAACAATCCTTAATATTTCGGCACCAAACAATAGTGTGTCAAAATATGGGAAGCAAAAACTGATAGATTTGCAATGAAAAATAAACAAATCCACTATTATACGTGGGGACTTGTATAAAGTCTTTAAATAATCAATAGCTCATGTCTAACTTCCACCTTAGGAAACTAGAGAAAGAAGAGAAATTTAAGCCTAAAGCAAGCAGAAGAAAATAATAGAAATTAGAGCAGAAATCAGTGAAGTTGAAAACAGAAAAACCTGGAGTGAATCAACAAAACCAAAATGCCAGCTATTTAGAATGATAATTAAAATTGATTAATTTCTAGCCAGATTAACCAAGAAAAAAAATAAAGGACATAATTTACCAATCTTAGAAATGAAAGAGGTAACCTTACTACTGATTCTTTAGATATCAAAAGGATAATATATGAACATTATGAAAAATTTTATGCCTACAGTTTTGATAACAAATGAAATGTATCAACTAAAAGACACAGACTACAAAAAGTCACATGAGGAAAAACAGATAGTCCAAATAGGTCTATATCCATTAAATACATTGAATCAATAATTAATAATATTTCAAAAAAGAAAACACCAGGCTTAGATTTTAATGGTTTTAATGGTGAGTTCTACCAAAGATTTAAAGAACTGATACCAATTCTCTTCACTATCAAGAAAACAGAAGCAGCAGAACACTTCCTAACTCATTTTATACGGTCAACATTACCCTAACAAAACCAGATAAAGACATTACAAGGAAGGAAAACTACAGGGCAATTTCTCTCATGATCATAGATGGTACAATCCTCAAGAGAGTATTAGCAAACCAAATCCAACAATGTATAAAGAATTATGTAACAGTACCAAGTGGGATTTGTTCCAGGTAGGCAAAGCTGGTTCAACACTTGAATATCAATTAATGTAATCCTTCACATCAACAGGGATTAATCATGATAATATCAAAATCCTAGCAAGATATTTTATGAATATTGAAAAACCAATTCTAAAGTTTTAGGGAAGGCAAAAGACTTAGAATGGTCAAAATACTAAAGAACAAAGTTGGAGGACTGATACTTCAAGTCATATTATAAAGCCACAGTTATGAAGATAGAGTGGTATTATCAAAAAAAAACACCTTATAAATCAGTGAACTAGTCTCTTGAAGATGGCAGCGAGGGAGCACATGGAGTTCGTGTCTCCCCCCAACTAGGGTACCTGCCGGACGCTGGTGGGGGATCTCGACGACCAAGGAGATGAGAGGAACCCCCAAGTGACAGGGTAGGATGTGGGGGGGAGTGAGGGGGGAGGAGAAGTGGAGGCCAGACAGGACTGATGCCCTAGGGGTGGCTGGGAGGGGGGAGGGGTTCCCATGCCTGGAGGGACCCTTGGGGCCTTGGAGGATCAGGAGGGAGTGCACATGGTGTTTCCCTTCCCAACTGGGCCCTGGGAAGACTGCTGGGCTCCCAGGCAGGGTCCACCACTCTCTGAGGCCCCCTCTGGGCCATGCTGGTTCTAGGGGCATAGGAGGGAGGTGGGGAGGAGAAGAGGAGAGGTGGATGGGAGGGGCCCTCCGAGACCGGAGGATCAGGGGAGGCACAGTGGGTGTTTCCCCCATCCATCTGGGCCCTGGGAAGCCTGCTGGGCTCCCGTACCTGGTTCACTATTCTCTGGGGCTCCATCTGGCCTCGTGGGTCCTGGAGATGTGGGAGAGAGTGAGGAGGGGGGAAGAGGAGGAAAGGCAGAAGTGGGGGAGCCCTCCAGGACCAATGCATCAGGGGAGGCATGGTGGGTGTTTCCCCCACACATTCAGCCCCAGGAAGCCCACTGGGCTTCTGGGTCTGGTCCCCTGCCGTCCAGGGCACCCTCTGGCCACGTGGGTCCTAGGGGCATGGTGAGGGGGAGAAGAAGAGAGGACAATGGAGAGGGGTCCTCTGAGATCAGAGGATCAGGGGGGAACATGCCTAGCATTTCCCCTGCCCACTCAGGCCCAGTAAGTCTGCTGGGGACCTGACCTGGTGCTCTGCCCTCTAAGGCCAGAGGCACTCCTGGGCCCCTCCTGCTGTGCTGAGGATAAGCCCCACCTCTCACGCCCCCAGGGCGTTTTCCAGCCCTGTGGGTCCAAAGCATAGGCCCCGCCCACCACCTAAACCCCAACTCTGCCTAATCCCTGCCCCTCACAGCCAAGAATTTTTCCAGCTTTTTTTTTTTCTCCTCTTTTTTACTACCGTGGGTTTGTTTTACCTTCCAGTTGTGGTTTCTTCTATATTTTTATTTATTCTTTCCCACATATCTGTTATTTTTCTAATCTTATTTTATTTTTTACTCTTTGTTATTGTTCTGCTCCTTTTTTTCTTTTTTCTGCCTCACACAGCTTGCAGGATCTTGGTTCACAAGCTGGGGGTCGGGAATGAGCTCCTGTGGTGGGAGATCTGAGTCCGAACCACTGGACTAACAGAGAACCTCAGACCCCAGGGAATAATTATTGGAGTGAGGTCTCCCAGAGGTTCTCATCTTGGCACCAAGACCCAGTGCTATGCTGGAAGCCTCAGGTCGAACAATCAGTAATACAGGAACACAATCCCACCCATCAAAAAAAGAAAAAAAAAGACAACAAAAAAATATGTCACAGATGAAGGACCAAGGTGAAAACCTACAAGGCCAAATAAATGAAGAGGAAATAGGCAACCTACTGTAAAAGAATTCAGAGTAACAATAGTAACGATGATCCAGAATCTCGGAAATAGAATGGAGTCACGGATTGAGAAAATACAAAAAATGTTTAACAAGCTCTAGAAGAACTAAAGAACAAAAAAACAGAGATAAGCAATACAATAACTGAAATGCAAAATACAATAGAAGGAATCAATAACAGAATAACTGAGGCACAAGGACGAATAAGTGAGCTGGAAGACAGAAGGGTGGAAATAACTGCCGAGGAGCAGAATAAAGAAAAGAATGAAAGGAATTGAAGACAATCTCAAAGACTTCTGAGACAACACAAAACACAACAACATTCGAATTATAGGGGTCCAGGAAGAAGTAGAGAAAAAGAAAGTGTCTGAGAAAATATTCAAAGAGATTATAGTGGATAACTTCCTTAACATGGGAAAGGAAATAGTCACGCAAGTCCAGGAAGTGCAGAGAGTCCCATACAGGATAAACCCTAGGAGAAACACACCAAGACAATATTAATCAAAATAACAAAAGTTAAATTAAAAGAAAAAATATTAAAAGCAACAAGGGAAAAGCAAAAATAATATACAAAGGAATTTCCATAAGGTTATCAGCTGATTTTTCAGCCGAAACTCCGCAGGCCAGAAGGGAGTGGAAGGATATACATAAAGTGAGGAAAGAGAAAAACCTACAAGCAAGATTACTCTACTCAGCAAGGATCTCACCCAGATTCGATGGAGAAATGAAAAGCTTTACAAACCAGCAAAAGCTAAGAGAATTCAGCACCACCAAAACAGCTGTACAACAAATGCTAAAGGAAATTCTCTAGGCAGGAAACACAAGAGAAAAAAGACCCACAAAAACAAACACAAAAAATTAAGAAAATGGTAATAGGAATATACATATCAATAATAATCTTGAATGTAAATGGATTAAATGCTCCAACCAAAAGACAAAGACTGGTGGAATGGATACAAAAACAAGACCCATATATATGCTGTCTACAAGAGACCCACTTCAGACCTAGGGACACATACAGACTGAAAGTGAAGGGATGGAAAAGCATATTCCATAAAAATTGAAATCAAAAGAAAGCCGGAGTAGCAATACTCATATCAGATAAAATAGACATTAAAATAAAGACTGCTACAAGAGATAAGGAAGGACACTACATAGTGATCAAGAGATCAATCCAAGAAGATGATGTAACAATTATAAATACTTATGCACCCAACATAGGAGCACCTCAATACATAAGCCAAATGATAACATCCATAAAAAGGGAAATCGACAGTAACACAATAACAGTAGATGACTTTAAAACCTCACTTACACCAATGGACAGATCATCCAAACAGAAAATAAATAAAGAAACACAAGCTTTAAATGAAAAAACAGACCAGATAGATCTAACTGGTATTTACAGGACATTCCACACAAAAGTGGCAGCATACACTTTCTTTTCAAGTGCACACAGATATTCTCCAGGATAGAACCACAAATGGAGTCACAAATCAAGCCTTGGAAAATGTAAGAAAATTGAAATCATATCAAGCATCTTTTCTGACCAAAATGCTATGAGACTGGAAATCAATTACAGGAAAAAAACAGTAAAAACACAAACACATGGAGGCTGAACAGTGTGCTACTAAATAACCAAGAGATCAATGAAGAAATCAAAGAACAAATTTAAAAAAATCTGGAAACAAATGACAACAAAAACACGACGACCCAAAACCTATGGGACACAGCAAAAGCAGTTGTAAGAGGGACGTTTATACCAATTCAATCTCACCTCAAGAAACAAGAAAATTCTCAAATAAACAGTCTAAACTTACACCAAAAGCAACTAGTGAAAGAAGAACAAAGAAAACCCAAAGTCAGTAGAAGGAAAGAAGTCATAAAGATCAAAACAGAAATAAATGAAATAGAAATGAAGAAAACAATAGCAAAGATCAATAAAACTAAAAGTTGGTTCTTTGAGAAGATAAACAAAATTGATAAAGCTTTAGCCAGACTCATCAAGAAAAAAAGGGAGAGGATGAGAGAAGAATGGTTCAAGATGGCAGAGTAGAAGGACGTGTGCCCACTCCCTCTTGTGAGAGCACTGGAATCACAACTAACTGCTGAACAATCATAGACAGGAAGACACTGGAACTCACCAAAAATGACACATCACATCCAAAGACAAAAGAGAAGCCGCAATGAGATGGTAGGAGGGGCACAATCACAATAAAATCAAATCCCATAACCTCTGGATGGCTGACTCAAAAACTGGGGAACACTTATACCACAGAAGTCCACCCACTGGAGTGAAGGTTCTAAGCCCCATGTCAGGCTTCCCAAACTGCTGGTCTTGCAACGGGAGGAGGAATTCCTAGAGAAGCAGACTTTGAAGGCTAGTGGGATTTGATTGCAGGACTTCAACAGGACTGGGGGGAACAGAGACTCCATTCTTGCAGGGCACACACAAAGTAGTGTGTGCATCAGGACACAGGAGAAGAAGCAGTGACCCCATGGGAGACTGAACCAGACCCACCTGCTATTGTTGCACGGTCTCCTGCAGAGGCAGGGGGTGGCTGTGGCTCACGGTGGGGACAAGGACACTGTCAACAGAAGTTCTGGGAAGTACTCCTTGGAGTGAGCCCTCCAGAATCTGCCATTAGCCCCACCAAGGAGCCCAGATAGGCTCCAGTGCTGGGTCTCTTCAGGCCAAAAAACCAACAGGGAAGGAACCCAGCCCCACCTATCAGCAGACAAACAGATAAAAGTTTTACTGAGCTCTGCCCACCAAATCAACACCCAGCTCTACCCACCACCAGTCCCTCCCATTAGGAAGCTTGCCCAAGTCTCTTACATAGCCACATCCACCAGAGGGCAGACAGCAGAAGCAAGAAGAACTACAATTCTGCAGCCTGTGGAATGAAAACCACATTCACAGAAAGATAGACAAAAGGAAAAGGCAGAGGACTATGCACCAGATGAAGGAACGAGATAAAACCCCAGAAAAACAACTACATGAAGTGGAAATAGGCAAACCTTCCCGAAAAAGAATTCAGAATAATGATAGTGAAGATGATCGAGGACCTCAGAAAAAGAACGCAGGCAAAGATCGAGAAGATGCAAGAAATGTTTAACAAACACCTGGAAGAATTAAAGAGCAAACACCTAGAAGAATTAAAGAACAAACAGAGATGAACAATACAATAACTGAAATGAAAAACACAATAGAAGGAATCAATAGCAGAATAACTGAGGAAGAACAACGGATAAGTGACCCGGAAGACAGAATGGTGGAAATCACTGCTGTGGGAGAGAATAAGAAAAAAGAATGAAAAATAATGAGGACAGCCTAAGAGACCTCTGGGACAACATTAAACGAAACAACATTCGCGTTATAGGGGTCCCAGAAGGAGAAGAGAGAAAGGACCAGAGAAAATATTTGAAGAGATTATAGTTGAAAACTTCCCTAACATGGGAAAGGAAACAGACACCCAAGTCCAGGAAGCACAGAGAGTCCCATATAGGATAAACCCAAAGGAGAAACATGCTGAGACACATAGTAATCAAACTGGCAAAAATTAAAAACAAAGAAAAATTATTGAAAGCAGCAAGGGAAAAATGATAAATAATATACAGGGGAACTCCCACAAGGTTAACAGCTGATTTCTCAGCAGAAACTCTGCAAGCCAGAAGGGAGTGGCATGGTATACTTAAAGTGATGAAAGGGAAGAACCTACAACCAAGATTACTCTACCCATCAAGGATCTCATTCAGATTCGATGGAGAAATCAAAAGCTTTGCAGACAAGCAAAAGCTAAGAGAATTCAGCACCACCAAACCAGCTCTAAAACAAATGCTAAAGGAAGTTCTCTAAGTGGGAAACACAAGAGAAGAAAAGGACCTACAAAAACAAACCCAAAACAATTAAGAAAATGGTCATAGGAACATACATATCGATAATTACCTTAAACGTGAATGGATTAAATGCTCCAACCAAACGACACAGGCTCTCCGAACGGATACAAAAACAAGACTCATATATATGCTGTCTACAAGAGACCCACTTCAGACCTAGGGACACATACAGACTGAAAGTGAGAGGATGGAAAAAGATATTCCATGCAAATGGAAATCAAAAGAAAGCTGGAGTAGCAATACTCATATCAGGTAAAATAGACTTTAAAATAAAGAATGTTACAAGAGACAAGGAAGGACACTATCTAATGATCAATGGATCAATCCAAGAAGATATCACAAGTATAAATATATATGCACCCAACATAGGAGCACCTCAATACATAAGGCAAAGGCTAACAGCTTTAAAAGAGTAAATCAGGGCTTCCCTGGTGGCGCAGTGGTTGAGAATCTGCCTGCCAATGCAGGGGACACGGGTTCGAGCCCTGGTCTGGGAAGATCCCACATGCCGCGGAACAACTGGGCCCATGAGCCACAACTACTGAGCCTGCGCGACTGGAGCCTTCGCTCCGCAACAAGAGAGGCCGCGATAGTGAGAGGCCCATGCACCGCGATAAAGAGTGGCCCCCACTTGCCACAACTAGAGAAAGCTCTCGCACAGAAACGAAGACCCAACACAGCCAAAAATAAATTAAAAAAAAAAAAAAAGAGTAAATCAACAGTAACACAGTAATAGTGGGGGACTTTAAAACCTCACTTACACCAATGTACAGATCATCCAAACAAAAAATTGATAAGGAAACACAAGCTTGAAATGACACAATAGACCAGATGGATTTAACTGATATTTATAGGACATTCCATCTGAAAACAGCAGATTACACTTTCTTCTCAAGTGCACACGGAATATTACCCAGGATAGATCACATCTGGGGTCACAAATGAAGCCTTGGTAAATTTAAGAAAAATGAAAGCATGTCACGCACCTTTTTTGACCACAATGTTATGACATAAGAAATTAATTACAAACGTAATTTTAAAAATGTAAAAATCACAAACACATGGAGGCTAAACAATACGTTACTAAATAACCGAGAGATCACCAGAGAAATCAAAGAGGAAATCAAAAAATACCTAGAGACAAATGAGAACGAAAACATGACAATCCAAAACCTATGAGATGCAGCAAAAGCAATTCTAGAAGGGAAGTTCATAGCAATACAATCGTACTGCAAGAAAGAAGAAAAATCTCAAATAAACAATCTAACCTTACACCTAAAGCAACTAGAGAAAGAAGAACAAACGAAGCCCAAAGTTAGCAGAAGGAAAGAAATCATAAAGATCAGAGCAGAAATAAATGAAATAGAAACGAAGAAAACAATAGCAAAGATCAATAAAACTAAAAGCTGGCTCTTTGAGAAGATAAACAAAACTGATAAACCTTTAGCCAGACTCATCAAGAAAAAAATGGAGAGGATTCAAATCAATAAAATTAGAAATGCAAAAGGAGAGGTTACAATGGACACTGCAGAAACACAAAGCATCTTAAGAGACTACTACAAGCAAATTTATGCCAATAAAATGGACAACCTGGAAGAAATGGACAAATTCATAGAAAGGTATAACCTTCTAAGACTGAACCAGGAAAAAATAGAAAATATGAACAGACCAATCACAAGTAATGAAATTGAAACTGTGATTAAAAATCTTCCAACAAAAGTCCAGGAAGAGATGGCTTCACAGGTGAATTCTATCAAACATTTAGAGAAGAGCTAACACCCACCCTTCTCAAACTCTTCCAAAGAACTGCAGAGGAAGGAACACCCCCAAACATATTCTACAAGGTGAATGTCACCCTGATACCAAAACCAGACAGAGATACTACAAAAAAAGAAAATTACAGACTGATATCACAAATGAATATAGATGCAAAATCCTCAACAAAATACTAGCAGAATCCACCAATACTTTAAAAGGATCATACACCATGATCAAGTGGGATTTATCCCAAGGATGCAAGGGTTCGTCAATGTACGCACATGAATCAATGTGATACACCATATTACCAAATTGAAGAATAAAAACCATATGATCATCTCAATAGATGCAGAAAAAGCTTTCAATAAAATTCCACACCCATTTATGATACTCTCCAGAAAGTGGGCATAGAGGGAGCCTACTTCAACATAATAAAGGCCATATATGACAAACCCACAGCAAACATCATTCTCAATGGTGAAAAACTGAAAGCATTTCCTCTAAGATCAGGAATGAGACAAGGATGTCCACTCTCACCACTATTATTCAACATAGTTTTGGAAGTCCTAGCCATGGCAATCAGAGAAGAAAAAGAAATAAAAGGAATACAAATTGGAAAAGAAGAAGTAAAACTGTCACAGTTTGCAGATGACATAATAGTATACATACAGAATCCTAAAGATTCCACCAGAAAATTACTAGAGCTAATCAATGAATGTGGTAAAGTTGCAGGATACAAAATTAATGCAGAGAAATCTCTTGCCTTCCTATACACTAATGATGAAAAATCTGAAAGAGAAATTAAGGAAACACTCCCATCTACCATTGCCACAAAAAGAATAATATATCTAGGAATAAACCTACCTAAGGAGGTAAAAGACCTGTACTCAGAAAACTATGACACTAATGAATGAAATCAAAGATGACACAAACAGATGGAGAGATACACCATGTTCTGGATTGGAAGAATCAATATTGTGAAAATGACCGTACTACTCAAAGCAATCTACAGATTCAATGCAATCCCTATAAAATTACCAATGGCATTTTTTTTCTTTTTCTTTTTTTTTTTTTTTTACAAAACTAGAACAAAAAGTCTTAAAATCTGTATGGAGACACAAAAGACTCCGAATAGCCACAGCAATCTTGAGGGGAAAAAAATGGAGCTGGAAGATTGAGGCTCCCCAACTTTAAACTATGCTACAAAGCTACAGTAATCAAGACAATATGGTACTGGCACAAAAACTGAAATACAGATCAATGGAACAGGATAGAAAGCCCAGAAATTAACCCATGCACCTATGGTCAACTAATCTTTGACAAAGGAGGCAAGGATATACAATGGAGAAAAGACAGTCTCTTCAATAAGTAGTGCTGGGAAAGCTGGACAGCTACATGTAAAAGAATGAAATTAAAACACTCCCTGACATCATATACAAATATAAACTCAAAATTGATTACATACCTAAATGTAAGACCAGACACTATATAACTCTTACAGGAAAACATAGGAAGAACACTCTTTGCCATAAGCCACAGCAAGATCTTTTTTGACCCACCTCCTAGAGTAATGGAAATAAAAACAAAAATAAACAAATGGGACCTAATGAAACTTAAAAGCTTTTGCACAGCAAAGGTAACTATAAACAAGACAAAAAGACAACCCTCAGAATGGGAGAAAATACTTGCAAATAGATCAGTGGACAAAGGATTAATCTCCAAAATATATAACAGCTCATGGAGCTCAATATTAAGAAAACAAACAACCCAATCCAAAAATGGGCAGAAGACCTAAATAGACACCTCTCCAAAGAAGACATACAGATGGCCAAGAGGCACATGAAAAGCTGCTCAGATCACTAATTATTAGAGAAGTGCAAATCCAAATTACAATGAGGTGTCACCTTCACTGGTTACAACGGGCATCACCAGAAAATCTACAAACAACAAATGCTGGAGAGGATATGGACAAAAGGGAAGCCTCTTGCACTGTTGGTGGGAGTGTAAACCGATACAGCCACTATGGAGAACAGTATGGAAGTTCCTTAAAAAACTAAAAATAGAATTACCATATGATCCAGCAATCCCACTACTGGGCATATACCCAGAGAAAATCATAAATCAAAAGGGCACCCCAAAGTTCACTGCAGCTCTATTTACAACAGCCAGGTCATGGAAGCAACCTAAATGCCCATCGACAGATGAATGGATAAAGAAGATGTGGTACATATATACAACAGAATATTACTCAGCCATAAAATCGAACGAAAATTTGTCATTTGTAGGGAAGTGGGTGGACCTAGAGACTGTTATATGGAGTGACGTAAGACAGAAAAAGAAAAACAAATACAGTAAATTAACGCCTATATGTGGAATAGAAAAATGTTACAGATGAACCGGTTTTCAAGGCAGAAATAGAGACACCGATGTAGAGAACAAATGTATGGACCCAAGGGGGGAAAGTGAGGGTGGGGGGTGGGATGAACTGGAAGATTGAGATTGACATATATATACACTAATATGTATAAAATATATAACTAATAAAAAACCTGATGTATAAAAAATAAATAAAAGAAAAAAAGAAAAAGGTAGAGGATGCAAATCAATAAAATTAGAAATGAAAAAGGAGAAATCACAACTGACACTGCAGAAATACAAAGGATTATAAGAGACTACTACAAACAACTATATGCCAATAAAATGGACAACCACGAAGAAATGGACTAATTCTTTGAAAGGTAGAATTTTCCAAGACTGAACCAGGAACAGTTAGAAAATATAAACAGACCTATCACAAGTAATGAAATTGAAACTGTAATTAAAAGTCTTCCAACAGCAAAAGTCCAGGACCAGATGGCTTCACTGGCGAATTCTATAAAACATTTAGAGAAGCACTAACACCCGTCCTTCTCAAACTCTTCCAAAAAATCGAAGAGGATGAATACTCCCAAATTCATTCTACAAGGTGACCATCACCCTGATACCAAAACCAGAAAAAGATATCACAAAAAATGAAAATTACAGACCAATATCAGTGATGAACATAGATGCAAAAATCCTGAACAGAATACTAGCAAACAGAATCCAAAAACACATTAAAAGGATCATACACCATGATCAAGCGGAATTTATCCCAGGGATGCAAGGATTATTCAATACATGCAAATCAATCAATGTGATACACCACATTAACAAATTGAAGGATAAAAACCATATGATCATCCCAATAGATGCAGAAAAAGCTTTCGACAAAATTCAACAACAATTTATGATAAAAACCCTCCAGAAAGTAGGCATAGAGGGAACCTACTGCAACATAATAAAGTCCATATATGATAAACCCACAGCAAATATCACTCTCAATGGTGAAAAACGTAAAGCATTTCCTCTAAGATCAGGAATAAGACAAGGATGTCCACTCTCGCCACTATTATTCAACATAGTTTTGGAAGTCCTAGCCACAGCAATCAGAGAAGAAAGAGAAATAAAAGGAATACAAATTGGAAAAGAAGAAGTAAAATTGTCACTGTTTGCAGATGACATGATACTATACATAAAAAATCCTAAAGATGCCACCAGAAAACTACTAGAACTAATCAATGAATTTGGTAAGGTTGCAGGATACAAAAGTAATGCACAGAAATCTCTTGCATTCTTATACACTAACGATGAAAAATCTGAAAGAAAAATTAAGGAAACACTCCCATTTACCATTGCAACAAAAAGAATAAAATACCTAGGAATAAACATACCTAAGGAGACAAAAGACTTGTATGCAGAAAACTATAAGACACTGATGAAAGAAATTAAAGATGATACCAGCAGATGGAGAGATATACCATGTTCTTGGATTGGAAGAATCAACATTGTGAAAATGACTATACTACCCAAAGCAATCTACAGATTCAATGCAATCCCTATGAAACTACCACTGGCATTTTTCATAGAATTAGAACAAAAAATTTCACAATTTGTATGGAAACACAAAAGATACCGAATAGCCAAAACAATCTTGAGAAAGAAAAATGGAGCTAGAGGAATCAGGCTCCCCAACTTCAAACTATACCACAAAGCTACAGTAATCAAGACAGTATGGTACTGGCACAAAAACAGAAATATAGATCAATGGTACAAGATAGAAAGCCCAGAGATAAACCCATACACATATGGTCACCTAATTTATGATAAAGGAGGCAAGAACATACAATGGGGAAAAGACAGCCTCTTCAATAAGTGGTGCTGGGAAAACTGGACAGCTACATGTGAAAGAATGAAATTAGAACACTACCTAACACCATACACAAAAATAAACTCCAAATGGATTAAAGACTTAAGTGTAAGACCAGACACTATAAAACTCTTAGTGGAAAACATAGGAAAAACACTCTATGACATGAATCACAGCAAGATCTTTTTTGACCCACCTCCTAGAGTAACGGAAATAAAAACAAAAATAAACAAATGGGACTTAATTAAAGGTAAAAGCTTTTGCACAGCAAAGGAAACCATAAACAAGACAAAAAGTCCACTCAGAATGGGAGAAAATATTTGAAAATGAAGCAAGAGACCATGGATTAATCTCCAAAATATATGAACAGCTCATGGAGCTCAATATCAGAAAAACAAAGAATCCAGTTAAAAAATGGGTAGAAGACCTAAATAGACATTTCACCAAGGAAGTCATACAGATGGCTAAGAGGCACATGAGAAGATGCCCAGCATCACTGGTTATTAGGGAAATGAGGATCGGGGCTACAGTGAAGTATCACCTCACACTGGTTTGAATGGCCATCATCAAAAAATCTACAAACAATAAATGCCAGAGAGGGTGTGGAGAAAGGGGAGCCCTTTTGCACTGTTGGTGGGAATGTAAATTGATACAGCCACTATGGAGAACAGTATGCAGGTTCCTTAAAGAACTGAAAATAGAAGTACCATATGACCCAGCAGTCCCACTACTGGGCATATACCCTGAGAAAACCATAATTCAAAAGGATACATTTACCTCAATGTTCATTGCAGCACTATTTACAATGGCCAGGAAATGGAAATAACCTGGGTGTCTAACGATGGATGAATGGATAAAGAAGATGCGGTACATATATACAATATAATATTAGCCATAAAAAGGAATGAAATTGGGTCATTTGTAGAGATGTGGATGGACCTAGAGTCTGTCATACAGATTGAAGTAAGCCAGAAATAGAAAAACAAATATCGTTTATTAACGCATATATGTGGAATCTAGAAAAAATGGTACCGATGAATCTATTTGTAGTGTAGGAATTGAGACGTAGACATAGAGAACAGACATGTGGACACTTGGGTGGAAGGAGAGGGTGGGACGAATTGCGAGATTAGGTTTGACATAAATACACTACCATGTGTAAATAGATAGCTAGTGGGAACCTCCTGTATAGCACAAGGAGCTCAGCTCAGTGCTCTGTGACAACCTAGATGGGTGGGATGGGGGTGGGGTGGGAGAGAGGTCCAAGAGGGAGGGAATACAGGCATACATATAGCTGATTCACTTCAATGTACAGCAGAAATACAACACTGTAAAACAATTTTACTCCAATAAATATAAAATAAATAAAAAATAAAATCTAGTCTCTTAAGCAACTTTGAAGTTTATAATACAGTATTGTTGACTATAATCACTATGCTGTGCATTAGATCTCTAGAACTTATATATGTATAGTTGCAAGTTTGTGCCCTTGAATAATGTCACTCTAATTCCCCCTTTTCCAAGCTGCTGGCAACAACCATTCTAATTTGTTTTCATAAATACGGCTCTATAAGATTCTACATGTATGGGACATCATGCAGTGTTTGTCTACCTCTGGCTGACGTGTCTCACTTAGTATGATGTCCTCAAGGTCCAACCATGTTGTCACAAATGGCAGGATTTTCTTCTTTTCCATGTCATATAATATTCCATTATATATAATTTTTTTTAATATATATAGTATATATATTGCTTTTTTAAAAAATCCATTCATCCATTGACAGCCACTCAGTTTGTTTTCATGTCTTGGCTGTTTGGATAATGCAATGGACATGTGAGTGCATTTATCTCCTCAATATACTGTTCTAGTTTAGTTCAGATGTATGCCCAGAAGTGGGGTTGTGAATCATATGATAGTTCTACTTTTTAGTTTTGTGGAGGAACCTCTGCTGTTTTTCATAGAGGCTACAATGATTTGCATTCCCACCAACAGTGTACAGGGGTTCCCTTTTCTCTACATCCTCAGTGACATGTTATCTCCTGTATCCTTGATGTTAGTCATTGTATATGACGTGAGGTGGTGTCTGTGGTTTTGATTTGCATTTCCCTGATGATTGGTGACGTTGAGCATCTTTTCATATATTTGTTGGCCCTCTGGATGACTTCTTTGGAAGTAAGTCTGTTTTGTTCCTCCCACATTTTTAATTGGATTACTTGGGGGTTTTTTGTTGTTATTATTGAGTTGTATGAGTTTTTGTGTGTATTTTAATTTAAACTCATTATCTGATGTATGATTTGCAGATATTTTCTCTCATTCCAAAGTTGCCTTTTCATTTTGTTGATTGTTTCAGACCAATTTCCTTAGATGTAGATGCAAAAATTCCCAGTAAAATACTAACAAACTAAATATACCAACTATAAAATAATCATAAACACAACCAAGCATTATTAATCCCCAAAACACAAAATTGGTTTAATTAAATAATATAGCATATTAATAGATAGAAAGCTAAAAACCACACAATTATGTAAATGGAGAAGAAAACGTTTGTTAACATGCAAAAACCCTGCATGGTAAAAATGCTCAATAAACATGCAATAGAAGGGGACTTCACCCTGATAAGGAACATATATGCTTTTCCATTTCACTGATTATTTCCTTCGCTGTGTAGAAGCTTTTGAGTGTGAAGTATATAGTCCCAGTTTTCTATTTTGGTTTTGTCACCTGTGATTTTGGTGTCATATCTACGAAATCATTGTCAAGACCAATGTCAAAAAAGTTTTCCCCTGATTTCTCTGAAGTGTTTTACAGATCCAATTCTGTGTTTGTCTTGCTTACAAATGGAATATTGTTTGGCCTTAAAGTGGAGTCAGGTCCCGCCATTTGGGACAACATGAATAAGCATACAGACATTGTGGTAAGTGAAATAATCCAGTTACAGAAGGACAAATATTGCATGATTCCACTTATATGAGGTTTCTAAAACAGTCTAAGTCATAGAAGCAGAGTAGAATGAATGGTGGTTGTCAGGGGCTGGGGGAAGGGGAAGTGGGAAATTGTTCTTCAGTGGGTATAAAGTTTTTTTACTCAAGGTGAATAAAGCTATGGCTAACAATATGGAATTGTGAATTTTATAATATGTTAAAGGAATGGATTTTACATGAAGTGTTCATTTCAAAAAAAACTATAAAGGAACATATGGGAATCTGTGGAGGTGGTCAATATGGTTTCTGCCTTAATGTAGTGGTAGTATCATATGGGTATGTATATGTACAATCTCAACAAAAGGTATACCTAAATGTGTGCAATTTTTGTGTATCAATTCTATTTCAATAAAGCTAGAAAGGAGCATATATGAAAACAAAAATAAATAAATAAATAAAAATAAATCAGTGGAATACGATAGACAGCCCAGAAGCAGACCCACACAAAAATAGTTAATTGATATTTGACAAAAAGGCCAAGGCAGTTCATTGGGGAAAGAACAGTCTCTTCAACAAATGCTAAAATTCTAGTTGTAAAATTAACAGTTTCTGGGGATGAAAAAATTGCTGCTGAACAATTAGACATCTATATGCAAAAAAAAAAGGAAGAAGGAAAAGAAGAAGAAGCAGCAGCAGAAGCTAACTTATACCTTTCACAAAGTAACTCAAAATGATCGCAGATCTAAATATAAAATGTAATACTATAAAACTTCTAGAAGAAATCATAGGAGACAATCTACACGACCTTGAGTTTGGCAATGAGTTTTTAGATACAACAACAAAAGCAGAGGCAATAAAAGAAAAAATTGATGTACTGGACATTATCAAAATTTAAAAATTTTGCCCTTCAAAAGTCACTGCTAAGAGAATCAAAACACAAGACACAGACCAGAAGAAAATATTTGTAAACCGATACATATGATAAAGGACTTATATCCAAAGTATACAAAGAACTCCTAAAACTCAACAGTATGAAAACAACAAACAAACGAACAAAAATTTTAAAATGGGCAAAGGATCTGGACACCAGCCAAAAAATACACAGGTGGCAAATAAGCATATGAAAAGATGTTCAACAACACTTGTCATTAGGGAATTGCAAATTAAAATGAAAATAAGATATCATACACACCTATTAGGATGGCTAAAATCCTAAAAGAAAATTGAAACAAAGAAGACAATACCAAATGTTCGTGAGGATGTGGAGCAACAGAACTGTTTCCTGATGGGTGTGGATGAAAAATGTTACAGCCACTTTGGTAGACAGGTTGACAGCTCCCTACAAAACTAAACATACTCTTACAATGCAGTCCAGCAACCACACTGCTATGTATGTGTCCATTTGAATACTTATGTCATACAAAAACTTACACACAGATTTCTATAGCAGTTCTATTCATACGTGCAATAACTAGAAGTGACCAAGGCTTCTTTGAATGGGTGAATAAATAAACAAACTGGTATATCTATATAATGGAATATTATTTAGTGATAAAAATGAGCTATAAGCCATGAATGCATTGAAGAACCTTAAGTGTATATTGCTGAGTGAAAGAAACCATTCTGAATGACTAAATATGGTATGATTCCCATTATATAACATTCTGGAAAAAGCCAAAACTATTTAGACAGTAGAATGATCAGCAGCTAGTAGAGGGTGTGGGGAGGGGAGATGATGAGGCACAGGAGATTTTTAGGGCAGTAAAATTATTTTGTATGACATAATAATAGTGGTTGAAAGACATTATACATTTTTCAAAATCCATAAAACTTTACAGCACAAACACTGAATCTCAATGTGTGCAGTTATTAAAAAAAATATTTAGGAGTTTGAAGGATCCAGTGAAGGACTGTGAACTGTGAGAAGACAGTCAGTGTTACAAATGTATGAAACAACCTAACTGAAGGAGTTGGGGGCGGGGGAAAGGCACTGACCTATTAACTTTGGAAATGAGTGGAGCCTGTAAGATTAAAAGCAAAAACAACTGTCCATGAGCAACTGTACTGAGGTTTATAAAGTTGTCTCCTACAGCATAGGTTAAAAATTCTGAAACTGCAATACATGTATACTGGAACTGGGCAGTAATGTAAATGAATAGTTCATGGTGGGAATCAGGTTTCTTACTGTTAGAGTGAGAGTTTACAGGTAAGAAAGTGGAGGAAGCTACAATGATTTCTGTGGTAATAATGAATAGAGCTGGAGACATCAGTATAAACTCATGTTTAGCTTAACATAGATACAAGTAGTTAAACATAGTTATGCATATGTCTATATAATACAAAAACATATATAACAGATTAACTTATGCATTAGTATTTCCTTCTTCTGTCAATTGAGATAGAATAGAAGCAATGATTCTATGAATCTATTAAGAACAGAAGATCCACCAGAGGGCAGACAGTAGAAGCAAGAAGAACTACAATCCTGCAGCCTGTGGAACAATAACCACAACAAGATGAAAAGGCAGAGGGCTATGCATCAGATGAAGGAACAAGATAAAACCCCAGAAAAACAACTAAATCAAGTGGAGAGAGGAAAAATTCCAGACAAAAAATTCAGAATAATGATAGTGAAGATGATCCAGGACCTCAGAAAAAGAATGGAGGCAAAGATCGAGAAGATTCAAGAAATGTTCAACAAAGATCTAGAAAAATTAAAAAACAAACAGAAATGAACAATATAATAACTGAAATGAAAAATACACAAGAAGGAATCAATAGCAGAATAACTGAGGAAGAAGAATGGATAAGTAACCTGGAAGACAGAATGGTGGAAATAACTGCTGTGGAACAGAATAAAGAAAAAAGAATGAAAAGAAACGAAGACAGCCTAAGAGACTTCTGGGACAACATTAAACGAAACAACATTCACATTATAAGGGTCCCAGAAGGAGAAGAGAGAGAGAAAGGACCCGAGAAAATATTTGAAGAGATTATAGTCAAAAACTTCCCTAATATAGGAAAGGAAATAGCCACCCAAGTCCAGCAAGCGCAGAGAGTCCCATACAGGATAAACCCAAGGAGAAACATGCCGAGACACACAGTAATCAAACTGGCAAAAATTAAAAACAAAGAAAAATTATTGAAAGCAGCAAGGGAAAAATGACATATAATATACAAGGGAACTCCCATAAGGTTAACAGCTAATTTCTCAGCAGCAACTCTACAAGCCAGAAGGGAGTGGCATGGTATAATTAAAATGATGAAAAGGAAGAACCTACAACCAAGATTACTCTACCCAGCAAGGATCTCATTCAGGTTCGATGGAGAAATCAAAAGCTTTACAGACAAGCAAAAGCTAAGAGAATTCAGCACCACCAAACCAGCTCTACAATAAATGCTAAAGGAACTTCTCTAGGTGGGAAACACAAGAGAAGAATAGGACCTACAAAAACAAACCCAAAACAATTAAGAAAATGATAACAGGAACATACATATCGATAATTACCTTAAACGTCAATGGATTAAATGCTCCAACTAAAAAACACAGGATTGCTGAATGGATATAAAAACAAGACCGATATATATGCTGTCTACAAGAGACCCACTTCAGACCTAGGAACACATACAGACTGAAAGTGAGGGGATAGAAAAAGATACTCCATGCAAAAGGAAAGCAAAAGAAAGCTGGAGTAGTAATACTCATATCAGATAAGATAGATTTTATTTTTTATTTTTTTTAACATCTTTGAGTATAATTGCTTTACAATGGTGTGTTAGTTTCTGCTTTATAACAAAGTGAATCAGTTATACATATACATATGTTCCCATATCTCTTCCCTCTTGCGTCTCCCTCCCTCCCACCCCTCTAGGTGGTCACAAAGCACTGAGCTGATCTCCCTGTGCTATGGGGCTGCTTCCCACTAGCTATCTATTTTATATTTGGTAGTGTATATATGTCCATGCCACTCTCTCACCCTGTCACATCTTACCCTTCCCCCTCCCCATATCTTCAAGTCCATTCTCTAGTAGGTCTGTGTCTTTATTCCCATCTTGCCACTAGGTTCTTCATGACCTTTTTTTTTTCCCTTAGATTCCATATATATGTGTTAGCACACTGTATTTGTTTTTCTCTTTCTGACTTACTTCACTCTGTATGACAAACTCTAACTCCATCCACCTCACTACAAATAACTCCATTTCGTTTCTTTTTATGGCTGATTAATATTCCATTGTATATATGTGCCACATCTTCTTTATCCATTCATCGGATGATGGACACTTAGGCTGCTTCCATGTCCTGGCTGTTGTAAATACAGCTGCAATGAACATTTTGGTACATGACTCTTTTTTTTTTTTTAAATACATAAGTAGTTTTTTTTTTTTTTAATTTATTTATTTATTTTTATTTTTAGCTGTGTTGGATCTTCGTTTCTGTGCGACGGCTTTCTCTAGTTGCGGCGAGCGGGGGCCACTCTTCATTGTGGTGCGTGGGCCTCTCACTATCGCGGCCTCTCTTGTTGCGGAGCACAGGCCCCAGAAGCGCAGGCTCAGTAATTGTGGCTCACGGGCCCAGTTGCTCTGCGGTATGTGGGATCTTCCCAGACCAGGGGTCGACCCCGTGTCCCCTGCATTGGCAAGCAGAGTCTCAACCACTGTGCCCCCAGGGAAGCCTGCATGACTCTTTTTGAATTATGGTTTTCTCACGGTATATGCCCAGTAGTGGGATTGCTGGGTCGTATGGTAGTTCTATTTGTAGTTTTTTAAGGAACCTCCATACTGTTCTCCATAGTGGCTGTATCAATTTACATTCCCACAAACAGTGCAAGAGTGTTCCCTTTTCTCCACACCCTCTCCAGCATTTATTGTTTCTAGACTTTTTGATGATGGCCATTCTGACCGGTGTGAGATGATATCTCATTGTAGTTTTGATTTGCATTTCTCTAATGATTAATGATGTTGAGCATTCTTTCATGTGTCTGTTGGCAATCTGTATATCTTCTTTGGAGAAATGTCTATTTAGGTCTTCTGCCCATTTTTGGATTGGGTTGTTTGTTGTTTTGTTATTGAGTTGCATGAGCTGCTTGTAAATCTTGGAGATTAATCCTTTGTCAGTTGCTTCATTTGCAAATATTTTCTCCCATTCTGAGGGTTGTCTTTTGGTCTTGTTTATGGTTTCCTTTGCTGTGCAAAAGTTTTTAAGTTTCGTTAGGTCCCGTTTGTTTATTTGTGTTTTTATTTCCATTTCTCTAGGAGTTGGGTCAAAAAGGATCTTGCTGTGATTTATGTCATAGAGTGCTCTGCCTATGTTTTCCTCTAAGAGTTTGATAGTGTCTGGCCTTACATTTAGGTCTTTAATCCATTTTGAGTTTAGTTTTGTGTATGGTGTTAGGGAGTGTTCTAATTTCATACTTTTACATGTACCTGTCCAGTTTTCCCAGCACCACTTATTGAAGAGGCTGTCTTTTCTCTTTTGTATATTCTTGCCTCCTTTATTCAAAGATAAGGTGACCATAAGTGCGTGGGTTTATCTCTGGGCTTTCTATCCTGTTCCATTGATCTATGTTTCTGTTTTTGTGCCAGTACCAAACTGTCTTGATTACCGTAGCTTTGTAATATAGTCTGAAGTCAAGGAGCCTGATTCCTCCAGCTCCATTTTTCGTTCTCAAGATTGCTTTGGCTATTCGGGGTCTTTTGTGTTTCCATACAAAAAATAGACTTTAAAATAAAGAATGTTACGAGAGACAAAGAAGGACACTACCTAATAATCAAGGGATCAAACCAAGGGGAAGATATAACAATTATAAATATATATGTACCCAACATAGGAGCACCTCAATACATAAGGCAACTGCTAACAGCTCTAAAAGAGGAAATCGACAGTAACACAATAATAGTGGGGGACTTTAACACATCACTTACACCAATGCACAGATCATTAAACAGAAAATTAATAAGGAAACAGAAGCTTTAAATGACACAATAGACCAGATAGATTTAATTGATATTTATAGGACATTCCACCCAAAAACAGCACATTACACTTTCTTCTCAAGTGCACATGGAACTTCTCCAGGATAGGTCACATCTTGGGTCACAAATCAAGCCTTGGTAAATTTAAGAAAATTGAAATCATATCCAGCATCTTTTCTGACCACAATGCTGTGAGATTAGAAATCAATTACAGGGAAAAACACGTAAAAACCACGAACACGTGGAGGCTAAACACTACGTTACTAAATAACCAAGAGAACACTGAAGAAATCAATGAGGAAATAAAAAAATACGTGGAGACAAATGATAATGAAAACACAACAATCCAAAACCTGTGGGATGCGGCAAAAGCAATTCTAAGAGGGAAGTTTATAGCTATACAAGCCTACCTCAAGAAACAAGAAAAATCTCAAAAAAACAATCTAACCTTACATCTAAAGGAACTAGAGAAAGAAGAACAAACAAAACCCAAAGTTAGCAGAAGGAAAGAAATCATAAAGATCAGAGCATAAATAAATGAAATAGAAACAAAGAAGACAATAGCAAAGATCAATAAAACTAAAAGCTAGTTCTTTGAGAAGATAAACAAAATTGATAATCCATTAGCCAGACTCATCAAGAAAAAGAGGGAGAGGACTCAAATCAATAAAATTAGAAATGAAAAAGGAGAAGTTACAACAGACACCACAGAAATACATAGCATCCTGAGAGACTACTACAAACCACTCTATGCCAAAAAAATGGACAACCTGGAAGAAATGGACAAATTCTTAGAAAGGTACGACCTTCCAAGACTGAACCACGAAGAAATAGAAAATATGAACACACCAATCACAAGTAATGAAATTGAAACTGTGATTTAAAATCTTCCAACAAACAAAAGTCAAGGACCAGATGGCTTCACAGTTGAATTCTATCAAACATTTAGAGAAGAGCTAACATCCATCCTTCTCAAACTCTTACAAAAAATTTCAGAGGAAGGAACACTCCCAAACTCATTCTATGAGGCCACCATCACCCTGATACCAAAACCAGACAAAGATATTACAAAAAAGGAAAATTACAGACCAATATCACTGATGAACATAGATGCAAAAATCCTCAACAAAATACTAGCAACAGAATCCAACAACACATGAAAAGGATCATACACCATGATCAAGTGGGATTTATCCCAGGGATGCAAGGATTCTTCAATACATGCAAATCAATCTAGGTGATACACCATATCAACAAATTGAAGAATAAAAACCATATGATCATCTCAATAGAAGCAGAAAACGCTTTTGACAAAATTCAACACCAATTTATGATAAAAACTCTCTAGAAAGTGGCATAGAGGGAACCTACCTCAACATAATAAAGGCCATATACGACAAATCCACAGCAAACATCATTCTCAATGGTGAAAAACTGAAAGCATTTCCTGAAGATCAGGAACAAGACAAGGATGTCCACTCTCATCACTATTATCCAACATAGTTTTGGAAGTCCTAGTCACGGCAATCAGAGAAGAAAAAGAAATAAAAGGAATACAAATTGGAAAAGAAGAAGTAAAACTGTCACTCTTTGCAGATGACATGATACTATACATAGAGAATCCTGAAGATGCCACCAGAAAACTCCTAGAGCTAATCAATGAATTTGGTAAAGTTGCAGGATACAAATTTAATGCACAGAAATCTCTTGCATTCTTATACACTAATGATGAAAAATCTGAAAGAGAAAGTAAGGAAACACTCCCATTTACCAATGCAACAAAAAGAATAAATACGTAGGAATAAACCTACAGAGGGAGACAAAAGACCTGTATGCAGAAAACTATAAGACACTGATGAAAGAAATTAAAGATGATACCAACAGATGGAGAGATATACCATATTCTTGGATTGGAAGAATCGATACTGTGAAAATGACTATACTACCCAAAGCAATCTACAGATTCAATGCAATCCCTATCAAATTACCAATGGCATTTTTTACGGAACAAGAACAAAAAAAATCTTAAAATTTGTATGGAGACACAAAAGACCCTGAATAGGCAAAGCAGTCTTGAGGGAAAAAAAACCGGAGCTGTAGGAATCGTACTCTTTGACTTCAGACTATACTACAAAGCTAAAGTAATCAACACAATATGGTACTGGCACAAAAACGGAAATATAGATCAGTGGAACAAGATAGAAAGCCCAGAGATAAACACATGCACCTATCGTCCACTCATCTATGACAAAGGAGGCAAGGATATATAATGGAGAAAAGACAGTCTCTTCAATAAGTGGTGCTGGGAAAACTGGACAGCTACATGTAAAAGAATGAAATTAGAACACTCCCTAACACCATACACAAAAATAAACTCAAAATGGATTAGAAACCTAAATGTAAGACTGGACACTATAAAACTCTTAGAGGAAAACATAGGAAAAACACTCTTTGACATAAATCACAGCAAGATCTTTTTGGATCCACTTCCCAGAGTAATAAAAATAAAAACAAAAATAAACAAATGGGATCAAATGAAACTTAAAAGCTTTTGCAAAGCAAAGGAAACTACAAACAAGATGTAAAGACAACCCTCAGAATGGGAGAAATTATTTGTAAACGAATCAATGGACAAAGGATTAATCTCCAAAATATATAAACAGCTCATGCAATTCAGTATTAAAAAAACAAACAACCCAATCCAAAAATGGGTAGAAGACCTAAATAGACATTTCTCCAACAAAGACATACAGATGGCCAAGAAGCACATGAAAAGCTGCTCAACATCACTAATTATTAAAGAAATGCAAATCAAAACTACAATGAGGTATCACCTCACACCAGTTAGAATGGGCATCATCAGAAAATCTACAAACAACAAATGCTGGAGAGAGTGTGGATTAAAGAGACCCCTCTTGCACTGTTGGTGGGAATAAATTGATACAACCACTATGGAGAACAGTGTGGAAGTTCCTTAAAAAACTAAAACTAGAATTACCATATGACCCAGCAATCCCACTACTGGTCATATACCCTGGGAAAACCATAATTCAAAAAGACACATGCACCCCAATGTTCATTGCAGCACTATTTACAATAGCCAGGTCATGGAAGCAACCTAAGTGCCCATCATCAGATGAATGGATAAAGAAGATGTGGCACATATATACAATGGAATATTAATCAGCCATAAAAAGAAACGAAATGGAGTTATTTGTAATGAGGTGGATGGAGTTAGAGTCTGTCATACAGAGTGAAGTAAGTCAGAAAGAGAAAAACAAATAGAGTATGCTAACACATATATATGGAATCTAAGTGTTAAAAAAAAGTCATGAAGAACCTAGGGGCAAGATGGGAATAAAGACACAGACCTACTAGAGAATGGACTTGAGGATATGGGGAGGGGGAAGGGTAAGCTGTGACAAAGTGAGAGAGTGGCATGGACATATATACACTACCAAACGTAAAATAGATAGCTAGTGGGAAGCAGCCGCATAGCACAGGGAGATCAGCTCTGTGCTCTGTGACCACCTAGAGGGGTGGGATAGGGAGGGTGGGAGGGAGGGAGATGCAAGAGGGAAGAGATGTGGGGACATATGTATATGTATAACTGATTCACTTTGTTATAAAGCAGAAACTAACACACCATTGTAAAGCAATTATACTCCAATAAAGATGTTAAAAAAAAATAAAGACATATAGTAGAATGATCATTAAACAGTTTCTACTGTACCCCATGTCAAACCATATGCTCCTAAATACCATGTGCCACGAAACCAAAAATGGCATACGTTGTAATGCTGACAGTAGTCTTATCCCCAGCACTGGGACATCTTCAAATAAAAATGGCATCTAATATTATAAAATTATTTTTCATAACCTTCAGAACTAAAGACTAAATTGGATAATATTCAGTGGAAGAATGATTAAACAAATAAATGAATTAACATCCTGAAAAAAAAAAAAGAAAATCCTAGGGAATCTATAAATATGTTACTAAAACTAATAAATGATTTTAGCATGCTTGCAGGATACAAGATTAATATAGAGAAATTAATGTGTTTCTGTATACTGGTAATGAGAAATTGGAAATTGAAATTAAAAATACAACACTCTTTACAATAGTATATAAGATATGAAATATTTAGGGATAAATTTGTCAAATTATGCACAAGACCTATCCACTGCAAACTATCAAACATTGTTGGGAAAAATTAAAGAAGACCTAAATAAGTGGAGAGATATGCTTTATTCATGGATAGGAATCCTCAGTATTGTTGAGATAACAATATTCTCTAAATTGATCTACCTATTCAATGTAACTGCAAACAAAATTCACTCAGGACTTTTTTGTAGAAATTGACAAGCAATTTTCTAAACTTTGTATCAAAATGAAATGGGCTTAGAATTGCCGAAATAACTTTAAAAGAGAAGAACAAATTTGGGGTCTTGTACAACTTATTTCAAGACTTATTTTAATACATATAAACAATGGTCTATTACTCAGCCATAAAAAGGAACAAAATTGGGTTATTTGTAGAGACGTGGATGGACCTAGAGAGTGTCACACAGAGTGAAGTAAGTCAGAAAAAGAAAAACAAATATTGTATATTAACGCATACGTATGGAATCTAGAAAAATGGTATAGATGATCTTATTTGCAAAGCAGAAACAGAGACACAGATGTAGAGAATAAATGTATGGATACCAAGAGGGAAATGGGGGGTGGGAGGAACTGGGAGATTGGGATTGACACATATACACTATTGATACTATGTATAAAATAGATAACTAATGAGAACATACTGTATAGCACAGGGAACTCTACTTAACGCACCATGATGACCTAAATGGGGAGGAAATCCAAAAAAGAGGGGATACATGTATATGTATAGCTGATTCATTTTGCTGTACAGTAGAAACTAACATGACATTGTAAAGCAACTATACTCCAATAAAAATTAATTTAAAAATAAATAAATAAACAGTGATCAAAATATTATGGTACTAGCGTAAAGACAGAAGATGGTTTATTGGAATAGAGTGTTCAGATAAAGACACACACATATATATGTTCAATTCATTTTTTTACAAATTTACCAAAGCAATTCAGTGAGAACAGGATGCTCTTTATAATATATTGTGCTTGAACATATGCAAAAATGTTCTTTATAGTACCATATACAATAATTAACTTGAAATTGATCACAGACCTAAAGAGCTAAAACTTTTAAAGTTTAGAAAAAAATCTTAGTTACCTATTTTCTTGGCTAAGATTTCTTAAGTATTATACAACCTTCACTATAAATGGAAAAAGTCAATAAACGGACTTTATAAAAATTAAGAACTTTTGATCTTCAAATAGCATGGACAAGAAAATGAAAAGCAGGCCACAGACCAGGAAAGTATATTTTTGCAAAACATGTATCCAACCAAGGATCTGCATCTAGAATATATGAACTCTTACAATTTGATAAGAGGGCAATCAAGAAGACAATTTTAACATGGGCAAGACAGTTGCTCAGACACTTCACCAAATAAGATATACAGTTGGCAAATAAGCACATGGAAATTTGCTGCCAACATTATTATTCAAAGGCAAATTAAAACTACAAAGAGATACCAGTGTACTGCTACTAAAATGACTAAAATTAGAAACACTGACCAACTAGAGCAACTAGAAGTCTCATACACTGGGATTGTAAAATGGTTTCATACATTTTGGAAAAGAGTTTGGCAGTTTCTTAAAAAGTGATCCATATTACCTGGCCATTCTATTTCTAGGTATTTACCTCAAAGAAATGAAATGGTATTCTCATACACAAACTTGTTCATAACTGTTCATAGCTTTGTTTGTAATAGCCCCAAACTGGAAATAACCCAAAAGTCCATCAATAAGAAGATAATAAAATTGAGATATACCCATATAATGACATATTACTTATCAATAAAAAAATGAACATATGCTACAACATGGATGAATCCCAAAATAATTATGCTGAGTGGAAGATGTGAATATACATACTGCATAACTCTATTTATATAAAATTTTGGAAAATGGAAAATATCCCATAGTGGTAGAAATCAGATCATTGGTTGCTTGTGGGGGTAGGGTGGGGTTTGGAAGGGTGGGAGGAAGGACTCACAAAGAGGAAATTTTGGGGCATATGGATGTGTCATCTTGGTTTTAGTGATAGTTTCAAGGGGATATATATTTGTCAAAACTTCTAAAATGATATACTTTAATATTTTCAACTTTTATTCAATCATTCCTTGACAAACCTTTCAATAAAAAATTGTTTTGTCTTTTTATAGACTACAGCAATTTGAATTGCTATTACTTGTTTGTTCATATTTCTCTTTTTTAGACTACAAGATCCTTTAAGTCAGGAACTCATTCTATTTTTGTTACAAGTGTGTAATACTGAGGTTACTGAAAGCAAATATAACAAATAACATGCAGAACAGTATAAGTCAATCAATGAGTACATACTACTGAATACATACAAATACTAGGGTCTTTGGGAAATTTCTTTTTTTTTTTTTTCACACACACACACCAAGCATTTGGTATTTGTATTGTATTTTATTTTTACAAGAGATAAATAAACTGACACCAAGCATTGTAAGTGGATGACCACAACAAAAGCAACAATGATTGCAATTACCAAACACGAAACACACTCATACTATGTCATAATATTGACATTCAGTCCAGTAATCCTCCACTGTAGCAGGGGGAAATTTCTTTAAACCTTATTTGAGATTATCACGTCTTGTGAAATAAGAAAAAAAAAAAATCTAGATTTTTAAAATAAAGTTAGAAATGTGCACCAGAGTAAAATAAGCAAAACTAACCATGCACTAATCTATAAAACTTGACCATAGCAATATTTAATTTCTAATATAAGCAAGATCGTTTATCAGCCCAATTGACCTCTGCTTGATACGTATGCACCTTAGATTAAATAAACCAGTGTGAAGTAAGACCCCACTTCTGAAGTCACAGCTTCAGGAAAATGGATCACTGAGAGTCAGGTGAATGAGTCTGGGAAAAGTAAGGGGACTCCTAGAAGATTTAATCTGAATAGTGGGAATATTCTCATTTGAGTCTTGAAATTTTCCTTTCTTCAGTGGCTAAGTTACATGTCTTTTCTTTTTTTTCTTTGAATGAAGATTTTAATGGTCTCCACTCACAGGAGAAGCAAAGCATACAGGCCCACAGCCCTCCATGACTCTGCTTTCTCCCCTGTGCACTGTATCCAATGTTGGGTGTTGGGGGACAGGGGTGTGTACATGGCTTATGTGGTCTAGGCCTAGATGTGGACTCCCCATCCCCTAGATTCACCTATAGTCCCTTTTCCCATTCCCCTTCAGGGGGCTCTTCCCCCCTCCTCATAAAAGTCACACTGTAACAAGGTTGAGGGAAGAGGGCACAGGGAGGGGCAGGAGGATCTAGGAATCCACATCCCAGCCTGGCCTGGCCTGAGTCAGGGTGGAGAGTGAGTGCATGTGCTTATGTGTGTGTGTCACTGGGCCTGACTGTGAGTTTTGGTCCAGTCCTGTGAGCTGCAAGTTCTTCCCCATACCAGTCCTCTTTCAGAGGTAATATCTGGTATCTCCACTGTGGTCAGCACATCTGAGCTGTTCAAACCACTTCTTTGGCAATGGTGGGGCTGCTGTGGGCGAGGCTGAGGCCTGGTGCCTCTCTGTCACCTTTGGCCCAGGCAAGGGAGGTGTGGAAGGCCAGGAGGGGAGGCCAGGAGGTCAGACTCAGGTGCTACTCCCTGGATCCCCCAGGAGCCAGTAGGCCCGAACTGGGCCTTTGCCCTTCATTTCTACATCCCCTCGAAGCTCCAGCTCGAAACCACCAAACTCCTCCGGGATAGCCTTGGTCTCAGAAGACAAGTGGATCTTCAGGGCTTCCCCATGAGACTCCATTCTTGAGGCCGTGTTGACTGTGTCCCCAAAGAGACAGTAACAGGGCATCTTCAGCCTTACCACCCCAGCACGTGCACAGGGGTCCTGCAGGGAGCTGAAGCCTATCAGCGAGGGGGTGGGAGGGGTGTTTAGCGAGTTCAGTGGGAGGAATGGAGGGTGCTCATAGGATGGGGCTAGGGTGCTCCAGGAGAGGTGGCAGGCGGGATCTGTGGCTGGTGGGAACCCAGGTGTGTGTGTATGTGTGTCTGCATGTGCGTCCAGTGGTGCTGGTCCTTTTTTTTTTTTTTTTGAAACCCTGTAGTTCAGCACTTGATGTGATTGGTTGATGCCTGATATTATTGGTCGATGTGGTTGCATTAAGAAAGCTTATGATAACCCACCCCTCCCTCCAACTCTCAATCTCTAACTTCTCCACACATTACTTTTTCTAGGGACCTCTCAGAAACACAAGCATTGTGCTTTGTGCTAATGGGGGGGTGGGGTAGGAAGAGGTACTGTCCTGAAGTACTTTATAGTCTAATTAGACAGAGAAAATATCAAAACATGACAAAATAGCCAAACTACCAGGGAAGACAGAGTTCATAGGTGGGATCTGCCTATTGGCCAGGGAAGCTTCAAAAAAAAAAAAAAAGATGGGATTTTAGCTCAATCAAATAATCAAATAGGATTACAATAGGCTAAGAGGTGGACAGAGGGCACTGAGAGGTGAGGGGACAAGGGTGAGATGAGGAAATAGGATGGAGGAAAAAATAACTTCACAAAAGTAAGCAAACTAATGAAATAAAGCTGAGTATTGCATTCAGCCAAATATCTAAACAGCAACTAGTAGTTTTAGAAGGGAAAAACAATGAAGAAAAAAAAACACCACCTGACTTAATTATTTGCAATTCTTCAAACCAGTTTATATAGGTATATATTATTTCATAAGTTATATCTTGAGTACTGGTATCACAGGTCTCTAAAATTTACTTTGTGATGCATAATCCAGAGGGTACAGATGATGATACTTAGTTTAAACTAAGTTCACTAATTGAATTCTATATGAGACCCTCAGTGAATTTATTTGGAGAATGGCTTATATCAAGTAATTGAGAGTTATTCTTTATATTACTAATGTTATATATGTATGTATGTACTAGGGCTGGATTTGTCAACTATGTAGACATAGCACCATTAATAAGATTGACTAGTTGATGGTTGGTCCATGCTATCACTGAATCATACATAATAATCTAATTCAAAGAAGAACACTAACACTAGTATAAAATTATTTAAAAAATTGCTGCTTGAGATGTCTAAATCAGCTCATGGTAAACATCCTCTGTGCTAGGTTGAAGAAGTTTAAGCCTATCCAACAATGCACACTCCCAGGAAAACATCCTCAGCTGAAGGTAGCTGACAGTGTGGGTAACCTGACTCCCAAGAAAAGATGGACAGCTTCTATAAAACCTTGAAATCAGATTCACATTATCCTTGTGAAATTATTTTAGCTATTACTCCTTGAAATAAAATGCCACTTTCATAATGACAGCAAGATTTGGGGGACATTCTGTCACTTCTGTAACCTTGAAGTTGAAACAAAATGGAACACTGGTAAAGGAAACAGTGTTTGCATTTCACAAGGAATTCTACATTTCCCATGGGTTCTCTAAGCTCAGGAAACATCTTCAGAGAACAAAATACTTCTCTTTTTTAGTACAAAGGATGCAAATTATAACAAATCAAATGGAGTGGGGATGACAAGGTCACTTAAAAGTACTTCTCTGATTAAATAGTCTGTATTCAAATTGTATTGTAACAGATTTTAATAACTGACACCTTGAATGAAAAGTGCTTTATTTCTGTAAAACTTTTCTGCAAAGAAAGCATGCTAAAAGAACATAGTTTGGTGTCTCACACCACTCTCTGGAGAATACTAGAATAATATGCATACTTGTACATGAGAAGAATTTATATCGTTTTAGAGCAAGAAGTGATCTTAGAGATCATCTAGTCAAACATCTTGTTCTACAAATGAGGAGACAGGCCTAGAGGTCAAGATAAGATTGATGTTTAAGGAAGATTAGTCTGGCACCATGGACATGACACTGCAGGTATAGTCTCAGGGACTGGTCTGGGTAGGCCTGGGTCAGGCAGGGGTGTTTTCTCCAGTGGTTGGAAGTGCATGCCATCAGAAGGATAACTGTGAATTGGAGCTCAAGTTAAGATGAAAGGGGCAGAGTCTGGCATCAGTTCCTAAGGAGTGATGGAAATATATGCCATAGCTGAGATTAGAACATTCTGGGAAATAGACTCCAAGACTCAACAACATTATAGGATGAAGACCAAAAGCTGCAAAGCAAGGACACATTTTTTTTAATGAATTTTCCTGTGATGTAGAAGAAGACTTGACATATGATTTGGAGTCTCAGAGTTGGACTGCAAAGAATTAGTGCAAAAAAGATTGAATAAAATTAAGTGATATTGGGGCCTTAGGAAAGTCTGATAAATGCTCATTGGCCTATTTAACTCCTCTTTTTCTAGATTTATAGAAATTAATCCCTATTGTCATTATTTTCCTTTTGGGGGCATTTTTCCTTGTAGCTTTCTGAGATGCCTTGTAAACAATCGGAAAATGGGTATATGGGCTTAGAAGCAGACAAATTGAGATTTGCTTCCTGGCTTTGATCCTGACTAGACAAATGGCATTGGACAAATTACAAATCCTCTTTAAGTTTTTCATCTGCAAAACGGAGATGACAGTACCCTTTACTTCAAAGGTTGTTTTGAGAATAAGAAACTAGAATTCTAAGCACAGAATATACCTCCAGTAGCCCCAAGGCATTTTGAAAACAGGAAAATTAAGAAGCAGGTTATTTGTTGATCATCCTAATAGTTCAGTACACCTTTCAATGGATTCACAAACTTTCACTTTTGCTGTCTCTTTTTCCCTTAAGTTTCCCGACCTGCAATCTGAATGGATATTGACAATCTAAATGGTAATCAGTGTCTTTGTGAAAATAATTGAATAAGATCATTGGGCTACAAGAGCCCAGAGAGATGGTTTAATACAACAATTTCAATTTATGAAGAGGAAATTTAAGCCTGTAAAATTACTCACTATGATGACATGCAATGATTTCATAGACCAGTATATTTTTTTTTTTTTAATTAGAAGGTGGATGTAAGCTTGTTTTGTTCTTGCTGTTGTTTGTCCTTTGGCTTTATCATCTAATATCACCATCTCTTCATCCTAGGTAGCTACTAATTGTTGGTTGAGCGTTGCATTTACCAAACAAACTCTGAATTAAGCTTCAGTAACAAAGGGAAGTACATTTAATGCAACTGCACCTCATTGGGACATCTTTAAACTTTATTTGAGTGTTGGCCTAAACTGATGGTGTGCTACATTGACTGAGAGGACAGTAATCTGGGACAAAAAAAGTCCTGGATTAGAATCAAGAAAGACAATATGGGCATGGCTCTGTTTATATGGCCATGACTAGAGAATTAAAACCAGCTCTATGGTTTTAATAGATAAGTCTTACTAGTTCTCTGAACCTAATTTTCATCATGTAGAATATAAAAGAAATCCTGCAACAGATAAAAACTATAAATTGTGGAAAATACAAGACCCTGAGGAGTGAACAAAATTTAGGCAGATTCTGAAGAGATGTTGACAGTTGGATAAAGAAAATGACATGGCATGAGTTCCCCACTTTTTTTTTTTTTTTTTACTGATTTTAGCTCAAGGTCAGAATGCAGTCAGCATACTTGGGACAGCTAAAACTCCTATAGAAAACTGCAATCTTTCTGGCATGAAGAACCAATGACAGCCACTAGAAAGGGTGGGGGAAAATCCCAGAAGAAGAGCCAGAGAAGGTAAGCAACATGTTCTGTATATACAGTCTGTATACATCCCTAACTGACCCCTGCACCACACAGGCATAGGGCAGACTGCAAGCAGCCTAGCTACCAATAAATAACTGAGTTGCTGCCCAAAAGAGAGTTTTCAGTTTGAGACAAGTCAAATTACCCACTAAGACAATAAAAAATCAGTAATCTTTGCAAAAATGTAACATAGTCCAGAGTCTCTACAACAGCACTCATAATATCCAGAATACAATACAAAATTCAAAAATCTGGAAAATTTGATCCATTCTCAAGGGAAAAGACAATCAGTGGAAACTATGATAACTAATAACTCAGATGTTGGAATTCATAGACAAGGATTTTAAAGCAGTTATTGTAATTATGCTCAATAACATAAAGGAATATATGCTTATAAAGAATGAAGAAATATAAAATAGAGGTATTCATTCACTTCTTCAGACAGTATGCAACTATTCAATGCCTTCGATGAAGAGACAGTTCTTGCCTTCTTAGAGTTTATAGTCTAAAAATAGCATAGTTGGTGGGGTATAATGTCACTTTAGCTGTACTGTTTGTTCTATAAATCTTTGATTCTGAGAATAGGGAATGGAGGAGGGTCCTTAATAAATACACAGATATCCAGACACCGCTGACTTGTACAGTAGGGATCTAACTGTATTAAGGCCATTAGTTTGACTTCATAATTTCTATAGGCAGTGGCCCCAAAACAACTAACTGACTAAATCAGGTCCTGACATATATTGACAGATGATTAATAATAATAATAATAATAACAGCAGCAATTATAAGAGGAATAGCTCATGTTTGTATATATCTTAAAAGCTTACAAAATAACTTGTACTTTTATTATGAAATTTGAGCCTCCCAACCACCCTGTAAAATAGGGGGGCAAATATTCACATTTTGAAGGTTCATTTGGAAGTAAAAGTTGGGGGGAGTATATCCATATAGAAATTTTCTTTTCAAAAACGTGAATGGACTATAAAAATTACAAGCATTCACCCAAATCTTTATTTCTAGTAAGCTCTCAGTGGCAATCTAAATTTTACTGAAGGAAAACAAGCTTTACCTGACATGAAAGCCTCAATGAATATCTGGGATTATCAAAGCATTGTGGCAACTGTCTTTTCCAGAAACCTATCGTAAGAATGAGTTGTTCAGTGATAATTAGAGAGTGAAACACACCCAGCTTCACATTTCAATGCTCCTTTCCAATTAGAATGGCATTAGAGTGAAAGTGTAGCCATATAATTGTAAAGAATAGATCTAATTTTCTCAATGTCACTGAAATATCACCTTTGGGGACTAACAGCACTGAATGATTACACATATCATTTGGTAATTGTATTTTTATCCGTTCCAGACTGGGAGCTGATTTTTTTAAAGTGGACATGCAATTAGACTATAAATGAACACACAACAACTGGCCCTCAAAAGACAGCAATATGTCAGCATTAACCCAGCTGCATTTTTAACTACTGTCAGTGGCAGTGTTTGTGGCTTGTCAACACTCAGCAGTGATGAACATAGGGATTCTGAGCTTGGCCTTTAATAATAAAAAAGAAAGAAAGTGACTGAGAAACTCTGAACTCAGGGAGAGTGGCCTTCACACACTGGCTGGCTATTGGATGTAATTTTTAAACAAGCTGTGATAGAAGATCAAGATTAAATTTCCACCATTGCTGCTAGATGCTAGTCTTTGAGAGCTGCAGAGAGAATGTATATTAACAGAGAGGAGCCTATCATTTTATCTCATAGGCTGCAAAACTGGGGGAAAAAGAGTAGGTCTGAAGTGCCAATTAATCATGGCATACATTGCTGGATATATTTCAGGTCAGGAGTGGAAATTTATATAGCCATCTGCATTTAAACAGCAGTTTCTAAAAGTAAAATGTATAGAAGAAGGCAAGGTTGAGGCTATAAGTTATGGCTTCAAGACCTCCTGAATACTACTGAGCTCTCTAATGCACAATCATAAATTTAAATAAATATAATTATTTGGTGTGTAGTTGAAGTCTCATTATCATACTAACGAAAAGCAAATTTGTGGACCAGTCTGATCCTTGGACTTGATAGGGAGCAATCTCAGGACATTTAAATGAGGGCATTTTTCACATGGGACAAACGATGAAAAATAGTTTTGATTTTCCTGTCCTAACAACACAGCAGTTAACAACCACACTCCCCCTCATTATGATGGAGTGTTCACACCATGAAATGGAAATGTCAATAACTCCATTCTCATTAGCAGAGCTGTTAATGCAAGCCGATGAAATGCACTATTTCTGCACGAGACCTCGGCCAGAAATCAAAGCCTGTGGCATTTCTTATAGATTTCTGTGAAGGCCTTCCATACTTTTAACATGTGGATGGGCTGCAGCTGTATCTGCACATGCGAAATGAATGTTCTGAGTCATTGTCTTAGAGTGCTTCCCCTCCCCAAGGAACATGACCTGTTGTCCTGGATGCAGTCCTAGGGTGTATAGGAGGGGATCTCTTACTGCCCTGGTGGCAGTGGGTGAGGTCAAGAGAAGCCAACAAAAAGGCAGTATCTGGGGAGAATGACAAATTAACTCCAGAGAGATCATATACCCTAATCACTAGCCTATAAGGTCGCTGACAGAGCAGACATGTGGAAATATGAAATAATCGTATACAGATGGGGAAACCAAATGACTATTGGAGAAATCTGAAGCAGAAGGTAGGAGGGAGAGCCTGAGAAATTCCCCAGCTGGGAAGAATAAGTTAAGGCTTTCCTTTCCTTTTTAACTTCTCTTCCTCACTGTACACCCTACTTTAGCACTCATCCTCTGTATTACAGATAGGTAAGACCATCCTTGAGGTAACCGATAGACAATATATGTCTTGAAAAAAGGGTTATGGTTAATGTTTCTGTATCCCTGGGTTAGACATAAAATATTTGAAAAGCCTTCTTTTTGAATTAGACAATAGTTTTCTACTGCATTTAGAATAGAACCCAGACTTCTTACAGTGGACCATGACATGAGTCATTCCTACATCTCTAATTTTATCTCAACCTGCCATCTACCTTGTTTAATATGCCCTAGTTAAAAATAGATTTTTACAGTTTCCTGAATGCCCCAAGCTCTTTGTAAACAAATGGTTTCTTTTGCCTAGACTTCCCTTTCCTTCCTCTCTTCACGTGGCTGAGCTTCTTTCATTAATGTCTTTTTTCTTGCCTTTCAGTTCTCAGCTTAAATGTTACTGCCTCAGAAAGATTTCCAGACTATACATACAATATAAAGTATATCCTTTTTGTTATTCTCTTTTATAGCACCAGCTTTTACCCCTGTAGGGTGACCAGCCACCCTGATCACCAGGAATCAGAGGATTCCTGGGATGCAGTTCCTTCCGTACTAAAACTAAGAAAGTTTTAGGCAAACCAGGATGGTTCGTTACCCTACCTGTAGAACTTACTTAATTTGAACTATATTTTTGTTTATTTACTTGTGGAATGTCTATATCCCCAATTAAACATTAAGGTCCAAAGAGGTGGGAACCATGTCTTTTTTGTTCACCATTGTATACACTACACCTCTCACAGAGCCAGACACTTAGTAGGCACTCAATAAATATTGAATGAATAAATAAAAAATGAATCAAAAAACCAGATACTGGGAGTTCAGAACAAGAAATTTACACAGAAGCATCAAGGAGCCAGTCAGTTAGACCAGAGGATGGCAAACTACAGCTTGTAAGACAAATGCAGTCCACCATCTGTTTTTCATACAGTCCATAAGATTGGTTTTTATATTTTAAAAAAAAGAAGAAAGTTTTGTACATGTTATATATTGTGTATGGCTACTTTTGCACTACAATGACAGAACCGAGCAGTGGCGGTGTTGAGTCATTACAACAGTCTGAAAGGTCTGCAAAGCCTATAATGTTTTCTATCTTGCCCTTTACAGAAAAAACTTGCTGATCCCTCATGTAGAGAGTCCCAGAAACAAACTTTGTGGATTGGTGATTTAGGATAAGATGGGTCACCCATATCCTCTGCCTATGGAGATTCCGGGAACCAAGACCCCCAACACAACTGAAGAGAAGATTCTCAGCAGTTTGGCAGGATGGGATCTAAAAAGTATAGTTATTTTATTTTATTTTATTTATTTATTTATTTTTAAACATCTTTATTGGAGTATAATTGCTTTACAATGGTGTGTTAGTTTCTGCTTTATAACAAAGTGAATCAGTTATACATATACATATGTTCCCATATCTCTTCCCTCTTGCATCTCCCTCCCTCCCACCCTCCCTATCCCACCCCTCTAGGTGGTCATATAGTTATTTTATTGTACACTAGGGTTTAGGACTGAGATTCATAACCATTAAACATGTTAAGATGATAAAGAATCTGTGAAGTCCTGCTGTCAATAAACATATATATCTAATGTTTTCCAAAGTTATTTAATCCTGTATTTTTTGTTAGACTTATTAATGTCCTATGAAAGGAAGTTTTCTTTTCTAAAGAACACAGTTTGGAAAATGCTGCTGTAGTCCAACCTCCTTATTTTATAGGGGGAAGGCTGAGAATCAAAGGTGGTAATGTGGACAAGATCACATAATTGGTAAATAGCAGAACTGGAACTCAAGATTTCTAACACCTCTAGTATAATTTTAAGTCTCTACAAATCATTTTGATTTAATCATGCAAAATCATCAAAACCAGATAGTTGACAGATGCAATAAAGTTTCTGAACTGATTTGAGTTTTTGACTGCATATCAGTTAAAGCTAAGTTGTTTTCATGGGAAGCATCAAAACTCACAAGCAGCAGGATTTAGAGTGATGCCATATTTTAATAACTTTTTTTAGCCATTTAAAATAAATTGGTCAGTCAATCTAATGTAAAACAACATTCTGCTAAACAATACACCAAATTGGATTTTGATGGAATTGACCGTCTGTTTAAACTGTCAGGCCAATTCAGGCTGTATCTAGAGGACAGTCCAAAATAATTTCTGAGAGTAAACACAAAACTTTTTAAAGTTAGGGGAAAATTAAATTTTCTAATCAGGCAGGAAAAGGATAGACTAGTCAATCTCTGCCTTCAAAGCCTTCCTTTTGCTGAAATTGACAAATTGGTTACTTTCCTCAGTTTCCGCTTCTGTCAATTTCAGCAGCCTAGAACAGTCACACAAACACATCAATTTCAGCCCTAGAAGCTTGTCGCTTTTGAAATTGACAGGAACTAAAATGAAGGAAGGCCAAAATGCCAGGTTCTCTGGAGGCCTTGGGAAGCCGCTGATATTGACTGATCTCTTCAGCAGGCCTGGTGTTCCAGGACCTTGAACCTGCTGGCTTGGTGCACTGGCTCCACACCAAGGTGCTGTCCCTAGGATCCTGTAGCGGGTGTTCCAAAGGGGCCACACATCCTCAAACTTAGGTCTTAAAGTCAACTGCAGCTCAGAATAAAATTGGCATAGTACAGAGTGTGATGATTTCAGAATTAGAAATACGAGTTCTGGGGCCACCACTTAACAAGCAATGAAATAATTTAAATTTTTGAGGTTCTTTTATGATCTGTAAATTGTAGTTAGTGATATCTGTGCTACTAAATAATAATAACACTAATAATAGTTTGCATTTATTGAGCAAAGTATTTTCCATTCATTATCCTATTTAACTTTAATCGACCTTTTTTGATAGTTTTAGAAGAGAAAACTAAGGAATAGAGAAGTTAAGTTACTTTATGAATGTTGCACGATTAGTAAATCCTCACTTCCAGATTAATTATCCTGTTAAGGGTTAAATAATAGTATAAACTAATTGTGTTAAGGATTAAATAATGTAATATTAAATCATTAAATAATGTAATATTAAATCATTCTGGAAACTCTTAGGTGCTGTGCACCTCAGGTGTTATTATAACTGGTCATCATAATTTCCAAAGGATTCACTGTATTCACTGTTTTACTTTCACATTAAAAAATATGTAATCATTGGGGGCTTCCCTGGTGGCGCAGTGGTTGAGAATCTGCCTGCCAATGCAGGGGACACGGGTTCGAGCCCCGGTCTGGGAAGATCCCACATGCCGCGGAGCGACTGGGCCCGTGAGCCACAACTACTGAGCCTGCGCGTCTGGAGCCTGTGCTCCGCAACAAGAGAGGCCGCGATAGTGAGAGGCCTGCGCACCGCGATGAAGAGTGGCCCCCGCTTGCCGCAACTAGAGAAAGCCCTCGCACAGAAACGAAGACCCAACACAGCCAAAAATAAAAATTAATTAATTAATTTTTAAAAAAGACAAATAAATATTAAAAAAAATATGTAATCATCGCCTTGTATAATCCTGCATAGTCAGTATGCTCTTACTTGATTTAAGGAGGGATGTGAATAAAAGAATGATCTGATCCAAGTTAAATGTCCTGTACTACCAAATACAGATCCTCATTCCAAACACTTGGGATAAGAAACACAAGACCTACAAGGGTAATTTTAAGCTCTCTGGGTATGGCCTCTGAATAGGCTAAAACTCACTCTATTCTGACTGAAATATTTCCGTTTTCATTGTCTCTTTTATGAAATTAATTTCAAGACCAAGCATATGCATACTTGTTTATTCAAATGTCCTTGGACATCATTCAATGATATCCACCCCATTGCTGTCAACACATATACTCCTCCTCCTCCTCCTCATTTTTATTCAGTATATACTTTGTTTAGGCATCTCAATAAATTTAAAGCTTTTATGGAGGCTTCTAAAGAAGACATACAGATATAGAAAGGTGCTGAAGATTACGTCTCATCTTCTGGATTCTCTCCTGACCTCTTCCTTCTTTTCTTCCTGCATTATTTATCTTCTTCCTTCCATCTCTTTTTCTTTCTACAGATACTTACTGAGCTACCATGTGGCTGGTATCTTGCTAAGTGCTGAGGCAAGGTGCATCGTTTTTTTCCCTCATGTCACTTAGAATTTAGTTAGGTTTGACAGACATTAAATGAAAATTATTTATAAATGCCAATGTGATAAGTGTGCAGAAAAAATACAAGATGGTTTGAAATAGAATAACATGCCCCTTACTTAGACTAGGGGATGAGGAAGGCTTGAATTGAATGCTTAGATTAATGCCCCTTTGACATGCACATAATTTCTAAGGTTTTAACATAAATGCAGCCCACACTCATTTCCTGCCTTTGTTGACTATACATAATGAGTGACAGCCAGCTTTGGTTTTCCAATGCAGTCATGAAAATGGACAGAAAAAAAAAGTAAGGTTTACTATTTCTTAATCTAATAGTTGTCTTAACAGCCAAGGCCAATAAACAATTGTGCAATTCAATTAGTTTATTGGACAAAGATCTGGAAAGAGCTAATCTTATCAACTGCACAAATTTAATTTAAAACTGTTTCACTCTATTTTTGAGGTTTCACAGGTAAGATCTGGGACATAAACTCAGGCTTGGGAAGGGAAGGGAAGGGAAGGGAAAGAAACCAGCCTGACACATGACAAAGCCCCAGAGCATCAGTGTTTACCATGCCTAATGTGCTATGTCTGTCTACGCTGACCTGCCAGTTCAGGTTGCCCCTTCATAATTTGGCATTTTTTCTCTGAAAGCAGAGAGGTGCTTGTATCCCCAGAGCCTTCCTGAGACTCATTTGTTTGAGAGCTAATTTGTTACCTTGAGAATTCTCTTCATCACTGTCCCCTTCCATTCCCCGCACTGAGAGCCTGTAGCCCTTTGTCACTTTGATGTGTGCACAGCATCTATATTCAAGTAATTTATTCACAGACTGAAATCGCTAATCCCAGTTTGGGCTGGAGAGTGTTTACTTGGTCACTCACACTCTGTTAAGCTGAGGCATTGAAAGAGGGTCACTCATAGCTGTCCTTCCCTTTACAACTTTTGGAGCCATGTATTGCAAACCATTTTATCAAAGAGCCATGGGTAGCAGTCTGTGAGGATGTATTGGGAATCAGCTAATGGACAGAAAGTACCTGCTCTGACACGTTAATTCCCTTCCCTGTCAGCCTGCATCACTGTAGAGCATGCATGATGGGAAGCAAGGTCCCATCACACCATGGCACCTGCTGCTTTTCCATCTGCCGAGCGCAATAGCTCCTTTGATTGCCCATTTTTCAGCTTAATGGCTTATTCCTTTTCTCTTTGTAAAGTTTTTACATTTTATTGTGATTTTAATACTCAGTTAAAAAATTTTCTCATCTCTGTTTGGCACACCAAGGATGTTGATAAAAGAATAACATAAATAATATTCTAAACCGTACCCAAATTGAGATTGCTCCAAGAGCTGCATTTCAGTGTTTAGTCTGATAAAGTTGTCATGGCAATAATGTCCCCTGAGAATAAAAGTGCCACGTGCATGGTTGATTAAAGGAAATAGCTCAGATGGTACACAAACTGGTAAATATTGAACCTACGAACTATTACACTAGCCACAGTTTTATTTTGCTTTTTTTCTGCTTGGATTTTTTTTTGGGGGGGGGGGGAATAGTCCAATGATTCACATCTCTTTTTTTACTTGAGGATTTATGTTGTTAAAATCTCTTGGAATAGATATTGGCAGTGCTCCCAAACCGGCCTTTGGATTCTGTCTAAAGCTGTTGATTTGGCTGGATTAGTCAAATCAGCAGATCATTATTACATATTGAACATCTGTCAAAAATAGCACTAACAATTATCAGATACATTCTCTATCGTGAAGATTTGGACTTGAGTAGTTAAGAAGAACTTCCTGTAAATCTAAATCAATAGGACTATTTACTCAACATGAGAAAAAAAATAGAACTGTCTTTAATTAATGTGAGGATAAAATAATAGGTATACTGTATTTGGGTATTTCAAATTAGGGTAGGTTGAAGCTACTATTTTCTGAGGGGTCAGAGCCAACCCATCTTCCTAAGTTTCAAGTAAATGAGAGAGAAAAATGGGTGCTTTAGGGGGGAAATGTGAGCCCTGATGTTACCTGGAATCTAGAATTTTTCTTTACTATCTGTAGGAAGAAATGCTTTATGATTTATATGTTTACATATATCACATTCATTGGTGGAGTGAAACATCAGAATGCTGCAATATATGGTAAGAAGATCTCATAGGCTGTGGGAATGAGAGGATAAATAGCATACAAACTTCTGGGAAAAAAAGAGTGGGGGGCTTCCCTGGTGGCGCAGTGGTTGAGAATCTGCCTGCCAATACAGGGGACACGGGTTCGAGCCCTGATCTGGGAAGATCCCACATGCCGCGGAGCAACTGGGCCCGTGAGCCACAACTACTGAGCCTGCGCGTCTGGAGCCTGTGCTCCGCAACAAGAGAGGCCGCGACAGTGAGAGGCCCGCGCACCGCGATGAAGAGTGGCCCCCACTCGCCGCAACTAGAGAAAGCCCTGGCACAGAAACGAAGACCCAACACAGCCAAAAATAAATAAATAAATTAATTAATTAAAAAAAAAAAAGAGTGGGAAGGCACTTCAGAAAATACTTATTTGTGTAGTTATACATTAAAGTTCAAAAAGCTCTCATCTACTAACCACACCCCAGGGAGGTAATCATATAACTATGAACCTAACTAAACCTATAAAGACCAGTAAGATGCCAGACATTTTCAGTAGGATTTGAAAGGAAGTTGGAATATAGCACCTATACTGATGGACAAAATAAAAACAATCTTCAGCTAAAGGGTACCCTAAAGTTCTAGACCCTGAAACTGGAGAATGAAAAAGGGACATTAAAATGGTGAAAGAAATGGAGGAATCTCAGTACAAGCAAGGGGACAATTCTTCATTTTGCAAATGTTTACTCTTTAGCAGCTCAGATTTAGACATTGAGCTAGGTACTGTAACGAGAAGCAGAAAGAAATACAACTTTATCTTTATCCATCAGGAGATTATAATTAAACAGAGAAAGGAGACTATATCTGTATCAAGAGAATACATGAAGGAGGAGGCAAGTAGAAGTGCTCTGTGTTTTGAGCCTGGGGTGAGCTAACTCCCAGCTTCTTGTAGTGGAGAGGCCAATGTTAATGAACTATCTTGCAGGTGTTGTCAATCTAAGCAAAGTCTGCCCTGGACTAGATGTGGGAGGGCAGGATCTATGACTAAGTAAAAACCTTAACAGTGTGGAAAGCCAGAGCCCAAGAAAGGATGTGACCAAAATTCATAATGATAAGTGGAACAGGTTGACCACAAATTTCTTTCCCAAAGGGAGAAATGGAGAAGTGCTAGAAACAGGGAAGGTCTCCTTTGAGTAATACATTAGCATCCTTCCCAGATAAAAAGGGAAGAATGAAGGGAGGGAAGGAGGGAAGGAAAAAGTAGGGAGGGGGCCAGGGAGGAGAAAAGTTCTGCTTTCCACAGTGAAAAGTAATCTTATGAAACTGGTTGCTCTAAGTTGGTATGGATTGATTATGCTGTATGTTCCAATAGTATAAAAGTGTTTGCATAAATTCATGGGTGGCAGATTCACATTCATATTTGAGAGAATCCAAAGTACAGAGAGGCAGGATGCTCTAGTGTAAAAAGCACTGGGTTGAGAGTCAGAAAATTTAGGATGGAATCTGCCTGCATCACGAGCTATTTTGTATGATTTGGGGCAAGTTATATTACCTTAGTTTTCTCATTTGAAAAAAGAACATATAATACCTGTTTCACAGGATGGTTAGAGTAAAGGAGCCAATGGATGTGAAAGACTTTTAATAAACTTATTAGCAAACACACACATTCCTTGACACTGATGTTAGAAAGGACAACTTTATCTTCCCATTAAATTATTCTTCCTGACTGGTAAATTCCACTCAAATTTATAAACGGTGCTTTTGGTGAGAAGTAGAGGCAAGCAAAATGGACAAAAAGGTTGTTATTATATCTAATCATAGCACGGTACTGTCCTGCCTCCTTTTGAGTCTGTTATGCTTCAGTGAAAAGTCATGCCTTATGCAGTGACTCAGGCACAATGCCTGGCAGAAGTCAGAGCACTCAGGCCCAATCCTTTACATGCAGGAGGCGGGCATGCTTTGTGTGCTACAAGGAGACTTGTATAGATTAGCAAGGCCACGCAAAGTATTTTCCTTCTAGTCAATCATCATTTGTAAAAGCAACTTGGTTTGTGTATAACAATTTGATAAGGTCATATATTATTCCAAAAATCGAAATAAAATAAAATCCTGAACTACAGACAGGGACTAGAATTAACTCTACTGAACAAAGACAGCTGTGACCCTACTGCAGTACTGTGATGGAGAGCTACTGGCTTGACAGCTCCAGGCTGTTTCAGATACAATGACATGCGAGACAGCAAATGACTCTCAGCTCTGCCTTTCTCAGGTGGCAGAACAGTGAAAGGAGGAGGCTGAGGTGCTTTTTAGTGGGTAGAGGGTTATCCAAGAATAGCAGATACATTTATGTCATTAATTATTTAAAAGAGAATGGCAAAGGGCTCCCCCTCTCCTTATGTCTACTCTAACATGCTCTTTGACTAACGGGTGGGAAACAGGAATGTATAATTTTCCCCTAAAGATCTATGCATGCTCCGGTGTGCAGCTGTATATGAAGGTGGTGTCGAATTGATCAGGGTGCAGTATCCTGACAACCACTGTTTTTTATCAGAACAGGTTATTCTACCACCAAATATTTTATTAAGTCATCAATTCAAACATTTTATCTGACTGCCGGAAGAGATTTTATACCAGTTCATTTATTTCCCTTGTTTCAGATGATAGGCACTTTGAATTTTCTTAGCTGGCTATCACTCAAGTCCATTTCTTGGTAAGAGTTAGCTATCAGTAGTTTAAGGTATGACCCAGCCATGGCCAAACCACTTCAGTCTTCTTGGCTGTAACTGAACTCCAAAGTGAGCTATTAGTATATTTGGGGGAAGTATTTTGTTCCTCTTTAACAACCTAGACAACAATTAATTCAGGCTATTGCCCTAAATCTGTTCTTCCAAGGTCACATGAGCCAAGTCCTGCTATCAACAGGACAAAAGGGGCAGCTGCTCAGGGCTAACTCTGATAGGGGAAACTACTGCTTTCTGCCTTCTGCTGAGGAGGGGCAGGTAGCTCAGTGAATAGGCATTTTTGCAAGAGCCCAAATAAGGGACTGTTTACGCATCCTGAAATCGAATCGTTTTTATACCACATTTTCTTCTGTCATGCTATCCTTTGGGCTGGTCTCCTATGGTCCTCACTCCCTCGATAAGTCAAGGCTATGTCCTCTATACTTGTCTTCATTCTGTTCCCAGTAATAGAACAAATAGTATGTAAGTGGCTCTTAAAGGCTAACCTGGAACTGAACTACATCTTACAGGAAACCTCAGAATCTCAAAAATTCTCCTGATGGTTGTAGGAATGCCATTCTAAAGCATGAAAGGCAAAAACCTATAGGTTAGCTGGGCTGAGAATTGTGGATAGACAGATGGAATTGAATGCTTAGAGGCTGATAGCCAAAATTTGGTACGAAAAATTAGGTACTTTAAAAATAGTGTGGAAGAAGACATATTGATGGAAAATAAGCTTGCAAAAAAAGATGTTCCATATCCTATGTCACAAGGGAAATGCAATTTAAAACAACAATGAGATACAACTACACACCTATTAGAATGGCTCAAATCCAGAATTATGACAACACCAAATGCTGGTCAGGATGTGGAGCAACAGGGACTCTCATGCATTGCTGGTGGGAATGCAAAAATGGCATGGTCACTTTGGAAGATAGTTTGGCAACTTCTTATAAAATTAAGCATACTCCTACCATATGATCCAGCAATCACCCTCCTTGGTGTTTACCCAAAGGAGTTGAAAACTATGTCCACACAAAAACTTGCACATGAATGTTTGTAGCAGCTTTATTCATAATTGCCAAAACTTGGAAGCAACCACAATGTCCTTGAGGAGGTGAACAAATAAAGAAACTGTGGCATATCTAGATAATGAAATATTATTTAGTGCTAAAAAGAAATGAGTTATCAAGCCATAAAAAGACATGGAGGAAACTTAAATGCATATCACTAAGTGGAAGAAGCCAACCTGAGAAGGCTAAATACTGTGTAACTCCAACTATATGACATTCTGGAACAGGCAAAACTATGGAGGCAGTAAAAGGATCAGTGGTTGCCAGGGATCACAGGGAGGAAAGGATGAATAGGTGGAACACAGAGAATTTTTAGGGCAATGAAACTATTCTATACAATGCTATAATGATAGATATATATTATTAGACATTTATTCAAACTCATAGAATGTACAAGACCAAGAATTAACTGTAATGTAAACTATGGTCTTTGAATGATAATTATGTGTCAATATAATCCCATCAATTGTAATAAATGTATCACTATGGTGGATGTTATTGATGATGGGAAAAGCTATACATGTGTGGGGGCATGGAGTATATGGAAATCTCTGTACCTTCTGCTCAATTTTGCTGTGAATCTAAAATTGCTGTAAAAAGTGAAGTCTAATTTAAATAATAGCTTAGAATAAATATTGGTGCTTTTAATACAAAGCAGCAAAGGATAAAGGCCAAAAATGAAAGTTCTAGGAGAAAGAAACTAGTTGAGTTTGGGTTGGTGTAAGAAGAATTTACAGAAAAGGTGGAGTTTAAACTGGTTCTGGAAGAATAGGTATGTGGAGAAGAGCTAGTAGGAAATGCACGGCACAGGGATTGGGGTGGAGAGGCACCATGCATGCTTTTGGAATCATTGAATAACTCAAACTATTTTCAGAGTTGGGAAGAATTTGTATAAGGGAACATAGCATACTTTCAAGGAGGTGAATGGAAAGAGTAACCTGGTCACTCTGAGTAGGATTATTAAGAACCGAGAGGAAAGATGGATGCAGGAGGTATTATGAAAGGTGGACTGTCAGACTTCTCACGTGGATTGGTTGTGGGGCATGAGTAGCATGGACTCTTAAGGTCAACATTTTGTGGAAAACTAGTAGAGTCATTTACCCTTCAATGGGGAAGGGGTATGCCTCCATCACTGTTGATGTTCAGAAAGGCTACTCAGAGATGCAACTCATTAGGTAATCTCTTATTCTTGCAAACTTTTTTTTTATAGTTTGAAAATAAATGCATTTTTATAAATGTTAGATTTAGTGACATCATGGCTATAGAATGAAAGAAAACAATCTTTTACTTTTTAATCGTAAAATTAGTGTATAGTTCTTGAATAAAATTCATTAAAAAATATATTAAGGAAAAATCTCCCACTCAGCCTTACCCCTTAAATGCATTTTTAAAGCATTTTGCCATATTCATATTTAATCTTTTCTCTTTACACATTTTTGGTTATATAATTCTAATCAGATTGCATGTGGAATTCTCTATACAATTATATGCCAACAAACTGGACAACCTAGAAGAAATGGACAAATTTCTACAAACATAAAACCTGCCAAGACTAAATCAGAAAGAAACATAATCTGAATGGACTGATCACTAGTAGTGAAATTGAATTTGTAAAAAACAAAACAAAAAACTCCCAGCAAACAAAAGTACAGGAGGACTGGATGGCTTCACAGGGGGAATTCTACCAAACATATAAAGAAGAGCTAATGCCTAATCTTCTCAACTATTCCAAAAAATTAAAGAGGACTGAACACTTCCAAAGTCATTCTGTGAGGCCTCCATTACGCTGACACTAAAACAAGAGAAAGACACTACAAAAAAAGAAAATTACAGGCCAATAGTTTTGTTGAACATAGACACAAAATTCCTCAATAAAATATTTGCAAACTGAATCCAGCAGTAAATAAAAAGGATTATACATCAGGATCAAGTGGGATTTATTCCAGGGATGAAAGTATGATTCAGTATTCACAAATCAATTGATGTGATACACCACATTAAGAAAAGAAGAATAAAAATCACACGATCATCTCAATAGATGCAGAAAAAGCATTTGATAAAATTCAACATCCACTCATCAAAAAACTCTCTTCAAAGTGGGTATAGAGGGAACATATCTCAACATAATAAAGGCTGTTTATGATAACCCACAGTTAACATCATATTCAACGGTGAAAAGCTGAAAGCCTTTCCATGAAAATCAGGAAAAAGACAAGGATGCCCACTCTCACCACTTCTATGTAACACAGTATTGGAAGTCCTAGCCACAGCAATCATACAAGAAAAATAAATAAAAGGCATCCAAATTGGAAGGGAAGAAATAAAACTGTCACTATTTGTAGATGATACAATACTATATATGCAAGACCCTAAAGTCTTCACCAAAAAGCTACTAGAATAAATGAATTCAATAACACTGCAGGATACATGATCAATATAAAGAAATCTGTTGCTTTTCTATACACTAATAGTGAAGTACCAGAAGGACAAAACAACAAGACAATCCTATTTACAATTGCATCATAAAGAATAAAATACCTAGGAATAAACTTAACCAAGGAGGTGAAAGACCCGTACTCTGAAAACTATATGACATTGATGAAGGAAACTGAAGATGATACAAAGAAATGGAAAGTTATCTTGTGTTCTTGGATTGAAAGAATATTGTTAAAATGTCCATATTACCCAAAGCAATCTACAGATTTAATACAATCCTTATCAAAATACCCATGACATTTTTCACAGAATTAGAACAAATAATTCTAAAATCATATGGAAGCATAAAAAACTCCAAATTGCCAATGCAATCTTGCGAAAAAAGAACAAAGCTGAAGTTGTCACCCTCCCAGACTTCAGACTATACTACAAAGCTATAGTAATCAAAATAGCATGGTACTGGCACAAAAACAGACACATAGACCAATAGAACAGAATAGAGAGCTCAGTAATAAACCCATGCACCTAACTATACAGTGGAGAAAAGACAGTCTCTTCAGTAAGTGGTGCTGAGAAAATGGAACAGTTACATGTAGAACAATGAGATTAGAACATTTCCTCACAACATATATGAAAATAAACTCAAAATGGATTAAAAACCTAAATTTAAGACTAGAAACCATAAAACTCCTAGAAGAGAACATAGGCAGAACACTCTTTGGCATAAATCATAGCAAATATTTTTGGATCTGTATCCTAAGGCAAAGGAAACAGAAGAAAAAATATACAAATGGGACCTAGTTAAACTTAAAAACTTTTGCACAGTAAAGGGAACCACTGACAAAACAAAAAGACAATCCACCGAATGGGAGAAAATATTTGTAAATGATATGACCGATAACGGGTTAATATCCAAAATATACAAACAGCTCATACAACTCAATATTAAAAAATATCCTATTAAAGAATAGGCAGAAGACCTGAACAGATATTTTTCCAAAGAATACATACAGATGGCTTAACAGGCATATGACAAGATGCTCAACATCACTAATTATTAGAGAATTGTAAATCAAAACCACAATAAGATATCACCTCCCATCTGTCAAAATGGCTATCATCAAAAAGACCACAAATAACAAATGTTGGAGAGGATGTGGAGAAAAGGGAACCCTTGTACACTGTTGGTGGGAATGTAAATTGGTGCAGCCACTATGGAAAATAGTATGAGCTTCCTTAGAAAATAGGATACATGTATTTTTTCAAATTAGAGTTTTTGTCTTTTTTGGATATATGCCCAGGAGTGGGATTGCTGGATCATACAGTAACTCTATTTTTATTTTTTGAGGAACCTCCATACTGTTTTCCATAGATACATGCATCCCAATGTTCATAGCAGCACTATTTACAATAGCCAAGACATGGAAGCAACCTAAATATCCATCCACAGATGAATGGATGAATAAGTGTATACACACATACATACACACACACACACACACACACACACACAATGGAATATTACTCAGCCATAAAAATGAATGAAATTTTGCCATTTGCAACAATGTGGATGAATCTAGAGAGTATTATGGTTAGTGAAATAAGTCAGACAAAAACAAATAATGTATGTTATCACTTATGTGTGATATCTAAAAAATAAAACAAATATTTATATAACAAAATAGAAACAGACTCACAGATATAGAAAACAAACTAGTGGATACCAGTGGGGAAAGGGAAGGGGGGCGGAGCAAGATTGGTGTATGGGATTAAGAGATACAACTACTATGTATAAAATAAATAAGCATAAGGGTATATTATACAGCACAGGGAAATACAGCCATTATTCTGTAATAATCTTAAATGGGATCTATAAATTTTTGAATCACTATGATGTACACCTGAAACTAATAGGATATTGGGAATCAACTATACTTCAATAAAAAATAAAATAAAAATATATATTTCAGAAACCAAAATAAAAGAAGATATGGGGTGTGTGTGTGTGTGTGTGCGTGTGTGTGTGTAATACAATGGAATACTATTCAGCCACGAGAAAAATGGAAATACTGCAATTTGTGAGAACATGAACCTTGAGGACATTATGCTAAGTGAGATATGTCAGACAGAAAATGACAAATACTGTATGATATCCCATACGTGGTAACTAAAAAACAAACTCAAAAAACAGAGTGGAATGGTGGTTCCCAAGGGCTGGGAATGAGGGAATAAGAGAAATGTTGCTTAAGGATACATACTTGCATTTAGTAGATAAATATATCCCGGAGATCTAATACACAGTTTAGTGATTATAGACAATAAAACTGTATTATAAATATTAAACTTGCTAAGAGACTAGTTCTGAATTGTTCCCACTACTACAAGAAATGAAAATTATGTGATGTATTAGAGGTGTTAGCTACTGCTACAATGGCAACCGCACTGCAATAGTAAATGTATAAAATCAATATGTTGATTTACTTAAACTTACACTATTGTTATATGCCAATTATATCTCTATAAAATACCCTAAAATAGTTTTATCACACACACACACACACACACACACACACACACACACACACACAGTCCTCCCTTGGTATCTGCCGGGGATTGTTTCCAGGACTCCTGCAAGGATACCAAAATCTGAGGATACTCAAGTCCCTTATACAAAGTAGTGCATTATTTGCATATAACCTATGCACATTTTCCCATATACTTTGAACCATCTCTAGATTACTTATATTACCTACTGTAATGTAAATGCTATGTAAATAGTTGACAGCACACGGCAAAATCAAGTTTTGCTCTTTGGAACTTTCTGAAACTTTTTCCAAATATTTTTGAGCCATGATTGGTTGAATCCATGCATGTGGAACCCATGGATATGAAGGACCGACTGTACATGTATACATATATTGTGTATATATGTATATATATTCCTAATTATAATAGGTTAAGTTCTGCATGGTGATTAGATTTATTTTCTTTTTATTTTGCCTTCTATGAGTTTGTAGGTTGTATTTTCCATATCCATTCTTTTAGTAATTACCACAGATACTTTAACATGGATACTTCAAAAGTCTAATGTTAATCACTATTTTTACCCTCTTCTCAAATGAAACAACATCAGAATGCTTCAGATCAAATCAATCTTCTCTCAATTAGAGTATATGGGTTTTTTCTTTTCATTTGACAAAATATATATTATTATTTTATATAGCCAATATTTGTTTAGATTTGCCTACATAAGTCTTTGTTCACCATTTCTTTCTGCATCTGTGCCTTTCCATTTGGTATTACTGCTACTTGAAGCTCACTGTTGAGAATCACCTTTAATAAGAACCTGTTGCTGGTAAATTCTGGTATCTTTTAGCCTGGATGTGTTATTTTTCTCCCCTCCTATTGTTGAAAGGTAATTTCACCACGTATTCCATGTAAGTTGATAGTTATTTTTTCTTAGCATTTTAAAATATCATTCATTGTCTTCTGGTTTACATTATTGTTGTGGGGAAAAAAAATCAATCAAGCTATTTACAATGCCTTTGTAGAAACATCTTTACTTTCTAGATGCTTTACAGATCTTTCTGCCTTTATTGTTTTACAGTTTCACTGTAGTTTATATCTAGATGAGAATTTCCTTTTATTGATATTGCCTGGAATTTTTTTGACTTCTCAAATCTGAGGATCAGTTGTTTTTTAAACTTTAGGGTATCTCTTGAACTACTGCTTCTGATACATTCTCTTTATTATTTCCTTATGAAACATTCTCCTTATTATTTCCCTATGAAACTCTAATTAGACATCTTTTAAAACTTCTCATTCTATCTTTAGTGTCTCTTAATCCTGCTTCATATTCTGTCCTTTAAAAACTGTACTGCATTATGCATAATTCATTCAGATCTGTATTCCATTTCACTGATTTCTTTTTCCTCAGTCATGTTCAATCAGTTAAGCCATCCATTGAATTTTTTATTTCAATGATTATATTTTTATTTCTGGAAATTCTATTTGGTCTTTTCATATCTGTTTTGTTGCTTTTTATTATTTTGTGTTCCTTTTTCCTATTTTTAAGCCTCTCTTATTTCTCTAGATATGTTAAACATGCCTTTTGTATACTCTTTGATAATATCTGAATTCTCTGCAACACTGATTCTGCTGTTGTTTCTGGTTGGCAATTCCTCATGATACATTGTGATATTTGACTGTAAGTACATGTTCCTTGGAACTTTATTTGTAGGAATTATCTGAGAAGTGGTTTCAAGTTGGGTCTCTTCAGATAGGAGTTGTCTTTGCTTCTGATGTTGGCTGGGATACTACCAACCTGCAAATAACTTCTATTTCTCACCTTGAGTTTTTTGACCATAAACCTGTGTGAAAACTGGCTTGTGGTTATATATTCTCAAGGGAGATTGATTTACCCTCTACCTTGCTATGTTTTTTTCTGCATAGTAAGTTTGTTTCTCATGTACCCTTACAATGAGAATGTTGACCTTTGGGCTCCCAGCTTAATGCTGGAGTCTTCCATTAGATTTTCCTCCTTAAGTGTGTCTTAGGCTTTATTTCCTGTATCTCATGCAGGGTGACCCTGAGCAGCTATTAAATCAGAAGCTCAAAGTTACCAGGATTTGGCAAATGCCGTTAGAGCAAATGCTGGGCTACCCATAGGGTTACCTAAGAATGATTGTCTCTTTTACTTGTTTTGGGTATCTGAAGATTCATCAAAACAAAAAAACAATACATAGCATTTTTATTGTTTTCACTGGGAGGGTTATGGAGAAAATCTCAATATACCATATTTCCAGAATCAGAAGTCAAATCAGAAGTCAGGGTTTTTTTTAATCACTCAACATTATATCAAAAGTATTCCACATAATATTTGTAATCATTATTGTAATAGCACATGGAGTTTCTTTGCCATTCCCTAAGTTTTTACTATATTTTTTAAAGATCAATGCTATAAATACATTTAAAAATAACATTTTCTGTATATTTGAAGTTATTTTCATAGGCTATATTACCAGTGTAGTATTGCTGGACTAAAGGGAGGCATATTTTAAGGTTGTTGATATACTTCACAAAAGCGCTTTTCAAAAGCATTGTAACAATTTACACTTCCATTAATTAAAATGAGAGGGCTCTATAGCCTCATCATTATTTGGTGTTATTGTTAATACTATATATTTTCCAATTTGATAAGGGACTTTTCTTTAAAAGCAAAAACATGTTTGTCTTAAAATCTATTTGTGATTAAAAATTTTAAAGTTTAAGAAGTTCCATTTGTTCTGAGTTTACATATTTATACATACGTTTATTATTGGAAGTAAATACAGAATGGCTAACCTCTGAGATGGGTGGTAAAAATAAACATTTGTCAGCTCTAGAATATTTTGGTTCTTATCTCTCTCTTTACTCTTCCTCCACTCCTTCCTTCTGACATTTAGGGAAATGTTTTTTAAACATATAATATATCCCATCTCTAGAATGCCTTCCTCTGGAGGTGCCCAGAGGCCACCCAGTGTCCTCATATAAATCCTGGTAAACTCCTCCCTTTAATCCACTCTATCCTCAGAATAAACCAGTTCATTTATGGTCACTAGTTTTCCAGCTTAACAATGACAACAAACAGTAAGAAAACACAAACCTTAGAAACACAAAAACTCCATTTTTCCCTTGGGACTTTTTTTGGTCTATAAGGTCAAATAGTTTGTGAATATACAAAATATTTTGTACATGTGGAGGACAGTCAGAGAGGGAAGACAGAGCAATCAATATTCCAAAATTTTTTTTCAGAAAATAAACATATTTTTTCCTACTTAGAATAATTTTTATGTGCAGACAGTGCAAAACATCCCCCTTGAAGGCAAGTCTTCTGTAGCAGTAGCCAAAGGAGGGGGGTTGCCTCTGTGCCGCCAGCATTTATAGGCTCAGCTTCCTGAGGACCTGCTCTCTCTCAGCATCACCTGAACCTGTCTCCCCACAGCCTCAAAGCTTTGTTTCCGATAAGGTGCCTCTTGCCTCCCAACCCCCCCAGGTGACTGGTCACCTTTCTCAAGCAAAGCCCCTGGAGTCCTGATGGACTTCTCTCTGAGAGCTCTCCAGGAATCCTGGCTGCTGATAGCTTTTCAGCTTTCTTTGTTTCCCTGGAGAGACTGGTTTCAAATCAGCAGCTGCCTGCCTGGGCTTGCATTCTTTGTGTCCCAATTGGGACAACCAGGATCTTGAAGGGTTCTCACGCAAGATGGCAAAACATGCAGAAAGGGTCACCAATTCTCCTAGTGTTGCTGTTTGAAGTAATTATTTTCTATTTAAATTCTTTTTTTTTTTTTAATCCTATATCCTAAAGGTTGTTCAGATTCTGTCGGACAGATTGACTTTAAAAAATGGAGAACAATTAGCCAATCATTCTGTTTTTAAAGGTCAGGTTTGACTGATTTTACCCAGAAGGATATCTGCACATCTTCAGAGGGAAATGGTTTGTAGTTTGAGTTGTTTGTAAATGTTCGATTTATTTTCTGACAGCCTGTTGCTCCCTATCCACAGCAATTGGCTGTCCTTTGGTTTTCCTAACTTGTTTCACTTCAGGAGGAAGGAGATTATTTCAATTCACTCCATCTGAGACTATGTGAATCGTTTAACAACTCCCAGGCGTCAGTCATAGGCTTCCCAGTTTAATTCCCAATCCCATACGCTTTAGCCTTTCTATTCCCAACTCCTTTCCCCATAGTTACAGCCAACCAAACATCCTATTTTTTTTTTTTTTTTTTTAAAGAGAGGAACAGAAGTTTGTTTTCTAAGAAAGTATAGAGCATGGAAAAAGGTAATTCGGATTTCTGACATGTTTTAAAACATGCTTCCTGTGGGATATGCCACAGAATACTCAGTGTCGTCAGAAACCATTAGTAAAGGGCTTTTACCTGGACAGAGCAGAGTTGAAGTTCGAACTCTGCTACCTCTTAGCTTTGTGACTTTGGGCCTGTTTCTCCATCTGTAAAATGAGATGTGCCTACTGGGTTCCCTGTCACTTTCCCATCCACAAATGTATGGCCACTACTATATATGTTAGACGATTAAGGTCTTAGGAATGTCTAATGGCAAGAACACTTTAAGATACTTTGTCTTGTAAAGGTAGTTAGAATATTAATTAGCATTCTCAAAGTGCTTCTTATCTTCTTAGGCATTTGGAGAAACTTTCAGTTAAAACTAACAATTATTTCGCATTAAGAAAAAAGCCTTGAAGTTATGAACTCTTTCCATTTTTTAAGAGCAATAAAAAGTCCAACTAGAATATTCTGATAAAAAGTGATCTAGGGACTTCCCTGGTGGCGCAGTGGTTAAGAATCCGCCTGCCAATGCAGGGCACATGGGTTCGAGCCCTGGTCCGGGAAGATTCCACATGCTGCGGAGCAACTAAACCTGTGCGCCACAGCTACTGAGCCTGTGCTCTAGTGAGCACACCAGGGAAGCCCCAAAATCCTGTTTTTATCTCTGTCTCCCTAGAGTCTAGTCTCAACATTCGAGCTAGCATCTTTCAAAAATATTGTCAGTTCATGTCACTCCCTTGATTACAATCCTCCAAGAATTTCTAACCCACTCCAAATAAAAGTCAATGTCTTTACAATGACCTTCAAAACCCTATGTGCCCTGGCCCCCTGTTAAAAAGATAACTTAATAAAAGACAATTATCTTTTACTCTTCCCAATGTTTAGATCACTTCCCAGCCTCCCAGCCCCCAGGGACCTGCAGAGCTCCCTCCTCCTCCTCCTTCCTTTGTTACCTTTACAGTGAGGCTGTCTTTTATCTTACCAGTTGAAGTGAAGCCCATCCCCCTCCTTCCAGGTTTCATTTGTCCATGTAGATTTTATCACCTTCTGATACGCTACATAATTTAATAATTTATCTGTTTTGTTATTTACCCTTGCCTAGAAGCTTCCCGAAGGCAGAGATTTGGTTAATTTTGTTAATGGATGGCTCCACAGCTCCTTGAATCATGCCTGGAGTGTAGTAGGCACTTAATAAATATTTGTTGAATTAATAAAGGAGAAAATTTAAAAGCAGACGATGGACTTTAGAAGGTGAATTTTTTTCAACCTTTTCAGATAAAATAATTCCTTTGGTAAAACTTCAAAGGAGATTTTACTTAAACTCAAAGGAAAAAAGAAAAGACGTGGATTAACAGAGAAAATACAAGCAACGCACAAGCGGTTGAGTTAGTAAGTAAAAGGTTTCTGAAATGATGGAGGCTTAAGATCAGGCATGCTTTTCAATTCAGTTTTCACCATATTTGGAAATACGGTGCCTTCTCAGATTGTAAATGATGCTCCCTTTGGCTTTTGCCCTCCCTTTTATAGTGAGGGGTTGGGGCAGACATCGCCAATAGAAATGCTGGTTCCTTTAAAAATACAACAAAGCCTTCCACATCCTATGAGTACGATACAATTTCCAACAACCTGAGTTTACAGCTAATATCACATAGAAGATAAGGACCACACGCTCTAGGCTTTGCCCGCCCCGAGTTTCTGGTTTGAAAGCAGTTCAGTCTGCACGTTTTCTCTTTCTCTCTCTCTTCCGACTGCCACTTATAAGACCCGCATCTCCTACCTCACAACGTCCCAGTTCCCAGGAGAGACCAGGTGCTCAACTTGCTGAGGCTGCTTCCAAGTCTCTGTCACTGTTTTCCAGGAAATGCTGTAAAAGACGCTGCTGCTCCTGACCCTGGGAGACTGTTTCTCCTCCTTTAAAAAGTGATCTCAGCTCACAAAATAATTAGCTCCTTAGTGCTAATCCATGTGCATTTGCAAAAGTGCTTTCAGGTTAGGAGAAATAAAGACTTGATTAGGTCTTCATCACTGAGATGTAACACCAGGGAGCTCTTACCTGCTAGTTGCATTGGCATAAGGAGACCCAAGGCTCCTCAGGTTTGCTCACTAACCAGCTCTCCTTCCCTGCTTTTTAAAAACATGTGGAGCTTGCAGAAAACTCTGGCGTCATGGGTTGATTTCGTCTAGAATGTTATTTACGTTACTTTGGGCTTTTGGCATTTCTCCCTTTGTTCTTAGCAGTCCTTTGGGGTACAATCTAACAGCCTCACAATCCCTCTGTATACTTTGTGACCAAGACATTTGACTTTGTAATCTAGGCTGCTTCTTTCCAACTCTTCAAATCAAAGAGACTTGGTATGATTCCCAGGCTCTAAGATATTAAAAGAGGAACTGAGAAAGCAGAAATGAAGACAAGAGAGGACAAATTTATGTCAATGAAATCCCGTGACAACTTACTTGCATTTAGAGATCATGCACATTTTTTTCCTTGATGAAAGGTTTCTTTTTAAAAAAAAAAAAAAAACTTCTGAAAATGCTAATGAGACAAGTTTCAAGAAATTGACAGTAATGGAAAACTTGAATGTTACAATGATATCTTAAAAGAAAGAAATTATTTCACTCATCTTAATCTTGCTGGAGAGGAGAAAAAAATGTGAGCAGAGAAATGAGACAGCTGGCAACTGAAGCCTTGGGATTCCTAAACCTTCTCTTCTGTGCTCCCAAATGAACAAGGTTTAAGCAGCCTTCAAGAGAAAGTCAATCTAAAGTCCATGATGACTTTTCAGAATGAAACCTTAGGGGGCTTTTAAAACTACAAGCTTCAGCTCACCAAGGTCACTTTCTAAAGTGAAAATTCTTTTTAGGATAATGATTGTGGGGTTAGAAAAGGAAGGGGATGGGGTGGCCTGGCGAAGTTTGAGTTACAAGCCATGTCAGGAACCTTCACCTGTAGAAAGAAACACTGTACTGTCTCCCTCAACAGATCATAGGGAGGGACACTGTCCAGCTGGGTGCTAAGCCCCCTGTGGGCTTCTTTTGCACACCACCTGCTAAGAGCATACACACCTGTTCATTGGTAGTTAATTGGCTGATCTCTATTAGAAGTTAAAACTCTGGTCCCTGGGGAGACTGCATTGCTCTGGGACACCAGCAGCCCGAGGAATGCTCAGCTGTCACCAGGATCGCTAGAAAATAACCCAGATTTATGTTGAATTCCTTTCCACTCTCTGCTGCTTTTTTTTTTCAGTCTTTACACCCACTCTTTGCTTACAGGCTGTCTTGCTGTTGTTCCCTATTGTTTCACAAATGTGTGTTTTGAATTCCTGGTGACACTGTGACACTCTTAGGGAAAGGGAACAACTTGCAAAGCCCACGTTCTCTGCCCTGCCCTGGAATAGGGAAGGGAGTGTGAGGGAGGAGCAGTGGCCCAGGGCTGGACTGGAGCCTGAGTGAGTGGACAGCCTCAGCATGGCTATCTGGAACCTAGAGAAGTGAGCGGAGGCCACAAACACAGCTAGCCCTTCTGAGGACTGGGTTGGCAGGGAAGGTGGGGGGAAGCTAGGCAGCCCAAGCAAGTCCAAGTTCATAATCAAAGTTACACTTTACAATAAGAACAAGGGAATGCAACAGAGGGCCGTATGGAATCCTGCCAGATGTTTGCCACAGCTGCCTGTACCTCAGCCCTCTCCCAGGAGGATGTCCACCTGCTATTCAAAAAAATAAAAATAAAAAAAAAGGGGGAGGCATCAAGAGGCTCCTTCTCTTGTGTTTCTGTTGGTATCAATATCCCAGATGGTCCCTAGATGCTGACTCCATTACTTCCTAACAGGGTCATCTTGGGCACATCCCTTAATTTCTGCCTTTCTGTTTCTACAAATAAAACAATGAAACAGGAATCAAAATAAGGATAAACTATGTCATTAAATTTAAGTTAATATTGTAGGTATGCAAGAAGGATTTGTTTCTTTTCTCTTCCATTTCACATGCTCAGAGTAAGTAATTAATACATATTTGTCAAGAAACCGTAAGGTGATCTTGAGAGTAGAGTGTGTAGTAGTAGCTGTGGAACCAGAATATCTGGGCTCAAACTCTTAAAAACTAGCGACGTGACTTTGGACGAGCTATTTAGACTCTGTGATTCAGTTTTCTCAGGATGCAACACTAATAGTGACAATTTGATAAGGTTATGGTGAGAATGAAATGATATAATGTACACAGATGTTAAAAAGATGATGATGATGGTGATGATGGTAGCTTTCCCCACCCTCAGCCTTGCTGAGTACAGCTACCATCTCTCCCTCACCTGCCTCACATACTTGTATTGCTCAAGGCCAGATATGACACATCCCTTCCCCCAAACAATTAAATGTACTTATTTTTCATGGAAAAAAGTGAGAACAGGAAAGAACATTTAAAACAAATGTCATTCGATTTTATAAATGACATAGTTTTAACGTTACCTGGGGAGATGTTGTCAAGGTAAAAAGCTGACACTCTATGGAGTGTGGAATTTCTTCCATAATAGCTTTATGGGGAATAGAAAGAGAAGTGTTGAGTTGTGTGCTGCTGAAACCCTCCTTTTTTGCATCCATAAAATCTACATAAGAACGAGCCACATGCAACCCAAAAACTTCTGGAAGGAAAGTTAAGATCTCAGAATCCCTACTCTGGCTAGGACCCCACCTGGCACCTTCCAGCAGCCCCATGCCTCCTCCAGGGCACTGACCTCAGGCATGCAGTCACGTCTTTGCAGATGTGCCTTCTAAAGCATCCTCTCTGTGGAGGGAACATTCCAAGAAGGAGTGCTTACTGACTGAAAATTGCTGTCTATGATGGCCGTTTTGAGCAACACTTTACATTTACTCCATGTGTAGCTCTTTCAGCAGCAGGTTTCCCTGTGGGTTATGGAAGCGGTTTAAATTTCCTTTCTAAGATCTCTGAGCTGCCAGCTCTGGAGGAGGCTCTTTGATTTCTGAAGTTGGATGACATTCACCAAACCTTACTCACTTGTAAGAATGAAGCAGCAGTACATTCTGAACGTTCATGCTGTTCTCAGCAAGGAGTTACCTGGCCAGGGTGATGGAAGGGAGGCCTCACGGGCTGGTGGGAGAGTGGAGAGTGATGATCTCCAGCCTTAACATTTTCAAACACAGCCGGTCACAGGTCACATAGAAATAGGGTAAAAAGGAGGGTGCGTAAAAGCGAGGAATAGGAAATTCCATTTTGGGTCTCTGTATGTGTGCCTCTTGAAATATAGCTACAGTGTTAGGAAAAATATATATAATTGAGTCATACATTCTAAAGAATGCTAAACGTGGACTACTGTTTTCTCCAAAGTGGGAGTTTTAAATTTGTAATCCACAGACCTTTAGGGAAAATATGAAATTTGAGTGTCTGTGTTTACTTAGGGAAGAAGGTGTGGTTTAGAACATGGACTTTAGAGCCAGACTGCCTGGGTTGGAATCCCAGCTCTTCTTCTTACTGGACAAATTACCCAACTTCTCTGAGCCTCATTTTTCCCATCGGTAAAGGGGATAATAACAGTACTTACCTCATAGATTTGTGAGGATTAATGACATAACACATGTGAAACCTTTATAACAATGCCTTTCATACAGTTAGCACTAACAAGCAATCATTAGTCTTATTGTTGTTTTATTATTATTTTCTTCAATCTATGGGCTGGCCAAAAAGTTCGTTCGGGTTTTTCTGCATGATGTTACTGACAATCCCGAGTGAAATTTTTGGCCAACCCAATATAGCCAAATAAAGTTCAGATTCACTGCTCTACAGTGTGACGAAACAAAATGTCCACGACGAATTTCTGTAACATCACCAATTAGTAGTTGAACAAACTAGCCTTGTAGTGACGAGGCAAAAACTATCATACCCTACACTTACACCGTGATTTAGAGTTTACAAAATGTTTCTGTCTATATTTCCCTCACATTGATCGTCACAGTCACTGTGAGATGGAGAGCATTACCCCCATTGTATAGATGAGATTGTTTGGCTCAGGGAGAGTATGTGACTTGCCCAAGGTTGTGCAGATAGTTAGCTGCACAATCCAAGTCTAATCCATCCCTACGCTGATGTGCTTTCCTTTACAGTATACAAGAGGTAAACAGTCTCATAATTAGGCTATTGGCTGCATATTATATATAGTGTAACACTCATCAAGGAAAAGCTGAAGGATTTAAGAACAACACCACAGGTCCCTGAAGCAGCAGCAGCAAACCTGTACATGACTAACAGTCAATCACTGTTCAGCTTTGCTCTCCAGTCACTCATTAGCTGTAGATTCCACAGAACGCTCCACGCTGAGCCAGCCGAACACGAATTGCTGTCTGGAGAGCTTTTAGAAATATATGCTCAGAGACAGCATTCGAAAAATTCATCAGAAATGGGGGATGAGATGACAAACTGCAAATTCAAAGGATTTATTTATATCTTTATAACCTAAGTATACGGCAGTATTGGGCCTTGAACAGATTGCTTTGGCCCAGCCCCCAACTTGACCTTCAGGGTAGTTTTGGAACCCTGCTTGTCTGGAATAAATCCTATCTAAAGGATTTATTCACTGCTCCCTTAAACCCCACCAATTACCCTTTTTGCTACTTTGCCTATGTTTAGTTGTCCAGGATATATTCTCCAGGCCATTGACTAAATGCTACTCATCTTTCAGACCCATCTCAAAATTTTACCTCCCCAGATAGAACCCACGTTTGTAATATAATACTTGCTTTTGAACTCCTGGAGAAGTGATTTTCTAAATTACTTAATTTGCCTTTAGCTTTAACTGCTGCACATTTTCTTTTCATATACATGTACCCTATCTTTCCCAAAGAACCATTATTTCTTGAGGGCCAGGAACACATTCTTTATTTCTTCATATGCCACATAGAACCTCAAATTATGCCCTGTAACTACTAGAAGCACAGCAGACACTCAATTATCAATTGATTACATTAAAAGATCAATTTATATATATCAGCTATGTACCTGATTAAACTTGGACAAAAACAAGAAGATGCATAAATCAGACAAAAAAAATATTTTTTTTTAATTTAAAAGATCCTATAATGGATAGCATTTTTTCTCCCAAAGTTTCACTGCTTCTGCTGTCACCCAAAATCTGAATCTTGGCTCTTTTCTGAGGACCTGTAGGTACCCAGGATATGAAAGGGGTATGTGAGATATCAGTTAGTTGATGCTGTTATCTAATGGAATAACACGAAAAAGAATGATAAATTTATCTGTAACCCCCACCTCCAAGGGCTATCATTCAAAGAGAAAGCTACAGTAAAGAGCCAAAAAGGAAATATGATTGTCACTCTTACAATTTTTTCAAATGCATCTCCTGGAAAGTAAGTTCTGAGGGGCGGGTTAAGGTGAGAAAGGAGATTAGGAAAGTTGCTAACTAGAAGGAGTGAGAGTCCCATCAGAGGTTCATGTAGTTGGTAGGGGACGGAGGCATTCCGTGGAGATGCCCTCTTTATGCCCTCATAAAGAGGAATTGATAGAGGAGGAGCTAGGGTGGAAGGGAGGTGAGATGGATTCTCAATAATGAAGGAAAAGTGGGTCTGAGCAATGACTGTCCTTTGTGCTGGGTGGAGGGAAGCTTTGCTAACCTGGGGCACTAGAACCCTGACAGGAAGCCTCTGACATCAGCACAAAACACATCCCCAGAACTGTATCAGCCTATCTGAAATTGGTTTATCCTTTTTCTTCCATTAGATGGTACCCACTTCATAGATAGGAATTCTGTTTCCTAAGCCTCTGTTTCTGCTTAGCCTGGACCATTGTGTGTGTGTGTGTGTGTGTGTGTGTGTGTGTGTGTGTGTGTGTGTGTGTGTGTGTGTATAAATACAATGCCATAATTTTAATTGGCATATGTGTATACCCCTCAAAAGTTCATTGCTAAAAGCCATTTCTGTCAATGAGAATGTATGTGTAGGTGGTTGTGCAGTGGTAGTGGAGATAGCACAGATTGGTATTTAAAATACAAAATCTCCAGCAGCAAGGAGAAGAAAATACTACTTCAGAGTTGTCTGCTTACAGCAAAGTTGGAAAGCCAAAATATGTTGGCAGTAGGACTAGCACACCTCAGCAGTCCTCCTGGTACTCTACATGAGTGTTTTACACACCGTGGGTAGCAAGCTGTTAGTGACTCACAAAATCAATTAGAGGGCTACGTCTAGATTTAAAGAAATAAATTTAATAGTATATTCATTTAAAATATACATTTTAAATGAAATAGAACAGAAAATGTCAGAATATGTTACACACTGTTAGAGTATTATTTAGTGAACTTTTTGTTATATAAAAGTATGTTCTGATTCATGATTTAAAAAAATGTATTACTTAATGAGGGTCATGGTCAAAAAAGTTTAAAACTCACTGCCCTAAAGTATTGTGAGGCTTTACTTGATTTAATTGGGCAATCTAGGATGAAGGATATGCTTTAATGGGTTGTGAATGCCACTTTTATCTAGTAGGAAAAGATTTTAAAAAGACATAAAAACTACTAAGCAAATGAGAAAGAGCTTCCCTCATGGAAAAAAGAAGTGTGTGCAAAGGCAACGTCCTGGAGAAGCCATAGGCCATTGGGGGAGACAGTCAAATAATAAGCAATTGCCCTATGAGGTCTATCCATTATAACGTTGCTTATAGTAGAAAGCTAACGGAAACAGCTTCAATGGCCCACAAATAAAGGCTTGATTAATATATGAGTACATATTTACAATCAAACATATCCAACCATTACACATGAAGGTAAGGATCTACATTTACTGGCTTAGAAAGATGGGTGTGAAATATTGTTGAGTTAAAAAAAAAAGCAGGTTATAAAACTAGTACAGCAGGCTCATTAGGAAGGACCTTCAAGATGGCAGAGGAGTAAGACATAGAGATCACCTTCCTCCCCACAAATACATCAGAAATACATCTACATGTGGAACAACTCCTACAGAACACCTACTGAACGCTGGCAGAAGACCTCAGATCTCCCAAAAGGCAAGAAACTCCCCAAATACCTGGGTAGGGCAAAAGAAAAAAGAAAAAACAGAGACAAAAGAATAGGGATGGGACTTGCACCTCTGGGAGGGAGCTGTGAAGGAGGAAAAATTTCCACACACCAGGAAGCCCCTTCACTGGCAGAGATGGGGGGGTGGGGTGGCAGGGGAAGCTTCGGAGCCATGGAGGAGAGCACAGCAACAGGGGGATAAAAGGGCAAAGAGGAGAGATTCCCACACAGAGGATTGGTGCCAACCAGCACTCACCAGCCTGAGAGGCTTGTCTGCTCACCCACCGGGACGGGTGGGGGCTGGGAGCTGAGGTTTGGGCTTCAGAGGTCAGACCCCAGGGAGAGGACTGGGGTTTGCTGCGTGAACACAGCCAGAAGGGGGCTAGTGCACCACAGCTAACCAGGAGGGAGTCTGGGAAAAAGTCTGGACCTGCTGAGAGGCAAGAGACCATTGTTTTGGGGTGTGTGAGGAGAGGGGTTCCTTGCCTGTCTGCCTGTCTGCCCACAGAAGGCAGAGAACCGACTGAATGAGCTCCAGAGACGGGCATGAGCCGTAGCTATCACCTCGGACACCAGAGACGGGCATGAAATGCTAATGCTGCTGCTACAGCCACCAAGAAGCCTGTGTGCAAGCACAGCTCACTATCCACACCTCCCCTCCCGGGAGCCTGTGCAGCCCGCCACTGCCAGGGTCCTGTGATCCAGGGACAACTTCCCCGGGAGAAAACACGGCACGCCTAAGGCTGGTGCAACGTCACGCTGGCCTCTGGCACCATAGGCTCACCTCGCATTCCATACCCATCCTTCCCCATGGCCTGAGTGAGCCAGAGCCCCCTAATCAGCTGCTACTTAAACCCCATCCAGTCTGAGCGAAGAACAGATGCCCTCAGGTGACCTACGTGCAGAGGCGGGGCCAAATCCAAAGCTGAACCCCAGGAGCTGTGCAAACAAAGAAGAGAAAGGGAAATCTCTCCCAGCAGCCTCAGGAGCAGCGGATTAAATCTGCACAATCAACTTGATATACCCTGGAGCTCTGGAATACCTGAACAGACAACGAATCATCCCAAAATTGAGGCGATGGACTTTGGGAGCAACTGTAGACTTGGGGTTTGCTTTCTGCATCTAATTTGTTTCTGGTTTTACGTTTATTTTAGTTTAGTATTTAGAGCTTAGTATCACTGGTAGATTTGTTTACTGAATTCGTTGCTCTCTTCCTTTTTGTAATATATATATATTTTTTTTTTTCCTTATTCTTTTTTGTGAGTGTGTATGTGTATGCTTCTTTGTGTGATTTTGTCTGTATAGCTTTGCTTTTACCATTTGTCCTACGGTTCTGTCTGTCCGGTTTTTTTTTTTTTTAGTATAGTTTTTAGCACTTGATATCATTGGTGGATTTGTTTTTTGGTTTGGTTGCTCTCTTCTTTCATTCTTTCTTTCTTTCTTTTTTATTTTTCTTTTTTTTATTACATTTCAATTTTTCTATTTTTATTTTTAATAATTTTTTATTTTAATAACTTTATTTATTTTTTCTTTCTTTCTTTCCGTTTTTCCCCCTTTTCTTCTGAGCCGTGTGGCTGACAGGGACTTGGTGCTCCGGCTGGGCATCAGGCCTGTGACTCTGAGGTGGAGAGCCGAGTTAAGGACATTGGTCCCCAAGAGACCTCCTGTGCCCACGTAATATCAAATGGTGAAAGCACTCCAAGAGATCTCAACTCAATGCTAAGACACACCTCCACTCAATGAGCAGCAAGGTACAGTGCTAGACACCCTATGCCAAACAACTAACAAGACAGGAACACAACCCTACCCATTAGCAGTGAGGCTGCCTAAAATCACAATAAGGTCACAAACACCCCAAAACACAACATCGGATGTGGTCCTGCCAACCAGAAAGACAAGATCCAGCCTCATCCACCAGAACACAGGCACCAGTCCCCTCCACCAGGAGGCCTACATAACCCCCTGAACCAACCTTAGCCACTGGGGGAAGACACTAAAAATAACGGGAACTACAAACCTGGAGCTTGTGAAAAGGAGACCCCAAACACAGTAAGTTAAGCAAAATGAGAAGACAGAGAAACACATAGCAGATGAAGGAGCAAGGTAAAAACACACAAGACCAAACAAATGAAGAAGAAATAGGTAGTCTACATGAAAAAGAATTCACAGTAATGATAGTAAAGATGATCCAAAATCTTGGAAATAGAATGGAGAAAATACAAGAAACGTTAAACAAGGACCTAGAACTAAAGTGCAAACAAACAATGATGAACAACACAATAAATGAAATTAAAAATTCTCTAGAAGGAATCAACAGCAGAATAACTGAGGCAGAAGAATGGACAAGTGACCTGGAAGATAAAATAGTGGAAATAACTACTGCAGAGCAGAATAAAGAAAAAAGAATGAAAAGAATAGAGGACAGTCTTAGAGACCTCTGGGACAACATTAAACGCAACAACTTTCGAATTATAGGGGTCCCAGAGGAAGAAGAGAAAAAGAAAGGGACTGAGAAAATATTTGAAGAGATTATAGTTGAAAACTTCCCTAATATAGGAAAGGAAGTAGTCAATCAGGTCAAGGGAGCCCAGAGAGTCCCATACAGGATAAATCCAAGGAGAAACATGCCAAGACACATATTAATCAAACTATCAAAAATTAAATAAAAACAAAAAATATTAAAAGCAGCAAGGGAAAAACAACAAATAACATACAAGGAAATCCCCATAAGGTCAACAGCTGGTCTTTCAGCAGCATCTCTGCAAGCCAGAAGGGAGTGACAGGACATATGTAAAGTGATGAAAGGGAAAAACATACAACCAAGATTACTCTACCCAGCAAGGATCTCATTCATATTTGACGGAGAAATTAAAACCTTTACAGACAAGCAAAAGATAAGAAAATTCAACACCACCAAACCAGCTCTACAACAAATGCTAAAGGAACTTCTCTAAGTGGGAAACACAAGAGAAGAAAAGGACCTACAAAAACAAACCCAAAGCAATTAAGAAAATGGTCATAGGAACATATATATTGATAACTACCTTAAATGTAAATGGATTAAATGCTCCAACCAAAAGACACAGACTGGATGAATGGATACAAAAACAAGACCCGTATATATGCTGTCTACAAGAGACCCACTTCAGACCTAGGGACACATACAGACTGAAACTGAGGGGATGGCAAAAGATATTCCATGCAAATGGAAATCAAAAGAAAGCTGGAGTAGCAATTCTCATATCAGACAAAATAGACATTAAAATAAAGACAATCAGAGAAGAAAAAGAAACAAAAGGAATACAAATTGGAAAAGAAGAAGTAAAACTGTCACTGTTTGCAGATGACATGATACTATACATAGAGAATCCTAAAGATGCCACCAGAAAACTACTAGAGCTAATCAATGAATTTGGTAAATTTGCAGGATACAAAATTAATGCACAGAAATCTCTTACGTTCCTATACACTAACGATGAAAAATCTGAAAGAGAAATTATGGAAACATCCCCATTTACCGTTGCAACAAAAAGAATAAAATACCTAGGAATAAACCTACCTAGGGAGACAAAATACCTGTATGCAGAAAACTATAAGACACTGATGAAAGAAATTAAAGATGATACAACCAGATGGAGAGATATACCATGTTCTTGGATTGGAAGAATCAACATTATGAAAATGACTATACTACCCAAAGCAATCTACAGATTCAATGCAATCCCTATCAAACAACCACTGGCATTTTTCACAGAACTAGAACAAAAAATTTCACAATTTGTATGGAAACACGAAAGACCCCAATTAGCCAAAGCAATCTTGAGAAAGAAAAACGGAGCTGGAGGAATCAGGCTCCCGGGCTTCAGACTATACTACAAAGCTACAGTAATCAAGACAATATGGTACTGGCACAAAAACAGAAACATAGATCAATAGAACAAGATAGAAAGCCCAGAGATAAACCCACCCACCTATGGTCAACTAATGTATTACAAAGGAGGCAAGAATATACAATGGAGAAAAGACAGTCTCTTTAATAAGTGGTGCTGGGCAAACTGGACAGCTACATGTAAAAGAATGAAATTAGAACACTCCGTAACACCATACAAAAAATAAACTCAAAATGGATTTGGACCTAAATGTAAGACCGGACACTATAAAACTCTTAGAGGAAAACATAGGAAGAACACTCTTTGACATGAATCACAGCAAGATCTTTTTTGATCCACCTCCTAGAGTAATGGAAATAAAAATAAACAATGGGACTTAATGAAACTTCAAAGCTTTTGCACAGCAAAGGAAACCATAAACAAGACGAAAAGATAACCCTCAGAATGGGAGAAAATATTTGCAAATGAATCAACGGACAAAGGATTAATCTCCAAAATATATAAACAGCTCATGAAGCTGAATATTAAAGAAACAAACAACCCAATCCAAAAATGGGCAGAAGACCTAAATAGACATTTCTCCAAAGAAGACATACAGATGGCCAAGAAGCACATGAAAAGCTGCTCAACATCACTAATTATTAGAGAAATGCAAATCAAAACTACAATGAGGTATCACCTCACACCAGTTAGAATGGGCATCATCAGAAAATCTACGAACAACAAATGCTGGAGAGGGTGCGGAGAGAAGGGAACCCTCTTGCACTGTTGGTGGGAATGTAAATTGATACAGCCACTATGGAGAACAATATGGAGGTTCCTTAAAAAACTAAAAATAGAATTACCATATGATCTAGCAATCCCACTACTGGGCATATACCCAGAGAAAACCATAATTCAAAAAGACACATGCACCCCAATGTTCATTGCAGCACTATTTACAATAGCCAGGTCATGGAAGCAACCTAAATACCCATCAACAGATGAATGGATAAAGAAGTCATGGTACATATATACAATGGAATATTACTCAGCCATAAAAAGGAACGAAACTGAGTCATTTGTTGAGATGTGGATGGACCCAGAGACTGTCATACAGAGTGAAGTAAGTCAGAAAGAGAAAAACAAATATCGTATATTAACGTGTGTATGTGGAACCTAGAAAAATGGTACAGATTAACCGGTTTGCAGGGCAGAAGTTGAGACACAGATGTAGAGAACAAACATATGGACACCAAGGGGGGAAAACCGCGGTGGGGTGGGGATGGTGGTGTGCTGAATTGGGCGATTGGGATTGACATGTATACGCTGATGTGTATAAAATTGATGACTAGTAAGAACCTGCAGTATAAAACAAACAAACAAACAAGAAAAACAACTAATACTAAACTTTCTTTGGGTTATTTGTATGGAAATATGTTAATATAAATGTTTCAGACATTAAGTGAAATTTCTAAAAATCTTATATGTTCTGGTATAATGTTATAAGTCATAATTCTAGTTATTACTTTAAAATGTATATCTCAGAAATAACTAAATTTCCTTGTCAATTGCATTATTATGAACTTTCATCAAATCTTTAACCATGGTCAATTTTAAGTCTTTTGTCATTTACAGACAGTTCTGGGTGTACTCTGATGCCTTTGCAAATATGTTCCTATAAAAGGGTTTCATCTTCAAGGAATTCATGGAAAAGACTCTGACAAGTACAGATTTCTGATAACTGACTATACTGCTGAACTGAATAAATAAGCATTTTCAGAACTCTAATGGAAAACTGATGAATTCATAAAAGTGCTAACAAAAGTTCAAGATGAAAAAAAAATTAATTACATGGGACTGAGTGAACTGATGAGGATGATTATAATTCTTGTGACTTTCTGTTTGAATAAAAAAAAAAATCCAACAAGGACTCAGAGGCAAAAAATATACAAATCAATTTTCACTGCAAAGTAAAGGAGCTGTTACAGTGGAGGATTACTGGACTGAATGTCAATATTATGACATAGTATGAGTGTGTTTCATGTTTGGTAATTGCAATCATTGTTGCTTTTGTTGTAGTCATCCATTTACAATGCTTGGTGTCAGTTTATTTATCTCTTGTAAAAATAAAATACAGTGTGTGTATGTGGGGAAAAAAAAAAAAAAAAAGAATAAAGGCAGCCTCTGGGCCCCTGGGAGGAAAGTCAGAGAGGCAAAGATCTGGCTCAGGGCTCTCCCCTTACATGAAGTAGACAATTGCTCTTAATTTTTAAGACATTACTATTCCTGGAGGTATATGTTTAGTCCAACATAGTTTAAAAACTACAAAGCCAGAGGAAACAGTTTTGAATTAACATAACTTGAGTGACTTTACAAAATGATTTTACTCAGAATGCTCAGAAAAATCAATCATTTTAAAAATTGTAAGGGATTGGGGTTTTCTAAATTTGAAGTTACTGCTAATGATTTAACTTAGCTGGAGGGAAAATGAAGTCTTTCTGTCAACTACAGGTTGTTCAGCCAGGGAAGGTCAAAAAAAAGCACACACACAGAAAGAACAAAGTCTGATATTCATGAGAAGTGATGGTCTTTTCTAAAATGAAGTTTCAACTGAAATGTAAGAAGTCAGCTAGAAGCAATGATTCCAAGAGGTTTTGAAGAAGGCATCAGAGAAGAGTGATAGAGATGCAAATTTCAAGCTGTCTGTACAGCTTCAGCCCAGCAGAGATCTGGAGTGAAGAGAAACTATTTCCTCAAGTCTTTAGTGCCTGTCCATCTGGAAGTTAAAAAAAAAAAAAAAAAAGTAGGCAGGAAAAATAGAGACAGCCCAATCTGGTGTATGGTTTGGTTTATGGCCAGAGAAAGTTCAGCTAACTCCATCTTCCCTGTTCAAATACAGAGAAGTTTCTCCCTTGTCCCTTACACCCACCTTTGCTTTCTTCCTCAGGTAAGTTAAGTCCTCAGACAGGGTCACCACCAGTCTTTGGTTCGTGACACTAGATGTTTTCTAAGGAATTCCCTTTTGGAGCAGACAGTGTGTAAAGTAGATTTAAAAATGTACCAGTCTCCTCGCTCTTCCTTTATATGTTTGAAATAAACATACTATTCCTTTTCTTTTTAAGGATTTTATCGTGAAACACTACGAAAAACAGCTAGGGAGTAACAAAAATAACCAAAGTTAATCTTCAAGAAATCTTCAAATCGTTATATTCTCTGTCCCTGTTCTGAAGTAAAAAGCAGGGGGAGCTAGCCAGCTCTGGGCTATCAGATGCATGCTAAATTTTGCTTTAAGAATCAGTCCCATTAAACCCTACCTGCTAGACAGACGGTTCCCATCCAGCGCTCTGCACTGTTGCAACTGCTGATTAACTCTCGTGTTCACCAGTAAGGTGGCCTTACCTGTTGTTTATTAGCTGTTTGGTACCTTAGGCAGGTTCTGGGGTAGAGTCAAAGGTTAGAGCACTGTCTAGCATGTGAAGACAGCCCAAAGGAGGAGGTGGGAAGCAAATCTGTTCAGTTGTAGAAGGAGAAAGTCTATGCCATTGTGTGTGGGGGGGTGGGGGGGAAGGACAGAAAAGAAAGGAAACTGCAGTCTTCCCCTTTTCTTTCTTTGGACTTTCCTTTGGTCCAAGGTCACCCTTGGGGCCACCTGCAAGTGTCTATGAATATGTCATCCTACGTCCCCGGAACTCTGACCTGCTCTTCTCTCTGACTGCTATTTCCTTTGGTTTCTTAAAAATGTCATCCCAGTGTTATCTACATGTTAAATGATTTGCTGGTGCTGTGACATTTGATCTTCCCTGCTGAGAGAAAACCTGTGTAGATTCACAAGTGGTTAAGTCATTAATACAGCTAGCACGTATTGAGCACTGACTGTATACCAGGCATTCTGCTAAGTGTTTTATCTATAATAATCCATCAAGGTAGGCTTTGTTACTGTCTTCATTTTATAAAGGTTAAGTGCCTGAGGCAGCTCATAATTGGCCAAAATAAGACCGAAATATAGGAAGCCTGAGCCTACAGCTGTGTCTTCAGCACTACATCTGTGCCCTTCCCTACAACACTCCCACAGCTTCCTCTCCTGAGCTTCAGTTTGCCCCAACTGTCCAGCACTTTCCTCCCCACACCCCTCAGGACCTTCTGGCTCCAGTCCTGGCTCTGTTTGTTGCATTCTCTTTATTTTTCCTGTAACGTATTCAACACGTGGTTATTTTTCTTGGCTTCAGTTTCTATTATTCTAAGTCAATATCTCAGTCAAGTACAGCACACTGCAATATTTTAAAAAGTGCCTCCATAGCCATCATATCAATTTTTCCATCTGTAAACCTGGGCGAGGATAGTGTCCATCTCCTGTGGGTATTATGAGGACTAAAAGGTGAACTACATGTGACATTCGGCACAGTGTCTGGCACAATATGAGTGCTAATTATTTTTGTTACTTGCTTACTAAAATAGTCTAGAAGTATAATTATGCTTACTTTGTGGATGTGAAAAATGGAGCCTAGGTGTCTAAATAACCTGGCATAAGGAAAAAACACGAGTTGCTGGCAGAGCTGGTGGAGCCTGTGCCTTAGAATTCATCTCCTCCCTCAGCTGCCCTGCAGAGGCACTTCCTGCAGACCTTTATCCACTTCCCACATTGTTGGGTATCCCATTGCCTTTATGTTTATGGTTTGGGGTCACTTTACATTTTCAGTTAATTTGAAGAGAAGAGATAATCTGTGTTCCATTTCAGATGATCAAATTCTCAGGTTCATTTTAAGATTATTCAGGGGCTGTCAGACTTGGGAGTGGGAAAGCAGAGAGAGGGGAGAGATGAAGGCTCACTTCTAGTGTTCCTGGTGTGGTGTGTCAGTGTCAGAGAACATCGGAAGAGGGCAAGAAAGAGCCTAAATCAGGGGACGGTTAAGGATGTTCACTTGGTTGTGCGGTTCACTGGGATGATAGGGGAAGCCTGACACTTGGGATGGGGGAAGCCTGATGCATAGGAAGTAAGATTGTAACAGAAAGCCGGAAGGTATATCAGCTCCATGCAACCATCACAGAGCTCCGGTCTTCCCGGAGTTGGGCAGCTTAGCCAAGATCAGATTTATCCACGTAGAGAGAAGGTAGACACCCTATTCCAGGGTCAAGGACATATTGTGATGGACAAGAATTACAGCGGAAGAGCATCGCGGAGCTGAGAGGAACAGAGCAAATTAAGTACACAGCTTCCCTTCCCTCTGGAAGTGTACCCTGGGCAAAATCTGTAACTGAATTTAAATGACACTTGTTTCTAGAAGGGGCCTAGAATACGGAGGGTTTTGCCCTAGGAGAGCCTTTGTTTTCACCTTAAAAATAAATGGTAATGTTTCCATGTAAGGAAGAAAAAGCAATATTGCTTCGTATAAGATTCTCTAAGGCTTAGGGATGTTTTTTAAAGATGAAGAAAAGCAAATTACTTTCTTATTTACATTTACGCTGTCAACATACACCAAGTAGTAGCTTAAATGTAAGAGGAACTCGAATAATAGAGTAAAAATCCGATGCAATGCTGATTAAAAATGTAAATTTGAATTTGCCAGTGATCTTCTAGCTAAGCAGAGTAAACACAGGGAAGGAGAAAAGGCAGACTGAGGTTGGTTAGATAATTGAAATGATTGTGTGTGCTGAAGGAGGTAAGAAACGTGGAGTCTGGCTTCTGAAGAGTAAAGGGAGACTGAATAAGCCCTGGTAAATCAGGGGGAAAAATCAAGTCCCCCAGAATGATGCTTAGCAGTGTTTAGATTTTATGTGCATGGACTGAGCCAGTGATGCTTGGAGGAAATCCAATCAGCAAATTCCAACTGAACATCCACTCGCGCAAGGCAGCCTACTATGCATTCCCAGGGTAATAAAGAAGTGTAAAGATGAGATAACCTTGCAATATAACAGCTAAACATACAAAAAGGTAAGTAAGTAAGATAGAGAACGTATGCACCTTGAAGAAAAGAAAATTATAGCATGTTAAATGCAAAATAATGGTACACGATAGCAGCACTAGGGGACTTTGAGCAAGAGGTGGGGTGGTCAGGAAAGTCATCATTAGTGTATAGGAATGCAAGAGATTTCTGTGCATTAAGTTTGTATCCTGCTACTTTACCAGATTCATTGATTAGCTCTAGGAGTTTTCTGGTAGCATCTTTAGGATTCTTTTTGTATAGTATCATGTCATCTGCAAACAGTGACAGCTTTACCTCTTCTTTTCTGATTTGGATTCCTTTTATTTCTTTTTCTTCTCTGATTGCTGTGGCTAAAACTTCCAAAACGATGTTGAATAATAGTGGTGAGAGTGGACATCCTTGTCTTGTTCCTGATCTTAGTGGAAATGGTTTCAGTTTTTCACCATTGAGGACGATGTTTGCTGTGGAGTTGTCATATATGGCCTTTATTATATTGAGGAAAGCTCCCTCTATGTGTACTTTCTGCAGGGCTTTTATCATAAATGGGTGTTGAATTTTGTCGAAAGCTTTCTCTGCATCTATTGAGACGATCATATGGTTTTTCTCCTTCAATTTGTTAATATGGTGTATCACATTGACTGATTTGCGTATATTGAAGAATCCTTGCATTCCTGGGATAAACCCCACTTGATCATGGTGTATGATCCTTTTAATGTGCTGTTGGATTCTGTTTGCTAGTATTTTGTTGAGGCAAAATTTCCCCTTTCTATGCTTCTTGTTCTTTTGATTTTCATTTTGTTAGCAATGAATATTAGGCATGTTCTCTTTCCATATCTCTGTTGACATCCTTATTTTAAAAAATACTGATAAAGGTAGTAGATGCCCAGTTCATCTTACTAGTTTGATCCACTTTCTAGGGCTCTTAGATCATTCAGGGTCTGTGTGTAACGCTGTGGAATTATTTTTGGTGCTCAACCGATGTCAGCATAGTGCCATAGGAGGCCAGGAGAGGGCAGCAGAGAGCTGAGAAGCCCTCTGATAGAGGCCGGAGGAAGCAGAAGGTGCAGAAGAACCTGTAGCAGGTGGAGGAGGAAATATTGGATCCTTCATGAAGCACAGGGTATGCCCGTGTCCGTGCTCCTTAAATCAACCAAAGCCAGAGTCATTACTCAGACGAGAAACTGGAATCAGTAGGGGATGCCATAGGGAGTAGCAATTTTAAAACAGGAAGAGATGAAAATAGGCTCTGAGATATTACGGGGAGCCTGCAAAGGAGAGTCAGCTTGTGGGGTGATGGTGGACCCATGACTGCTTGTGAGAGCCATGACCCCAGTGAGTCTAGGCCTAGATACAAACCCAAATCAAGAGAAACATGCTTTATCTAAGGACTGAGCAAGTCTTAACTTAGGGATGCATGTGAACAAGATAGAGCAGAACATTTTAGGTAAGATTCCAGGGAACTGGAGAAGTCCTGACTTTTAGGAAGGGCAGAAGAGATTCCTGCAAGGTTAGTGCCTACTCCACAAGGAAAGACTCTTTAGAAGGCCAGGACGGGGCCAAGGGGTGTTATGCAGATGGAGGGCATACAGGAAGTACCAAAGGCACAGGCCAGGACCGGGAGAGTGAGCTAGAGTACCCCATCTAGAGAAGGTATTTCAAAACAAATTCTGCAAGGTTTTGAAAATTCCACAAGATTTTGTTATTGATAGTGCCAGTCTGAATCTACCTTAGGCCCAAACTTCCAGAATGTGGTTTAGCACCTCGCTACTTAAAGTGTGCTCTGCAGACCAGCAACACTTGCATCACTCGGGAGCTTATTAGAATTTTGAATTTTGGGTCCCACCTCAGACCTACTGAATCAGAATTTGTATTTTAACAAGATCCCCAGGTGATTCCTGTGCATATTACGCATATTAAAGTTTGAGAAATACCAGTCTAGCAGCCAGTCCAGGCAGGCCTGGGTGGCACTGATGCCTCTGGAAGATTTAAGGGCATCGGTAATGAGGAAGTGAGGGAGAACAGCTGCATCTGAATGAGGGTAGGTGCACCTCTTACCAACTTGGTACTTTCTTTTGGCTTATTTTTGTTAAGCCCCATTAGATTCCTTATAGTTACATGCAAAATCAACCAACCAATGTCTATTTCAGAGGCCCCATAGTGGGGAAAACCATATCCTTTTGCAGTCTGAATGGTGGTGGGAATCAAAGTGGAAGGTGCTGCCTGAGGTGAACAGGGTTTCTTAGCAGGTTTTTGCTATGTGTGGTCCAGGGTCTGCATATCCAGAAACTAGATTTTTGGTTTTTATTTTTCAGGCTAGCTAAAAGCAATTAGACTATAAGACCAGGGACCATTAGTATTAACATTACAAGGTGGTGTATATTAGTTTCTTATTGCTGCTATAACAAATTACCACAAATGTAGTGGCTTAAAACAACACAAATGTATCTTCTTACAGTTCTAGAAGCCCTAAATCAGTTTCACTGGGTCAAAGTCAAGGTTTAAGCAAGACTGGTTCTGTCTGGAGGATCCAGGGGGAGAATCCATTCTCTGTCTCTTCCAGCTTCCAGAGGCTGATGCTGGCATTCATGGTCCTCTATGGCTCATGGTCCTTTTCCTCTGTCTTCGAAGCCAGCAGCATAGCGTCTTGTTTCTGTCGTCACATTGCCTTATTCTTTTGTGTCAAATCTCTCCCCATTTCCCTCTTGTAACTACACTTGTAATTACATTTAGGTCCCACCTGGATAATGAAGGATAATGTCCCCATCTCACTATCCTTAGCTTAGTCACATCTGCAAGCTACTTCTTCCATATAAGGTAACATTCATAGGTTCTGGGGATCAGGGCCTGGATATCCTTGGGGGCCATTATTCAGCCTACCACAGTGTTTAAATCAGAATGCTAATTAATTAACAGATAACATAAAATATGCTTTTCCATTGATTAGAGCAACCTACCCTGTTTCTTGGTATTGGGAAGTCACATAAATGTCATAAGAACTGGACATTGGAAAAATAGAGAATGAGTGCCCACGGAAAAATAGAGAATGAGTGCCCAAGGAAGTGGCTATTTTGTGTCAGCCAGAGAGAGCCTTGAGAAAGCACCCTGACCCACAGCAATCCCTCATGACTGCATTCTTCCCGTGAACCAGAGCTTCTCTCCTCCACTCTGGCCTAGTTCATAGTGTCATAATTGCTCTCACGCTTCCTTGTTCTGCACAGCTCCCCTCCTTCAGTTGGCAAATTCTTTCTTTGGATGTATAATATTATAGTTGAAGCCCCAGGTTTGGGGGTTCATGAACCCTCCTAGGTACCTAAGGATACCCTCCTAGCTGGTCCAGGAAAGAGCAGCTCAGACATAAAACCAGGTCATTCAGGTAAAATGCTGCTGGCATAATCTTAGAAGATTTTGGAGCTTGAAGGCAACTTAAACATTATCTAGTCCAACCCCTCATTTACTGATGGGGAAAAAAGTCTCAGAGAGACAGCTGCGTGTCCAGGGCCACACTCTGATTTATTATGTAGTCAATGCAAATTCATAAAGCAGCTGCCATGTACAAGGGTTACAAAGAAACGGAATGTGAGAGAAGGAAATAAAGGATGGTGACCATGGATCTAGCTGGCAGGAGGCCCCAACATGTGCACCAGAAACCAGGCTTTGGGCATTTCTGAGTTCAGACTCTAACGCTCTGTATGGGCAAGTTGGAAAACCTCATGCTATTACTCCATCATTGATAAAATAGAAATAGTAGTATTTATTTCCCAGTACATATCAAAAAAATAAAATCTGGTTCTCGCTTTTTCAAACTAGAGAATAAGTGTGTTTACCTCCCCAGAGGCAAGCTCTCTCATGCTTAGGTAGTAACCCGTTGCCAGCCCAGCCCTCTGGGAAGCAGCAGAGTAGCAATATGACAGTCCCCTCCACTCCCATGGGCATCCTGCAGGGACACATATTGGAGATGATGGATGTGACTGCCACAGCAACGTGGATGAGGATGGAGGAAGCTCTTTTTTCCTTACATGGAGCACCAATGTGCCTGAGCTTGAAGGAGAACTGACTGCTCCCAAGAGGTTTGGAGCTGAACAAATGATGCCATTGATTCTCTCCATATGCACCCATACATATCTTTTACCATATGTCTGCCACCCCAGTGTTTGTTATTATATGTCAAACATGTTCAAATTCTTTTTTGCAGCTCTCAGAATAATATGCTGAGTAGAATATGATCATGGTGGCAAAAACCTGTGAAATCCTGAGTCATCTTTCTCGTGTTAATTAAAGTCATAATCCAGTGATCTTAGGTTTAAATAAGGAATATACATACATTTCAAAATACCTCAGCTAGAAAGAGACTCCTTAGGATTTATTTTTCTTAGGAACTCAAAGGAGATTAAAGTCTTTTCACAGGAACAACAAAGACATCTAGGTAGCCTAACAAAATCCACAACCAAATATGAAAATGTAAGTTATGCACCCTTGTCTGGGGGTTGACAATGCAGGCTTTCCATTTCCTTTTGGGGATACTGTTGGCTAGCTAGTCTGCTCTCTACTATGATTGAAAGACCTGCTCTCAATAGTTTCAAAACTGGCTAACAGGTCTCATCAGCGCAGAGGTCGAAAACGATGACCTGATGGCCCAGGAGGTCTGCAGACATTGGCTCAGCTTCTCAGAGGTGCTGGGACAGGACGGTTCCCAGTAGTCTCTTGATCCCCACATCACTGCCCTGCACATGGCCCCTCCAATCCGGTCATCTGCTCACCAGCCCATCCCACCCACGACTTGTCCCAGCTCATGTCTGCCCCGCTCCCGAGTGACCGAGTCTCCCAAGGCGTGGGTAACTCAGACCTATTCTCTCCTCAGTCTATCATCTTGTCATAAACTCTATGCCTGGCTCCCCTCAGGTCTTCTGCTTTCATTCTAACTGCATGTTTTATAGGTCAAGCAGACTAAAGTTTGCTAGTTGACTGTGTCTTTCCCTGCTCGCTGTTAAGAACCCCAATTCTAACGGAGGCTATGTGGATTTCTCTAATTAAGGGAAGGCTCAAAAATAAGAAAGCACAGGAAAGGAAAGCTCAAATTATTATCAATCTACACAAAGGCCAAGAAAAAAGAAGTAGAAGGCCAGATATCAAAGTATTAACAGTAGTTTTGCTGAGTGTTGTTGTTTTTTTCTATTTTTCAAGCTTATTTTTATCACAAACAGTGAATCAGAAAGAAAATGATACATGTTGTCAGTCAGAATAATTGTGCTTCTCTTTGTAACTATAAGGTAGAGTGCAGAAAGGCAAACCACAGGGACCTCTTTGGTCACTGCAATGGGCCAGGATCAGGTTAGGTAAGTAAAGGAAAGACTTTGCTCATATGCCTTTTTGAACTAAGCATAATATCAACTAAATTTGACTTGGTAAATAAGATGCCCCAAGGTCAACCCTACTTAGGCTTGCTTTATATTACTTCACATAGGCATGGCTAAATGGGTCCTCCATCACCCTCCAGACTAATTACATTTGATTAAAGGGCTTCCTTAAAAGCTCTTCTTTCACACTGAATTAAAAATGACTACTAACCTTCATTGACGATGCCAGGGGCGTCACCTATGAATTGATTAGGTAGTGCTGCATTATGCCTTTGGGATACTAGTTCTATGGGGCCCCGGGAACCCTGACTCCATAAGTCAATGTATGGGATGGTAATTACAATATTCTGTTGCTATTTCTGTGCTACAGTCCATCTGTGTGATGTAGTCACCATTATTTAATTCCAAATTGGCGTATTCTCTGCTTATCCAGTTTTTCTTTACATTTCTTAAAGGTATCTTGCTGATAGCTCTTTGCTCAACCTGAAGCCATTATCTCCCCTGTGTTTTGTACCAGAGGGTTTTATTTTATAGGTTTATGCCTACAGAATGGGATGGCAGGAGAGGCTAAGGATGGCTGAAAAGCAAATGGGTTCAACTATTCAAAATGTCAAAAAGAGAAAGAAATAAATCTCAAGTGCAGTCTGTGTCTGACCACTCAGAATTTGTTTTTGAACATTATTGATAACATAATATGTATTCTAAATGGAATGGTGTTGATTTCTGGGAATAGTAATTTTCTGGGAATCGTAATAAATCCCTATCTATCTATCTATCATCTATCTATCTATCCATTCCATGCAATTACATTTCAAATATAAATACATTTCGAAGGTAAACGAAAGCTTCAATCTAACAGGCTTTGAAATAAAGACGGTCACTTTTTTGGTATGTAGATCTTAATCCAGGTTTAGCCTTCTCTCTCCCTTAGGTACTCACTGCAACTGTGACTGACATGCAGCCTAAGAAGAGAGAGTGCAAGAATGGGAGAGGGGGAAAGAAACCAAGGGTCCCATCAGTAAAGCTCATGGAAACAGAGTTTCAACTAATGAATCCCAAAGGAAAATAGGTTATAGGAAAGACTATCTACCCAATAAATGTGGTCTTCTGGGATGAGGAGAAATTGTAATTTTACTTCATTAGAAGACCATAATTCTCTTAAGAGGGTTTAGTTTTTAAACAAGCAGCCTCTGCCACCCCATGCCTGTGTTTTTGATCCTGGCTCCTCTACAAATTAGCTGTATAAGCAAGTGACTTAACCACTCTACTTTTCATCAGAAAACTGGGTTGGTTATAGTAGTACCTACCTCACAATATTATTATTAGGAGTCAATAATCTCATAAATGTAAAATGCTTAGAACAGTTGTCTGGTTCATAGTAAATATGCGATAAATGCTAGCTCATTATTTTTGTGCCCTTCATCTTTAACTGAAATTTTGTTAAAACTTTCTTAAGATTGGTTATGTGTTGGTATTAGAAATGTCATCTTAAGATTGAGATTTTTTTATAATGGGTCCTAGGTTCACCGTTGTTACCCAGATGCTGTGCTGCATTTCAAAGTTTCTTTTAAGAATTCAAGATATTCTGCCTATCATCTTTTCCAAACATCAAGCCATTGCTATTGGAATATTAGTAAAAGCAAATATTTACTGAGCACATTTTATGTGCTAGGTAGAGTGCTAAGGTTTTTACATGGATTAATGCATTTGTTCTTCATAACAATCCTATAGCATTATCCCCATATGACAGATAAAGAACTTGAGGTATATGAAGGCTGAAGTATCTTGCCGGAGATTGTCCAGCTAGGAAATGGCAGAGCAGCAGCAAGTCCAGCTGGCTGCTCAAAAGGCACACCTCACATTCTTGGCTATAACCACAACTAGCCACCATATCATTGAGTGCCTTTGGTTTTCCTTTGGCCCATATAAAAGGTACAGCCTTATTGGAAGATTGATAACTAACCAGAATTTTTGAGTCATTGGCTCATCAATGACTCTAAGAGATTAGTAATATTGGTCGAAAGTGTGATTCTTTCCACTAATCAAATTAACTAGAGACACAAATGTTTCTCTAATAGTGGTTCTTGCTCATTTGTCTCTGCCTGATTTATCTGTGAGCTGCTCTCTTACAGTATTGATGGCTTCACAAATAAGAAGCCATTAATATCTCACATTTTTAAATGACTTTTGGTGCCTACTAGAGCCTTGGATGAAAAGTTGTAACATTGGAACCTTCTTTGTTTCTTTCATTCCTTTGTTTCCCCACATTCAATTAGCTGCTGAATATTCTGAATTCATCTCCTTATTTTGTGTAGGAGAGACTTTGCTAACCTGTAGAACCTAGGTAGAAAAATTGGCTGGAATTGTGCCATTGGAACTGTTTGTCAAATATGTAAAGAAGCCCAGGTGTTGGAAATGAAAGCCTTCTTCCTAAAGGACAAATCTCTCAGGGTTTCCTCACCCGAGTACATTAGCCTGGGGCAATGTACTCACTGGTGACCCCCTGGAGTGAAGCCCAGCCTCAGGAAGGGAGATGTGTAGCAGGTGACTGCTGGAAATTGATGCAGCTCGATTTGCCCCAAGGGTTAACTCTGAGTTCTGCAGGACTTCTTCATTTTTCTACCCTTTGGAAAAGGGTGTTCTTTTAGTTGAATTCTTCAACTTAAAAGTCTATATTCTTAGTATACTCTTTTAGTCAATATTTACCTATTTACTTTAAACTTCTTTAATCTTTTTGCTTTATTGTCCTATCTTTTTACTGTATCTTATCTAGTCTGAATTTTTAGCTTGCTGTTTCATCATGTTTATTTTATACTATGCTATCTCCTTTTATCTAAATTGTATGTATTTGCTTTATATGTGTTGTTTCAATTTTATTTATACCTCATTTTATCTTTAATGGCATGAGGTGACCAGCTGGCAGACAGCTCCTAAACTAACCAAGAGCAATTGGATTCCTTGTCCTTTTAAATATCTCACTAAACAGCTTTTTAAGTTTTCCACTGTATGTTCTTCTTTCTTCTAATAATGAAATTTCAACATAAAATATATCAAACTAATTATGTAGATTCACCTGTTAACTTCATTCTCTCACCTCACCTTTCCAGGACAATAATATTTATTTTTAGTGCCAGTGGTTTTGAGTTAGAATGGTGCCATCTCTTCACAGTATTGGCCCAAACTTTCCAAATGCTTCCTGACCCAAATTTATAGTTTCTATTTTTTCCAACTGCTGTATATTGACTAGGCCTTACACACAAATCGTGAGCTATTGAAGAAAACACAGGTGAGAAGACCTTCAGAATAACCTCCTGGTCCATGTTTAATCTTCCTCCAGCATTACAGCTGTTTCCTCCCTTCTTTCCCATGGTTTCAGCCCCATTAAAAGCCTTCGTTACCACTCCTGGATGATTGGTCTCCCTATCTCAAGTCTCCCCTCTGTTTCTTCCTTGTGACCACTTCCACACTGCTTTTCTTGAAATACATCTCTCTTTTCAAATGCCTCCTCTAGCTTCCCATGGTCCACACATGAAGTCCAAACTCCTCAACCCACATTTGAGTCCTCCAGGTTATCCCTAGCCTCCTTTTCCAAACATATTTCTACTTCCCTCCCTCACATTACACAAAATAACCAAACTTAATGGTTTGCTACTCTTCATTTATGGCTCAAACATTTCCACAGTTGCTTCTTCACCCATACTCTTTTTTCATGTATTTTTCTCCATCTGTGAAAGTCAATATTATACCCTCTTTAAAGCCCCTTTCCTATTTTTTGACTTCTCTAGGTGAAAATAATCAACCTCTGTATGACATTCCTTGGAGAAATAGTATTTTAGGGAATTAGTGTGGGTTTTGGCTCTAGATAGCCCTCAGTTCAAATCCTGACTGTGCTAGATATTATTTGACCTGAGATAAGTTATTTAACTTTTTGAGTCTTGTTTCCACACCTCTAAAAATGAAGCTAATAGAATCCATCTCACAGTGTTGTTAAAAAGAATAAATGAGATGAAGCAGGCAGTTCTGAGGTCTTTTTTTTTTAACAGCTTTATTGGAGTATAGTTGCTTTACAATGGTGTGTTAGTTTCTGCTTTATAACAAAGTGAATCAGTTATACATATACATATGTTCCCATATCTCTTCCCTCTTGCATCTCCCTCCCTCCCACCCTCCCTATCCCACTCCTCTAGGTGGTGACAAAGCACGGAGCTGATCTCCCTGTGCTATGCAGCTGCTTCCCACTAGCTATCAATTTTACATTTGGTAGTGTATATATGTCCATGCCACTCTCTCACCCTGTCACATCTTACACCTCCCCCTCCCCATATCCTCAAGTCCATTCTCTAGTAGGCCTGTGTCTTTATTCCCGTCTTGCCACTAGGTTCTTCATGACTTTTTTTTTTTTCTCCTTAGATTCCATATATATGTGCCAGCATATTGTATTTGTTTTTCTCTTTCTGACTTACTTCACTCTGTATGACAGACTCTAACTCCATCCACCTCACTACAAATACCTCCATTTCATTTCTTTTTATGGCTGAGTAATATTCCATTGTATATATGTGCCACATCTTCTTTATCCATTCATCTGTCGATGGACATTTAGGTTGCTTCCATGTCCTGGCTATTGTAAATAGAGCTGCAATGAACATTTTGGTACATGACTCTTTTTGACCTATGGTTTTCTCAGGGTATATGCCCAGTAGTGGGATTGCTGGGTCATATGGTAGTTCTATTTGTAGTTTTTTAAGGAACCTCCATACTGTTCTCCATAGTGGCTGTATCAATTTACATTCCCACCAACAGTGCAAGAGTGTTCCCTTTTCTCCACACCCTCTCCAGCATTTATTGTTTCTAGATTTTTTGATGATGGCCATTCTGACCGGTGTGAGATGATATCTCATTATAGTTTTGATTTGCATTTCTCTAATGATTAATGATGTTGAGCATTCTTTCATGTGTTTGTTGGCAATCTGTATATCTTCTTTGGAGAAATGTCTATTTAGGTCTTCTGCCCATTTTTGTATTGGGTTGTTTGTTTTTTTGTTATTGAGCTGCATGAGCTGCTTGTAAATCTTGGAGATTAATCCTTTGTCAGTTGCTTCATTTGCAAATATTTTCTCCCATTCTGAGGGTTGTCTTTTGGTCTTGTTTATGGTTTCCTTTGCTGTGCAAAAGCTTTTAAGTTTCGTTAGGTCCCATTTGTTTATTTTTGTTTTTATTTCCATTTCTCTAGGAGTTGGGTCAAAAAGGATCTTGCTGTGATTTATGTCATAGAGTGTTCTGCCTATGTTTTCCTCTAAGAGTTTGATAGTGTCTGGCCTTACATTTAGGTCTTTAATCCATTTTGAGTTTATTTTTGTGTATGGTGTTAGGGAGTGTTCTAATTTCATTCTTTTACATGTACCTGTCCAGTTTTCCCAGCACCACTTATTGAAGAGGCTGTCTTTTCTCCACAGTATATGCTTGCCTCCTTTATCAAAGATGAGGTGACCATATGTGCATGGGTTTATCTCTGGGCTTTCTATCCTGTTCCATTGATCTATGTTTCTGTTCTTGTGCCAGTACCATACTGTCTTGATTACTGTAGCTTTGTAATATAGTCTGAAGTCAGGGAGCCTGATTCCTCCAGCTCCATTTTTCGTTCTCAAGATTGCTTTGGTTATTCGGGGTCTTTTGTGTTTCCATACAAATTGTGAAATTTTTTGTTCTAGTTCTGTGAAAAATGCCAGTGGTAGTTTGATAGGGATTGCATTGAATCTGTAGATTGCTTTGGGTAGTAGAGTCATTTTCACAATGTTGATCCTTCCAATCCAAGAACATGGTATATCTCTCCATCTATTTGTATCATCTTTAATTTCTTTCATCAGTGTCTTATAATTTTCTGCATACAGGTCTTTTGTCTCCTTAGGTAGGTTTATTCCTAGATATTTTATTCTTTTTGTTTCAATGGTAAACGGGAGTGTTTTCTTAATTTCACTTTCAGATTTTTCATCATTAGTGTATAGGAATGCAAGAGATTTCTGTGCATTAATTTTGTATCCTGCTACTTTACCAAATTCATTGATTAGCTCTAGTAGTTTTCTGGTAGCATCTTTAGGATTCTGTATGTATAGTATCATGTCATCTGCAAACAGTGACAGCTTTACTTCTGCTTTTCCGATTTGGATTCCTTTTATTTCTTTTTCCTCTCTGATTGCTGTGGCTAGGACTTCCAAAACTATGTTGAATAATATTGGTGAGAGTGGGCAACCTTGTCTTGTTCCTGATCTTAGTGGAAATGGTTTCAGTTTTTCACCATTGAGGACAATGTTGGCTGTGGGTTTGTCATATATGGCCTTTATTATGTTGAGGAAAGTTTCCTCTATGCCTACTTTCTGCAGGGTTTTTATCATAAATGCGTGTTGAAATTTGTCGAAAGCTTTCTCTGCATCTATTGAGATGATCATATGGTTTTTCTCCTTCAATTTGTTAATATGGTGTATCACATTGATTGATTTGCATATATTGGAGAATCCTTGCATTCCTGGGATAAATCCCACTTGATCATGGTGTATGATCCTTTTAATGTGCTGTTGGATTCTGTTTGCTAGTATTTTGTTGAGGATTTTTGCATCTATGTTCATCAGTGATATTGGCCTGCAGTTTTCTTTTTTTGTGACATCTTTGTCTGGTTTTGGTATCAGGGTGATGGTGGTCTCGTAGAATGAGTTGGCGAGTGTTTTTCCCTCCGCAATATTTTGGAAGAGTTTGAGAAGGATAGGTGTTAGCTCTTCTCTAAATGTTTGATAGAATTCGCCTGTGAAGCCATCTGGTCCTGGGCTTTTGTTTGTTGGAAGATTTTTAATCACAGTTTCAATTTCAGTGCTTGTGATTGGTCTGTTCATATTTTCTATTTCTTCCTGGTTCAGTCTCGGCAGGTTGTGCATTTCTAAGAATTTGTCCATTTCTTCCAGGTTGTCCATTTTATTGGCATAGAGTTGCTTGTAGTAATCTCTCATGATCGTTTGTATTTCTGCAGTGTCAGTGGTTACTTCTCCTTTTTCATTTCTAATTCTATTGATTTGCGTGTTCTCCCTTTTTCTCTTGATGAGTCTGGCTAATGGTTTATCAATTTTGTTTATCTTCTCAAATAACCAGCTTTTAGTTTTATTGATCTTTGCTATTGTCTCCTTCATTTCTTTTTCATTTATTTCTGATCTGATCTTTATGATTTCTTTCCTTCTGCTAGCTTTGGGGTTTTTTTGTTCTTCTTTCTCTGAGGTCTTTTGGTATTAAAAAGCTTGAGACTCTGATTTGGTATTTGAGGAGAAGGGGAAAGAGAGGGAACCTCTGTTATGTTAAGAGTTATAGAGTCATGGGTTATGGGGGTGTGAGAGATGTGGATTTAAGGGGCTTTTAAAAAAATTTAATTTATTTATTTGTTTTTATTTTTGGCTGTGTTGGGTCTTTGTTGCTGTGCACGGGCTTTCTCTAGTTGCGGTGAGTGGGGCTACTCTTCGTTGCAGTGCGTGGGCTTCTCATTGTCGTGGTTTCTGTTGTTGTGGAGCACGGGCTCTAGGTGCACAGGCATTAGTAGTTGTGGCACGCAGGCTCAGTAGTTGTGGCGCACAGGCTTAGTTGCTCTGCGGCATGTGGGATCTTCCCGGACGAGGGATTGAACCCACGTGCCCTGCATTGGCAGGCGGATTCTTAAACGCTGTGCCACCAGGGAAGCCCTTTTATTTATTTATTTTTAAAATTTATTTATTTATCTGTTTTTATTTTTAGCTGTGTTGGGTCTTAAGGGGCTTTTTGTGTATGGAAATACAGCTCCTTTTGTCAGAGAAATGCCAAAGTGATCCTAGATAGATCATCTTGAAAATAAGTCAATTTGCATAAAACTTTATTATTGTGGTCTATTTGTATCTGCAGTAATTTCAAACTGTACAAGTATACTGATACCCAGAATATTAAGTATCTAAAATGAGTTAAAAATATTAAAGTATTCAACTAAAAAAGACTTGGAAGTGATGTTAGTTGAGCAGGAAATTCCAACATGTGCAGGGAAATTGAGGGGACAAGGGTCCTCTTGTGGAAGATGTAGAGAGGATAACAGTTAATAGGCTTGTGAAATAAACATATCCATCAGTGTAAGGAAAGCAAGGATAACTTTTACCTGATTTTTCCAATTTTATAATGGGGTTATGTCCTTAAAGGAATTCAGATGATGGGCACGAATTGATATGAGCACAGGTGTCCCTGGGACAGCACAATCTGCCTAAAGCTATAAAGACAGAGTGAAGTTTGAAACACCGCTAGAGAGAAAGAGACAGTAGTATTTCAAGTGAGGGTTAGTCAGGGGTGAAAGATGGTTTTAAGTGAAAAGATACCTCTCTCTGGTCTTTCTAAGTTAATATCACTTTAGGTTCAATAAAAACAGACTGGAAGGAACATTACATATTCTGAAACATAATTATTCTTCACATACACACACACACACACACACCTAACAGGATGTATTAAAGAGTGTGGAGATTTCCTTATTTCCCTCTCTTCCTTCACAGGAATGGAGGAACCAGATAGGCTTTCAGCTTCCTTAACAAAGGGAACATAGAGGAACTTATTATGAGCTGAGAGGAGAAGGAGGACATAAGGCAAAGTGCCAGAATGTCAGACATTGTGTCTTTGTGGGGGAAGTCCATTGTTATATTTGAAACCTTACTTTAATACCACCAACTATAGTACTTGTATACTGTAATAAGTACTATATACTTATATATACACATATATACTATTTATAAATATATTTATATATATACATATACTATATACACACATATAAAGTATGTATATACACATATATATGTATATATAATCAGAGTGATTATAAGAATGTTATATACATGAATACTTACATATATGGTATGCTGCAGTAATTTTAGATTTATCATAGTATATATATTACTAAGTGCCTAGGGTATGCTAGTGTATTAATGTTATTTTAAATACTTAAAGTGACTCTGCAGCATAGATATTATTTCAGTTTCAGTGATGTGGAAACTGAAGCTCAGGGTGTTTAAGTGACTTAATCAAGAAGGCTCTAAGTGGCAGAGTCCTAAGGCAGATTCATTATTCTGCCATCTCTCTGATTTAAACAAACAAATCAACCAAGCAAAACAACAAAACCATGCACTTTGCACAACACCAAATTATCCAGAAAAGTTTAAATAGTGTAAACTTTATAAATATTCTGTGTACCTGGCAATTTTGTGATTCTTCTTACTCAAAATTTTAGGTTTAATTGTCATCATGTGCATCAGAATATTATTGGTTTGTAAACTGTCTAACTTTTGTTTGTTGACTGATACTATTCTCTCTCTAACTTGTGTTTTCCTGTGAATCTAGTTCATGCAAATACTGAAGTCACCAGGCTGCTTTATTTCTGCTACTGAAGCACCTGGCTCCTGCTAGCACCTGGTGATGGCAACATCCAAGTGGTCAGGAATTGTTTTCAGTCTGGCTTCTGAAACTTTAGACAGCAATAAGCACAAAAATGTTCAAAATAATAATAAATGATGCAGTAGTTGGCCCTTTCAGTAAGCAGTGCTGAATCTTAACGACTGAGATTAAAGGTCAGAGAAAACATCCATAAATCTGGAGCCAGATAGGTGGTGAAAAGGGCCAAAAAGGAGAGGACCAGCATCAGGGAAAGAAATCTGAGCGAAGTGAAGAAGCTAAAGGAAAACAAAGACTCAGGAGAATAACAAACTGTGTGCAGGTCCCAAGAGGATAAAACTGCTAATGTCTGCTAACTGTCATGGACATACCACAGCTTCTTTGTGATCTAATTTGCAGGGCAGTGACATGCAACTCTGAATGAGCTGAATGCTTTCCTGGCTTGATTTTCCTCATCTTAGTCAAATTATTCTGCGAGTAGAGACACACCCTTTGTGCACATCCCTGTGACATGAATATATGCTATATACTCTAAAATTGACTAATTCATCCGTTTTAGGATTGGTGTCATTTATTTCAAGTTTGTCTTTGATAGAACCGACATCCTTCATCTTCATTACACCGAAATGCAGTTGTCCCAACCTCTCTCAAAAACACGTATCCATTTATGTTTTCAATTTACTTTGTGCTATTTTTCAAAAAGTCAGGTCACGACCTAATTTCTAAAGCAATCTTAACAGTGCTTTATCGTTCACCAGTGACTTACATGATTAAAGAATCCATCAAGATTTTGTGGTTGTTTTTGTTCTTTCTATAGCATCTCCTTTGCCAATATCTCATTCTTTGTGGTTTGCAGTTCAGCATCTTGAATACAAATTCGTACAAGGAATGGGTGTTATACTTTAGAAAACGGCAGCTCCATTTCAACATCCACATTGTTTCTTAGAATTTGTGCTCTCTTATTGTGAACTTCAACCATATAAATATAAAAAGGCGATCAAATACTTAAATACAACATCTACCTGAGATTAATAAGGCACCATGGTTTTCTTTCAGCCATGACAATGGTATCCAATCATCATTCCTAAAAAAAAAAAAAAAAAAATTTAAATAATTCATTAAAAAGCAAATGGACTGAAAGGTTGATACTCAAATTATTAGATTAATGAATAAGCCACTTTTTGGGGAACATTATGGACATTAGTAAGATGTGAGGAAAGAAGCCTAAGAGTGTGACACAGCCATAGATCCCATCTACATCTGGAATCCCAATAAAGAGCAATTCAGTTCCAGAAATATGAAGTAAAAATCTTTTTAAATCCTCAATTTACTTGTTGCCCACATGCCTTGCAGCAGGTTTAGGAAGGAAAATAGGCACTGAAAGGGGCAGTAAAGGGACAGAGAAAATGAACTTCTTATTAAGTTAAATGGCATTCATTTAGCATGAATGTTAATGGCACCAGGACATGGGGGATCAGAAATGGCTGTGCTAGGTCTCTTGTTAGATCTTAAGTGCTGAAGTAACACTGATGTGGAAAATGAGAATATTCTATTCTCACACTGGAACAGACAACCACCTTGATATGTGAATTGAAATGAACTGACTATAAGACCAAACTATATATTAATATTTTTCTCAATTTCAGACATTGTCTTAAACCATATCATGTAATATTCCAAAGCTGAGTAATACTTAAAAATTAAAATATGTTAAATTTGCTGTAAATGAGGTAAAGGCTATGGTGTCATAAATTGTCAGTGCCTAGAATTGACCTTCATGTAGATAATCTATTAGTTGAAATAATTCTTTTATGACTCTATGGGAAAGAAACATAGACTGTTGATATAGGAAAAGGTTGAGTGTTAAATATATATTTACTATCAAATATAATTTTATCATGCCTTTTAGAATACTTTGTTCTAAGTGAAAAAGATTAGATAAGATGGTCTCAAGTGATTAAGATTCTTTACTAATAATACATTTAGTGAGCAGATATATATATTTAGTATTAGTAACAGTATAAATCAAGTCATTTATATTGGAATACTCATTGGGAAAATGTCTATTAAATTTGCTTGCTTTTCATTCATTCATTGATTCATATATCAATTTCTTTCTTTTTCAATTTTTAAAATAAATATTTCTGGTAGCTTATATCATAGTTTGGAAAAATATAATTCATTGCCATAAAAAGACCAGGAAAATATAAAACAGGGAGAAATATGTTTTCTAAAATTAATTTTTAAAAGTGACTTAGTGCTTCAAAGTGGCCAGAGCAAAAGAAATGGAGATATGTTTCATTACATAATTTTTGTTTTTAAGGAAAAAATTGATGTAAGTTTCTGAGAATAAACATTTTTCCCCTTGGACTTTTGTCTGAATTCTATTTCTTGAGTGCATCTTCTCAAATACTCATAGACTCGTGTATTGGTAAATACCATTAGCTATATAAACATGGCAAATGCAATGTCAATTTTTATAGCATGTAGTGATTTGATTTCTAGATGTTTCACCATAGTTGTGGCCCTGTCGCCACTCTTCCCTAGTGACACTTATCACTTGTCCTATGTCTCCCATCTTTAGATCAGAATATCAAGTATTCTCCCATATTTGCTCTCTCCTTTTCTAACTATTTTTAAACTATCTTTTATCCAAAGATTATATTGCAACACATTAAATGCATGCTAATTTTTCAAATGATAAAATGACATCAGAGAGTTGTGAAATCTCTTCCTGGCTGTAAAAAAGTGCTTTTACTATATAATTAAATTAATAAAATTGTTACATTATTAACAGCAGGTCCCTAGATTAAAAAAATATATATTGATGGTAGAGGGACGTTTTAGGTCAGCTGGGTTGACAGTTAGGAGGGAAAGCTAGATGTGAAGTGAAGGGAGTGAAGAGAAGCAGGAAACCACGAGGGCAAACTGGAACCCACATCTGTCTCTCTTCACTTCCAGCCTCATGATGCTGGTGACCTATGGGAGAAGCTAGTGTTTTATGATACAATGTTACATGTGCGTCTGGACCAGGACTTGGAGAAGCTAAGGAAAAAGATCTGGGGGGAGATTGAGGAGTTGTAGGTTTGGGTACTACCCATAAAGTAAGCCAGTAGATAATGAAAATGTGCATGAGTGGCCTTAGTGCCTAGAGTTCTGCACGAGCCTTCAGAACATAACAATTACTGTTTCTTCACATCTGCTTTCCTAATCCTGTATAGATTATTTATGTAAGGTAAATGGCTAAGCCTTACGTAAGTTTTTACGCAAGATTTTTACACGAGGTAAGTGTCCAATCCTGACCCAGAATTATACAAGGAAGAAAATTCTGGGGCATTTGATTCTAGTTTATCTACATTGACACAGCATAAGGCCATCAGAGTCAACTCCTCGTCAATTTGGTATCCATGTGCACCTCTTTTATTCATACTTAACTTCTTCACTAGCCTTCTCCCAAAAATAAGATATAACTATCAATATTTGGGGAATATTTTTCCTCTTCTAACTGAGCATACTTGTATTTAACTACTGAGATATAAGGTTAACTACTTTTAATCTATCTTAAGGGACATGGAAAAAAGGAAGAAAAATGATGACTATATCCACATATTTGTTCATATCAAAATAAGGCCAACATTAATAAAGATTACAGTTCTTGTTTCTATCACTGGTCATATGGTCTTAGCTAGTGTTTGAAACTATCTTCTACTATGCATTCTGTATTCCCTTTGTTCTCAGAAAGCACCTCAGCTGAGAGTGGTTCCTTGCCTGGTGGGGTGACCCAAGACTTAATTCTAGAACGGTGTAAGCCAGTAGAAGTTCAGCTTTTACTGGATTGTTGTAGTTTTACATTAACTTTTATCATAGGCCATGGAATTATTAAGATGCTCCTCTGGGTATTACCTGTATTCCAACATACTCATTCATTTTCCCTTTGTGGAATAGCAGCCCATTTACCCCTTGAAAGTCAAGAAGATAAGTCCTTTCTTTGCCTGTCAGTTCATTGGAATCAACATGAAGAGCCCAAACTGGCCTGGTGGCAGTATCAACTTCCAGTTTTAATAGAACCATGGCTGTGTCCTCTGGTGGAAGCATCCTTCTCTTGGGAACTAAGCCCTCTGGACCAGCAGACACAAAGTTGTGGGTTTGGGGTGAAAACATTTTGCCAGTTCATCACTAGAAATGAGAGAAACTACTTCATTTTTATCCTCAATTCTCAGGTATATAATATGATATAATTCAATCTATCTCTAAGATGGATTTTTATTTATTTAACTTTATAGAGGTACAATTTGTGTATAAAAATGCATAGATTTTAACTGTATATTTTGATGAGTTTTCACAAATTTATGCAGTGTGTATCAACTCCTAAAATCAAGAAATAGAACATTTTCCATCACTTTTCATTTCCTAAAATTTCCCTTATGTCCTTTCCCTGCCAATTCCCCTGTTCCCTAGCCCTAGGCAACCACTTATCTATTTTATATAAATATAGATTATTTTTGTATTTTCTGTACTTTCATAAACATGGATCATAGGGTAGTTACTCTTTGGCATCAGGCTCAACTCAGGAAATTTTGTTTTTTCTTTTTCAGAGTTCATCCATCTTGTTTTATGTATCAGAAGTTCATTCTTCTTTTGAGTATTATTCTGCTGTATATCACAACTTGTTTATCCATCTCTCCATTTATTGACATTTATGTAATTTCCAGGTTTTGGTTATTATAAAAATGTTGCTAAGAATATTCTTGTACTTGTCTTTGTATAGACATGCTTTCATTCTTCTTCAGTAAATACCTAGGAGGAGACTTTCTAGGTCATATAGTAAGTATGTATTTAGCTTTATAAGAAATTGCCAAACTTTAAAAAAAAGCGATTTATTATTTTACATTCCTACCAAAATTGTATGAGCATCTTAGTTGCTCTATATCTTTACAAGCACTTGGTATTATTGCCTTTTTAGTGTTATCCATTTTAATAGGTTGATTGTAGTCTTTCACTGTAGTTTTAATTTGCATTACCTTAACACTAATGATGTTGAGCATTTTCCTACACTGATTGGACACTTGAATATCTTGTGAAGTGTCTGTCCAAATATTTTTACCCATCAAATTTTTTTCCTTATTATTGAGTTGAAAGAATTCTTTATATATTCTGGATACCAGTCCATTATCATATATAAGTTTCCAGGTTTTATATATATATATATATATATATAAAATATATATGTATAACCTATACACACATATATGTATATACACATATATGGATATACACATATATTCCATTCTTTGGCTTGCCTTTTGATTTATTAACCATAATATTTATAAAGCAAAAGTTTTTAATTTTGATGAAGTTGAATTTATCAGATTTATGGCTCATGATTTTTTGGGTTTTACCTAAATAATCTGTCTATTCTGAACTCACAAGTTTTCCTCTATAATTTCTTCTAGAAGTGGTAGAGTTTTAGTTCCACATTTAGTTCTATTTTTAGATAATTTTGTTTATAATGTGAGTTAAGGATTGATGTTCATTTTTTCCCATAAAGAACATTAAGATTCTCCTTTTCTTATTGTGTGAAATACCAATATTGCCACCTTAATATTATTATCTAGACTGTACACACTTGTTTTATTTTATTTTCAACTAGTGTCTGTATTTAAAGTGTATTTCTTATAGACAGAATATACTTGATCTTGCTTTTTGATCTAGTCTGACAAAATCTGCCTTTTGAATGGAAGACTTAGTCTAACAATAGAAAATTTAAAATAACATTTACAATCACATTAAAAATAGAAAATATTTGGGAATAAATTTAATACAATATGTGTAAAATCTGGGCAATAAGAACTATAAAACTATGCTGAGAAAAAATGGAAATACTGAAATAAATGGAAAGATGTACCACATACATGTACATGTTCAACTAAAATCATGCATTTTTTGTGTACGTGCATGTGTGTGTAAAGGAAACAATTCCAAAAAGAAAAATTCTTATCTCATATAAGCAGTTTTTCCACTGTGTCACACAGCAATTAAGTGGTAGATTTGAAACCTGAATCCAGGTTCGTCAGAATCCCAAACCCATATTATTTCCAATACATGAAATTACCTTTCTGTGTCTACTTATAATGCTGAAATATTGCCTAATTGCCAATAACTTCTGTCTTGTTGAATTAAAAGAGAATGATGCATTGGTCATATAACCTGGATCAGGGTTGGTGCCCAGTGCATTGACTTTTGCTTGGTTTCTTCCTAATACCATGTGCTCCTAGCTAGGTAGGAGATGAGTAAGGATCATCTCAAATCTACCTTGGATTTATTTCTGGCCTTTCTATCCTGTTCCATTGATCTATAGTTCTGTTTTTGTGCCAGTACCATACTGTTTTGATTATTGTAGCTTTGTGGTATATCTGAAGTCACGGAGCCTGATTCTTCCAGCCCCACTCTTCTTTCTCAAGATTGCTTTAGCTATTCAGGGTCTTTCATGTTGCCATACAAATTAAAAAAATTTTGTTCTAATTCTGTGAAAAATGTCATTGGTAATTTGACAGGGATTGTACTGAATATGTAGATTGCCTTGGGTAGTACAGTCATTTTGACAATATTGATTTTTCAAATCCAAGAACACAGTATATCTTTCCATTTGTTTGTGCCATCTCCAATTTTCATCAGCGTCTTATAGAACCATGCATCTATGGTCAATTAGTCTATGACAAAGAAGGCAAGAATATACAATGGAGAAAAGACAGTTTCTTCAGTAAGTGGTGCTGGGAAAACTGGACAGCCACATGTAAACGAATGAGATTAGAACATTCTCTAACACCATACCCAATAACTCAAAATGGATTAAAGACCTAAATGTAAAACCAGATACTATAAAAACTCCTAGAGGAAAACATAGGCAAAACACTCTGATATAAATCGAAGTAATATCTTTTTGGAGCCACCTCCTAGAGTAATGGAAATAAAAACAAAAATAAACAAATGGGACCTAATTAAACTTAAAAGCTTTTGCACAGCAAAGAAAACCATAAACAAAACAAAAAGACAACTTACAGAATGGGAGAAAATATCTGCAAATGACGTGACTGACAAAGGATTCATCTCCAAGATAATAAACAGCTCATACAGCTCCATATCAAAAAACAAACAACTCAGTCAAAAAATGGCCAGAACACCTAAATAGACATTTCACCAAAGAAGACATACAGTTGGCCAAAAGGCACATGAAAAGATGCTCAACATGGCTAATTATTAGAGAAATGAAAATTATAACTACAATGAGGTATCACCTCACACCAGTCAAAATGGCCATCATGAAAAAGTCTACAAATAATAAATGCTGGAGAGGGTGTGGAGAAAAAGGAACCCTCCTACACTGTTGATGGGAATGTAAACTGGTACAGCCACTACGGAGAACAGTATGGAGGTTCCTTAAAAATCTAAAAACAGAGCTACCATATGATACTACAATCCCACTCCTGGGCGTATATCTGGAGAAAAACATAATTGGAAAAGATACATGCATCCCAGTGTTCATAGCAGCACTATTTACAATAGCCAGACATGGAAGCAACCTAAATTTCCATCAACAAATGAATGGATAAAGCAAAAAAAAAAAAAAATATATATATATACATATATGATGGAACATTACTCAGCCATAAAAAATAATGAAATAATGCCATTTGCAGCAACATGAATGGACCTAGAGATTATCATACTAAGTGAAGTAGCCAGACAAAGACAAATATCATATGATATTGCTTACATGTGGAATGTTAAAAAAAAAAAAAGATACAAATGAACTTATATACAGAATAGAAATAAACCTGCAGACATAGAAAACAAACTTATGGTCACCAAAGGGAAAAGGTCGGGAGGGAAAACTTAGGAGGTTGGGATTAACATATACACACTACTATGTAAAAATAGATAACTAACAAAGACCTAATTTATAGCACAGGGCACTATACTCAATATTTTGTAATAACCTATAAGGGAGAAGAATCTGAAAAAGAATATATATATATATACACACACACACACACGAATCACTTTACTATACATCTGAAACTAACACAACATTGTAAATCAACTATACTTTAATTCAAAAATATGTAAATAAGTAAATAAATAAATAAAAGAACTTGGATGGGGGAAGAAAATCTACCTTGGATTACACTTTAAACTGCTTTTATCAGATTTCAGAAGGATCCCAGGAAGTCTTCCTTGAATCACTTAATAAGAAAACTAAGAATTATAAACTAGGAGACATGAGAGCTTTGGAAACTTCAAGGATATCTGTAGCTTCAGCACAGTAGTTACATCTGTCACTCCCAGTCTATTTCCATAAGAGTTAGTGGGAAGCATTTCCCATGAGATAGTCCAGAAGGCTTTTTTAATGGCTTAAGGCAGCAGAGGAACTGAGAAAATGGTCTCCTACTGTGGCGGTAGACTTGGAGGGAAATAACCTAAACAATAGCACAAACAATAACTTTAAAAAGCAGAAGAAAAAATAGCTTCAGAAAAAGAAGAAAGGGGTCCAAAGTAAGCCAAGACGGGACTGCGGAGACTTTAGGTTTGAGGAGAATTCTTACCCAGGGCCAATTTATGATTACTTAGCAGTTTGAAGAAACTTCAGACTGACAAAATTGTAATAGGACTGAATATTCTTCAGGCTAAACTTAATTCTAAAAGATAGGAGTAAAAAAATGGTCAAGTGAAGAATATTACCATACTTTTTATGGAAATTAAGATTATTTACTTTTTATTTATTTATTCTATAAATACTATTTGACAGCCTACTAAAAACTGTCTTGGCAAGATACTATAGGTAAATAAATGATTCAGATATGGCCTCTGCCCTTAAGGAATGTACTGTTTAAGGAAAGAAATACATAATAAGATGTTTATAAAGTAAGTACTATATCAGGTTATGCTAAGTTATGTAGTAGTAAAACAACAACCCTCAAACCTATGAGGTTGTGCACAACACATTTTTATTTCTTTCTCATGCATTGCCTGCTGTGGGGCAGAGTGTCTCTAGAAGGTAAGCGTCCTCCACATGTTGGTTCACTGTTCTAGCTACTTTAATCTTATGACAATCCCACAACAACAGGTGATTTCAAGATCAATCATAACAGAGGAAGAGGGAGGTAGAGAGTACAGCATCAGAGTTAAATATCACACCAGGAAGTGATAATTGTCACTTCCACTCATTTCATTATTCAAATAAGTTGTGTGGCCTTGCTTCATTTCATGACAGGGATACACAAATGCCCCATGTGCCTGTAAGTAGGGGAGAACCTGGTACTGGTGAAAAGTACTCGCTCCTACAGTGTTTTATATGATAGAGGTTTAGTTAAAGGATTATGGGTCACTAGTCAGTTAATAACAGAGGGTAAATTGGCCACTGTTTGCCTTTTCTTCTAGTTGTGGGAGTAGGTAAGACCTGAACAATATAGGAAAGGGAAAAGAGAGGAAATCATTCAAATGAAAGTCTCCCTGTGCACTCTAATCTCTAATCTAATGATAACAAATATGAATTTTGCACCTATTTGTGTAAAGTCTGTGTGAAATGCAAAATAAATAGAAGGTACGATTTTGGCTCTTAAAGATCTTAGAACATAATGGGGAGGTGAGGCAAACCTAAAGAAATGCAGTAAAAGCTGATCAATCTGATAACGTATGAACTGGAAATCTTTATTATTTCCCTACATATATAGGATGATAATGATAACCTTGAGACTCTGCAAAACCCTAAAGTGCTTTCAGAATCATTAAAGGAAGATTAAAATATTTTCAGTATAGTTTAGGTTTGAGGCTATTACTGAATTTTAATACTACACAATGGGCCATTCATGCACAGTGTATATTACATATCTCTATTAACCTGAATCTGTGATGAACTAGAGTAGCCCATTCTCTGATCATTTATAAACAAAATTAGAGAAACAGATAAACATTTGCTTCTAGCAACATCTGCACAGAATTGCCTATGCATATTGAGCAATCATGGTGATTTATAATGGGAGTGAGATGGAAGTGGGTTAAGTAGGAGTTTATATAAAAAGGCTATCTGAAGAAGGTGAGTACGTTTTTACTGGAGAGGTGGGAGATATTTTGGAGCACAGTGAGCTAAAGGTGGGTAGAAGCATTTTAGGAAAAAATGAGATTTGGAAACAGATGTCACATTAATTTTGTTTGTGTGGCTAGAGAAGAGTATATAATGGAAAGTAGCAGGGGCAAGAAAGATCTAATAATGGGTAGAATCTTCACGCTTATGACCAGGAGTTTTTATGTGGTCAAAGTGCAAATTAAAGTCCATTCACGTTCTCAGAAGGCAGGCTTGGAACTTCAGTTCCTAGATTTGTTTTAAGATAGGTTGGATAAGGAGAAGCTGCTAAAATGGCTGATGCTGGAATACAGACATGGAATCCCAGGAACTGCCAGAATAGAAGGTGAATCCGAAAGACTACAGGGAAGAATCAGTATATTTGGTATTCCTTAGGTTTCTGTCTGAGGTACTCTTCTTTCACTATTTAAGTGATCATATCCATTGGAATGATGTCATTTACCATCAATAGGCTTATAACTCTTATCCAGAAACAGGAAAAGCATCATATAGTAGTAAAGTGTGTACTCAACAAATGTTAGCTATTAGTATATGTCTATCAAAATCTATTTATTTGAACCAAAATTTGTATATCCATCTGCAGTTTGGTTATCTCCACTTGAATACCTAAAAGAAAACTCAAGCTCAACCAGTCTAAAAGTATCCTCTCCCCCTCCTGACCCACTCTTGCGCTGTGTTCCCTTTTCATTCAGCCAACTGAATATATCTCCAACGTGTATGTCATTGTATCTTCACATTGTTTGCCTCATAGTACATGTCCAAATATATGAGTATGTGAATATTCATATGAAAAAAGACTAGATAAGAGCAATGAAGAGGCTTAAGTTTTGAATGTGACTCCAAGGTTGTAAACTTAGGTAGAAATGAGACTGGGAATTGTAGGGGAAAGAGTATGGGCATGAGAATCAGGTTTCAATTGTTGATATTACTTGAAAGTTGCTTTACTTAGCAGATACCTTATATTAACAAAGCACAAATCATCAATAAGGCCTCAGAAAAGGCAATTTTTTCTACAAGCAGTCCTTCATGGCTTTCGAACATTTCCACACCTCACCAATTTTGTCCTCCTCTCCCTCTAAAAGACAGCACATCACTGTGGCAAAGAAAGATGATAAACCTCTCTGCCATCATAGAAACCCAGGCTCTTCTTGGCTTAAAAATAAGAGGTGACATCCTCTAGAGAGATTCCTGAAGGACACAAGTTGGCATCATTTTATAGAAGAAAAAAGGGCATGCTTTGATGGATGGATAATAAAAGCATGGGGGAAGAAGATATTTCAAATGAAAGAAATAACCGACAAAGAGGGTTAGTGAAGGGTCAAAACAATATATGAAGATATCAACATTTCTTGCACAAACATTCAATAAAAGTGTCAACAAACAAAAGCCTGGCTGGCAATAATGCAGCCAAAATGGGTAATTAAGTGAAGAAAGTAGTCTAACTGAGCTCAACATGGCTATTAACACTTCTTTACTGGTCTCAGAAAAATAAAATACTGAAAGACAAGAGTTTGAAGTGAATCAAATGTATCCAATTTACAATCAAATGAAAAAACAGTGGGCTCAGAGCCAAAAAAATTCCTCAACTCAGCTTCTTTCAATGGCTTTAATTTAACCAGCTGGATTTTTATTTAAAGTTGTAAAAAACTGCTATCTTATTCAACCTTTTGAAAAGCAGGATTTTCCTTTTAAAGGGTAATCTATTTCTTTTTATAAAATGAAAGTCAGCAATAACTGGTATTCTGCACACATGGAAACATGATAAAATTGACACAGAGAAATAGAAGGCACAGTCCCTATTCTCAGAGTGAAGACATTCTATGAAGAAGAAATATATGCCAAATGGGATATATAGCTCATGGGCATGCAGCTTACTGGACTTGCCTCAGTTTTCAATTCAGAGATGCTAGTCAACTTAGGTGTAAGGTGATAATTGAGGTTCTTTGTTTAATATAACATTATAATTTTGAGGATGACTCCTCAATAAACTGTAGCTTAAGGTCAAAATGTTCCAATTAAGTAGTCCTCTTGTCATATACTAATATATGCAGTATAAATTAGTAAAATTTTCATTCCTAAATATATAAAAATTATTTAAAATTCTGGAACTTGAAAAGGTAAGCCTTTATCATCTGGAAAATTCTCTTTCATAAGAATAAAATTGGATGTTACTATACCAGGAAACATATTTTATCTTTCATCCTGCTTTTAAATTTTAAGATAAAATCACAGTATAAATATATAAATATATATGATGTTCCTTTTTGGGGGGGCACGAGTTGGGTTTTTTTTTAACATCTGTATTGGAGTATAATTGCTTTGCAATGGTGTGTTAGTTTCTGCTTTATAACAAAGTGAATCAGCTATACATATACATATATCCCCGTATCTCTTCCCTCTTGCATCTGCCTTCCACCCTCCCTATCCCACCCCTCTAGATGGTCACAAAGCACCGAGCTGATCTCCCCGTGCTATGCGGCTGCTTCCCATGTCAGAACATTCAACATGAAGGGATAGTTTAATAGGTTAAAGTTCTGATTTTTTAAATGTTGAGTAATAATGTAATGTTTTATCTCTACACATGCATATGAGGTTGAAAAACTGTGCACTTGACAGATAATTCAATCCAATCAGCAAATATTCGAATCCCTACCACTGGCAAGTTTGAATGCTGCAAATGCCATAGAGTGAAGTGATGTACAGTCTCTGCTGTCACTCACTCGGTGGATGGCCACTGCGATGGCCCTAGAAGGAGAGAAGACAGTATAAACTTACAGATAACTAATACAAAGCAGAGTCAACTGCAAAGCAAAGCAGGGGGTCGGGGGAAGTACATTTAATTGGAGAAAATCAGCAATGGCTCCACAGAGAAGACCGCATTTTATAAGAGCTTTGAAAGATAGGTAGAATCAACCTATAAAGAGATAAGGTAGTAGGGCATTTTAGGGACTGTAAAAGGACAAGAAGGAGGTAAAGAATGAGATGGATTTGGGTGAAATGCTGAGTAATACAGTTCTAAACAAAGGATATTAAATAGAGAAACTGGTAGATAAGCTTGGGTTAGATTGAAGGCCCAAGAACAGGGAGTACTTATGTCCAAAGGCAGAAGATAGATGTCCAGCTCAAGAAGAGAGGGAATTCGCCCTTCCTTCACCTTTTGGTTCCATTAGAACCCCCAATGTATTGGATGATGCCCACCCACATGGGTGAGGGTGGATCTCTTCACTCAGTCTACTGAATTAAATGCTAATCTCTTCCAGAAACACCCCACAGATATACCCAGAAAGTGTTTTACCAGCTGTTGGGGTATCCCTTAGGCCAGTCAAGTTGACACAGAAAATTAACCATCACAGTGGCCTTTTGTGTCTGCCTTCTTTCACTTAACATACTGTTTTCAAGTTTTAACAGTACTTCATTCCTTTTCGTGGTCAGATAATATTTCACTGACTGGATACACCACATTTTGCTTATCCATTCATCAGTTGATGGACATTGGGTTGCTTTCACTTTTTGCCTATTATGAATGATGCTGTTGAGAATATTCATGAACACATTTTTTTTGGCCATATGTTTTATTTCTCTTGGGTATAGAACTAGGAGTGGAATTGCTGGGTCATGTTAACTCTTTAATATTTTGAGGAAATTTCCACCGTTTTCCAAAGTGGCTGTACTATTATATAATCCCACCAACAATGTACGATATTTGAGGGTTTGATTTTCTTCATATCTGTACCGAAACTTGTAACTGTTGGTTGCTTTTTATTTTAGCCATGATAGTGTGTTAGAGTGGTACATTGTTGTAGTTTTGATTTGCATTTCTCTAGTGACTAATGATGCTGAGTATCTTTTCATGTGCTTATTTTTGCCATTGGTGTATTCTTTCAATAAATGTCTTCACATTACTTGCTTATTTTAAAAATTGGGTTATTTGTCTTATTTTTGAATTGTATGAGTTTTTTATAGGTTCTGGATATAAGTCCCTTATCAGATATATAATTTGCAAATATTTTCCCCAATTCTGTGGATTATATTTTCACTTTCTCTATAGTGTCCTTTGAAACACAAGTTTTACATTTTGATGAAGTCCAATTTATCCACTTTTTAAAAATCATTTGTGCACTTGGTATCATATCTAAGAAACCATTACCTAACCTAAGGTAACAAAGATTTACTCTTATGTTTTCTTTTGAGAGTTTTATAGTTTTAGCTTTTATGTTTAGACCTGTGATCCATTTTCACTTAATTTTTGTACGTGGGATGAGGTAGGGGTCCAGCTTCACACTTTTACATGTTGACATCTAGTTTTCCCAGCACCGTTTGTTGAATAGATTATTCTTTTCCTATTGAATTGTCTTGGCCCCACAGACACAAATGTGTTTTAATGGTCACCATACAGGTTTGAGCACATACTTACCCTTTACTAAATTCTTCCAAAAAGCTTTAGATTAAATATACTATTTAATTTCTAAGTGAATGTTTATGGGAACATGGATGGATTAATACCTTGTGTGTAAGTTTGGTGGCCTTAGAAATTGACATAAAAATTTGGCCTTGTTTCCAAATTAGGAAAGAGGACCCCATTCAAATCTAGAAGGCAAATCTCTATTTCAGAGTCTGCTTCTCAGAGAATTATTTAAGACACCTCCAATAAGGGGACAGGGCCTCTCAGTAGAGAGGCTTATGCACGGTAAAACATAATTAGGAGCCTATGATTTCCGTAGACAGACTGACTCAAGAAACAGAGAAGAGGAAGGCTCCAACTATACTTGCCAGTTTCTCCTTCCAAACTCACTAGTGAGGGTAGAGTGAATGAGGGGATGTAGCAAGACCAGGATTGCACTGCTAACACATTACAATGTCATAGTCATCCATATGAAAAGAAACAGAAGAGGTGGAAAATAAGCATTTCCCCCCAAACCTTGTACCACATACCTCCGGTAAGGTGTCAGGCTCTGGTGTAGGTCTTCAGTTCTTTCCTACTCACCTTCCTACCCCACCTTCCCAAGGTATTCTGTGAGGAGAATCTGATACTTATCTTGTTTACTGATAGCTTTAAGATGAGGGTTTACCACATAAATAGTATAATTGCTTCTTTACTTTGAGGCCTTTTATATGAATAGTTGGTCATCACAGGTGATGAATTTTTCATTTCCTTTCACCCAAAGACCAACTGACTCATGAACCACCTCAAAGCAAAGGATAGACTTGTTGAGAAACTTTTTTTCTTTTCTAACCACTGTAGACAAAAAGGCCATTATTGCTGGATTTTTTGTCTAAATATACTCTAAATTTTGGATGAAAATTGATGGCAACCCTATTTTGGGCCAAGAATTCATTTCTGGGTCCTACAAAGTGACATTTTGGCTCTATTTTATACGGAGCCAAAGGAAAATTGTTCATTAACATTTACAAGCTGTTTCTTTATATCCGTGGTCTGATGCAAATGAGCTGGGAGGCAGAAAGTGCAAATTGAATTTCCATTTCTATCACTGACTCCATGTGTGACCTTGGACAGAACTCTTAATTTCCCTGAATCTATTTTCTCCGTCTGTAAAATGGGGACAACAATAGTGGATATTTGCTTCATTGCTTAGTTTCCCATACATAATTTTTAAAAAGTCTCACTAATGAGAAGGATACATTTAAATGGTTCATATGAATAAAAGTTGGAAAATACAAAGTTTCATATAAATGCGAGTTCCAATGGCGTGATTCACTTTAAGGAACACACACATTTCTGAAAATCTGGCATAAGGTACAACACATTCTATTCTTTTCCACTTTCAAAATGATGGTGTATCCACATTAAGAACTGTTGACTTTAGCATGTAAGAGTAATCATTAAACTATGTTTTTAGCAACATGTTTTTTTCATAAAGCAGATATGTCCTTTTTTCCCAAAATTTTGGTACAACCAGTTTTCTAGTAATTTCTAGGTTACAGCAGACTTTTGTCATATGTGGTTTTGTGTTTCAGAGTTTAGCATAATACCCAAGCCTACGTAATAACAAGCTAGTTATTATACAGTTCTACAGTATAAGACAAACACATTCAGGGGTTGTTTTAAAAACTCTAAATACTTCGTAATACAAAACAAAAATTCATTTCATGTTTTCTTTAAATAGGGAGCTCACCATTTCAACTACTTAAAAAATTTCAAGTTTGCACAACTTATAAGGAACACATCTATCGCAAGAACAGGCAAATTCTGCTCTCACATCAGGAAAATGAAAACAGTATTTCAGATTACTGTTGGGTCTTTGGGAGCAGACGGGTCTCTTTAGATGCAGCATGTGGCTTTACTTCTCCCGAGTAAACTTTCATTATAAAAATGTCCAGTAAAAGAAAAGCTCTTGGCTATTTCCTAGATCATACTGTATCATTTACCTATTGAATCCAAAGAGGTTTATTTTAGCTTCACTTTCATTTTGCAATATTCAGGGATTGAGCATATGATCTAGTTCTATCGTTCCGCATATTACTTCAGTTGTGTTAGTAGGTAATGTTTAGGTTAACCGTGGTTTTGCTGAAATAATGGCTACTTCAAGGGCCTTCATTCCTCTCACAGAGTGGCTCACAGAATAGATGAAAGTCAAGGGGAGGCTAATCTGCCCATTCAGTAGCTGTTATCAAAAATAAAGACTGATTCATGGGTGCTCTTCCCAGATATTTTTATTTTTCTGTTTTGGGAGGTGACCTGGGAATTTGGACTGGAAAGGAAAACAAACAAACAAAACTTTCCAGGTGATTCTAACATCCAGCCATGCATGAGAATTCTGTCTGAATTCTAACAGTTTCTTGAAGCGCTCCATGAATTCACAGTAAATGTTACTTATGTGATTGTCACCCTGTAGTTCCAGCACCGACATTCTGAATCCCCAGTCCAGACTTTTTTTGGCCCCTTTCCTACTCATGGTATTTGAATGAAGCTGGTGCTTGGCCTCTTGACTTTCATATGTACTATAAACACCATGTTTATTTCCCTTATGTGTGTCTTAACCTGGAATAATTTGAGAATTAGGCCTGTATCCAAGTTCTTAGGCCATGTATTAATTCTTTCAAAAGGTATATATACATTTTGAGTATATAATATGTACCAAACAGGTACATTTTATTACAGACATTCAAGCACAAAGGATGGGGCCCCCCAACTACAATAAGTCTCTCTGAAGAAGAAAGCTTTAAATGGAGACATTAAAGCAGGTGAGGTGGAAAGGGCAAAAACAAAACAAAACAAAAAATGCAGGATATAAAAAAGGTGAATTTTTATTGACTATCCCCTTAACCTGTCACATACTTTTGCACCTTAGGTTGTGCAAATTTAGTAGTTAGTATTGTTTCTTTTTTTTTTTTAATTAAAGACTATTACCCTGATTATTGGAGATTAATTCAAATTCCTAATTCAAAGCTCTTAGGAAATACTAATATCAAGCAGAAATTTGAAAGGCAATCCTTGAAAACCCTACCAGATTGAATAGCTCTGACTCTTATTATGCTCTGCTGCATCCTGTGTATAATAATAATATAGGACATTAACTGAAGATTATTTTCAATCTGGAACATCCCGTTATGTCTTCAAAATGGCATGCTCATATAATAATCTTATTCTATAATGTTGTTTCTGCCATAATAGGCCACTCTTCCTATTAACCATGTCACAGACTGTAATAGCAATGGCAGTGATTGAGATCCAAGTGAAATGTAAATCGGGTGACCTCTGCATTGGAACTGGATCCTTGTTAGGTGAAATTAGCTAATACATCGACAAAGCTACCCACAGTCCAGACTTCTTGGTAGCTTTTTCAACATCAGCCTGAGAGCTGAAGGTGCTCTGGTCAGCAGGTGGATCTGAGGAAGGTCTTAGATTCTTGCTTTACTAGCTGTGCCCTTGCTGAATTGAATGGCATTTCTGTTATTCCATAGATAATGAGGCGAGATGTGCTTATTATAGCAATGTATTAAAAATAAAAAAGCCACATTTTAGCAAACTAAAATTATAATTAAAAGAAAAAAGAAGGAAAGCTTCTGCATAAATAGTACCCAAATTTCAAGGGACCAATCCTTAGAGGACAGAGACATCAGAATTCAAATTTGTTGAGTAATTTTCCTAGGCCACACGGCACCAAACATATCATCTGAGACAGATTTTCCTTTGATTTCCACTTAGGTTTAATGGTTGAATAATCATGGCTCATAAGTTTATCTTTAATAACAGTCACAGCAGACAGTTTATTAGCAGATTCTGCAGGCTGCGGGGTTGTCATTTGCTGTTATAGTGATTGTCTGTTTTAAATATCACAGCTGCTGGTGTTTTTATTTATTTATTCATGATTTGATTCCTGCCTCTCCCACATCTCTGATGCTCAAAGGCAAGCTATTTTCCCTTTCTCTTTGAATTGTGAAAGGCTGCTGTGACAGCCCCTAGCCCAGGCCGTGGAGTGTCACACAGGGTCCTATGGTGCTGAACAAAAAGCCACGTCTTCCTGAATCTGGCAGAGCTCTTTATGAGAGCCCAGCCTTCTTGTGGGGGGCTTTCTCTGTCAGTGAGTGGCGGGCATGAATGGAATCCTATCAGGGGCTCTGGGCCAGTGAAGACCCTTCTTCATGTGTTTCTTGGCCAGGAGAGTGGAGCCACTGGGAGAAATGCAAATGCCCGGGCCAGCTGAAGAGAAAGCTTGCCCATAATACATAGCATCTTTCATTGAGTTGTGAGGGGACAGGCTTGTATTGAACAGATGACATTATTTCATTCGTCTTCAGAAAAGCCCTGCGAGGCAAAGTGTATACAGAGTGATAGAATTTTGTAAAGAGAAAGATTGGGGCCTCACATTCTCAGCATGACCTGGAATTTAGCATGGAATTAGAGGGGCTGCTGCTGGGTAGCTGATTTAGGGAGCTGAACATGCCTCAAATACCAATATCCTTCCTCTCTACCCTGAGGAAATATGCCATGCTCCCTATACCACCTGCGTAAATAGAACAATGTCCCCACCTGATGGATAGGAGGTGGGCAAAGTCTGATATTCTACAACTTAATGTGTATCCCCTGGACAGAGGGCAAATGAAACGTACATAACTAATTTCAGTTAATTTCCTATGAGCAGTCTTGGATCCCTGGGAGGCCAGTGAAAGCAGAGAGAAGAAAGACCTGGGCTTCCCTGGTGGCACAGTGGTTGAGAGTCTGCCTGCTAATGCAGGGGACACGGGTTCGAGCCCTGGTCTGGGAAGATCCCACATGCCGCGGAGCAACTGGGCCCGTGAGCCACAACTACTGAGCCTGCGCGTCTGGAGCCTGTGCTCCACAACAAGAGAAGCCGAGATAGTGAGAGGCCCGCGCACCGCGATGAAGAGTGGCCCCCGCTTGCCACAACTAGAGAAAGTCCTCGCACAGAAACGAAGACCCAACACAGCAAAAAAAAAAAAAAAAAAAAAGACCTAAGAAAGGAAGAGTGAGGAAGGAAAACAGGAGACACATCCCACCCACGTATTGATCTTTGCAGGGACACGTTCTGCCCCCCACCACACACTCTAGAAGGTATCTACCAGTTTCTTGCCTAGTTCAGCAAAAAGGAGACTCAGATCTCTGTGCCTCTTGCTGCTTTGGGAAAGGGGAAGGTGCAATCTGCAAAGAGACAATCATCCTCCCCTTTACTGCCAGCAGCAGATTTTTTTTTTTCTCTTTTTGGCTTCCCTGCCTTTCAGTAAGTGCTTTTGTAAAGTAACAGTAAAAGCTAACGTGCAATAATATTTCAGAAGTTAATGGTGGGTGCTGAGGATTATGGAGCACTTTAATTTTTACTGTTGCTTTGCTAATATCTTTATCAAAACAATGAGCACCAGGAAGTGGTATCGCTTGGTAAGCAGAGCCAGAACTAGGACTCAGTACTGTGAGCCTTTCTACCTGCCTGGCTCCAGATGCACTCCCCAGTGTCAGGCTGAAATCAGACAATGATGTTCCTTTTAACAGGTGAGATGCCCCTCATAATGCCTGGGAACAAGCAGTTTCAGTATCAGCAACATCACTCCGCGAATTTGGACAGCTTAGTGGTTCTCAAACCCTGTCCCTAAAAAACCCTGGGAGCGGAGCTTCCCTGGTGGCGCAGTGGTTGAGAATCCACCTGCCAATGCAGGGGACACGGGTTCGAGCCCTGGTCTGGGAAGATCCCACATGCTGCGGAGCAACTAGGCCCGTGAGCCACAACTACTGAGCCTGCGCGTCTGGAGCCTGTGCTCCGCAACAGGAGAGGCCGCGATAGTGAGAGGCCCGCGCACCGCGATGAAGAGTGGCCCCCGCTTGCCACAACTAGAGAAAGCCCTCGCACAGAAACGAAGACCCAACACAGCAAAAATAAATAAATAAATAAATAAATTTAAAAAAAAACAAAACAAAACCCTGGGAGCCTGCAAGCTGGGTGCCAATGTTCTAAGGCTGAAGTCCAACAATTAGTCATTCTTGACAAAATAGAAATATAATAGACATAACATTAATGTAGCAGATATGGTCTTTGTTTTATTTTAAGTTTCTTTGCCCATAAATGTTTATAAAGCCTTTGGCACTTGATGATGTTTACTAAGGAATGTTGGCCAATCTTCAATTATTTAAATTATTTGTTGGCTCTATGATAAACTGTTGATTCTACTTTAAGATATTCAGCATTCAACTAATTTTCATCATGGACACACTACTTCGGTCTGAACCACCAAAGATTATGGCAATCACCTCCTAACAGATCTTTTTGCTTCTGCCTTTGCTACTACATAACCTATTCTCCACACAGCAGCCAGAGTGAGCCTTTGAAAAGGTAGGTCCAATGATGACACTTGCTCAAAACTCGGCAATCATTCCCCATCTCACTGCAGAAGAAAGCACAAGTCTTTATAATGTTCTACAAGGTCTTACATGGCCTGGCCATCCTGACTTTGCCTGCCCCTCTTCCTTTCCTTCAACCTGCGCCAGGCACTTTGGCCTCCCGGCTGCTCTTTGAACATGCCAGGTAAACTCACACCTTAGAGCCAGTGCCCTATTTTTCTGCCTGAAATGCTTTGCCCCTAGATATCTGCTTGCCTGAAATCATTATTTCTTTCAAGCTTTTGCTCAAATCCCACCTTCTCCGTGCAACCACCCTGCTTAATACTGCAACTTGTTTACGCTTCTAACTCCCATTCCCTCTTAACCTGTTCTACTTTTCTTCCATTACACCTATTGCCTTCCAGCATTTTAACCCATTAGAATTAGAATGTCAATACCATGAGAACAGAAATCTTGGACTTTTTCTGTATTTCACATCTTCTAGTAAATGCTCCAGAAATATTTGTTGAATAAATAACTTCTATTATGTGCTAAACTCTAATATTCTGAGGATACAAGCATTAACAAGTTATACATGCTTACTTACAGTTCAGTGAAAACATAATTTACAAGCAGATACAGGAAATAGAACAGTGCAAAGTAACATATGAATAATAATGGAAGAAATCATCAAGAAATATTGAGCTGAGTTTAATAGTTTTGTGTGTGTTGCATGTACTTACAGTTGTGATCTTATTCTACATTACATCGTAGTTTTCTACCTCTAAAACCATTCCTCTGATGAAATTCAACACATCAGTATTCACTGTGATCTCCAAGGAACAGACTTTCAGATGCCCCACACCTGAGGAAATTTAAGCACTGCTATTTGATTGTGTGGTGATTTTTAAAAGGCGTTCACATATATTTTTCTTATCTAATCCTCAGAACAACCTTCAAAATGCAGGTCTTATGTGTTATCTTCTTTAATGTGTTCTCCCTGTTTTGACTTTCAAGCTTTAAGCAATGAAGTTTTAGGTAATTTTCTAAATTAACATGCCTACAGGTTCTATGAGATTCATATGTGTGGACTTGAGTGTGACGGCTGCTACCTGTGTTCATTATTTTTTTTCTTTTTTTTCAACTTGAGTCCACCATTATAGGTCCTTCTCTCAAAGTAAGAATAAATTCTGCAATAATTGCTGGGAATGGGAAAAGTACATCTTAACAGAAACTTTCGTGGAGTCAGCTGGGCCCCAGGCTTTGGATTCTCTTCTCTTTCAGTTCCAAGGACATTTATCTTGTAATGATTGTGTAAAAGGCATGGTTTAAGTAGTTATAGAAAATACAAGGATCAATAAAACAGTATCCTTGTTTCAAGAGCTTGTACTCAAGGAGGGATGTCAATGGTGTCAGCAGTGGTGAAAAACACTGTTTTTGCAAGGTGTGTGTATAATTTTTAAATCAACTTTTCATTTTAGGGTAGATTTAGATTTACATAAAAGTTATGAAAGATGGTATAGAGACTTCTGGTATATTCCACACCTAGTTTTCCCTATTATTAGCTTCTTGCTTTATTATGGTAAATATTATAGTTAATGAACCAATATTGATACATTAATTACATTTTTAACTAAAATCTATACTATAGTCAAATTTCCTTTTTTTTTAAACTTAATATCCTTTCTCTGTTCCAGGATCCCATCCAGGATACCATGTTGCATTTAGCCATCATGTATCCTTAGGCTCCTCTTGTCTTGTTATGACAGTTTCTCAGACTTTACTTGTTTTCAATGATTTTAACAGTTTTGAGGAGTACTAGTCAGGTATTTTGAAGAATGTCCCTCAACTGGGATTTGTATGATGTTTTCCTCATGATTAGCCTGAGGCTATTGGTTTTGGGAAGAAGACAAAGAGAGAAGTGCCACTTTCATCACATTATATAAAGAGTAGATGCTATCGACATGACTTATCCCTGTTGATGTTTATCTTGATCACCTGACTGAGGCAGTGTTTTTCAGGTTTCTTCACTGTAATCCTTGTGATTTTTATGTACCCTTTACCTTGACCAAATCAGGATTATGTAGAAGCTTCCTTGGACTTTTTAAGATTAGCCTCTCCAAACCCTGAATCAGCTCACTTTCCTCACATTTCCAAGATTTCCTATGTATCTTTTTGTCTTTTTGCATGCCAGATATTTGTCTGATGTCATCCATGAAGAAATTGCAATTTTAAGAGTAGAGGGTGTTTTGTTTTGTTTATTGTTTTTAACTAGTGACTCAGGTTATCTATGAAATCAAATACTTTATTTTGAAAGCAATCAGGCTAAGGAATCCAAAAATAAGACTAATGATTAATTTTACAGATTCACAAAATTCTAAAAAGTAGCTTAATTTCAAGTTAGAGATGTAATGCACATACATTGTTTAAAAAGTTGGAAAACAGAGAATTTTAGAAAAAAAACCTATAACTATCAAGAGATACTGCTACCAACTGATTACCTTCAGTCATTTTTCTACATTTCTAAATATATATATATTTATCCATGTATCTACATATCTTCATTTTCTTTTGATTTTGGGAGATGATCTTATAGGTATAGTTTTGTATTTTGTTTTTTACCCTGAATTTTTCTCATTAAACTTTGTTTTAAAGGGTCTCAAAATTCAAGATTTTTGGTCAAGTTGTTTCCATTAAAAAGTACTGATTTTAAAAACTAACAACTTAAAATTGCCACAGAAAAAAAGCCAAATGATCCACAAAACATCCTCTTTTCCCTCTGAAGGTTTTGAATTGCATTGTTATCATTAACCAAATTTTGCTATTAAATGGTCAGTTGAGAGAAACAGTTCTGAGAGCTTCTACCACCAGTCTGATTAAGACTAGGATGGCAGGTATTAGGGATAATATTATTTTAGCCTACTAAGTTTTATGAGCAGACTTAGTGAACTTACCTGCTCCAGCAGCTTTCTTGTCCACTGATTTGATGACACGCACAGCAGTGGTCTATCTCACATCACAAACAGCCAAATGACCCAGCGGAGGATAGCCAGAGTTCAACACATGGGCTTCCAAGAAGCACATCAACCATGTCAGCAACCAGATTTCAAGAATTCGAGGCCATCTTTTAGCTTCTTGCCAGAGTAGTGATCAATCTTCTCCTTCAGCTCAGCAAACTTGCAAGTAATGTGAGCTGCCTGACAATCCAGCACAGGTTCATAGCCAGCACTGATTTGGCCTGGGTGGTTTAGGGGAATCACCTGAGCACTGAAGCCAGCTGCTTCCAATAGTGGGTCATTTTTTCTATCACCAGCCACAATGCCAGGATGAATATTTTTGACAGGCAAATTCTTGACATTGAAGCCTACACTATCCCCCAGAAGAGCTTCACTCAAAGCCTCATGGTGCATTTCAACAGACTTTACTTCAGTTGTAATGTTGACTGGAGCAAAGGTGGCCACCATGCCAGGTTTAAGAATACCAGCTTCCGCCTGCTGCAACTAAGATCTGGCACAACCAAATTAATTAATTAATTAATTAATTAATTAAAAAAAGAGACTCTTTCCAATATGGTAACAATTCACAAGTACTGGGGTTTAGAACTTAAACATATCTTTAAAAAGAAAAAAAGAACACCAGTTTCCACTCAACCCACAGGGACAGTACCAGTACCACCAATTTTGTAGATGTCCTGGAAGAACAAACCTAAAGGCCTGTCAATTAGAAGAATTGGCGGGCATGCCACAATCTGGAGATTTGAGCACTGTGGTTCCACTGGCACTGCCATCTTTATGGGTGACTTTTGTTCCCTTGAACCAAGGCATATTTGTACTTGGCTCCAGCATGTTTTCTCCATTCCAACCAGAAACCAGCACAAAAGCTACCGTGTCTGGATTATAGCCAATTTTCTTAATGTAGGTGTTGACTTCCTTAACGATCTCCTCATTATCTCTCTGGCTGAGGAGTAGCTCAGTGGAATCCATTTTATTAACACCAACAATTAGTTGTTTCACAACCAGTATGTAAGCCAGAAGGGCATGTTCATGGGTCTGCCCATTCTTGGAGATACCTGCTTCCAATTCACCAACACTAGCTGCAACAATCAGTACAGGAGAGTGAGTATGAGATGTGCCTATAATCATGTTTTTGTTAAAGTCCCTGAATCCTAGGGCATCAATGATTGTCATGTAATACTGGTCTCATATTTTCACATGGAATTATCAATGGTGATAGCAATCTCATTAAGCATTCAGTTTACCCAAGACCCAGGCATACTTGAAGGAGGTCTCTCCCATCTCAGCAGCCTCCGTCTCAAACTTTTCATTGGTTCTTTTGTCAATCCTACCACATTTGTAGATCACATGGACAGCAGTGGTGGACTTGCCTGAATCTATGTGTCCAATGATGTTGATGTTAATATGAGTCTTTTCTTTCCCCATCTTGGCTTAGATTTAGTGGTGGTTTCCATGGCACCTGTGTTCTGGAAGCAAACATGTTGCAAAAAAGCTGCACTAAAATTAAATATGGAGGATTTCCCTCAATTAAGTTTAAAAAAAATGGCCAACTCCAGTATAAGCATTTAATCATACATTTAGTGTTTGGAATTTTAGTTAGGGAATTTATAATTATTTCCTCTCTCATCAATTCTGCGATGAATATATTTGATGTATCTTTTGAATAATCTTTAAATGCATTTTTTTATTATTTCCTTATTATAGTATCTATGTCACTAGAATTCACATTCCTGGAGGTGGGCCGGATTGTAAATTCAAAGATTACCATCTTCCTTTTGTTGACCTAGAAATAGGATCATTGCTGTAAGACAAGGAAAAAAACCTCACTTATTTGGGGGTGTTAGGAATAGCAATTCAGGAGACACAGATTTGGGTAGAAACCCAAATGTGCTTCAAGAAGAGTTAAAAACCAAAGAGTTTTAACAGGAAAAAGGAAGAAGCTTACATAATTTTTTTGCAAGAATTATGATTGATGTTGGCAGACTGGAGACATTCTTGTCCGTACATGGTTGGTTGCTAAGGCTGTTACTCTGAGAGAGTTCGATGTGCAAGCATTCTTTAAAGATGTTGTGGCCCAGTTCAAATTCATGTTCCATCTGGGTGGAGATGTGCATAGGCCCTGCTTTCCCAGTGGCCTCCTGGCTCCATTTTACTGTTCTGTTGGCATTACAGACTCCATTTTATTCATTTCTTCACACTTTTTTGGAAAATCAAGGTAACTAAGCTGGTGCCTCTGAAGGAATAGAATCTGACATAATGCACTTTCACCTCTAAGATTCCATGATACTATGATCATTGGCTATTTTTTCAAGTTTTTTTAATGGATTATATTTTATACATATATGTGTACCTATAAAATAAGGAATATATATAAAGTGTATATATACTTTAATGTGGATTTTACAACTTAGACTATGATCCTACAGAAATTAAAATACAGATTTCCCCAGAAACTGCATAAATTATTGAGTTAGATATTTCAAATTACATGTTCCGTATAAGTTACTCAGGAAGAAATAAGAAAATACCAGAACACTGTTTTGGGAAAAGTAAGTAGAACTTGAATATTAGCTGGTGTGATTCTTTCAGTCAGATTCTATAAACATAGTTGAAAACAGCCTAGATTACAAGGTAACAAGTCAGTAATACATGCTCACCACTTCAAATCAAGCTCTCAAATGCAGGCATTGGAAATATGAAGTGATTCTCCCAGTATAGTTCATGCGGTTCTAGTCTTAATTGCTACTGTAGTGAGATTCATTTTAATCCTATTATTGATCTAAGAAATAGAGAGTTTGGATAGGGTCCAGAGGAAACGAGAATTAATAAAAAACCAAAACCGATTAATGTGTTGACTAGGAAACATTGAACTCATTGGGGTTATTGAGTTTGGAGCAGGCTAAGGAGAGACTTAATATCAGTTTCTGACTATATAGGTGAGACTATGGTATGATTAACTGTGTGTAACTGATTTCATTTTCCACCGAGGAAAAGGCACATTTACACGAGCATGGATTTGCCTTGGTCATTGAGAAGATATAATAGGCTAGGAGACGGCTACAATTTGTCATCAACCCTAGGATGCATTGTAGCCAGGGGAAAGAAGGCTCATAGCTTATCAGGAGAGGCCCCAAGAAATGAATGGAATTGCAGTACAGAACAGCATGCAGACAGGAAGTGATATCTGCTTCCCAATCACACAAGTTTTAGATGGTACCACAAATAATGATGAGGAAATCTTCTGTCCGTGAAGAGCAAACCTCCCAATACCAAGCCCCACTCCATCCTGTTCAGTCTTTTATAATTGGTTTGGGGGCTGTTGAATATGGGCCACTGTCTTCTCTGTTATTCTTTGTTTATTGTACATTAGCAGGAATAGACTGGTATCGATTCCCTTTGTTTATGTAGACAGCATCTGTGAACTGCAGCATGATCTTTCAGCTCATGTAATACACATGCAAAATATGTATGTCTGTGAGTCACACGGATTTAGAAAAATGTTCTTCTACTTTCCTCCAGTATAACAAGTTACTCTTTTGGAGTATATTAAGCACTTTTGGGAACTTCTTTTGGTCATTGAATGAATAACTCATTATTTGGAAAATTAATGCCTTAAATTATATTATGTAGTAAGTCCAAGTTGGTGGGTTACACAAATCTGAAACTTGAGGTAGCAGTATTATACATTCTTCCTGAAGAATCAAGAATAGAGTGTTATATGGATAAAAGAATGGTGATGAAAATGCTGATTTTAATAGTCAGGGGACCACTTTGTCTGATATTTAACTCAGGTTAGGTGCAGTCCCTGCGTGATCTCTTTGTTTTCTTGTTGCTCTTTGACTCAACCATAACCCCTCCACTTAGACCCTGTTCTTGGACTCTGCTTCTTTTCCTTTCCTCCTTCAAATTTTCACTGTCTACTAAATTCGTCTTTTGAAACAACATAGTGTAGTGCGAAGGCCTTCTGCTTAGACCTTGTGCTTTTGAGTCACCTAAGTATGGGTTTGAAAGCAGCTCCATCTCTTTCCTAGTTCAGAATTTTCATCAAGTTTTTCGAGACTCAGTTTCCTCACCTGTGAAATTAACGTAATACTATCTATAATGTAGGGGTATAGGGAGGATTAAATGCAGTAATATTTGTAACAGATCTACCCCAACTGGCACATATTAAAAGTAAACATTTCTAGGAAAAAAATAGCTGTTTTTTAAAATATGATCACTTACTTCAGTTCTAAGATACTACTGATCATTCAATAAATATTTATTGAGCACTTATAATGTCACAGCTTTGTGCACAATAGTGCACAATAGGTTGTGCTGGATAAATAGTTACTAAAAATCATAATAATGATAAAATATAGATATGTTTCTCTTACATTCATGGAGCTTACAATAGGTTATGATCCACCATTGGTTTAATAATAGCTTTTCAGGGAAAATAAGAAATGATACACATTAAACTATATATTAATTTTAAGGTACGTCATGATTTCAGAAATACGTTGTGTGAAAAATGCATACCTTATAATAAAAAATAGTGTATAATTATTGTCCCACTCAAATTTAAAACGGATTCATTTCTGAATACTGGTCATCATCATCTTGAATTTTTCTTGGTTATATTTGTTCTATTCTCCAGCCAACCTATGTCTCTTCAGTTGCCCTCATAGGCTCCTCCCAATCCTGAAAGTTCAGGCCTTGCTCCTGCCTTTGTTGCCCATTGTTCTGCTAATGCTGTGGGCTATGCCTGAAAACTCTAGTCTTGGTGAGGTGTCACATTCAAAAAGAAGCGCAGTCAAGTGACCAAAAGTAATTTAATACAACTCCAATAATCACTTTTTGCTGCTTCTCTTGTAGAACATGAAAGAACATTTAATATCCAATGCAGCACATCTCTGCACCCCATTCCTTCCCTCACTCTACATCTCTCAACTTGCTCAGCCTCTCCAAAGCCTCTCTTCCTATCTCTCACATTCTTAATATTCTTCTCAATAGTTTTTCACCTCTGTGATTAAAATCAGAAAAGAAGGAAATGCCAATTAGGCATTAAGAAGGAAGCAGAGGCTGTGAATGTTTATTCAGACATTAATAATTTTGTTTCTGTCATGCAGTTGTTGCCTTTTGCTACTCTCACCTAAGGATTGGGCACAATGAAACAAATCAGGATAAGGAGTGAGGACGGGATCAGCTGAAATTTTGGGGAGAACTGACAGAGTTGGTCCTTGCAAATGCCAAACTCCAGTTGAGCACATCTCTGTACCCTTGGCAATTGGGTCTCCTTTACTCTCCCAAGCAGACCTTAAGGACAATCCTAGTCTTGGGCAGGAGCAACAAACATCTGTGGAAGCTGCTCATTGGTTCAACATGAATTTAGTTTTACTGCTGGTTCCCCTGACACTTAAGCTCCATTTCTGTGGTAACACTGTGTTTGTCTGATACCCTAGTATCAACCCTGATTGAGTTCTAAGTACCAATTATTTAAGAATCTTCAGGACATTGAGGGTTAACATAATAGCCGTGTAACAATCATTCAATAATGTACAAGGCTAGCAAAACACAAGAGTATTGATATTAGAAATACTCATCATTTATTATAATAATTTGGCCTTGGCATTAATACTTTGCTATCTTGTAATTTATCATGTGCTTATTGATGTTTTGTTATGCAATTTTTAAAATGGAGGATGTCAGCATATTGGATTCACTTTATTAAAATAAGTACTGAATTTTGGGGGAAGTTGGCTTCTAGGTCTGCGACAATATGCTTTAGAGAAAACTGCTTCTTCAGATTTGTCTCATGTACCTTAGATCTTCCATATAGATAGGAAAACTGCACAATCTATAGTAGATTAGGACAGTGATATTATTGGGTTAAACCATAGCTTAATTATTCAGTTACTTGAGGCTACATAATCATCCAGCCATATCTTTTGATAATGTTCCTTTAAACTCATTGGGACTAACCAAATTTAGAATAATGTGCTGTCATGTCACTTCTAAGAAACATTTTGTGTGCTGTCCTTGGTGACTGGTTAGTGATGCCTGAGAGAATATTGTTTGTGTAAATTTCATTAATTATTTTACTTCAAAATGATGAAAGTGTTTTTTAAAAATTCAGATGAGATCTAAAACAAAACCAGACATAATTTGCGATTCAGAGCCACTAAGGATTTGTTTCAGGAGCAAAACTGTTTCCATGGAGTTGCAAAGTGTATCTGAATCTCATAATTTAGTTAAAATTATCAAGTATTTGTAAAGTTACTGTGTTCAAAATATGTTAAACATTTTCATAGAGACTCTCAGACATTTGAGATCAGAAAAAGTTGGTTTTAAGACAGCCAAATGTTGAAAATGGAAGTGATTGTTATTCCATAACTGCCACTCCAAGTCTCACTGCATAATTAAGCTAGAGTTGTTAAATGTTCCCTAGAGGATCCAATTCAGCAACATATATCTCACCTCTAGATTTATCTCTCATAGTCCTATGAGTCACGGGGGCCTTGGGTGATCAACTATTTACTTATATTATTATGCTGGACATCCAGCCATAGCATTTGTGTTTTATTAAGGACAACTGATATTTCCTCAGAGTTTGGGGTTTTCCAAGTAAATAAATATAATTACTTTTCTCTCTTTCCATGAACTATCTGCAACATAGATAAATTATCACTATGTACATAGTGATATCTGTATAGTAACTTCACGGGCCAAAGTATGGAAACAGGTAGAGCTATGGTTAACTGACACTGGTGTTAGAACTCACACTTTCATTTACAATTTTTATAAATACAACAAAAAATTGCACTTTAAAACAAAATATTACTGTGAACCAATCTATAATGAAGAGTGATAGTATTTTAAGTACAAGGCTAGAAAAAATAAAGATACCTAAGTACAATTGTATACTTTCTTATTAATTGTCAACATTAATAATCACTGCTTAAAATAATTATAGTTTGACCTCTGAGGTTGGGTAAGATAATTAACCCTCAAAACTTTTTTAGAGTAAAAAGCCATTTTGTGGAGACAGCTCTGATACTTCAGGGCTTCTGCATGGATTTTTTTACTCTTTTAATCATTTCACTATGCAGATTGGTACTCAGTCCTCTTATCTTCTTGCTCTCAGATTTCCCAACTTGCATCCTCTACTTGTGGCAAAGTATAAAGTGAGAGGAAACTTTAAGAAGGTCTGTTTTCCAAATGGGATATCTTCAGTTCCATGTCATTCATCTTATCCCAGGTCCTCATTTGTAGAAACTAATATTGTTGTGAGATAAGTGTACAAATTCAGATCTTTATTATTAGTGTTACATGTCATTTTCCATTTCTAGCCAAAGATTGTATGAAGGTGCATTTCCTTCTCTTCTTCATAGTATATTTTCATCAAAAAATGAAACATGTTCTCCAGTCGTATTTCAGGACCTAGTTTAGATTCCACCTATCAAAGATTTCCCTGATAATTCTAGAATAAAACTTCCCTTTTCTGAAGTTTTATAATTTTTTAATTATTTTCATTATGCACTTTGTATTGACTACTAGCAGTACTCTGTTTTCTTTATGAATCTTTGAATATGCATATAGAAGTTGAGTGACTTTTATGCTGAAAAGATGACATGTGTTTTTATTCCCCAGGGTGCTAAATACATTATAAAGTCTCATTACAAACCTTATGTTTTAGAGATAATTTCCAATGATATATACCGAGACTTTCTTGTCTTTTTAAATTTTATTCTTTTTGGGTCCAATTGACCAGTTGATAAGCTGAGGTCCAATAAGCATCTGATTGGGCATTTATGCCTATTGCCATTCATATTTTCTCAATTGTATTAAAATTAGGAAATGGCTGGTAACAGCATTTTCACTTCTGTTGACAAACTAATTTTATGTCATTTTAGCAGACAGCCAAGATGCCAAGATGCCAAGATGTAATAATTCATTCTTGACTTACTAAAATCTAATACAAATTATTACTTTTATCCCAAACATGATTCTGCTTTAACCTCAGGACCTTGAAGCTCTATTTATCCCCTCTTGCCTTTTGAGTAATTTTTGTTTAGTATTTTAGTACTACATGTATTTTAACTGCAAAAGACATTATAATTATAATTTTGTATAGTAAATATTCCTTAAAAATGACCCAATAATATTTTTCTTTCTCTTTTTCCTTGTCAAGGTTTCAACTGGGATGAATTTCCATTTGCCTGAAGAACTCCCTTTAGATGTTCTTTTAGTATAGATCTAGCAAAAAAAATTCTCTTAGACTTTCATCTGCAAATGGCTTTATTTTACCTTCATTTTTGAAAGAAATTTTTATTGCATGTAGAATTTTTAAGTTGGAGTTATTTTCTTTCAGTGATTAGAGATGTTACTCTATTTTTTCTGGCTTGTGACAGTTCTGTTGAGAATTCAGCTGCCAGTCTTACAGTTACTACTTTAAAAGTAATATATATTTTTAAAATTCCTGTCACTTTTTAGATTTCCTTTTTGTCCCTGATATTCTGCAGTGTTACTATGATATGCCTAGATGTTGTTTTCTTTGTGTTTTTCCTCCTTTGAATTGAGTTTTTCTTCACTGGAATTTTTTGGGTTGATGTCTTTTATCAGTTTTCGAAAATATTCAGTCACTGTCTCTTCAAATATTGTTCCTGCTTCATTCTTTCCCTTCTCTCCTTCTGGAACTCCAACTATAAGTGCCTTTGAGATGTTCCCATTTGTCCTATGTGTTCCCATGTTTTTATTTCACTTGCACAATGTTTTCCATTTTACTAATCCTGCTGTCTCCAATCTCTGATAAACCCATCTAATATGGTTCTTACTTACTTTTGTATGTATATATTTTTAATTTTTAAGTTCCAGAATATCCATCTGATTATTTTGTAGGTGTCAACTGTATGTTGAAACTCTCAACATTTTTATTTATTTTGTGCATCTTGTCTCTTTTTTAAATATAAATCATAGCTATTTTAGAATTCTTGTGTGTTAACACCATTAGCTTGATCATTTGTGAGTCTGTTTATATTGTTGTTGTTTTTCTTCTTTTTCTATGATATTTTCTTGTCTCTTCTTATTTCTAATTTTTAAAAATTATACACTGGACATTGTATACTAGAGAGCCTTAGGGAATCCCAGTGATGTTATATTACCAGTGAGAGTTTCACCTTTCTATGTTAAGCAGATAGGATGAGGGGCAGATCATCTGAACTCAACAAGAAAGTGAGCTGAGTCAATGCAAGGTTGAAGATTTAGAAAGACTCAGTCTAACTCTTGTTCACCCTCATCTTTAGTTATGTCTCTCATGGAATATGTATTAAGAGATTTCACATATTTCTTCTCAGTCCTGAAGACTGTCAAGAATGTAGGTCTGCTCTTCAGAGATTCTCAGCCAAGGTTTTTAGCTTCCTGCCCAACGAGCCTTCAAATACGGCAAATGTTTTTAAAGATGGACTTAAACACAGGTTTTTCAGGAAAGCAAAGCACAAAGCAATTGCAGCAGATTTTACTCTCTCTTTTTTTAGAAAATTTGGCCCAGCTAACCAGAGTCTCACCCAGCAAATATCTTTATCGTCAAACTAGATGCCTTTCAAGATTCTAGTTTGTTCTTCAACTCACAGAAACATTTGGAATAATGCTTGACCAAATATCTGGTCACCTTGTGGCCTAGTCAAGCTGACACATACAATTAACCATTATACTATTATTAAATTTATAACACTATAGATTATGATTAATGTTTTATAATATATAAATGTGTATGTGATATAATTTATCAAACATTGTATCATATATTATTATGAGAACTATTTAAATTGGCATCCAAGGCCACCCAATATATGTGCTCAATTCATATTTGTTAATTATTAAAAATGTCTAATTCAAATACCAACTATTTTACGTAGAAATATAGTTAAGCACTCACATTTTGGAACTCTTCTGCCTGTGCTAAAATCCTAGCCCTATCACTACTAGCTGTGTTTGGGTATCTATTGCCTTATCTATAAAATAATGAAAATAATAACTATGTCAGTAGGTTGCTGTGAAGGTTAAATAAGATAACGACGAACCAGTGACTGGAACCTGACAGACACTCAATAGTTTGCATAAAACATTGTCATCATCATCATCATCATTGTTTTAATTATTTTTAATTCTGAGCCCTATTTCCTGTTCCAATCCATGTGCTCTGCTACTTTCAAACTTTCTTAACCCTATACATGCACTGCTCTAATGACTTTAACATAGCCTAAAATTGTAATTCTTTGGATAGATTCATTGCTGAATATTTACTTTTAGATTTTTAATTTTCTTTGACTAGGAATTTTGCGGTTTTAATCATCATCATCATCCTCATTATCATCATCGTTTTCATCATTCTCATCATTCATCATCATCATCATCATTTGCAGTAAATACATAGCAAACATTATTTGTTGAATGAATGAATGCATAAATGAATGAGGAGTGAAACTATTTCCTATATCTGCTGAGAGCGCAAAATAATAAAACATACTACACAGTATATTCAGCACCTATGTTTATTTTCGTTTTGTTCAGATCTATATTACTACATTAATTATCCAGAACCAATAAGAGAGAAAAAAAGGTTGACTTAATACTTAAATGATGTAGTAATGCAAATGAAAGCCAAATCTCTTCATGGCGTATAATAGGAAGGTCAGTGTTGCTTTAATTCAAATAAAGAATAGTGACAGAGAATTGAACGACCACAAGGCACACAGTAGTTTAGGCAGGGCAAACTCAATAGAATGTGTCATAGTAGTAATAGCATATCTGGGTTTGGAGTGCAGATTCATTTTCAGCAAAACAGTATCATCCATCACATTAAATTTTGTTAATTTGAATTTTATTGGTTCATTGTTCATATTTATTTTATGAACTACTTTGGTTTTTAAATTATGTAAGAATTGATAAGCATAAGAATATATATTTAAGTTCATAGATTTCACATGTATTAATATTGAAGTAACATAATAATAAAATAATTTTGGACTTGGAGTTCATGAGACATTTTCCTTGGAAAGGAAACCACGCCTTACTTAGATTTGTGTAAGCACCATATGACTCAAGTACTTATTCAGTAGCACTTCATCTGAGCACAGCTTGTTAGCCTTTAGATTTGGATATAAGTGCCCTCAGAAACAACACAGAAACATACCAAAGCCCAATATATCAGAGTTAATCTGTGATGCAGGCATCAGTCCAGCTGGTACGTTCTACTGCTGTGACTACTTCACTCTATTTTCAGTGGTAATTTATTTGGCATTCAGATGGAGATCTTGTGTGGGAGTAACAAAATAGACTCAAGTCCTGAGCTGCCCAGTTCTCCTCCTAAGAGCCACCATGTGAAGATGCACAGTTTTGCACCTGAGACGGCTGGTAATTGCCTGTTCCTCTCCCCTCTTCTACATTTGTATGAACTCTCTTGAATAAACGATAAATACCTTCTGTTTTTCCCCTATTCCAACAACCAAGTCTCATAATTAGAATTTGCTACTTCTTTTAATACATTAAATTATCTGCTGATTCAAGCATCTTCAGGTCAAATGCGTTAGAAAACAGCTAATTATGCTCTTTCCCATGGGTAAGAAAATCTTTAAATTTAATTAAAAGACCTTAACTCAATTCCTTCACATAAGGGTCTACTTCCCAATGGATTTTCTACATGATGACTTAAAGAACCAAGCTCAGTATTCAAATTAGCAGCAGCTATTCTTGTTATTTCTTCCTCTATAAAACAAAGTTGTTTTTGGTCGAAGGATATTTTGATCATTAATTTCATTCTCTCAGTTATGCCTCTGCATTCACTCTTAAAAGCATAGATTAATTGAGAAAGCTTATTTGCTGGTTTTAAAATTGTTTACTTTCTATATCTTGTGCCAATAAAGCATCTTAAACACAGAATACCATTTCTCAATCTCAATATTCTCTTTGACATAGTAATCAACACATAAGCAAAGGTGGTAGAAACAAATCTTAAAAGAGAAAAAAAAAAGTTAAGCACCACATCTGAGCCATGTAGGGTTCAAATATACAGGATATTCTGACTTATATGAGCGAAAGCCACAAAAATACTTTTCTACTTCCCCTGTCTAAATTGGAAAATTGGAATAGAGAGAGCTATCTCAGATTAATATCTTCGAGAAAAGTGAAAAATCAAGGCAAATCATGTGTTTTTTCTTTAGTTTCATGAGTTTTACTTTTTTTTTTTTTTTGACTTAGAACAAACTTGTTTTTCATTAAAAATTGGCCATACACAGAAAGAGAAATCCAGATGTTGAAAGGAAGAAAGCAGTCTGGAAAAAAGCAATTATGTATTATCTGTAGGTGAGTTTCTCCCTCTCATCCAAATTCTGCCCCTCCTTTCTTATTCCCATCCCCCTTCTGTCCATTTTCTTCTCTTCCCTCCTTCTCTTCTTTCTCCCTTCCATATACCTTTCTCCTTTTTCTTCTTGTTTGACCAACTACTTCTAGAAGAGAGTTAGTATGTGAGCAACACAAGATACTTCCAGGTTCCTGTAATGGGCCAAACCCACTTAACTCCCATTCCTTAGTTTGAATCAGAGTCACTGGAGAGTAATTATTGATACTAACTGTTCTTACTAATGTAACAAGTAGGCATTGTGGAGCCATTGGAGATTTCTGAACAGACAAATGCCATCAAGAAAGTGATCTTGCAGTTCTACCCACCACCAGAGCCTCCCATCAAGCCTCTTAGATAGCCTCAACGACCAGAGGGCAGACAGCACAGGCAAGAAGAACTACAATCCTGCAGACTGTGGAACAAAAAACACATTCACAGAAAGACAGATAAGATGAAAAGGCAGAGGGCTACATACCAGATGAAGGAACAAGATAAAACCCCAGAAAAACAACTAAATGAAGTGGAGATAGGCAACCTTCCAGAAAAAGAATTCAGAATAATGATAGTGAAGATGATCCAGGACCTCGGAATAAGAATGGAGGCAAAGATCGAGAAGATGCAAGAAATGTTTAACAAAGACCTAGAAAAATTAAAGAACAAACAGAGATGCACAATACAATAACTGAAATGAAAACTACACTAGAAGGAATCAATAGCAGAATAACCGAGGCAGAAGAACGGATAAGTGACCTGGAAGACAAAATAGTGGAATTCACTGCTGCAGAACAGAATAAAGATAAAAGAATGAAAAGAAATGAAGACAGCCTAAGAGACTTCTGGGACAACATTAAATGCAACAACATTCGAATTATAGGGGTCCCAGAAGGAGAAGAGAGAGAGAAAGGACCAGAGGAAATATTTGAAGAGATTATAGTTGAAAACTTCCCTAACATGGGAAAGGGAATAGCCACCCAAGTCCAGCAAGTGCAGAGAGTCCCATACAGGATAAACCCAAGGAGAAACATGCTGAGACACATAGTAATCAAATTGGCAAAAATTAAAGACAAAGACAAATTATTGAAAGCAGCAAGGGAAAAACGACAAATAACATACAAGGGAACTCCCATAAGGTTAACAACTGATTTCTCAGCAGAAACTCTACAAGCCAGAAGGGAGTGGCATGATATACTTAAAGTGATGAAAGGGAAGAACCTACAACAAAGATTACTCTACCTGGCAAGGATCTCATTTAGATTTGATGGAGAAATCAAAAGCTTCACAGACAAGCAAAAGCTAAGAGAATTCAGCACCACTAAACCAGGTCTACAACAAACGCTAAAGGAACTTCTCTAAGTGGGAAACAAAGAGAAGAAAAGGACCTACAAAAACAAACCCAAAACAATTAAGAAAATGGTCATAGGAACATACATATCGATAATTACCTTAAACGTGAATGGATTAAATGCTCCAACCAAAAGACACAGGCTTGCTGAATGGATACAAAAACAAGACCCATATATATGCTGTCTACAAGAGACCCACTTCAGACTTAGGGACACATACAGACTGAAAGTGAGGGGATGGAAAAAGATATTCCATGCAAAGGGAAATCAAAAGAAAGCTGGAGTAGCTATACTCATATCAGATGAAATAGTCTTTAAAATAAAGAATATTGCAAGAGACTAGGAAGGACACTACATAATGATCAAGGGATCAATCCAAGAAGAAGATATAACAATTATAAATATATATGCACCCAACATAGGAGCACCTCAATACATAAGGCAAATGCTAACAGCTATAAAAGAGGAAATCAACAGTAACACAATCATAGTGGGGGACTCTAACACCTCACTTACACGAATGGACAGATCATCCAAAATGAAAATAAATAAGGAAACAGAAGCTTTAAATGACACAATAGACCAGATAGATTTAATTGATATTTATAGGACATTCCCTCCAAAAACAGCAGATTACACTTTCTTCTCAAGTGTGCACGGAACATTCTCCAGGATAGATCACATCTTGGGTCACAAATCAAGCCTCAGTAAATTTAAGAAAATTGAAATCAGATCAAGCACCTTTTCTGACCACAATGCTATGCGATTAGAAATGAATTACAGGGGAAAAAAATGTAAAAAACACAAACACATGGAGGCTAAACAATACGTTACTAAATAACCAAGAGATCACTGAGGAAATCAAAGAGGAAATCAAAAAATACCTAGAGACAAATGACAATGAAAACACGACAGTCCAAAACCTATAGGATGCAGCAAAAGCAGTTCTAAGAGGGAAGTTTATAGCTATACAAGCCTACCTCAAGAAACAAGAAAAATCTCAAGTAAACAATCTAACCTTACACCTAAAGGAACTAGAGAAAGAACAAACAAAACCCAAAGTTAGCAGAAGGAAAGAAATCATAAAGATCAGAGCAGAAATAAATGAAATAGAAACAAAGAAAACAAGAGCAAAGATCAATAAAACTAAAAGCTGGTTCTATGAGAAGATAAACAAAATTGATAAGCCATTAGCCAGACTCATCAAACAAAAGAGGGAGAGGACTCAAATCAATAAAATTAGAAGTGAAAAAGGAGAAGTTACAACAGACACCGCAGAAATACAAAGCATCCTAAGAGACTACTACAAGCAACTCTATGCCAATAAAATGGACAACCTGGAAGAAATGGACATATTCTTAGAAAGGTATAACCTTCCAAGACTGAACCAGGAAGAAATACAAAATATGAACAAACCAATCACAAGTAATGAAATGGAAACTGTGATTAAAAATCTTCCAACAAACAAAAGTCCAGGACCAGATGGCTTCACAGGTGAATTCTATCAAACATTTAGAGATGAGCTAACACCCATCCTTCTCAAACTCTTCCAAAAAATTGCAGAGGAAGGAACACTCCCAAACTCATTCTATGAGGCCACCATCACCCTGACACCAAAACCAGACAAATATACTACAAGAAAAGAAAATTACAGACCAATATCACTGATGAATATAGATGCAAAAATCCTCAACAAAATACTAGCAAACAGAATCCAACAACACATGAAAAGGATCATACACCATGATCAAGTGGGATTTATCCCAGGGATGCAAGGATTCTTCAGTATACGCAAATCAATCAATGTGATACACCATATTAACAAATTGAAGAATAAAAACCGTATGATCATCTCAATAGATGCAGAAAAAGCTTTTGACAAAATTCAACACCCATTTATGATAAAAACTCTCCAGAAAGTGGGCATAGAGGGAACCTACCTCAACACAATAAAGGCCATATATGACAAACCCACAGCAAACATCATTCTCAATGGTGAAAAACTGAAAGCATTTCCTCTAAGATCAGGAAAGAGACAAGGATGTCTACTTTCACCACTTTATTCAACATAGTTTTGGAAGTCCTAGCCACAGCAATCAGAGAAGAAAAAGAAATAAAAGGAATGCAAATTGGAAAAGAAGAAGTAAAACTGTCACTGTTTGCAGATGATATGATACTATACATAAAGAATCCTAAAAACGCCACCAGAAAACTCCTAGAGCTAATCAATGAATTTGGTAAAGTTGCAGGATACAAAATTAATGCACAGAAATCTCTTACATTCCTATACACTAATGATGAAAACTCTGAAAGAGAAATTATGGAAACACTCCCATTTACCATTGCAAGAAAAAGAATAAAATACCTAGGAATAAACCTACCTAGGGAGACAAAAGACCTGGATGCAGAAAACTATAAGACACTGATGAAAGAAATTAAAGATGATACCAACAGATGGAGAGATATACCATGTTCTTGGATTGGAAGAATCAATATTGTGAAAATGACTATACTACCCAAAGCAATCTACACATTCAATGCAATCCCTATCAAATTACCAATGGCATTTTTTACGGAACTAGAACAAAAAATCTTTAAATTTGTATGGAGACACAAAAGTCTCCGAATAGGCAAAGCAGTCTTGAGGGAGAAAAACGGAGCTGGAGGAATCAGACTCCCTGACTTCAGACTATACTACAAAGCTACAGTAATTAAGACAATATGGTACCAGCACAAAAACAGAAACATAGATCAATGGAACAAGATAGAAAGCCCAGAGATAAACCCATGCACCTATGGTCAACTAATCTATGACAAAGGAGGCAAAGATATACAATCGAGAAAAGACAGTCTCTTCAATAAGTGGTGCTGGGAAAACTGGACAGCTACATGTAAAAGAATGAAATTAGAATACTCCCTAACACCATACACAAAAATAAACTCAAAATGGATTCGAGACCTAAATGTAAGACCAGACACTATAAAACTCTTAGAGGAAAACATAGGAAGAACACTCTTTGACATAAATCACAGCAAGATCTTTTTTGATCCACCTCCTAGAGTAATGGAAATAAAAACAAAAATAAAGAAATGGGACCTAATGAAACTTCAAAGCTTTTGCACAGCAAAGGAAACCATAAACAAGACGAAAAGACAACCCTCAGAATGGGAGAAAATATTTGCAAATGAATCAACGGACAAAGGATTAATCTCCAAAATATATAAACAGCTCATTCAGCTCAATATTAAAGAAACAAACAACCCAATCCGAAAATGGGCAGAAGACTTAAATAGACATTTCTCCAAAGAAGACATACAGATGGCCAAGAAGCACATGAAAAGATGCTCAACATGACTAATTATTAGAGAAATGCGAATCAAAACTACAATGAGGTATCACCGCACACCAGTTAGAATGGGCATCATCAGAAAATCTACAAACAACAAATGCTGGAGAGGGTGTGGAGAAAAGGGAACCCTCTTGCACTGTTGGTGGGAATGTAAATTGATACAGCCACTATGGAGAACAATATGGAGGTTCCTTAAAAAACTAAAAATAGAATTACCATATGATCCTGCAATCCCACTACTGGGCATATACCCAGAGAAAACCATAATTCAAAAAGACACATGCACCCCAATGTTCATTGCAGCACTATTTACAATAGCCAGGTCATGGAAGCAACCTAAATGCCCATCGACAGACGAATGGATAAAGAAGTCATGGTACATATATACAATGGAATATTACTCAGCCATAAAAAGGAACGAAATTGAGTCATTTGTTGAGACGTGGATGGATCTAGAGACTGTCATACAGAGTGAAGTAAGTCAGAAAGAGAAAAACAAATATCGTATATTAACGCATGTATGTGGAACCTAGAAAAATGGTACAGATGAACTGGTTTACAGGGCAGAAGTTGAGACACAGATGTAGAGAACAAACGTATGCACACCAAGGGGGGAAAACCGTGGTGGGGTGGGGATGGTGGTGTGTTGAATTGAGCGATTGGGATTGACATGTATACACTGATGTGTATAAAATTGATGACTGATAAGAACCTGCAGTACAAACAAACAAACAAACAAAACAACTAATACTAAAAAAAAAAAAAAAAAAGGAATGAAATACTGACACACACTACAGCATGGCTGAACCTTGAAAGCATGGTCTCACTGAAAGGAGCCAGACACGACGGGCCACATATTGAATGATTCCATTTGTATGAAATGACCCAAAGAGGTAAATCCATGGAGACAGAAAGCAGAGCAGTGGTGACCAGGGACTGGGGTGACAGGAACGAGGAATGACTGCTTATGGGGGGTGGGGGGGGTGGGATTATCTCTTGTGTTGATGAAAATGTTCTAAAATTTGTTCTGGTGTTGGTTGCACAGGTCTGTGAATATACTAAAAACCATTGAATTGTGTACTGTAAATGGGAGAATTGTGTGATATATTATCTCAACAAAGTGGTTTATAAAAAAAAAAAAGAAAGTGATCTTTTCGGAAGATTCATCTGTCAGCGATGGGCAGGAAGAATTGGAACTGGAGGGTGGCAGACATGTTAGTAGGGTTTATAATTCTCAGGTAGAAGGTGTTGAGGGTTTTAAATAGCCCAGCATACTGAAAATGGAAAGGATTTCATATTGAGAGACATTTAGGAAGAATTAACCTGTGATAGATTGGATATAGAAAATAAAAAATAGAGATGAGCCAAAGATTGTTTTCTGCTTCCAAGCTTGAATGACCAAGGAAAATGGAAATTTTATAAATGAGAACTGATTAGCAGAGCAAATTGGGTGAAGAGGGTAAATTCAGTTTTAGGCAATTTGCCATTCTATGTTATAAAGCTAATTCTAGATGGAAATGACCAAATCAGTTGGGGAAATTTGGAGAAAGTTGGAGAAATTGGGGAAAAAAACCCACCTCAGTCGCTTGTTGACAACTCCCTGAACCTCTGGATACTTTACTCATTAGTTTATCTGCATGTGTACTAAAATCTCAGTCATCTGCCTTTGTGTGACAGGAAAACAATAATTTTAATACAAAAAATGTACCATTTATAGTTTCTTATCTGTTTTCTAAGGCAGGTGGATCCTAGTAACTGGAGGATCTTTTGCAAACTTAAAAATTTTATTAAAAGAGGGCTTGGGAATGCAAGTTTGGAGGAGGGAAGTACATGAGGAAGAAATGGTAAGTGCTGTAGCGAGGCCAGGAAGGAAGAAAGGTGCAAAGGACTGTGGTCAGGGGAGCTTTGGAAGTTCTCATAAGGAGACAGATTAAGCAGTGGTAGTTAGTGGCAGGTGAGGGAACTTGGGGATAAATATAGAAATACCTAATGATTAATTTGTGGGTGAAATGTTGCAAATGTGTTATAATACAACTATTCCATATATACCCCATAACCCCTATGGATTTTAAATTGTATTTCTCATCAATCCAAGTATAGAGTTTTTGTGTGTGTAAATAAAAAAGCATTGTGAATTTTGCTCTATGGTCGTGACAGAATGGGAAAAATATGCTCTCGCTGGAGGGGTCATTCACACGTGGTTGATATTTGTGTTTGTATGAGTGTGTGTGGGGGGGTGGGCGGTGGGGAGAGAGAGAGAGAGAAAGAGAGGGAGAGAGAGGGAGAGAATATTAGGAAATGAGAATCCAGAGGAGTGATTTACTGAGGAGGGCGGGTCAGTGTCCATGTTGCTCAAGGAGAAGTTGGAAATCCCAGATGGGGAGTCTAGGAGGTGGGGCTGGCCTTTGCAGCAATGATGAATGCAGGCCCTGTGGTGCAGGATGGGCTTGCTGAAGAAGAGGTGAAGCAATTGAGGACATGGGGCTCCATGGTCACAGGTGAATTCTATGATCAGAAGTAGGCGAAAGCACTCTAGTGTGTGGCTGGGCCTTAACAGAAAACAATTTTTACCTAAAATAAAGGAGAGCCTTGGGAACCAGAATAATACTTTTGTTTTCTCAACAGCCAAGAGCCTTGGCCTTAAATTGATGGAAAGTTCATGAAAAGAAGAAGAGAGGAACATAAAAGTTTAGGCTATGCTAAAGCTTCTTTCCTAATGTGAGAGACTCTGAGAAATAGATAAGCCTTCTGGGCAAACCTGGGGTCCCTGTTAGTCACTTGATCAGAATGTTTGAAACAAGAGATTTCCTCACATTTAAAAATTCCTGGCTATGCTGTGTAATATTCATCTCTGTAGATAATAAAAATTAAAAATAGAAGAGATGAGATTCCATGTCCTAAGAGTACAGTCTTTTGAAAAGAAATACATATGATCCTATGGTGATAACAAATGCCTAGATGTTACATAGGTCACAAAAGGACCCGGCATGTTGTTGCTGCCTAGGGCAATCAGAACTTACCGCCAGGTCTCTGCAGCCGAGAGTAGAGGAGGAGTTGAAAACCAGTCAGTGATTTGAGGCTATTCTGATAACTAAGTCAGACCCAGAAAGCCCATAATATTTCCAGGAGACATTGAGGCCTGAGGCATTCAGACCTAGGTTAGCTACTGCTTCAGTCTATGAGAAGGGATGCAAGGGTAGGAACAGAAAAGTGGGTCATGAGACTCACTGTCTGAACATGCCACGTGCTTTTATGCCTCCATATGGCTGGTCCCTCAATCTGGAATTCCCATCTCCTAGAGGAATAACAATGCTGGCACATTTTCAATGGGGCATCCTGGGAAAATCCTTTCTGAAAAAAAGAAGAAATAATTGTTAGAGAAAGTCTCAATAATACTGACATTTATAACACCTAATATTTGAGGCAGAGTACTATTCTTTACAACTGTATGAGGTCAGTGCTTTATCCTTATTTCACTAATGAAAAATAACTTGCCCAAAGTGTTATACAGTTGTAACTGCCGATGTCAGTATTTCAATCTAAATCTCTCAGATTTAAACTCCTTGTTCTTAACCACCATACTTTTAGGAAGCCTCTTATATTCTCAATTCTGTTGCTGAATATATGAAATAAGAAATGCTTAAACTAGTCACAGTTGTGTTGACCAGTTTGGGTATCCTCTCTTCCTGGCTGCTGGAAACACACAGCAGGATCTAGAGGCTGCAGGCATGGAGCAAATAGTGATGGTTTTATTATCTCACACATTTTTTCATTAAACCAAAAAATGTAATCAAATAATTTCTTAATCAAAGAATTCTAAATGTTCCACCCTATATTTAGGCTACAATTCAAGTTAGTTTACCATCCAAGAGGTCTTATAATTTGGTTCTACCTTATTCACTCAAATTTATTCAATTCATTTCAAAGTCTGCAGACAATTATGGAGAGCTAGGAGTGTGCCAGTCACTACAATGGGGAGAAGAAACAAAAATGGAATAAACACATTTCTCCAGGATCCTATAGACTTGTTTGCATTTAAAGGTAATATTCTAAGTGCTATAGTGAAGGTATATTCCAAGTATGGTCAACCCAGACACAAAAATGATAAACTGCCTGAAAAGGCAGGATAAGGTAACAGAGAATGTGAAATTTGAGCTGGGTATTGAAATATGAACAATAGTTTATCAGGCAGAGAAGAGGTAGAAGGGCATCTCAAGGAGCGGCAGAGCGAAGCATGAGAATGTGAAATAGTATAGTGTGTTCAAATAATGGCAAGGAGCTCAGTGAAGGACCAAGCAATTACATGAATGAAGGAAAATAGCAGAAGAGAAGGCTTGAAATGCATCATGGGCCAGACTGTGAAAGCCCTTGTATGCCATGCTAAGGATTAAACAATAATTATGGGTTTTAATTTTTTAAAAATTAACATTGATTTTCTTTTTAGCATTCAATCTTAGGTATGTGCATAACAAAAATCTAGAGAGTTTTAATTTGCTTATGTCCCTTTGTCTGTAGAACAATCTCTTGTCCACACTACAGTAAGGGCCAGGGAGAAATTCTCTCCTCTCAGTCTCCTAATATAATTAATTTTGCACATATTTAAACCTGAGATGAATACTTGTGATTTTATCTCCCAGGTTTTCTGGGAAGAAAAAAACAAATCAAATCATGAGTTTTAGGAAGGGAAATTTTGTTTTTAAAAAGTGTATTCTTGCAGGTAGTGAAAAATGAATTGAGGAGAAGGAACATTTCTCCACTTTCCCTTATATAACTTTTTAATCCAGCCATAATTTTCTCTTCATTGCACTCCAATATACCATGCCAGTTCCCAACTCCAGCCTGGTCTTTTTCTTGTGTTCATTCTGCATTCTTAGGGATAGAATGCTTCCCTCTTCACTTCCAAATCCCATACTATCTCTCCTTCAGGCAAAAGCAAGTCCTGACTCCTCAATAAGGTGTATTAGGTCAGATTCTTCAGAAGCAAGCCCTGTGACAAGGATTCCTGAGCAAGTGATTTATCAAGAAGTATACTCAGGAAAAACTAGCAAGAGAGTGGGAGAAGAAGGACAGGGGAGAGGAAAAGCCAAACAAGGGTTCAAGCCCTAGCTCAATCCTATGGGGAGCTCTGGAGTGCTAATTTTATCTCAAGTTTGCGCTGCCTCCATGCAAGGGAGGTGGACTTTCATTCTCCCACACCAATCAATCATTGGCTGTTGGCTCTTCCCAGGAGGGAGGTGTGTATGGTGCAAAACTACTAGGCACTTCTGATTTTCTGCACCAGCAGGCAAAGCCACTCCAGTGGCCCATGGCCAATCCACTGAAGACAGTTGCAGGTAGAAACCATTAAATGCAAAGCACACAGAACCTGGGGTTTGGATGCACAGAATCATGGGTATTCTAGGGGATCTGGATGGAACAATGACAGGTTCTAGTAGAACCTGCTCCAGCCAGACTGGTGTGTTTTCTAAAATTCTCTGTGAGTTATTTTGTCTGCCATTCAGACAGTGAACCTGTGCTTCTTTTAATTGTTCCTTGGTGCTTAGCCTACTTCCTGGCACACAGAAAGGAAACACTTTTTTCCCCAAGTAATCTTGTATCTCTAGGAAGAATTTCAAACCAATTTACCTCCTTGAGATTCCTTTATATCTAAGGAAGCTACCAAAGTCCAGGGAAGATCCTTACCATATGAGTATCTGCTTAAGGGCACCCTAGGGCCCAATTCACTCCCAGTATGAACCCTATGCTATTTCTCAGAGTCTACAACAACTCCTGTAGTTCAAGAGTACGAGGTAGTGCATCTGTCAATCCAAGTGTAAAACCATAGGAATGGAGACTAATTTAGTCAGCCGATAGTAAAGCATCAAGGGATCCTTGGTGACTCCAAAATGCAGTTTGTCAGCATGGAACCTGTTCAAATGTAATAGGTCTCCCAAGTTAATGCACTAGAAACTGGCTTAATAAAACCATTTTAAAATGAAAAGTGTAGTAGAAAATTGACTGTCGGCCATGTGAGGAGACTCCTTTTACTTCTTTCATTTCTCTATTTTTTCATAGATGGATAGCAATCTAAGACATTTACATGTAGAAGGAGCCCTGGGAAATTGCTTAACTAAAGCACCTTTCAGCCTAGGCTGGTAGGAACAAAGTGATGTCCGTTGATTTTTTTGAATCCAAATTCAAAATGAATGCATTATATTTATACATGTATCTCCTCCTTTATATCACTGTACCATTTCTGAGGGAAAAGAAGAAATCTTGGAGAAAAGTATGTTGCTAATATATATGATCTTCCCTTTTGTCTGCTGTCAAGATTAAAACAGTAACAACAACTTCCTTTTTGTGAAACAAAGAGCTAATCAAGGGGCATCTGGGCATCTGCTGTTGGCTAGTGCAAAAGAGCAGGTCAGCACATATCCTTATAGCCAGACTCCATTCATAGTTCTTTCTAACTCTATCTTCTTACTTTGACCTTTTCTGGTCTAGAGATCTGAAAGGCTGGCTTTTTAAAGCTTGTCCAAACTCTTCTGGTTGGAATACTGAGGAAGGGCTGCTGGAGCCATTAGATATCTTGGATTAAATTTGCTTAATCAGTCATTAAACTTAAAAGACAAGGAAATCTTGCATGTAAATATCAACTCTCAATAACCTATAAATAATTTCTTTACTTCCTTCTTCTTCTGTAATTATTATGAATTTCCTTACTTTTTAAAGTTGTTTTACCTTTCTGAAAATGTCAGATGTAAGGTTGAAGTATTAAGGATATTTAGATTTTAGTTTGCACAGAACACTGTACAATTCAGAGTGAATCACTGTTCTTTAGTTGATGGGGTTTATAGTCTGAATAGTTAGAAAAATTCCCAAGGGAATGCTGGGAAGCTGAGGGCATAGTGAAGGTAACTATGAAAAACATCTTAGCATCAGGCAGGAAAAACAAAACACCAAACAAAAAGATACCAAGTTTTCTTTTCTTACCACAGAGCTAATATGAAATGCTATCTAAGATAAAATGGCAGTAATCCCTGTCATTTGTGCAAGGGATTACTATTATGTAGAAATATTAGAAAAAATGTTTATTGTAATACTTATAATTAAGATCATATTAGTATCTTAATGCTATTCCAGTTTTAATATATTAGTTATTTTAATTACTTGGATCTCATTGCTTTTAGGGCAAATCTATTTCTCACAATCACATCATCTCTTCATATATTCATACAACAAGCATTTATTGAGCACTTCCTGCCTTCCAGGCCCAAAGTTACACACTCTGGATTCAGTGGTAAGAGGCACAGTCCTTCCTCTCAAGTTGTTCACAGTCTAGTCGGCTGTGACAGTCAGGGCTCCTCTCAGTTGCAAGCTACAAATGCTTTGCTCTCTGAGTTAAGCAGGGAAATAATTTCATTAAAGGACACGAAGTAGCTCAAAGAATCAGCCAGAAAGGAAGAGAATCTGATTCAAGTGAATACAAGCCAAAAACAATGTCCAAAATGACACCACTATAGAAGCAGCAAGGGCATCTGTGCTGCAGGCACAAACACTAGACCCTGCAGCTTGCCCTGGAAACACATCTGGTATCAGGCACTAGAGGCTGTCACTTTCACCTCTACTCGTGCTGCCTGCCCTAGGTGACCTGACATTGCTTCAACTGCTGTCATAATCACCTGAAAGAGTTCCTCCCAGTCTCTGCTTCTTTCTTTGCATTATTAGTCTTGGTTTAAAAGGTCCTGTGGGTCTGTTAGCTGGTGAGCGTAGGTTGTGTGCCTGGGCCTATGAAAAAGAGAAGTCAGCAAAGTGAGTATCTGACATGTTCAACTTCTGTAGTGGACTTCTCCAAATTTAAGAATGGTATTGGCACACAGGACAACCACAGCGACGTCCATTACAGTCCCCAATTTTGGTTACCCAAAATCAATTTGTGCTTTTCTTTCCTTATTTACACAGCCTGCTCTGGGATGTTTATAAAGAAATGAGCTTACAGGATTTATTGATAAGAGAATGATGTCAACATAACACAGAAGTTGCTTATGATTTTTCTCAGAGTACAAATGTTTTGTGTCATCAGCTGATAACTAGCGACTGTTTACACAGCTGAACACAGTAAGCTGTGGAGGAGTACAGAACTGTACATAGTGCCCATTCACATGCTGCCTCCTGTTTAGTTTGGGCATGCACTCTGTTCAACAAGTGCTCATTGTGTGATTTCTGCCCAATCCTTGTACATTTGCCCTTGTCTCCATAGATCAGCAGCCTCAACCCTTTTCTTACATACAATCCATCAAAAAAAATAAAGTCCAAGATATTCTGTGGTATTTACTAGGAATTACAACATCTTAAAAAAAACTGTGCTAGAATAGCTGTTGTACTTGTTATTGCTCTAGTTACAAAATTGCACAGATTTTACATGTTTGCTCCAATCTATTTTTTCTGATAAGCCCTGTTAACTATTGGTAAAAGAGTTTTCAGGACATTAGGTTCCTAGGAACATGTAGATATGCTATAGTAGAAACACAAACTTTAAAAAGTGCTTTCATTAACATGATGCAAAAATCCCATACAGCCATACACACTCTTACCCTCTTCCCAAGAGGAGTAAAATTCACAATTTTTGGTGCCAGCAACAAGTCAAGATCTCTGTGTGATGTCCCATTCTCCCTTAGTTCTGTCACGAGTCTATCTATAATGTATGGACTAGACTGGAAGGTTCACCGCTGACTAGCACATTTATACAAGATAGTGGGGAGAGGAAGAGGCAAGAAGAAAATAAGTTCAAATTTATAATTACATACAACACAGAACAAATAAAGAAATATGGGTAAGAGCCATAGTGGTCATCTCTGAAGTCGGTTTAGAGGCAATAATTTGTGTGATTTCCCTCTTTATTAATATTTCTGTGTGGCATTTGCTATCAGCCACCACCTCTCTTGAGTAGGGTTCTCTGACTAAGCTGTTATCACTGAAGGATCTGAGTGCTTTGTGGTACTCTTGTACAGATCTGCAATACATTTTGCCACTGGAAAAAGAATTATGTGGAATTCTACAGTTCCTGTCCATTCTCCCCCCTTTCCCATTTTGCAGCAGCAAACCTATGGATAGCCAAGATAAGCGCTCCATGTGCTGATGGAAACATTCCTTCATTAGGGATCGAGAACTCTAAACCAAAGCTTCACGACAAGGAAAGCAAAAATTTTCAAGTGGATCATTAGATGACTAGGTCTAACACTAACAGAAGACTCTCCCACTTTTAACCTTTGTTTCCAAGACCCATATATTCTGTTGATGGAAGAAATAGCGTTATATATTGAGTTATAATTCAGAGAATTTGCTTCCGCTGCAGTGCCTGAGTCTTTAATAGGCCATACCATAATTTTACATGTCCAACTGTTTTTACTGAATGCAGTCCTAAGTCCATTGCCTTTGCCTCTTTTCTATAAAGTGACTATTCATTAGTTAGGAGCACTGTAATGTTTAATAAAGTATTCTTTGATTCCTCAGATCGTGATTCTGATATGAGCGTGGTAAGCAGGGAAAGCAAACCTATCACTAATATCCAACTGACATCCCTTCCATGATGGTAAGGATCCAGCATAATTGGACTTCAACTGGTTGGCTGGCTCCCCTGAGATATTATCCCATATTGGGATGGGGAAGAGTTGGTCACCCAACATTGGTTCCTGCTGCTAACATATTGCTCACTCCTCATTGGAAGTAAATAGGCCAGCCTTGGGGAGGTGTGGTCCATAATGTTGAGCTCCTGAATGACTTTATTCTTGACACCAAGCACACTTTGTTTTTCAGCCTATTGAGCAGAGGCTGGAGTGACTGTGGAAAGAGGCTGACCAACATTCACAAAGAGAGTCATTTTGTCCACCCGATTATTGAAAGCCTTCCCCATCAAGGAGGCCTTTTTATTAACATTTGCATTGGAACCAAAGTTCTTCCATTTTGAGCCAATCCCAAAATGTCCATCCATGCTTCATCAAAGCTCCTTGACAACAATCTTCCAATTTTGTTATCCCAGTATGAAGAGTCTTTACAAGGTCATATTTCCTTCAAGGAAAAGTGAACAATCAGATATACCACTTAAAGTTCAGCCTTACAAGGAGGATTATTTTAATCTTTTAAGGAAAGACTAGTGGCCTCATCCATCACCAGATAGGCTCCAGATGTTGGCTCCTTGAGGGTTCACCTCAGTTGCAAAAGCCACCCTCCCTGAGGGCATAACTTTCCCAGGGCAGCACATACCCAGTGATTGATTGAGATGGAAGTATAGAGTCCTGGCCATTAGCCTAATGCAGGGCAATGCTGTTCACTAAGCTGTAGAGTTCCCCATGGGGCTGACCAAGTTTTGTTATTCCTCCATCACCATTTGACTTCTTCCTCTGCTCAATCCTGCTTTTCCTCTCTTTCTTAGGTGTTGATTCCTAATAAATGGTCTGCATTACAAACTCCATCTAGTTATTTCTGGAGAACCTAAGCTGTGAGACCATCTGTAAATGAAGCTCAAGTGTTTTCCTTCTCAATCAACTAGTCTAGGAAGTGACTCATAGGTAGGGGTTGAAGGAAGTTTGGCTATGTTGTAGGATTAGCTGCACTGGAGTGAAAGTTTCAGGTTCATGTAAAATAGTTGTGCTTTCAGGACTTGCTTAAAGCTAGAACTTTTATGTACCACTTCCACCTGATGATAGAGTGATTAAGGGTCTGCCTAATTTTATGGGCTAGTGTATTAGATAAAACCCAGTTTACAATGAATTGCTCAGATCATATGGTCACCAATTAATCCATGGTCAGGTTTTTAGTTACAAAAATAAAAGATGACTACACAAGAGTCTAACCACTTTCCCAAACATGTGTGGCTTCATTCCCCAAACCTGCAGAACTTCCCTGAGATTCTCTTTTGAGGGAGAATTGATCCAGGCATATCCAAATCTTCCAAAGACACCGCGGGCACAGCTGGTCTACTGCATGACAGAGAAATGAGCTCTTATTCCACCAAGTCTTATAAGATGAAGCATTTACTAAACATTGAAGGAGAGCTTAGATGCAGGTGACAAATGACCACTACTAGACCTTCTTACTATTACATTTCAGAAAAGTATGATAAGCTTTGTAATAGAGCAAAACGTATCAGGTTAAGGATGCCCATGGTAGTGATGTTAGTTCATCTAAACTAGTGTGGGATAGAGGATGATTCAAGTAAGGATCCTTGGAGACAGTGACATCTGGGATGGGATTTGAGGAATGAGTATGAATAAAGGGACAAAAAAAGATGACAGGGCATTCTCGGCCAAAGGAGCAGCATTTGTCAAAGCTGTAAGGTGAGAGAGTACAAGGCATATTTACAGTACTGAAAGTTTTGAAATCAACTTTTTGTCTCATCTAATTTGCAGGAACCCTAGTCTCTCTGACAAGAATGCAAACTGTGAAGATAGAGATTTGTTTAACATTATTGGGAGAAACTCCAGCAAAGTGTCCAAGGATTATAAATAAATATTTTTATCCTCTCCTAACCCACTGCAAGGAGAGAGATTTGTGGCAATCTTGCACACATTTAACAAAAGAAAAAAAATAAATTGGAAGAACTCCTCCCACCTTGACCCCCTTTTAATCCTTGGGGATTTGCCCTGGAAGGAGGTTATGCATGCATATACCACCTTACAATATGTCATATTGATTAGTAATATAGGCTCTGGGTTCAGTACTTCATAAATTATTGGCTATAAAACTCTGAGATAGTTACTTAACCTTTCTAAATTTCAGTTTCCTTATACATAAAATGGAGACAATATGTCTCTAACTAATGAAGTTACTGTGAAGATTAAGTGAGATGAGGTCAATAAAGTACTTAGCAAAGTGCAGTGGTATAAAAATGTTCCAGAATTAGCTATTATTTCACTATTATTACTTGAAATATTTTTGTATGATACCCTCCAAATATCAGCTAACTTAGATAAGCATAATAGGATGGTGGGCTCATTTTGGTTCTTACTACAGTACTCTGTGCCATAATCTTGACCTTCTCACTACTTTTGTGTGATTCAGGATGGCTACAGATCAAGTTTTAAGTTCATGTTCATGATTATGAAGATAATAGAAAATCCATTCTCTAAAGCCATCAAATCACTGTTTATGTATTTAACACTGTCAAATCCTGAATGAAGGTTACTGTTCATGGTCGAGAACAACCATTTGCAAATTTATAATTTGAATCTTACCTAGCTTTATTGACCAAAAAAAAAAATCACTGAAAATACAAGTAATTAATTTATATTAATGTCAGGCATACCAGTTATATTTGTGATATATGGACTAAACAGACATTTGTCTTATCTAATCTACACCCTCTGTTTCTTACTGAAAACCAGGAAGAATGCTGTTTAGAAAAAGAGGATCAGAATTTCTCATACACTGTACCACATAAAATATTCCCCAAAGTGGGTTTTGAAAACTACTAGTTGATGAAGATTACGAATGGTTCTTCTGTAAAAATGGATTACATAGTCAATATAGGAAATATAAGGTTTTATTCCTGCTTTATTGAGATTTAATTGACATATAACATTGTATAAGTTTGAGGTGTACAACATGATGCTTTGATACATGTATATATTGTGGAATGATTACCACAATAAGGTTAGTTAACACATCCAGGACCTGACATAATTACCTTTGTATGTATGTGTACGTTGAGAACATTTAAGATCTATTCTCTTAGCAACTTTCAAGTACACAAAACAGTGTTGTTAACTCTAGTTACCGTGCTTTAAATTAGGTTCCTTCCCTGAACCCATTCATCTTATAACTGGAATTTTGAACGCTTTGACCAACACTTCCCTATTTCCCCCAACCCCCAGCCCCTGGCAACTACCAATCTACCCGCTGTTTCTATGAGTTCGGCTTTTTTAGAGTCCACATATAAGTGAGATCATACAGTATTTGTCTTTCTCTGATTTATTTCACTTAGCACTCCATCCATGTTGTTGCAAATGGCAGGATTCCTTTTTTTGGATGAATAATATTTCATATATCACATCTTCTTTATCCATTCATCTTTCAGTGGACACTTGGGTTATTTCCATATCTTGGCTATTGTGAATAATGCTGCAATGAACCTGGGAAGGGGCCGCAGATACCTCTTCAAGATAGTGATTTCATTTCCTTCGGATATATACCCAGAAGCAGGATTGCTCAATCAAATGGTAGTTTTATTTTTAATTTTTTGAGAAACCCATACTGTTTTCCATAATGGCTGTACCAATTTAATGTCCCATGAACAGCGCACAAGGGTTTCTTTTTCTCCACATCCTTGACGACTCTTATCTCTTTTCTTTTTGATAATAGCCATTCTAACAGGTGTGAGGTGATATCTCATTGTGGTTTTGATTTGAATTTTTGATAGTAAGGACATAGAAAATGCCATCAAGATATGAGATTTGAGCAAACAGGACACCTGCGTGGCTGTTGTGGATATTAGGATCACACAGGTATCACACTTTGGTGTATTGACCTACATGCAGGAGCAGACTGACATCCAACAGGATTACCCAGATGAGCAGGCAAAAGGAAAATGAAAATGCAACGTATCAGCAAATATGAGTGAGTGAGTGGTGCTCAGAGCAAGAGCCTGGAGAACACACCAAATACAGACTTGCAGGGGAGATCCTGGAGTTAAAACAGAAGGGCTCGCAGGCTCTAGGAAGGCTAGTGATTCCTTTTTTTTTTTTTTTTTCCTTTTTAGAAATTTATTTATTTATTTATTTTCATTCTTTAAGGGAAGTAATTTCATTTTAACAACATTTAAGTGTAGCAGCTTTTCAAAAGCAGCAACCAACCCTTATGTCCAAGCCATTTGTCTTTTCATTCAAAGGTTTTGGAAAAGTAATAGAGGAAAAAATGGTAATAAGGAGAAATTAATTCCATTAGCTTCTGTGGTGATTCTTTTTCTCTGGCAGTTTGGCTAGGTTGTAGTACCCGGTGATTTAATCAAGTGCCAATCTAGGTGCTGCGGTGAAGGATTTTTTTTTTTTTAAAGCCTTATTTTAAATTTTTTTGATAAATAAGTTTTTTCTATTTATTTTTTATACAGCAGGTTCTTATTAGTCATCAAATTTATACACATCAGTGTATACATGTCAATCCCAATCGCCAAATTCATCACACCCCCACCCCCACCCACCATGGCTTTCCCGCCTTGATGTCCATACGTTTGTTCTCTACATCTGAGTCTCAATTTCTGCCCTGCAAACCGGTTCATCTGTACCATTTTTCTAGGTTCCACAGACATGCGTTAATATACGATATTTGTTTTTCTCTTTCTGACTTACTTCACTCTGTATGACAGTCTCTAGATCCATCCACGTCTCAACAAATGACTCAATTTCGTTCCTTTTCATGGCTGAGCAATATTCCATTGTATATACGTACCACCTCTTCTTTATCCAGTCGTCTGTTGATGGGCATTTAGGTTGCTTCCATGACCTGGCTACTGTAAATAGTGCTGCAGTGAACACTGGGGTGCATGTGTCTTTTTGAATTGTGGTTTTCTCTGGGTATATGCCCAGTAGTGGGATTTCTGGATCATATGGTAATTTTATTTTTAGCTTTTTAAGGAACCTCCATACTGTTCGCCATAGTGGCTGTATCAGTTTACATTCCCACCAACAGTGCAAGAGGGTTCCCTTTTCTCCAAACCCTCTCCAGCATTTGTTGTTTGTAGATTTTCTGATGAAGCCCATTCTAACTGATGTGAGGTGATACCTCATTGTAGTTTTGATTTGCATTTCTCTAATAACTAGTGATGTTGAGCAGCTTCTCATGTGCTTCTTGGCCATCTGTAGGTCTTCTTTGGAGAAATGTCTATTTAGGTCTTCTGCCCATTTTGGATTGGGTTGTTTGTTCTTTTAATATTGAGCTGCATGAACTGTTTATATATTTTGGAGATTAATCCTTTGTCCGTTGATTCATTTGCAAATATTTTCTCCCATTCTGAGGGTTGTCTTTTCGTCTTGTTTATGGTTTCCTTTGCTGTGCAAAAGCTTTGAAGTTTCATTAGGTCCCACTTGTATATTTTTCTTTTTATTTCCATTACTCTAGGAGGTGGATCCAAAAAGATCTTGCTGTGATTTATGTCAAAGAGTGTTCTTCCTATGTTTTCCTTTAAGAGTTTTATAGTGTCCAGTCTTACATTTAGGTCTCTAATCCATTTTGAGTTTATTTTTGTGTATGGTGTTAAGGAGTGTTCTAATTTCATTCTTTTACATGTAGCTGTCCAGTTTTCCCAGCACCACTTATTGAAGAGACTGTCTTTTCTCCATTGTATATCCTTGCCTCCTTTGTCATAGATTAGTTGACCATAGGTGTGTGGGTTTACCTCTGGGCTTTCTATCTTGTTCCATTGATCTATGTTTCTGTTTTTGTGCCAGTACCATATTATCTTGATTACCATAGCTTTGTAGTATAGTCTGAAGTCAGGGAGCCTGATTCCTCCAGCTCCGTTTCTTTCCCTCAAGACTGCTTTGGCTATTCGGGGTCTTTTGTGTCTCCATAAAAATTTTAAGACTTTTTGTTCTAGTTCCATAAAAAATGCCATTGGTAATTTGATAGGGATTGCACTGAATGTGTAGATTGCTTTGGGTAGTATAGTCATTTTCACAATATTGATTCTTCCAATCCAAGAACATGGTATATCTCTCCATCTGTTGGTATCATCTTTAATTTCTTTCATCAGTGTCTTATAGTTTTCTGCATACAGGTCTTTTGTCTCCCTAGGTAAGTTTATTCCTAGGTATTTTATTCTTTTTCTTGCAATGGTAAATGGGAGTGTTTCCTTAATTTCTCTTTCAGATTTTTCATCATTAGTGTATAGGAATGCAAGAGACTTCTGTGCATTAAATTTTGTATCCTGCAACTTTACCAAATTCATTGATTAGCTCTAGTAGTTTTCTGGTGGCATCTTTAGGATTCTCTATGTATAGCATCATGTCATCTGCAAAGAGTGACAGTTTTAATTCTTCTTTTCCAATTTGTATTCCTTTTATTTCTTTTTGTTCTCTGATTGCCATGGCTAGGACTTCCAAAACTATGTTGAATAATAGTGGTGAGAGTGGACATCCTTGTCTTTTTCCTGATCTTAGAGGAAATGCTTTCAGTTTTTCACCTTTGAGAATGATGTTGGCTGTGGGTTTGCCATATACGGCCTTTATTATGTTAAGGTAGGTTCCCTCTATGCCCACTTTCTGGAGAGTTTTTATCATAAATGGGTGTTGAATTTTGTCAAAAGCTTTTTCTGCATCTATCGAGATGATCATATGGTTTTTATTCTTCAATTTGTTAATATGGTGTATCACATTGATTGATTTGCATATATTGAAGAATCCTTGCATCCCTGGGATAAATCCCACTTGATCATGGTGTATGATCCTTTTAATGTGTTGTTGGATTCTGTTTGCTAGTATTTTGTTGAGGATTTTTGCATCTATATTCATCAGTGATATTGGTCTGTAATTTTCTTTTCTTGTAGTATCTTTGTCTGGTTTTGGTATCAGGGTGATGGTGGCCTCATAGAATGAGTTTGGGAGTGTTCCTTTCTCTGCAATTTTTTGGAAGAGTTTGAGAAGGATGGGTGTTAGCTCATCTCTAAATGTTTGATAGAATTCACCTGTGAAGCCATCTGGTCCTGGACTTTTGTTTGTTGGAAGATTTTTAATCACAGTTTCCATTTCATTACTTGTGATTGGTCTGTTCATATTTTCTATTTCTTCCTGGTTCAGTCTTGGAAGGTTATACCTTTTTAAGAATATGTCCATTTCTTCCAGGTTGTCCATTTTATTGGCATAGAGTTGCGTGTAGTAGTCTCTTAGGATGCTTTGTATTTCTGCGGTGTCTGTTGTAACGTCTTCTTTTTCATTTCTAATTTTATTGATTTGAGTCCTCTCCCTCTTTTTCTTGATGAGTCTGGCTAATGGTTTATCAATTTTGTTTATCCTCTCAAAGAACCAGCTTTTAGTTTTATTGATCTTTGCTATTTGTCCTTTATTTCTATTTCATTTATTTCTGCTCTGATCTTTATGATTTCTTTCCTTCTGCTAACTTTGGGTTCTGTTCTTCTTTCTCTAGTTCCTTTAAGTGTAAGGTTAGATTATTTATTTGAGATTTTTCTTGTTTCTTGAGGTAGGCTTGTATAGCTATAAACTTCCCTCTTAGAACTGCTTTTGCTGCATCCCATAGGTTTTGGATTGTCATCTTTTCATTGTCATTTGTCTCTAGGTATTTTTTGATTTCCTCTTTGATTTCTTCAGTTATCTCTTGGTTATTTAGTAACGTGTGTTTAGCCTCCACGTGCTTGTGTTTTTTACGTTTTTTTCCCCTGTAATTCATTTCTAATCGCATAGCGTTGTGGTCAGAAAAAATGCTTGATCTGATTTCAATTTTCTTAAATTTACTGAGGATTGATTTGTGACCAAAGATGTGATCTATCCTGGAGAATATTCTGTGCGCACTTGAGAAGAAAGTGTAATCTGCTGTTTTTGGATGGAATGTCCTATAAATATCAATTAAATCTATATGGTCTGTTGTGTCATATAAAGCTTCTGTTTCCTTATTTATTTTCATTTTGGATGATCTGTCCATTGGTGTAAGTGAGGTGTTAAAGTCCCCCACTTTTATTGTGCTACTGTCGATTTCCTGTTTTAGAGCTGTTAGCAGTTGCCTTATGTATTGAGGTGCTCCTATGTTGGGCGCATATATATTTATAATTGTTATATCTTCTTGGATTGATCCCTTGATCATTATGTAGTGTCCTTCCTTGTCTCTTGTAACATTCTTTATTTTAAAGTCTATTTTATCTGATATGAGTATAGCTACTCCAGCTTTCTTTTGATTTCCATTTGCATGGAATATCTTTTTCCATCCCCTCACTTTCACTCTGTATGTGTCCCTAGGTCTAAAGTGGGTCTCTTGTAGACAGCATATATATAGGTATTGTTTTTGTATCCATTCAGCAAGCCTGTGTCTTTTGGTTGGAGCATTTAATCCATTAACGTTTAAGGTAATTATCGATATGTATGTTCCTATTACCATTTTCTTAATTGTTTTTGGTTTGTTTTTGTAGTTCCTTTTCTTCTGTTGTGTTTCCCACTTAGAGAAGTTCCTTTAGCATTTGTTGTAGAGCTGGTTTGGTGGTGCTGAATTCTCTTAGCTTTTGCTTTTCTGTAAAGCTTTTGACTTCTCTGTCGAATTTGAATGATATCATTGCTGGGTAGATTAATCTTGGTTTTAATTTCTTCCCTCTCATCACTTTAAATATATCGTGCCACTCCCTTCTGGTTTGCAGAGTTTCTGCTGAGAAATCAGCTGTTAACCTTATGGGAGTTCCCTTGTATATTATTTGTCATTTTTCCCTTGCTGCTTTCGATAATTTTTCTTTGTCTTTAATTTTTGTCAATTTGATTGCTATGTGTCTCAGCGTGTTTCTCCTTGGGTTTATCCTGTATGGGACTCGCTGCGCTGCCTGGACTTGCGTGGCTATTTCCTTTCCCATGTTACGGAAGTTTTCGACTATAATCTTTTCAAATATTTTCTCGGGTCCTTTCTCTCTCTCTTCTCCTTCTGGGACCTCTATAATGCGAATGTTGTTGAGTTTAATGTTGTCCCAGAGGTCTCTTATGCTGTCTTCATTACTTTTCATTCTTTTTTCTTCATTCTGTTCTGCAGCAGTGAATTCCACCATTCTGTTTTCCATGTCACTTATCAGTTCTTCTGCCTCAGTTATGCTGCTATTGATTCCTTGTAGTGTAGTCTTCATTTCAGTTATTGTATTGTTCATCCCTGTTTGTTCTTTAATTCTTCTAGGTCTTTGTTAAACATTTCTTGCATCTTCTCAGTCTTTGCCTCCATTCTTTTTCCGAGGTCCTGGATCATCTTCACTATCATTATTCTGAATTCTTTTTCTGGAAGGTTGCCTATGTCCACTTCATTTAGTTGTTTTTCTGGGGTTTTATCTTGTTCCTTCATTTGGTACATAGCCCTCTGCCTTTTCACCTTGTCTATCTTTCTGTGAATGTGGTTTTTGTTCCAGAGGCTGTAGGATTGTAGTTCTTCTTGCCTGTGCTGTCTGCCCTCTGGTGGATGAGGCTATCTAAGAGGCTTGTGCAGGGTTCCTGATGGGAGGGACTGGTGGTGGGTAGAGCTGGGTGTTGCTCTGGTGGGCAGAGCTCAATAAAACTTTAATCTGTTTGACTGCTCATGCATGGCGCTGGGTTCCCTCCCTGTTGGTTGTTTGGCCTGAGGCAACCCAACACTGGAGTGTACCTGGGCTCTTTGGTGGGGCTAATGGCGGACTCTGGGAGGGCTCACGCCAAGGAGTACTTCCCAGAACTTCTGCTGCCAGTGTCCTTGTCCCTTATTGAGCCACAGGCACCCCCCGCCTCTGCAGGAGACCCTCCAACATGAGCAGGTAGGTCTGGTTCAGTCTCCTCTGGGGTCACTGCTCCTTCCCCTGGGTCCCGATGTGCGCACTACTTTATGTGTGCCCTCCAAGAGTGGAGTCTCTGTTTCCCCCAGTCCTGTCGAAGTCCTGCAATCAAATCCCACTAGCCTTCAAAGTCTGATTCTCTAGGAATTCCTCCTCCCATTGCCAGACCCCCAGGTTGGGAAGCCTGACGTTGGGCTCAGAACCTTCACTCCAGTGGGTGGACTTCTGTGGTATAAGTGTTCTCCAGTCTGTGGGTCACCCACCCAGCAGTTATGGTATTTGATTTTGCTGTGATTGCACCCCTCCTACTGTCTCATTGTGGCTTTTCCTTTGTCTTTGGATGTGGGGTATCTTTTTTGGTGAGTTCCAGTGTCTTCCAGTGTCTTCCTGTCCAGCAGCTAGTTGTGATTCTGGTGTTCTCACAAGAGGGAGTGAGAGCACGTCCTTCTACTCCACCATCTTGGTTCCAATCAAGGGGTTAATTTCAAATGTAGAAGTCAAGCTGCTGCCTGCTGACCTCTCTTCTGGCTCTGTAACTCCTGATTCCCTTTAAATTTAGTCATTTTTTTCCAATCAAAAAGAATCCTAGGAAAGAAAGTACTCAGCTCTTAGAATTCCTTATGTATTCTAAGTCACTCCCAGACATTTTAGATGAAATCCAATAGATGAGAGTTGCTGGAAAGATATGCTGAGTTTTTCATCCCAGACAAGGTTTGGTTTGAAGCCATAAGGATTTCTTTTTTTCACCTTGAAGGATCATAGCCCCAGTTGTTTCCCCCTACCCTATAGTACCTCAGTGACTGCCTTGGAATTAAATTGTATTCTCCTGGCCTAAATGAATTCATTGTTTACCTTCCCAAACACCTAGATTACTCACAGGCTTTTTAGGGCCAAATAGGATGTATGCTCAAAGACTGAAATAGGTTTAAGCACTGTATACATTTCCATCCCAAACAGGGATTACAAGATTACCCTATTCAGGGACCAGTCTAGAGCGCTTCTCTGTTGAAAACAGGCTGATTTGGCAAGGCAAAGAAAAACAAAATCCTTTTCACAACGTTTGCTCAGGGGGACTTGAATTTAAAACCTAAGGAAGAGAGGAAGGTGGGGCAAGGTGAGGAAAGATGTAATTTGTATAATTGAAGTTCTATTGATGGGAACACCAATACCGCCAGATTTAATTATTCCTTTCATCTTGCCTTATTTCACTCTTGAAGATCAATACACTCGTCCTCTTCTGAAGTAGCAATGAGTTCTACAATCTAAACATAAATTTAATCATGTGCTGCCATTTCAGTGATTATAGACTCTGTCAAAGACATAGCCCATTATAACTATTTTCTCAGTCATTTGCCATAAGAGAAACACTTCAGGCAACACTAAAACTTAATCACTAAAAACAATATCAGTTCCACAAATGGGTCTTATTAGATGGCCATTTTACAAAAGGAGTAAAGCTCATTTCCTAATACTTTAATTTTCTTCAAATTGTGTTTACATACAGAAATTGAACTACTGCCATATTTTGTATGAACCATAAATGGAATGTTATCATGAATATTGTTATTAAAACTGATTCTTAATGCAGCATATGCAAATTTCTAAGGTCATTAATCATTGTGGGTAATTTACTTCCTCTCTAAAAAGAAACTGTATGTTAATGCTAAAAATGAGTAGTAAGTATAGATTATAGAAATGGTTAAAAAGAAATAAATTGAACTGTAATATTAGAAGACAAAACACTTATCAGAAAAGTGGCAGCCCAGATGACCTCCAAAACTCATTCAAATCCAAGAGATTTCAGATTAAATATGAATTACATGAACAAATGTAAAATTGTGAAAGACGCCAATTGTGTTTTAACTGTAAGCAGATGTTCCAGTAATGCCAGAAACATACCTTATGGTACTTACGTCTTACAACATGATTCTATAGCATAAATATGAAGAAACTCAAATATGTATATATCAATTAAAAAATAAAAGCATGACAGTTATTCAGTCTTATTACAATCAAGTACAGTAATACCACATACTATGGGAAATTAGAAGTATGTGTGTATATGTGAATGAACATGTGTATGAGCATGTGTATGTGTATGTACATATGTGGGTATGTATGTCTGTTTTGTTTACATAGATGTAAGACTGTTATGTATATGTGTTTTCAAGTGTGCTCTTGATCTGTACAAATAAAATTGATAAATATATCTCTTTGGAGGAAAAGGCAACTTGCTTAAAGTCGTTTTAAGGACAAAAGTAGGATCTGTTATAACATCAAACATTTTGTTTTAAAAATAGGAATTTAACAATATGTAGAAATTCATGACAAAATCAACTAAAATTGTCCCAATTTTTTTCAAAGTAGTGAGGAGTAATTGCTGATTAAAATGATTTTAGGAGACGCTCTAAAGAGTGCATTTTATTATTCTGTTAAATTTTTTTATTATGACCTATTTAAAACTCACAAAATGTCTACAGAAAAGATAAAACAAATGTCCTGCAGCTATTATCAGATTTAGTTAAATCTACCATTTAACCATATTAACTTAAAAAAATGTTATATTTTTAGTAGGAGGTCCTGTATGCTCTTTCAGAAACTCACTTCTGTCCTTGTCTCCCCACAAGTAGTCACTGTCCTGAAGTCTTGTATCCTTTCTGTTCATGATTTTGCACTTTTTAATCATGTTAAACATATAATGCTTTATCTGCATGTTTTTATACTTTATGGAAATAACAATCCTATTGTAAATGTCATTCCATACTTACCTTTCTTTGCTTAAAATTATGTCTTTGAGATTTACTTACTTTGATACATATTTATATTGATAGCTCTAGTGAATTCATTAATTGCTATATAAGATTTACTGTAAAAGTATAACACTTTATCTTTGTCCATTCTCAAATTGACAGACACTTATTTCCACATCTGTTGTTCTTTCAATCAATCAAGCAAGGATTATTCTTGTACATGTCCCCTTGTGCACATATGCAAAAAATATGCTATGGAACTTGACTAGAGGAAGAATTGTTGAATTGCTGAGAAGGGCATCTTTGACTTTATTAGATCAAAAAATTGCTTCCATTGTGTTTGTACAATTTATATAGTGGTGTATGAACTTTTATACTATCCCACATCCTCACCCAAACCTGTTATTATCAGGATTTAAAAATTTTGTCAACGTGAAAGATATAAAACGGTAACTCAACAGTTTGTTTCAATTTGCACTTTGCTAATTGCAAATAAGCCCATCATGACATGAGTTCCAAATATTTTTCCAGTTTTCATTTGCTTTTATAGTTTAGTGATGGTATCTTTCCAACTTTCTTTCCATTAATTTTTTTCTATTTGTATTTTCTTGTTACTGTTTGCTTTGTGTTTACCTTTTGTCCTTTTTCCTCCAGATTTTTTTTTTTTAATAAATTTATTTATTTATTTTTGGCTGTATCAGGTCTTCGTTTCTGTGTGAGGGCTTTCTCTAGTTGCGGCGAGCGGGGGCCACTCTTCATTGCGGTGCGCGGGCCTCTCACTGTCGCGGCCTCTCCTGTTGCGGAGCACAGGCTCCAGACGCGCAGGCTCAGTAGTTGTGGCTCACGGGCCTAGTCGCTCCGCGGCATGTGGGATCTTCCCAGACCAGGGCTCGAACCCGTGTCCCCTGCATTGGCAGGCAGATTCTCAACCACTGCGCCACCAGGGAAGCCCCTCTAGATTCTTAAGGTGAATTCTTAACTTATTTTCTCCAGTCTTCATTTTTTTCTTTATTTAAATATGCATTTAAAGCTTTCCTTTTGTTCTTAAGACTTTCCTCTGGAGACAATGGTTCATCCAATGCAGTAATTTAAACAGTGGGAATTTTAAGAACAACAGGCTGAAGTATGTAACAGTTGTTTAAAGGAATTCTTTTGGGTTCCTTGCTATCACATAATGCAGGTGACTACCAAGCTGCCTAGCTGGTTGGGGCTGGGTTTGCATACATAGTACAAATTTAATTGCGCTTAAGCTGGCATGCCAGGTAATCATGAACAAGTGCTTTTTCCAATTAAGAAGCTTCAGCTCTGCTCCCTTTAGGTTGTCTTACAAAGAAAGAAGTTAGAATTCTGTTTAATAAGATCAGTGAACCCTAGTCAGCGGAACAACTTCTAGAAACGTAACTGAGTGACTAGGGAGTTATCCTTAGATACTATCAGCTTAATCCAGTGTCTTCTAATTATGCCTCTCAGTACATATTATTGTTCTCGGAGAGCAATCAAATACTTTATCTGGAAACTTCCTTTTTGTGTGTGCGAAAGGCCAAGATGGTTTAAAATATATATAAGTATATGTAACATTGCCCTCTTAAAACAAATGACTTATGGGCAGGGAGTTGCAAGCTGATTCTATGGAGGAGAACCCAGGTCCCTCCATTGGTCAAACTTAGTTTTTTCTCTAAAAATAATGTGGAAACCTGAGGTGTATCACTAAAACCATTTACTTTATGTATTTATGACTTACTGATTTTTCTAGCAAGTTTTTAGAAAACAAATTTATGGTTACTGGGGGAAAGGGGGAGGGGAGGGATAAATTGGGAGATTGGGATTGACATATACATACTACTATATATAAAATAGATAACTAATAAGTACCTACTGTATAGCACAGGGAACTCTATTCAATACTCTGTAACGACCTATATGGGAAAAGAATCTAAAAAAGAGTGGATATATATATATATATATATATATATATCAATAACTGATTCACTTTGCTATACACCTGAAACTAACACAACATTGTAAATCAACTATACTCCAATAAAAATTTTAAAAAAAATTTTAATATCCAAAATCTTTAACAAATAGACGATTAGAAATCATCCCCACATACCTTGCAGATATGATAGCCATGCATTACAGCATCTTATAGATCACTGTCTTTGCAGATTCATCATTCAATTTAAATTGGCTTCCATTATTATTATTTCATGGGTTTCAAAATCATTTCAATTATTGGTGTCTTTGTCTATCATTGTGTTTCAGAAAATATGAAAAGAAATTGCCTTTATGAGTAGAAAAACATTTTCTTTTTTTAAGATCTATAAACATGAATAACATAGAGAATAGATCCATTTATAGGCCCTCCATTCTATGGACCCATACACAATTTCTAAAGAAGAGATTATGAACCTAGAACCACAATTCCTACTGAAAGAAGGAAATATTTTGACTTTTACTTTTTTCTTTTTGATTTCTTTTCTCTTTTTAAGGAAATTAGGTGGGTACATTTGATAAATGGTAGTTGGTAATAGTTTCTAGGATCAACCATGAGAATGACTGGCCAAATCTCATCTCTAGATGTTTTAATAGTCATCTTTTACTGCAAAAGTCATGAGGGTTTTTTTTCCTCCTAAAAGGCTATAAAGAGCAAACTTTATACATTTATGCCAATAATGGGAGTGGAATTTAGTGATGTGCTCATAATTGTTTAAAAATTGATTTTATGTAAGAGAAAAAGCCCCAATTTTTAGCCTTTGCTAAGCTATAGTGTAAATACGCCCACCAAGGTTGATTTCAAACTACCAATGTGACGTCATGAAACATGGAGTTGGGATGAGAGTCATAGCGGCACACCATTATATATATTTCCACCATATAGATGTGAGTAACCTCAATATTTTTATAGGAAATATTAAATTAAGTAGGAATTAATGAGTTTTGAATGTATATTACCTTTATTTTCTTTATAGTTTATATAATTAATTTTAAATTAACAGCTGTCTTTAATAATTGATTATCAAAGTTCCTAAAAATTTAGCTCTTGTAAGACTGTATCAGTGTCTACAGCACATCACTGGTTGGGTCTCTCTGTGTGGTTTTATGACTTGCCTTTATAAAAAGTTTCTAAGTGAGACATAAGAGTTGAGGTTTTCAGGGAAATTATTCTTTTACCCAGTAAATAAATTTCCTATTTCTTTTGGGAAAAAAAGGTAAAGAATATATATATATATATATATATATATATATATATATATATATATATATATATATATATATATATATCATTCCATTTATTTCCCATATTTTCTAGTCAATTTATGTTATATTTTCATTAGAAATTAATTAATTATAATTTTACTAGTACTTAAAGAGAAACATTTTCCTGTGATTGAATTTGTATTTATACTAAATTTTGTTTGAAGCAAGTAGATTTTATCATAATTAAGTTAAAAAGTTACAATTGTATTTCTCTGTTGTTAAAACTTAGCTCATTTTTGTAAGGTTACTAAATAGTTTCATTAGTCTATTTTGGATTTTGTAAGCAAAATGATATAGAGTAAAAAATAAGGGCTTAGAAATCAAACTGTCTTAGATTGAAATCCTGGCTCGGCTGTTCACTAGCTGTGTGCACTTGAGCAATTTAGTTAATTCTCAGTCTCAGTTCCTTATCCTTAAAATGGAAATAATAACACCCCCACTTCTAAGTAAATCTTATTTACTTCTGTGTAAATATGATTAATAAATATGTGTATTTGAAATATTTGATCCCTAAAAAGGTTTTGAGAGAGCTTATCAGCTTCTCTCACTCCTTCTCTGTCTGAATTCTGCACTTAATTTTGTACTTATTCATTTTCAAATTGAAAAAATTATTATAAGCACCCAGTTAAACAAGAGTATAAAAAAAAATAAGTCTACCTCCTACCCCAGACCTCCAACGCCCCCTCCAAAGGTATATCTTCCCATTAAATTCTTCCAATTTCTTATTCTCTTTATAGAAATAATCAGCACACACTCATAATCTATGTATGTATGACTGTTCAGCATCTTGTTTTTTTACCTAACAATACATCTTGGCAACAGTCCCATCACGTGCACATACAGCTGCCTCATTCTTTTGCCTGGTTGCATAGGACTCTATTCTAGGGATGCACCAACATTTATTTGACCGGTCCCTTGTTGATGAAAATGTAGGTTGCCAGTGGTTTTTTAAAAAAAAAATTATTACAGTGAACAACTTTGTACATACATCATAGTACACATGTATAATAACACTAGAATAGCAATTTTATGGAAAGGAAATTATTGAGTCAGTAATTTCTTCATTTATATCATGCAGAGTTACTGTGAGAATTTAATGGAATAATTCAGATAAACTGCTTAATGTAAGGTCCCGCATATAGTAAACAATCAGTAAACATTCTATATTATTAGTAGGGCACCTAGGGGTCTCAATGCCTGCAGGCAAAGCAGTATCCAGCAGCATCAAGGAAGCTCTCAAACAGAGAGGCAGGTGCTGGCTGTTGGGAGCATGAGCACTCTGGTAGCAGGTGTATATGAGAACAGCAGAGGGATCAGAGGGGATGTGGGCAGAACACTGAAGGTGCCTGCTCCAAAAGCATTCACTACATTATTTTATTTTTCTTAAAGAGTGACATAGATGTCATTGGAAATGGTCTTACTGGACCCAATAATTATGTTTTAGGCTTAAATGATAGATCGTTGAGTAAAATGATCATTTTTGTTCTGCGTGATATAAAACAACCAGTATGACTTAATTTTTCATGTTTTAGTTGAACACTTTGGCAAGTTTTAGTCATTTTATGTAGGCATTTAAGGCAAAAGAAGTTTAAGCTTTATTTCTTAAGTTTATTCTGTAATATTTAGTACTGATATCAGAGCATTCAACCACCTTCTACGATGAGAAAGCCAATAAACTGGAAACTGGTTTATAATCTCCAGTATCAGGCATTCGTGTCTTTGGCATTAGAGCTGATGTATCGACTCTGCTTTGTGGTTCATGCCAAAGCAGGGGCCTCACAAATCCCACTTTTTAATTGGATTTTTTCCCTTTTTGTAACAAACAACTCTCTATTTCTATATTAGGAAATATTCTTCTTCCCTGCTGAGTGCTTAAAGGTTAAGCATTCAAGAAAGGAGGCAGATTTATTCTGGCTTTTTATTTTCACATATTGGATTGCTTTCTTAGTATTTACTGAGCATTCAAAATGTGAGAGTTTCTGGAAACTAAGATGCCCTGCTTCTTGTCCCTGAAGCTAATAATGAGAAGAAAAGAAACCATTAGAACTAATAAGATATTTATTTATATTTAAATGAAGGACAACTGTATGCATTTTTTTTTTCAGCAAAAAATCTATGTATTCAACCTCCTTACCAACGACCATACTATCCATAGGGAAGTTCTGTAGTTATCCTGTGAGCCTAACTGGGAACTATGCATCTTTATGGTTGCTCTGCCACGACGTGCATAAAGCATGTCTACTGTCCTGTCTACTTTCAGGGAGGTTATCTAAATCTCAGAACCCAGAGTCTATTTATGGTCCTGGATGCCAAGCTACTTCAGCTACTAGGCTATTTAAAACATTTTGTGAACAGTCATTATTTCTAATGACCGGGGTGCTTGTCAGTAAATGACAATAAAAATCAACACCAGAAGGCGGTAGGAGCTTGAGGAGGCTGGTGGGTGCTGGTTGGCAGGACTGGCCCCTGGAATGACTGCAGGGCTCATCTGCGGTGGTTGCCAGCTGCTGGTGGAAGAGGTTACTGCCCAGGTGGCTGTGAGGTCTAGCGGAGATGTCTGGGTGGGTGGGGGTCTAAGCTGCCCACTTGCACTAATGGGTTAGATGGAGATTTCCAAAATGGTGCCTGCCAAAGCTGATATTAGCAAGGTAGCCTGAAATTGCACAAATGGCTCTCCCCAGCGTCTCAAACTCCAGGGAGCATTCCAGCTGGTTCCTACTTCTTGGGCAGATGCTTCAAGATTAGTAAGTAGGTCCCCTTCACCGCATAGGACCATGGACCCATGGACCACATCCACGCACTTTTCAATCTGGTGTTTTTGCACTGTTTTTTGGCTTGAGTGAGTCTGTGCACAAGTCCTTTAATAGCAGGTTTTCCATTCCCTGTAGTTCTATAATTTTCCTGGACATGTTCCCCATTGGTTTTCAAAGATAGATGTTTTGGGATTTGGTTTCTCCTGTGCAGATCTAAGGGTTTGGGTGCCTGATGTGAAGCTCAAATCCCTCGCTCCTCAGGGAAAATAACTGTATCTTTGTGAATCTTCCTGACTGTGGATGACCGCAGCTAGGGTGTGGTGTTTTTCCTTGGTGTAATCGTATATCTGTTTGTCCTACCCTCTAACACTGTCCTTTTACCCTTTGCTGTAGAGACTGTGTTCATCCAGTTCTCAGGTCCCTTGAAGAGAAAATTATTCTATATATAGTTGTAGATTTGCTGTGTCCTTGGGAGGTGAGTTCAGGGTCTTCCTATGCCACTATCTTGAACCCTCCTCTCTTTTATTGGAATACACAGATCTCTTTTGCTTTTCCTCCTTTTTTGGCAACAGTTTCTAAGCAGGACTTTCATACTTCCTGGAAACGTTCATCCTAATTCCCTGCCCCCAACCTTGTGCCTGTTAGAAGTCACATTCTTCTAGGATCCTTTCCTGACCCCCAAAGTCTAGGTGAGGTGTTTTGGAACTTTTCCTGTTGCATCACACCCTGTGCTTCCCTCCTTTCCCTCATAGCAGTTATCACTTTTCAGGGGACTGTGGATTTACCTGTCTTTATTCCTGACTGGTCTATAAACTATTTGTGACACCAGAAGTCATTGGCCTTATTTATCTCAGTAACCCCAGTACCCTAACACAGTGCCTGGCACAGAGTAGGATCTCCCCAACAATTTGCTAAATCAATGACTCCTAATTCTATGTCTTAGCCCTGGCCTGTTTGCTATAATATAGCTGCCTGCTAAGCATTTCTAACTCAGTTTCTAGCTAGTACCTTTGCTTCGATATACCCCAAACTGAAATCCACTTCCTCCAAAACTCCAGATTATCTTTTCTCTCCATGGCAACACTGTTATTCCAATCCCTTGGACTCCAAACCCTGGCATCATCTCTGGCTCTTCTCTCTCCCTTGCCAGCCACATCAATGAGTTGACAAGCCTGTAGAATCTACTTTTTCAAAGTCTCTCCAATCTCTCTCTTTTACTATTCCTGCTTCCACAGTTCTAATATAAAAGATTTGGTACATTTTGACTAGATTACTAAAATAGACAGTCTTGTGGGTTTCAATCTCCAATCTTCTTCTAATATATCCCATTATTAGATTAATTTCTGAATAGTTCCAATTATATAACTTCCTTGTTCAAAATCTTCAAATAGTCCCTATTCTTTATCTAGTTAAACAAACAAATAGCCTAACATTTTAAGGCCTTCAATAATATGACACTGATCTGGCTGTTTATTTCTATTTCTTACTATTTCTTGCTCACTATAAGAATGTGATGCTTCAGTCAAACCACACCATTCTACCAGCAAGTCCTGTACTTTCTTACCTGGGCACTCTTGATCACTTTCTCCCCATTAGTAGAATACCCTCCTTTCTACCCACCATATGTTGGAGGCCTCCTCGTGCATCAAGTTTCATGTTGGAGGCTGCCTCCTGCATAAAGCTTTCCCTGATTTCACTTGATGAAATATGATATCTCTCATTTTTAAACCCCCAGAGTTCTTTGTTTCTCTCATATGGTACGCATCAGTACCATATTGTACCTGCCCTTTATTATAATCATAATAAGACTCTGATTAATACTCTTTTTTTTTCTTCCTGTAAATTCAGTGAAGATAAGGATGATGGCTTATTTTTATTATCAACCTACCCACGTACCTTGTACATGTATATATATACATACACACACACACACCCCACACACACCATAATGTGCAAGGTCTCATGAACTCACTGCTGAAACATCCATCCCTCTGCTCTCTTCTTTGCATATAGTCATTAGGAAACATACACTAATACACTAATCATGGCTATATTTTTATATTCCTATGGTATCTAAGATGTCTCACTCCTTCAGCTCATAACCCTTTTGTAAACTAACACTAGAGACACTGTAGGATCAGCTCTGTGCTCTCCTGCATATCAGGGAAACTCGCTTTATGGACCTGTATGCCAACTAAAGGGGGACTCTCCCAGGAATCACCTGCATCTCTGCATCTCCTGGGGCTTCAGACAGACACCAACTCCTAGACAGCTTCACAGAGTGCAGCCCTTTCCCTTTCCAGGTAGTATTCATGTTCATATTTCCAGATTAAGTCACTAGCCCCTCTGAGACTTGGAAATAAGAGAAGGTTGTTCTTAGCGTGAACAAAAGGGACTTCATGCCTGACTTGTTCCCCAGGGAGAACAAACATGGCCATGTTTGCCCTCACCAAAGCACATTTGCAAGCTGAAAAGGACAGGGCATATTCATCTCTTTCCTGTTTAGAGTAATGGGGAGCCCAGCTGGGGCAGTTACTGGGTTTACAAAGAAAGAGGCAAAATTTTGGCAAGTCTTAGGGAGACCTAGCAACAAAACCCATTTCTCCCACCCCCTTTCCCATCCATTTGAAATGCAGGTTGCTTCAAAGCAGCATGAAATCCCTGGGAATTTCTTGTGCCCTTTCAACAAATCAGCTCTATGAAGGAAGATGACTCAGTCTCCTTTGCCCCCAAAAGCCAGAGCCAACTCTGGCTACCAGCAGTCTTAGCTTCACAAAAGAACATTTTACCCCAGGTCCCCTCCCCCCACCACCCCCACCCCCGACTCCAATCAGTCTCCTTGCTGCTTCAAATGGCATCAAAGAGGGCATGTGTACTCTAATTATTACTGCTCTTCTGGAAATACCTTTTTTGATGGCCTGTATGCGCAAATGTACCCATTTACAAATGGACACCTCTACTTATCAAATAGAAGAGGCCAATGCAAATGAAGGAACTCTTCTTCCTTTACACTGAGTTAACTTTTTTTGCAAAGGGGACAGATCAGCTCTGGCCAATTATGAACTGGTTCTGCTGACTCTCAGCAATTCAAGTGTGTTAATTAAACTAGGAACTGCTTGCCTTCTGTGGTTCAGTAGAAAGGATTTATAAGTTGAATGTATATATATTTTAAATAAAATGTGTCTGCTGATTCTTTGTATTGGTCTGTGAACCAGTCCTGAGTTGGCCTGAAGCAAGAGTGCTGATGGAAAAGTGAGACCCAGACACATTTCATTGCCTGATGGATGGGAGAAGCCACCCAGCCATGTTGCCTCATTTTTCTCGGAAGGAGGAGAGGTTGCCCCTCTGCTCAGAGAAAATAAATCACAGGGTCAGAGGTCAGAGGTCATGAGTCCATAAAGCTTTATGATCTGTAGCCAACAGTTATTTCTCTTGGATAGAGAAGCAGGGGAGACAGAACTAAGCTTATTCTCTTTTTTCATGTCCTATCTATCTCTCTGAATTTAATTTCCTTGTTGTTACGTTCAATCCCAAAACATTGCTTTCTCAGTGTTTCTATTATTTATTCTTCCCTATCTCATTCCTTTTTACTACTGTTTGCTCCAGCATCCTATTTACCTTTTCTCAGTAGTGTTATTACTGTTTTATTTGTTTCAGCCAGCTCTTCAACCTTCCCCAGGAACATACTGTTAGTGACAACTTACTTATTGACAAATTCCTGCCTCCTTGAAGAAATGTTGAATTAAATTATAGAGATAAACTCTCTGTGCTCTTGTAATTTTTTCTATTAAGTTTATTTCCTTAATTCAATATTTTTTTAATTTCTACATTTTATTTTGGCTTGGTATAGACAGAAGGAGAACAATACTTACACTATCTTTTTCACATTTATTTCTAATTCTTGCCTTCTAGTTTATTTAAAAATATAAAAGGTTTAGATAAAAATTAGGCCTAAAATCCATTATCGATTTCTCAGCAAATTTAACAATAAAATGAACCTGAGTACATGCATCTATGTGATTTATTTGGAACGATATATTATATTTCTGAATGTTAATGGAGATGTCCATTTTGGTTATTTAAACAACAAAAGGAGTAAGAACAAAATAAAGAGTACAGCAGGAGAGCTTAACAAATCTTACAAAAAATAAATAAAAATTTAAAAAATGAGTCTGGAAGAGAAGAAAAGGAGATCAGAGGCAGAAAGAATGTTACAGAATGAATTTGGAATGAGTCATGTGCTCCTCCACAGCCATCACAACCCTCCTAAACTGTCAGTTTAGTGCTATAACATCTCAGCTAGATTGAAAGCTCCTTTGAGGCAGGTCTGTGTCTTGTGTGGAATTCTGTGTCTAGTCTCTAGCACAACTCCTGACACACAATGAGTACTCATTAAGTGTGTGACCAATGAGTCAATGATTGAATGAAATTATCAAAGACTTATGATAATGGGGCTCCTACTGCAGGGTTGTTCTGTCACTAATCTGTTCTCTATCAAGCTGTAGCTCATGTCATATTTCTTGTGGTCCTCCAAGTGTGCTGTGTTTTCTCACTTCAAGTTTCACATACTGTTCTTTCTGACTGAAGCAGACCCCATTCTCCACCCATCTTTACCTACTTGTTCTGTTTAGTGTTCAGTTTAGATGAACTTCCTCAGAGAGCTGGGTGAGGTGTTGCAACAAAGAGCATGCATCAAACTCTACTGGAGTCACATGTTTGACTTATCTGTACCTCTCTCTAGACTAAAAGTTTCTTAAGTGTAAAAAGAATCTTACATATGTCTGTATTTCCAGTGTCTGGCCCAGAGCATGAGGCTGAGTAGAAGCTCAGTAACATGCTTGTTGAATTAATAATGAACAAATGAGCACCAAGAACAAGAAAAAGAAATGGAGAGAAGAGAGAAGTAAATAATGATGAGAAGGGATGTATTATTGCAAAGAGCTCATCTGCACTTACCTTGAGAATACAAGGTAAGATAAAGCACAATCTTATCAGAAAACTGCATTGATTTTGATGCTAGTGTCATCCTATGTGGACCATCTGACTGGGTATGTGTGCTGTTCTGGGAGAACACAGGTTAGTAATGAGGTTGATGAGAACAGAATGTTCAGTTGGACTACAAATGACTAGAAGGCACATGACAAATAGGGTGTGTGGGCATTATCCTGGCCATGAATGGAAGACAGTTTGTTGGGTTGTCCCATTCTACACGCTGGAACTTTCTCCCCACTACCTTCTAACACATTCCTTTTCCTCTGATTAGGTTTATATTTTTATTCACTCCATGAAAATACCTTATTAATTTCTACTTCACTGTCTTTTCTCACAATATCCTTTTTTGTTTTTTCTTTTCCCTTTTCTTGTTCACCTATAAAATATGATTATTCAGAAATCAGCTCAGTTGGGTATGGGGTCTGGGTTTTTCCAAACTTGTGTTGGCCTGCTAGTGGATGGAGCAAGGGCCCAGCTTGTCCCTGGATAGGGTCTGGCAGGCTGGAATTGCAGGCCACAGGATCATGGTTTTCTTGCACCTGGTATCTGCCCCGTGGTGGGTGAGGCTGGTTCAGAGGCTAGGGCTGGCTTTCTGGAGAGCAGGGCTGGAGCCTGCCTACTGGTGGGTGGAGCTGGGTCTTGGTCTTCTGGTGGACAGGGCCGTGTCTAGAGGTGGCTGTGGGCTCAGAAAGTCTTTAGGCAGCCTGGCTGCTGATGGGTGAGGCTGTGTCACTGTCCAGTTAGTTGTTGACCTGAGGTGTCCAGCACTGGCACCTACAGGCTGTTGGGTGGGGCCAGGTCTTGGCACTAATGAGCTAGAGGGTGGATCCCAAGATGGCAACTGCCACCAGCAGTGTTCATGTGGTAGCACGTTCCCAAATATAGCTGCCACCAGTGTCCCCAGGGTGAGCTGCAGCCACACCCTGCCTCTCCACGAGACTCTCTAAGACCACTAGGTAGGCTTGCCCTGGCTCTTATCAAATTAGTCCTTTTGCCTTGCATCCTGGTGCACATGAGATTTTGTGTGTGCCCTTTAAGAGTGAAGTCTCTATTTCCTCCAGTCTTGCGGGTTTCCCAAAATTAAGGCACACTGGACTTCAAAGCCAAATGCTCTGGGAGGTCATCTTCCCAGGGCAGGACCCCAGCCTGAGAGCCTGATGTGGGGCTCAGAACTCTTAACCCATAAACAAGATGAAAAGACAACCCTCAGAATGGGAGAAAATATTTGCAAATGCTATGACTGATAAGGGGTTAATATCTAACATATATAAACAGCTCATACAACTCAATATCAAAAAAACAAACAACCCGGTTAAAAATGGCCAGAGGAACTGAATAGACATTTTTCTAAAGAGGACATGCAGATGACCAACAGGCACATGAAAAGATACTCAACATCCCTAATCATCAGGGAAACGCAAATCAAAACCACAATGAGATATCACCTCACACATGTCAGAATGGATATCATCAAAAAGAACACAAATAACAGATGCTGGCAAGGATGTGGAGAAAAGGGAACCTTTATACACTGTTGGTGGGAATATAAATTGGTGCAGCCACTGTGGAAGCAGTAAGGTTTCTCAAAACACTACAAATATAACTACCATATGATGCAGCAATTCCACTCCTGGGTATATATCTGAAAAAAACAACAACACTAATTTGAAAAGATACACACACCCCAATGTTAATAGCAGCATTATTTACAATTGCCAAGATATGAAAGCAACCTAAGTGTCCATCAACAGATCAATAAAGAAGAGGTGATATATATATGTATATATATATACACACATACACACACACACACAATGGACTACTAGACAGCCATAAAAAGTAATGAAATTTTCCCATCTGTAGCAACATGAATGGACTTGGAGTGTATTATGCTAAGTGAAATAAGTCAGAGAAAGACAAGTACTGTATGATATCATTTACATGTGGAATCTAAAACAAAACAAAAACAAAAACAAATTAGTGGGACTTCCCTAGTGGTGCAGTGGTTAAGAATCCACCTGCCAATGCAGGGGACACAGGTTCGATCTCTGGTCTGGGAAGATCCCACATGCCACGGAGCAACTAAGCCTGTGCACCACAACTACTGAGCCTGCGCTCTAGAGCCCACGAGCCACATCTACTGAAGCCCACGTGCCTAGAGCCGTGCTCTGCACAAAAGAAGCCACTGCAATGAGAAGCCCGCACACCCCAATGAAGACCCAATGCAGCCAAAAATAAATATAAATAAATTTATAAAAACAAAGATGTACCAAGACTGCCACAATATAATGTTAAAAAAAAAAAAGAAAGAAACAAAGTAGTAAATATAACAAAAAAGAAGCAGACCCACTGATACAGAGAACAAACTAGTGGTTACCAGTAGGGAGGTGGGGAAGGGTGATATAGGGGTGAGGGAGTGGGAGGTATAAACTATTGGTTGTAAGATAGGCTACAAGGACATATTGTACAACATGAGGAATATAACTAATATTTTGTAATAACTGTAAATGGAGTGTAACCTTTAAAAATTGTATAAAAAATTTAAAACTTTAAAAAAGTATATCAAGTCAAGTTTCCCTGCCTCCAGGCTAATATAAGACTTCCAGACGAATCTAAGCCTGTCATCTCAGAACACCTGCAATATTGCCATCTACATTACACAACCAATACAGGATATAATCATGAATAACATTATATTTTCTACTGCTTTATCTACTCACTTTGTCTCCCAACCAGACTAGAAACTCCTTCAGTGCAGGGATTACAATTTAGACTTTTTGTAATCCTTCAAAATATTTGGTCTGATAATATTTTATTTACTCAATGAATACTTGCTGACTGAGGAAAACAGGTTTGTAGATAACTTTTAAAAATATATGTTTATGGGGCTTCCCTGGTGGCGCAGTGGTTGAGAGTCTGCCTGCCAGTGCAGGGGACACGGGTTCGAGCCCTGGTCTGGGAAGATCCCACATGCTGCGGAGCAGCTGGGCCCGTGAGCCACAATTGCTGAGCCTGCGCGTCTGGAGCCTGTGCTCTGCAACAAGAAAGGCCGCGATAATGAGAGGCCCGCGCACCGCGATGAAGAGCGGCCCCCACTTGCCGCAACTAGAGAAAGCCCTCGCACAGAAACGAAGACCCAACACAACCATAAATAAATAAATAAATAAATAAAAATTAAAAAAAAAAAATGTTTATGAAGTACCATGGTTCTCAAACAGTTTTCTGGTTGTCCTCCCCCAATTTTTGCCTTTGATATAAAATTTGGGACATCCTGGTTCTATAATTCTATATGTATATAGGTATACGTGTATAATTATAGATAAGTAGAAGTAACTATTTCACTGTTTCATTTTAAACTTTATATTCAAGAAGTTCTTATACTTGCAAGCTTCTTTTCTCTTATTCACTCCTTAGAGGGTATGATAAATAGTTGTTTACTGCCCTTTGAATAATAGACTGTCACAAATGTTACTTCTGGTTTTCTCCTTTCTCGGCTAAACAACCTTAGCCCCTTTAGACATTTAAATGCCATGAACAGATGCTCAATATTACTTGGTGGCTGGGCATGATTTATAGTGCTTATTTCTGGAAGTAGATGAAAATAGAAGCATTATGTATTTTTAAAGCTTTTCTTTCACATATGGCATGCTTTACAGGGAGTGAGGATTTGGATGAATGGATAGATGAATACAGCTAATATTCTCATTTCAGTCTCATCTAAAAAGAGGGGAAACACAGGAAACATCATAATGGAAGCTAAAATGCACAAGATGCTATTTTACTATTAACTCAGACCTTTCTTATGCCAGATGGTGTTGGAGGAAAGCTTTTGTTTTCTTGATGATGGGCATCTCCTTTGAATTTTGCTAGCCAGACATGTTTCCTCTCTTCTCGGCATTCACAGACACTGTGGCCTTCTTTTACGTACCTCTTGCATGCAGTAGTTGGTTTGCGTTTCCAGGCATTGAATATCCTTCTGATTGGTTTCTGGGAGAGGAATTTATGCTTCTTGATGTATTGATTTTAATCTGCAAGGATTCGGATAACCATGCATACTACCATAACACCCTGTGATAGCACTCACCACATTAAAATGTCATTTACCTATTTTCCTGTCTCTCTGAAACCCATACTACACACTCCCAGTTATCAGGAACTCTTTCTGATTTATCTTTCTATTCTAGTCTGGCATATGGCAGATTCTCACTAAACATTTCTTGAGTACGTGAACAAATGAAGACCAGAAATTCAAGTCTACTTTGATATTTAAAGGAAGTCTTTATACTTCCTGGAATCACATGGGACAGAGGGAACATTTATTATAAATAGATGCCTATGCTGTGTCTGTAGCACAGCACGTTACCTCATTTAATCTTTTCAAGAAATTCATGAGCTATTCCCTTATTTGCTGCCATTTGTTAGCTATTTACCTATTTGATATATACTATGTCATGTCTTTTAAAACACTTTATCATTTAATATTTTTAATGATCCTTTGAAGAAGGTATTACTGTTCTCATTTTTTAAATAAGGAAGTTGAGGCTCAAAGAAGACATGAAGTGTTTGAATCTGAATCTACCTAACTCTAAAACTCAAATATTTCCTACTTGACCATCATGACTTGGAGACAAAATGTTTGGGACAAATAGGTTATTTATGTGACCTTTCTGCTTCCTTTATTTTTCCTCTAATACTGGTATCTACCACTTCTCCTTGTGTATCTTGCATTAACTCTCTTCTAGACAGAAGACCTTATTATTCATTATAAAATATTGAGAAACCTCATTGGTCATCTTATAGGCTGCCAGTCCAATGTTAAGTCAATAAATATATTCCCGTGATGAACAATCCCTGGTTCAATCAGTTGTGACCAGATTCTTAAAGTCACATTCCAAAAAGCTTGGCTACCTTTGCATAAGGACCTGCCTTGGCAGCTTTTCCCAGAAGAGGCCTGTAGGTCTGCCAGTTGCTCAGAATTTCATGAGTGGTCCAGTCACAAATAGAAGATGCTCCCAAAGGTAAGTATGAGACCTTCATCAGTAAGAGTAATTTTAAGCACAGCTTTACTAAAGCAGCATCAAATTCTAATTGGATATACTAGACTTAATTTAAGGAGCCACAGTGGACTAATTCTAATATACTGTTACATCCAATATATCAGCACAATATTATATGTAAGCAAGCATGTGTGTGTATAATGTGTAAAATGGGAGAAGGGATGGGGATGTGAGAGCAGGGTGGTGGACTGAAAACATTATTTTAACGTTGTTTATTGTACCATAACAGGTCTTGGTATTGCCCCTCAAGAAAGACATAAGAGTAGAGAAGGAAAGGTAACTAAATAAGCAAAAGAGAAAGAGGTTGCCATGCTAGTAAAACTAGATCCTAAGATGAAAGGAAACTTAGAGGTCAGCTAATACAACTCCCTAAACCAAGGGGAATGTCATTTCCATTGTCATCTGTGAGTACCAACTATCCTCAAAAGGATAGATCAGAAGATTATCATTCCTCATTTTGCAAAGATGAAGACAGAGAGGAGAGAAGTTAAAACTATTAATGTGGGAAGGGTATGGGTAGGCTATATCAGATGCAGTCACCCAACAGCAGAATATCAGACTTAAAAGCACCTCTTGAACCTGGGACATGGGCGTGTATTTGGGGCATTTAGCATGGCACAGATGGAATGTGAAATAGACTTCTTGTCCTGAGACCTAGATTCTAGGCCAGTCTCCATCATTATTAACTAGCTATGTGTCACTGAGCTGTACACATGATTTCTTATCTGTGAAATGAAAGGGTAGGATTAAAAGATTCCTACATTATTTTCCAGCAATAAATTACTCGATCCTAAAGAAAATATTTACTTCTGACAATGGATGAACTGTAGAACAAATTACTCTAAGGTTGTGTTGATTAAAAATAAAAATACCTTTGGGGGATGTTGATCACTACTTCTGCAAAGAACTAAATTCAAAATCTTCATTACACCATTGGAACCTTAACTTTGAATCAACAGGCTTACTCATACATAATTTAGCCCCCTAAGGCCTATCTCTTGCTCATCTGTCTGCCAAAAGTGCTTATTTGTGTGCCTGTGCAGTGACCAACCTCGACTTGGCACATGTGCTGGGTGGAACTGGCTGAGTTGAAAACCATGGCATAGGTGCCAGTGGAGTCTGCAGTGGAAGACTTGATGCCTCAGCTGTTGCCAGTGGAGCCCTGCAACTTGACAGAAAACTTAGCTCCCTCTCTATCCCCAAGGATGCCTCAGGAATCCCTGAGGCCAGTCTAGATTGAAGTAGCTCAATGTCCAGATGTGGTAGCTCACATCGACCCAAAGAATTTGAAAAGGAAGCAAAGTGTGAATGTTTCTCTTTCAGAATAAAAACCTGCTCTTAAAGGATATTCCTCCAAACTTCAGAGGCAAGAGCAACAAGTGGCACCGTTTTCAAGTGTTCAACAGAGCGTGAACAGACACTGAAGTCACTGGAAATCTCAGCAGTTGGGTAGTAACAGGATCATGCCTTTCAACTATGTAAAATATGTAATTATTTCTCCGTTCCCGGGATAAATATCCTTCATTCTTCCAAAATCTGAAGATGAAGCAAGCTGTAAAAACTTTTGTCTGGGTGAAATGTTATATGCAGAAGGGGCTGTTGGATCAGCTACAAATTAAAGTCCTGGGATGGATTATACCCAGATTGGTTTTCCTCCCTTGCTTCTTATTGTTAGCAGAATAAATCAGTCAACAGTAACCAGTGTCTTGGAATATACAAGTAACTGGCTTAGAGAAAGAGAATTATTACAGAATTGGGATGATGACTTCATGCTTTATTGGCTAGTCTTGGAAAACCTTTATTACCTGAGGATCATTCACTAATTTGGCAGCTTGCAAGAAGGTGCTCTGAAGTGAGGCTCTTAGTGGACAGCAAAGATGAATTTGAATTTATTAATCTGCTTGGTTAGCAGGTATTTTCACCAATGTGATTTAGATGACAAGCCATCTTGATGTAGCTGATCTCAGGGATAGAAGATACTTGTGATGATGGCAGCCTAAGTCTGAGGAAGTACAATGCCAATTCAAGCGCAAATTGCATCATATCTTCAACACTATGCGAAGGGTCCTCAGCTTAACCTGTGTAACTCAAGCTGATATTCAGAAGACAGATTGTATTGATTTGAATATCTGAGTGTCTTTGGAAAATCCCACCCAGTTTTTGATGGACAGTTTAAAGAGTTTTCTGAAATCAAATGTTTTTAAAACAAATTAAGTGCCATTTATTGATGAAGCATCCTGCACAGAAACTGTATGATGAAATTTTACAGAGGTCCTTGGTGCTGTTATATTCTTTATTTACATATATACATATAAAAATTGTATTGAAAATGTGAAAAAAATAGCTTTCAGGGATGTGGAGCTCAAGCTTTCTATTACATTCTCCTCCACTAAAAATTATGTCGTTATTGTGGCTTCCCCATAGACCTGTTGCACATCTTCTTCTCTGGGCCCTATATTTTTCTTTATAAGATCAGCTTGCTTGTTCTGGGTCCCTCCCACAGACTCGTTGCTGGGTTAGAGAGGTGCTAACATTCACAAGGAGGATATCAAAGCTATTATGTACCTGTACCTTGTACAGGCTGTGCACTGCACCAGAGCACCCAACTGAAGGAGCAAGTGGGGGCTGCAGTGTGCCTTTGTGTGGGTGCATCCACTTTAAGGCAGGCATGCCTTTTTCCAATTCACTCTAGGGTGTAGTATGGGCTTGAGGTGTTCTGGGAAGCAGGATTTACCCATTTGCTGCATGATCTGAAAAGGTCTGACCTATACCAACATTGTGAATATCCATTCCTCAATGCCAAACATCACAAAACTAATTACAAGGGACTCTTTTTGGGGGGCTAAAAAATAAATAATACAAAGCAGTTCCACTTAAGGGTCAAAACATTCTAGGCAGCTCAGATTAAACTTTTGCATCAGCCTATTTTGTTGAATAACAGTACATTATCATGGGAGGACACATTTTTTAAACAAAATTTATTGGTCAAAATTTCCTCAGGGCTAACTTGCACTGAATCCCTGCTGAATGATCTCAAAGGAATAAAACAAATTACATACACTGCATTAGGCCTTAGCATGCACGGTGCAGTAAAAAGCAGATTCAGACACTCTCTGTAGGTGCCATGCCTGGCAGAGAAAGGAAAATCTCATTGAAACACTTGTTGATATTCTTTGTCTCTCATGAAAAATTCGATACACTTCTCTGCAGATCTACTTGTGGTTTGGAATGAAAATGTGTTGTGTAAGGCTGCCCTAGAATTTCATGGAAAATGTAAATTGTTCAAGCTCCCTTCCAAATACAATCAGACTTAAAGTGGTTCCCATAGCTCTCCCTTCAACCATAAGATGTTCCCATTAGTGCCAATTAATGCTGAGACCCTGGCAGTCTGTGTGCATGATTCATTAATGAGAAGCCTCATTTACAGCTGAGAAAGCAATGCAATGTAGCAGCTGTAATAATTTCTCACCTCCTCTGCAAACTGCTGACCTCTCACCATGGATAAGCTGCCCTCCCTTTGGCCTATGGCAGTGTGTGCTCAGTGGACATTGGACGATGGCAACAATGACGGTGAAATCCTACCTAACATTCCACCTTCCATGCTTACTTCAGACCAAATGTGAGACTGAGACTCTAACCTTCCTTTCTCAAATGAACTTTCTAATTCAATTAAAGATGGAACAGAGAAGCCGAGACCTCTATTACTCTGCAGTACACTGCTTTTCTACAAGATACCCACTTCATCAACACCCTCTAAGTCTATAGAATATATTGCTAGTCTCATTACTAACATGACTCCAGTAATCAAACTGGCTCAGCTAATTTATAACCAGGCTGTGTAAAAGATGCTGGTTTATACAATCTACATATATATATATATTTAATTATGCCCAGATATTTCACTGCTATGACTCCAGATACCATAGTTATTTATTAAATGGTAACAACCAAGTTACCATTTTTTTCCTATCCAGATGCTATCTTATTCTGCAACCTAAACAGGGGTACAAACAAGAAGTGATTGGACACTGAGTGCCACCCACAGTCTCCTGGATCTGCCATAGTCAGAAGATTAGGGAGAAGGTACCCCTGAGTCCAACAAGCCCGGTCACAGTCATGCTCTTCAAAATGAGAAAGGGACTCTCTGCTTCTGAGAGAAAAACATTCAAGGCCCAGAAATCCCTTTTATCCATGAACTTGGCAGGCATCTTTCTCCCCATTCCTATCTTTCTTGCTCCTGGAAGTGAGCATGAGACACTCATCAGTAGAGTTGTTTTAAGCCCTGCTTTACTTGAAGCAGCATCAAATTCTAAACAAAAATCTTTTGGCTTTAGTATTAATTTTCATTTATCTCAAGAGGGAGCTGGGCTGAAATACAATCTTGTACTTTCTACAAACAATAGTGCAAGTAACATTGAAGGGGAAGCATTTATGTTACTTAGGATAATCAATTGCTTTTCAAGCACCATTAAGCCTTTTAGAAATGGTACATTTGATCAATATCCCAGCTGTGCTATTAACCAGTATGTGACCTCAGACAAGTCCCCAACCCTCTACAGGCCTCAGTCTGTCCATCTGTAAAATGAGAGCACTAGATTGGATTTTCTCTATGGATCCTTGTAGCTCTAAGAGGCTATGGTTCTATACATTAGTTGCAAATGACTCTTACCTCGGTGATAAAAATCAGTGGCCTGAAACACTCTTGGAATCAAGGCTGTTTCCAGCTTTTTTTCTCCTGGATGAAGATGGAAATAGCAATCATTACCTGGGGCCTTGGGGGCTACTTGCTTGTACTCAGGCTTTCTGAAAAGTTGAGATGCATTAATTGGCTATCTTCTGGGTCTAAATCTATTTCTAAATTGATTGGGGATTTTTTATTTTTCCCTATGAGATCCAGTGACAGCTAGGTACTCAAAAAATTTAGAGTTAAACAAGGAGACATAGTTCTGCCCCCTGGAGGGCTCCAACTAGAACAAACCTCAACCCCGCTCAAGCCTCTGGTAATTTTCTGGAGAATGCAGGGACCAAAAATTACCCAGGAAAGTTATACATTTCTGATATGTTTAAATAAATTGAGGCAGAATTTTACGTATCTCATAGAGTCAAGATGATGCCAAGTAAACTGTGTTAAACTAAGATTTATTATTAACCATCCATACCCAATGTGGCGAAAGTTATCCACGAGGCTATATATATATCTTTTTATGTTTGTGACTTGTCATTTTTAAAAACTATATATATTAATACCTGAAGGATTCAGTGGCTATAATGCTGTTTACTTTTTATAAAACTATGTAGTCAGATTAAGCACAGGTTAATAATACCAGTATGTTCTTTTCAGAGCAAAGCAAAAGCCTGTGGACTTATGGACAGAAGTTTCACAAGGTTAACTGTCCTTACAAACCTCTACTGCAAAGAATGATAGGACTTTGGCTTCGTTTCCTCGATGGCTATATCAGTGGAATAAGTTCTATAATTTCAGTTCTTGTGCAAACTATTCAGATAATCCTTCACACAGAATTATAGCTTCTATTAAAAATGTGTATTCCTTCCCAAAGCCTTTTTCCTCTCTTGTTTTAATATGAAACAATATCAGAGCATTGGGAAAGAATTATTATCCTTGTCAACATCCTTAGGGGGCCTGACTAATATAAGAACCACTTCTTCCTGACTAATGATATTACAGGCTGCAGAAGCCTTCCCCAAACAACCCTGTAATTCAAGTCCTTTGTATCTAGTGTGTTTTTGACAGACTGGTCAATAGCGTCTGCTGAAGAAAAGTATTCCTCTCAATTTCAATCACAAAGCAACCTCTAAGGAAATTCTCAAGTCTGTTAAGTAGGCTAGACTTAAAACATCGTCCTCACCTGTGACACTCTTGCCTCAATAGAGATGTTGCTTACGAAAGAGGAGCCTATACAAGGAAATCTGGAGTATGAATGACAGCTAAAGGTCGTGTACTGTAGTACAGAGGAAGACAAACAGATGAACAGTAAAAATCTTAAATTCTTCTTCTACATGATAATACAAGTAATAATAAAAAGCTATAATAAAAGTTATATATTGAGTACTTACCTAATGCTATAAAATCTTCTAAGTGTTTTACATATAACTAATTTAATCCTCATATGAACCTTAGAAGGTTGTTAGTAGGACTATAATATGTAGATAGTTTTGTCTGGTATTTATTTTACTTAATATTGTTTTGTTTGCATTTTTCTACATCATTTTTTAAAATTTGATTTTTAAAAGCTATTGACATTCCATTATTTGGGTAATATATGACTTTATTCATTTCAATATTGCAAACTTGGCTTGGAAATTTCCCCTGTGGCAAGAAAGAGCAGAGAAGATTCAAAAGATATAGCAGAGGACAGATAAGCGAAAAGTATATTGTATTGTGTAGTTTCTCAATAGTTTCAATTGCATAAGTGTCTTTCTTTGATGGGTCTTTTGTTATGCTTGTGAATGTGCCAAAATGGCTAGTGACAGATTTGGCACCTATTATGAGCCCTACTGTGTGTCCTCCCCCCTTCACCCCCATTCATATGTTGAAGTCCTAGCCCTCAGTACTTCAGATGTGACTCTATTTGAAGATACAGACTTAAAAGAGGTAATTAAGGTTAAATGAGGTCATTGGGATGGGCCCTAACCCATGTGTCTGTATTTGGAAATAGGACCTTCAAAGATGTGATTAAGTTAAAGTACCTGAGGGTGGGTCATAATCTAATCTGACTGACATCCTTATAAGAAGAGGAAATTTGAACATGGAGACAGATCCCAGAGGTACATGCACCTGCACAGAGGGACAACCATGTGAAGAGGCAGCAAGTGAGTGGCCATCTTCAAACCAGAAAGAGTGACCTCGGAAGAAACCAACTCTGCTGGCACTTTGATCTTAGATTTCTAGCCTCTACTACTGTGAGAAAATAAGTTTCAGTTGTTTAAACCACCCCATCTGTGGTATTACGCTATGGCAGCCCAAGCAGACGAATACAGTGCCACAGAGCACAAATACAGGTGTTAGCTATCTTTAATTTAGCTATTTCCCCTTTAGTTGGCTCAAACAAATTTGCACTGAGAAGGGGCTTCCCTGGTGGCGCAGTGGTTGAGAATCTGCCTGCCAATGCAGGGGACACGGGTTCGAGCCCTGGTCTGGGAAGATCCCACATGTCGCGGAGCAACTAGGCCCGTGAGCCACAACTACTGAGCCTGCGCGTCTGGAGCCTGTGCTCCGCAACAAGAGAGGCCGCGATAGTGAGAGGCCCACGCACCACAATGAAGAGTGGTCCCCGCTTGCCACAACTAGAGAAAGCCCTAAAAAAAAAAAAAAAAAAAAAAATTTGCATTGAGGAAAACCAGGTCTTAATAAGCTCTTAGAGCATATGTCTTGAAAGTAGTCAAAGTCACAGACCCAAGCCCTATTTCCATAAGTAATTTAACCCTAGTTATTTAGTAACAAGACTGAAAGCCTATGGGGAGTATCTAGCAGAAGAAGGTGGCTTTCACAGACCTGCCTGAGCAGCATTCAGTGTTCTTCAATCCTAGGAACTACTGGACATTGTGGTACCCATGGCCATGGACACCCTTAGACCCATTCACAGTGAGACTCAGATCAGTAACAACACAGAGAATAAACTTTCAATAGCCCTGCCTTTCTATGGCAGAGCTGGGTCTTGAAACAAGCTCTCCTGATCCCACTGTTTACTTTTTCACTGCACTGGCTTAAATATTCTGGCATTTGAGTATGTATTAAATACTAATTATGTGACTAGTAAGTACAGTGCTTGAGGTAGTACGAGAAGGATCTGAAATAATATTGGAACTTAGTTGAACTTATCCTTTTTCTGAAGGAATCCAAAGTCCCAATTAACTGAGATGTCTGACCTTGCCACATTATTATACTGGGTGGTCTTACGCATCCCGGAAAATAAGGCCAATTTTTAAATGGTATCTTTTAGATATTTAAAACAACCCTTTTATGACAGAGCTTTGATTAAAAACTCATACAAGATAAAGCATATACTATCATTTTTAGATACAGAAGAGATACAGTCAATCACATGTTCACACACACACACACACATACACTCACATAAACATTCCCTCAGACACTGTCATTGGTTACCCATTGAAGAGTTTAATCACTTTCAACATTGAGAAATATTTTCTTATATAGTTGATCTTAATCTCTAATGCGGCAATTTATTTCTTCCTTTTAGGTCCTCGGTACAAAGAGGGAACAGCTGGCCCCAATTCTTTTTATGCCAGTTTTTCCACACACTGGGGGACTTAACGTGGTGAAATAGGTCATGCCTGTCGATTACAATAGCAGACTTGAATTTTATATAACTTTGATTCTTTTAACTCTCTGCACCTGGGAAATAGAGGGTAGGGAATAACTGGTGTTTGGCAGGATTTCATACATTGTCCACAAACTTTTCTTTCAACAAAAATTTGTCCTCATCAGATTTGTCCTAATTATTTAGCAAAATGTCTAGGGAAAAATACACAAAAAAATCAGTAAAATTTCTGTTTGTGATTGAAGAAATCTAATGCAAAAGAGACAACAAAGTCCCTCGGACTCCGCCTGTGTTGTTCATGTTTTGTTAAAAATGTGGTATATGCATTTTTAAACGTTGTTGACCCTTGTGATTCTTGAATTGTTAGCCTTTAGAGTGACAATAAAAGCTTTGGGGGTTGGTTTCTATGTGATAGATTAGTTAGACCAACCCTCCCATTGCTAACAGTTATCAAACTTAAACAAAATTTAAAAAACAAGTAACCAACTCTTTGAAGGCATTGAAGAGTGACTAAAAACAGGAGAAACTGGAGCAGAGAACACTTTTGAAAGATGAGCTGAAGAGGTAAAACTTGCCATTTTGTGGTTGACTAAAAAATGTCAAGTATAGCAGAAAGACACAACTTTACACACTTGAGGTATGAGATACTACAGTTTGGTATTGTCAGAGTTGGGACATTTGGGAGGAAATCTTGAAAGGGAAGGGACTACAGAGAGGATAAGCCCCAAATTAAATCTGTAATTTGGCTGACCACTAATTGGAGGCGAAACAGAGAGGTCCAGAAAAACAAAAAACAAAACAAAATGAAACAAATAAAATGGTGGAAGCTGAAATTACTGAGCTGAGAGTTGAGCAACTGCCAATGTAGAGAAGACAGTTTGATTATCAAATTTAAGTGCCTGCTAGAATTTTAAAAAAATCACGCTACTGGATATGTCTATTAACTGATTGTGGTGACAGTATCACAGGTGTTTGCATATGTGGAGTTACACACAATAAATATGTACAGTTCTTTGTATATCAATTATACCTTAATAAATCTGTTTAAAAAACACTCCACAGATAAACATAACAGAATTTAGGGTCTTTACAATGCATCACTCATAATGTCCAGTATCCAAATAAAAATCAGTAGATATGTAAAACTAAAAGGAAATGTGATCCTAGCTCATGAAAAATCAATGGAAAACAAAACCCTAAGGTGAGCCAGATGTTGCAATGAGCAGACAAAGACTTTAAAACAACATATAAATATGTTTAAGTTCTTAAAGATAAATATGTGCACAATGGAGGAACAGATGGAGAATCTCACCACAGAAATAGAAACTAGTAAAAAAAAAAAAAAAAAAAAAAAGAGCAAAATGGGAATTATAGACCCAAAAAGTACAATAATGGAAATAAAATTTTCATTGGAGGAGCTTTAAAACAGGTTTGAGATAGTATAAGAGTCAGTGAAATTGAAGAAAGATTAATAGAAGTTATTAAATCTAAGGAACAAAGAGAAGTGAGATATAAGAAACTTGAACAAAGCCACAGCTGTCTGTGAGACAACAGCAGTAAGTCTAACATACATGCAATTTGAGTCCCAGGAGGCAAGACAAGAGAGAATAGGATAGAACAACAACAAAAACAAAACAAATTGAAAAAATAATGGCTGAAAACTTCTCAAATTTGCTGAAAAACATCAATTTATAGGTCAAAGAAGCTCATGGACAGAAAGCAGTAAAAATACAAAGAAAATCCCACATAGGTAAATCTTTGTCAAACTGTTGTAACCCAAAGCTAAAGAGAAAATCTTGAAAGTAGCCAGAGACAAAAAGACACAATACCTATAAGGTAAAGCAATAGAAATGAAGGTAACTTTTCAAAATGTAGGAAAGAAAGACAACTGAATGATATTTTCAAAGTACTAAAGGAAAAGTAAAAAAAACCCCTGCTAAATCAGAATTATATATAAGAAAAGTACACTTTACAAATGAAAGTGAAATAAACATATTTTAGAATTAAAAAAAGTAAAAGAGAATTTATTGCCAAAAGACCCATACTACTAGAAATGCTAAATGAAGATGCTGAGGCTGAAGGAAAATGACACCAAGTAGTAAGTAGGATCTGTGAGAAAGACTGAATACCTCTTTAAAGTATAAATATGTGGATAAATATACTATATATATAAATATAAAATCTAGAGCTATCTATATAGTTCTATCTATCTATAGTCTTACAAATACAGACTATAGATAGTCTTCCCTTAAAAGACTTAGGATGGTTTAATGTGAAAATTACCACACTCTTTCATGTAGTTTATAATGTTTGTACATATATATGCAAAGCATAATTTCACATAATAGCAATAATAGCACAAAATATTGAGGTGGGGCAATAAATGCAACAAGACTGTTGCAAGGTTCTAATATTGAGGTGGGGCAATAAATGCAACAAGACTGTTGCAAGGTTCTAATATTTTATTTGAGTTAGTACAGGGGTAGCTCTAAGTAAATTATGATAAGCAAATATATTATAATACTCAGAGCAACCTACAGAAATAATGCAAAGAGCTACAGCTAAAAAGCAAATGGAATATTAAATTTTTGGATAAACCCCCCCAAAAAGCAAAAAAAGGATAAATAGGAGAACAAAAATTGATGATACAAATGGAAAAAAAAAAAACTCCCTAACTGTCGACTTAAATCCAATCATATCATTAATTACATTAAATGTAAATATAATAAACACTACAATTAAAAGGCAGAGATTATCAGACTGGATACAATAGTAAGACCCAGCCACATGTTATCTACAAGAGACACTCTTTAAATACAAAGAAACAAATACATTGAATGTAAAAGGATGGAAGAAGATAGCCCATGAAAAAATGGCTCTATTTAGACTAAGCACATTAATAAAGATAAATCTGAGCAGTTCATAATGTTAAAAGGGTCAATACATCAGGAAGATATGGCATTTATGAATTACTTTGCACCTGATGACAACAGCTTCAAAGCAGAAGAAGGGACCTGAGAGAACTGAGAAACAGCAAAGGAAAGAAATCAATTAAAGTAAAATCATTATTGGATATTTTAGTAGTTTTCTCTCAATAATTGACATAGCAGTTAAGTCAAAAATTATTAAGGTCATATAAAAGATACGGAAAATCTAAGTGGCATTATCAACCATCTTGACCTAAGTGACAACAGTAAAAAACTACATCCTACAACTTTAGAATATGCACTCTTTTCAAATGCACATGGATTGTTCATCAAGAAAGGCATATGTTGTCTATAAAACACATATAATTAAATTTCAAAGACTGAAATCATAGAACAATTATTCTTTTAGTATAATAGAGTTGAATTATGAATCACTAAATATTTGAAAGTTAAACAGTACACTTTAACCCATGAGGTAAAGAAGGAATTGTAGGGGAAAATATAAAATATTCTGAGCTAAATTGCAATAAACTAAATATAACAAAATATGTTTGATTCAGCTAAGAAAAATATTTAGAATGATTTTTTTGTTGTTGTATTTTGCTTCAAATACTTACATTGGAAATATTTAAAGGTTTAAGATAAACTATCAGTTTCCACTTTAAGAAAGCAAGTAAATTGAATTTAAAATAAGTAGCAGGAAAAAATAAAGACGAGAACAGATATCAATAAAGATAGATAATATAGAAACAGAAAATTAACAAAACAAAAAACTGATTCTTTGAATATATTAATTAAAATTGATAAACACCTGGCAAAACTGATCACATAAACCAACAAAAAAACCTGAATTATCTGAGCAGGAATAAAAGAGGAATTATCAGTGCATATATTAAGATATTACAAAGGTAATGAGGGAATATTATGAACAATTTTATGCCAATAAATTTGACAACTTATATGATGGAGAAATTCTTTGCAAAGCACAACTCTCTAGAAAAAGGAAACAAGAATAAATATAAATCTGAGTATACTTATACCTGTGAAAGAAAATAATTTTGCTATTAAAAAAAAAATCCTGGGGCTTCCCTGGTGGCGCAGTGGTTGAGAATCTGCCTGCTAATGCAGGGAACACGGGTTCGAGCCCTGGTCTGGGAGGATCCCACATGACGCGGAGCAACTAGGCCCGTGAGCCACAACTACTGCGCCTGCGCATCTGGAGCCCGTGCTCCGCAACAAGAGAGGTCGCGATAGTGAGAGGCCCGCACACCGCGATGAAGAGTGGCCCCTACTCACCACAACTAGAGAAAGCCCTCGCACAGAAACGAAGACCCAACACAGCCAAAAGTAAAATAAATAAATAAATAAATAAATAAATAAAATTTTTTTAAAATGTAAAAAAAAAAAAAAAATCCTCCAAAGAAAACTCCAGGCTTAAATAATTCACTAGTGAATTCTATCAAACATTTAGTGAAAAATAATAACACTCTGAAACAAATCATTTCAGATAATGGAAGAGGAGAAAATATTTTATAACTCATTTGATGAGGCCAACACAATCCTGACAGGTAAACCCTACAAAAACATTACAAGAAAATTATAGAGCAACAGCCCTCATAAACATAGTGCAAAAATCCTTAACAAAACATTAACAAATCAAATACAATAATGTCTAAAAGTGATAACACATTGTGGCTGTATTATTCAGGGTTCTCCAGAGAAATGGAACCAAAAGGATGTATATATATTTATAATAAGGAATTGGTTCATGCTATTATGGAAGTTGGCAAATCCCAAGATCTGCAGGGTGAGCTGTCAAGTTGAAAACAATAGAGCTAATGGTTTAGTTCCAGTCCAAGTCAAAGTCCTGAGAACCAGGAGAGCTGATGTTGTGGTTCCTTTCTGAAGGGAAGCAGCCTCAAGACTCAGGAATAGCTGGGATTTCAGTTAAAGTCCAAAGGGAGGAAAAAAGCTACTGTCCCAGTGTGATGGCAGTCAGCCAGGAGGAATTCTCTCTTACTCAGGGGATGGTTAGCTTTTTTGTTCTATTCAAGCTTCAATTGACTGGAAGCCCACTCACATTAGGGAGCGCAATCTGCTTTACTCAGTCTAAAGATCTCAATATTAATCTCATCCAAAAACTCTCACAGAAACATCCAGAATAATGTTTAGCCAAATATCTAGGCACCCCATGGCCCAGTCAAATTGGCACATAACACTGACCATCAGAAGTCCACTCTTTGTCAACTTGGCATCCTTATGCATCCACTTAAACCATACTTAATCTCCTAATAAAGATAATAACAAGGTTATAATTCTGCTTAATGTGATACAAATGCCTTGCATACAACTTAAAATGCATTAGCCATTTCCCCAGAAGAGGAGATAAAAGTCTTTGAGTGATGTTTACTCTCCTCCTCGATATCCTGTAACTTAAATACTAAGATGTAAAGATAATGATACTTAAATACTATGATATGAAGTCAATGCATCTTATATTACTTGATAAGGGAATAAGAGAGCAAAGAAAACAAAGATGCTACACACACACACACAAACACATCCATAACAAAATAAGGAAAAAATACTCATAACAATTACAGGCTTCTATAACTGGTCATGTGGTTGTACTTGGTATTTACTCCCTTACCCATTCTGTATTCCCTATGCCTTCAGCAAGTACCTCAGCTGATTGTAGTTCTTTACTTGGTGGAGTACTCAAACCCTCATTCCTAAAGAGCTGAGGTCATTAGTAATCCTACCTGGATTGAGTTGTTATAGTTTCCACTGACCTTAATTCCAGGGCTTGGTAATACTAAGAGACATCCTAAGGATCTCCTGTATTCCAGATATACTCTTCTTTTCCTCCACATGGATCAGGAGTCCAACTTCCCCTTGGAAGTTATCCACTATCATGCTATTACTATGGATGCTAGTTTTGGCAGAAGCACTGCATGCAGGAAAGGAAAATCCATATCCAGAGTGAGTGTTTATTTCAGTAAGAACAAATTGCTGCCCCTTTCATGATGGATGCCATCTGATGTAATCAACCTGCCACCAGGGAGCTGGATGATCACCCCGGGGAATGGTGCCATACTGGAGGCTCAGTGTTGGTCTCTGCTGTTGATGGATTGGGTACTCACCAGTGGCCATAGCCAGATCACCCTTGGTAAATAGAAATCTATGTCGCTGAACCCATGCATAATCTCCCTCCCTGCCACCATGGCCATTGTGTTCATGAGCCCATTGGGCAATGACAGTGGTGACTGGGGAACGAGGCTGACTGGTACCTACAGAATGAGCTATCCTATCCATTTGCTTATTAAAATTCTCCTTTTATGAAGTCACCCTTTGATAATTATTCACTTGGGACACAAATATCTTCAGGATTTATACTCATTCAGAGAGGTCTATCTCATATTTCTTTCCCAAATTTCCTTGTCACCAGTTTTCCAATCACGTTCCTTCCGTGTTCCTGACCATCCAACCAAACAATTGGCCATGGCCCATAAATCAGTGTAAAATTGCACATCTAGCCATTTCTTCTTCTAATAAAGGTTACCAACCAGGTGCACTGCTCAGAGTTCTGGCCACTGGATTTGCCTTCACCATCGTCCTTCAGAGATATCTCAGAATGGGGCTGTAATGCTGCAGCTGTCCACTTTGGAGTGGTGCCTGCATATTGTGCAGAATCATCTGAAAACCAGGCCCAAGTCTTCTCTTCATCTGCTAATTGATCATAGGGAACCACCCACAAGCCATAGGTGCAGGCTGAGAGAGAGAAAATAGTGTAGCAGGAGTGGCATGGGCATTTTGGCCACTCCTTCATGTCACTTACCTGTGCTTTCAGAGCTTGCTTGGTCCTGATGATGTATATACCACTTCCATTTGATGATGAAGTGCCCTGAGCATGACCAATTTTATGGCTTGGTGGGTCAAATAATACCCAGTTCATGGTGAGCAGTTCAGGTTGCATGATAAGTTAGTGGCCTATGGGTAAGAGTTCAAGCTCTACTAAGGCCTAGTAGCAGGCCAACAGCTGTTTATCAAAAGGAGAGTAGTTGATGCCAGAGGATTGCAGGGCTTTGCTCTAAAACCCCAAGAGCCTGCATTGCGATTCACCTATAGGGGACTGCCAAAGGCTCCAAACATCAACTGCCAATGACACTTCAAGTCCCATTGGATCTGCTGAAACATATATGGCCCAAGTAGCAGAGCAGCTTGCACAGCAGTCTGGACCTGATGCAGAGTCTTCTCTCGATCTGGGTCCCACTTAAAACCTGAAGCTTTCCAGGTCACTCAGTAAATGGGCTGGAGTAACACTAAAATGAGAAATATGTTGCTTCCAAAATCCAAAGGGGCCCACTAGGCACCGTGTTTCTTTTTTATTTTTATTTTTTAAGTTGTAGGAGGGACCAGAGCAACAGCTTCTCCTTCACCTTCAAAGGGGTATCTCAACGTGCCCCACATTAAGAAATTTCACTGAGTAAGGCCCCTGAAACTTTGTTGGGTTTATGTCCTACCATCTGACATGCAGATATCTTACCAATAAGTCTAGAGTCATTGCTACTTCTTGCTCACTAAGTCAAATCAACATAATGTAATCCACTGCAGCATGGAAGGGAAAGGCAATCAAGATCCTTGTGAACTAAATTATGACACAGAGCTGGAGAGCTGATAGGTAGGACAGTGAATGTATATTGCTGGCCTTGCCAGCTGAAAGCAAACTGCTTCTGGTCGTTCTAATTAACAGGTATGGGGGAAAACCATTTGCCAGATCATTAGCTGCACATCAGGTACTAGGGGATGTGTTAATTTGTTCAAGAAATAAAATCACATCTGGTGCAGCAGCTGCAGTTGGAGTCATGATCTGATTAAGTTTATGATAATCTACAGTTAGGCTGCAAAATGTGTCTGTCTTCTGCATCAGCCGAATAGGCAAGTTGAATGAGGATGTGGTAGGAATCGCTACCCCTGTATTAATGGTGATGTTAATCTCTGCAATCCTTCTAGCAATAGAGTACTGCTTTTGGCTTACCATTTTCCTAGGTAGAGGCAGTTTCAGTGGTTTCCACTTGGCTTTTCCCACCAGAATAGTGCTCACTCCACAGATGAGAGAACCAATGTGGGGGTATTGCCATCCGATGAGTATGTCTATTCAAATTATGCATTTTGGACCTGGGAAAATAATTGCAGGATGAGTTCAGGGTCACACTATGCCTGCCCACTGTGCAGTGGACCTGACCTCCATAATCCTTACTCTGACTAGCAGACCACAGTGATATTTTGGGTCTCCTGGAATTAATATCAGTTCAGAGCTAGTGTCTGTTTAAGTTAGAAAACTCAAGTAGTTCTTTTGGAGTGTGTTGTACCTCTTCACAGGTCACAGTTTGTACCTCACCTTTAGGGGCCTGCTGGGACTTAAGTCTAGTTAGGTCTAGAAGAAAAGAAAGGTGGCAGGGGTGTATCTTGAGGAGAATCAGCATTGTTTTGCATGGCGACTGCCTCAGGGGAGGCCATTACGTCTCCTCAGGCAATCTGGAGTTAATCCTTTCAGGCTGGGTAGAGAGGCTACTTCCACCATGGGTGGAAAGGCCGTTTCCACTGGCAGAGAAGACTCATCAGAATTTAGGGCTCAATGTTTCCACTTCATCAGGGTCTCCCAATATATCCTATTCCAACTTTCACGATCCCATTCCATCCCAATCAAAGTCCTCACTTTAATTGAAGACACCCTTGTATTGTAATTCAGTCAGTTGCAGGATGAGACTTTTGGGTTTGATTTTTCAGAAATTTTAGCCCTCAGCTCTAGGAGATAAGGGTCTCCTTTAGGGAACAGGTAGAAGCTTTCAGGCCATCTGTGAACACTTGAGCTGGGAATTTGAATCCCTGATCTCATCCTTTTCTTTTTAGGAGTATTCAACAGTGATACCTATACAACCAGATCACACCATGAACTATCAACACTCTCTTCAATAGTGGAAATAGAGTCATTAATGTCTTTAAATCTAATCAGACTAGAAAGCCAATTCCAGGAACTCCAGAACAAATTCAGAAAATTCATCCTTAAATTTTATTCTGATAGAACCACTCTCTGTATCAATACTTCACTAATGAATTCTGTGAAACATTCAGTGAAAAATAATACTAACCTTAAATTATTTCAGATAATACAGGAGGAGAAAATATTTCCAAACTAATTTCATGAAGCCATTACAATCCTGATAGGAAAACCTTACAAAGACATTACAAAACAACTATAGAGCATCAGCCCTTATAAACACAGTGCAAAAATCTTTAACAACATATTAGCAAAGAAAATGCAATATTTTCTGAAAGATGATAATGTGTCATGGCCAAGTGGTATTTATCCAAGTAATTCAAGATTATTTTAACACTTAAAAGCAATAAATGAAATCCACTATAGTGCCAAATAAAAGAAAATCCTGTGATGTGTTGAATATCATTATTTCAATACATAAAGCCAAAACACATGACCAAATATAAAACCCATTCATGACACAGAAAAAGAAAATCTGCTAGGATGCTTGGAATAAAACACAATTTCTTCATTCTGAGAAATGACACCTATGAAAAATCTGCAACTTACATCATACCTAATATTCTCCCTAAGATTGGGATTTATGCATGATAGCTCTTACCATTTCTATTCAACATTTTTTGGAGGACCTGGGCCATCGCAATAAATGAAGAAAAAAGGGGAAAAAAATGCATATGGATTGGAATGGAAAAAAGTTAAACCATCCTATTCAGAGACAATCTGATAGCTTTTTGTAAAAACAACAACAACAACAAAAAACCCTAAGGTATTAATAACAATAAAAAAAGTTATCAAACTAATAAGGGAGGTTCACAAGACCTGAGGTTTCCAGAACAATATACAAACAATTATATTTCTATATACTAGAAGCAAACAACTGGAAAAGAAAAAACAATTAAATTCCTTTTACCATTGTATAAAACTATTTATAAAGTGCACAGGAATATATTTTTTAAAGTCACACAAAACCTTTATTTTTATTTATTTATTTATTTATTTTTGGCTGCATTGGGTCTTTGTTGCTGTGTGCAGGCTTTCTCTAGTTGTGGCGAGCGGGGGCTACTCTTCATTGCGGTGCATGAGCTTCTCCTTGTCGTGACTTCTCTTGTTGCACAGCATGGGCTCTAGGTGTGTGGGCTTCGTTAGTTGTGGCACACGGGCTCAGTGGTTGTGGCTCACGGGCTCTAGAGCACAGGCTTAGTAGTTGTGGCGCATGGATTAGTTGCTCTGCGGCATGTGGGATCTTCCTGGACCAGGGCTCAAACCCAGGTCCTCTGCATTGGCAGGTCGATTCTTAACCACTGCACCACCAGGGAAGCCCCAAAACTGTTTATTTATTTATTTATTTATTAAAGTGAGGGAAGGGGGTGGGGGATGGACTCAGCATTTTCTTTTCTTCTCTCTTTTTTTTTTAAAAAATTATTATTATTTTTAAATTTTTTGGCCGTGTTGGGTCTTCGTTGCGGTGAGCAGGCTTCTCATTGCAGTGAGTTCTCTTGTTGCGGAGCATGGGCTCTAGGTGTGTGGGCTTCAGTAGTTGTGGCTCATGGCTCAGTACTTGTGGCTCACGGGTTCTAGAACACAGGCTCAGTAGTTGTGGTGTGTGGGCTTAGTTGCTCTGCGGCATGTGGGATCTTCCCGGACCAGGGCTCAAACCCATGTCCCCTGCATTGACAGGTGGATTCTTTTTTTTTTTTTTTAAAAAGACTTTATTCCAACATTTGAAACACCTTGTCCATTAAGAGCGAGTGGGCTTCTTTTTTTTTTTTTTTTATTAATTAATTAATTAATTTATTTTTGGCTGTGTTGGGTCTTCGTTTCTGTGCAAGGGCTTTCTCTAGTTGCGGCCAGCGGGGGCCACTCTTCATCGCGGTGTGTGGGCCTCTCACTATCGCGGCCTCTCTTGTTGCGGAGCATAGGCTCCAGACGCGCAGGCTCAGTAGTTGTGGCTCACGGGCCCAGTTGCTCCGTGGCATGTGGGATCTTCCCAGACCAGGGCTCGAACCCGTGTCCCCTGCATTGGCAGGCGGATTCTCAACCACTGCACCACCAGGGAAGCCCAGCAGGTGGATTCTTAACCACTGCACCACCAGGGAAGCCCAAAAACCTTTATTTTTAAAACCATGGAACACTGCTGAAAGAAATGAAGAGACATATCTATATCTTGAAAGATGCAATATTTTAAAGATGTCCATTTCTCCAAAATTAATCTATAGGTTGCATATAATCTCAATCAGAATCCCAGCAGATGTTTTTTATATAAATTGATAAACTTGTACAGAAATGTATATGAATATGCAAAGAATCTAGAATTTTCAAAACAATCTTGGGAAAAAGCACAAAAGCTAGAAGTCTGGTACTCATGACTTCAAGACTTACTATAAGTTATATTGATCAAGATAGCATGGCATTGTCATAAAGACAGACAATAGATCAATGGAATAAAATAGAGGGTCCAAGTGAACCCATATTATATAGACTTTCAATAAAGGTGCCAACTCAATTCAATGAGGAAAGGACAGTCTTCTCAACAAATGGTGCTGGGACAATTGAATATTCACAAGAAACAAATAAACAAAAATACACCGCCCCCTTTCTCACACCATACATAAGACTTAATCTGTTACGGATCATAGAGCTAAACATAAAAACTGAATCTACATAGCTTTTAGAAGACAACATACAAGAATATTATCATTACTGTTAAAAACATAAAGAACATGAATAGACAAGCCACAATATAGGAGAAAAGTATTCAAAAACGTATATTCACAAAACATATCTGACAAAGGACTTGTATCCAGCATATATTCAGAATTCCATGACTCAATAATAAAGCAAAATTAATCCAATAAAAATATGGGCAAAAGATGTGAACAAACACATCACAAATTAAGTTACCAAATGGTCAATAAAGACATGAAAAAGTACTCAGCATGAAAAATGATCAGGGCAATGTAAATTAAAACGATATCACTAAATACCCAGTAAAATGGCTAAAATATAAAAGACTAACAACACAGATTGCAAGGACCTGGAGCAACTGGAACTCTCATACATTGCTGGTAGAACTGTAAAATGGTATAACCATTTTGAAAAAAGGTTTGGCAGTTTCTTTTCAACTGCCTGCTCTTCGACCCAGCATTCCACTCCTAGGTATTTACCTAAGAAAAATGAACACATATGACCACATAAAGACTTAGATGGGGGCTTCCCTGGTGGCGCAGTGGTTGAGAATCTGCCTGCCGATGCAGGGGACACGGGTTCGAGCCCTGGTCTGGGAAGATCCCACATGCCGTGGAACAACTAGGCCCGTGAGCCACAACTACTGAGCCTGCGTGTCTGGAGCTTGTGCTCCGCAACAGGAGAGGCCGCGACAGTGAGAGGCCCGCGCGACGAGATGAAGAGTGGCCCCCACTCGCCGCAACTAGAGAAAGCCCTGCACAGAAATGAAGACCCAACACAGCCATAAATAAAATAAATAAAAATAAAAAAATAAACAGGAGCTGTTGTTAAAAAAAAAAAAAGACTTAGATGAAAATGTTCATGGCTGCTTTTACCACAATAGCCAAAAACTGTAAGTCCAAATGTACATCTGCAGAAAAATAAACAAACTACTGCATAGCCATAAAACAGAGCACTACTCAACAATAATAATGAATGACTTGTTGATTCACTCAGTAACATGGATAACTCTCCCAAATAATGTGCAGAGAGAAAGAAGGACATATACAAACAGTACATGCTGAATGATTGCATTTATGTTAAGTTTTAGAACAGGCAAAACTTACGTACAGTGAGAAGAAAATCAGAATACTATTTGCCTGGGTTAGGACGAAGGGAATGTGACTGGACTGGGACACAACAAAAATTTCTAGGGAGACAGGAATGCCCCACATTATGATAGAGCTGTGGATTGTGGATTACTCAGTTTTATCCATTTTTCAGAACTGTATATCTAATATTTATATATTTTAGTATATGAATTTACCTCAACGAAAAAGAAATTAAAATACTACTACTACCACTACTATTATTACTACTACTGCTGCTGCTACTACTACTACTGATAAAGTGGTGGACAGATAATGAATGACAGCATAGAGAAAATAAGAATGGCGGGTGTGGATAATTGTAGCTAATGGGTCCAAGAGATTTCACTATACTATTCTGTTTACTTTTTGTAAGTTTTAAATTTCCTATAATAAATACTAAAAATAATTTGATACGCAATACAAATAAGTAACATGACAGTGATTGAAAAACGGGGTTATCCAGTAATCATTTAAGACTCGAATTCTTGTATTTTATCTAAAAAAGTAAATCTAATTGCTCATGTATACATACATGTTTTTAACTTAAAAATCAATTAGGGCCCGTCGCTCGCCGGCCGGCGGCCTCGCTCGGCCCTCAGCTCCGTGGCGGCGTCGGAAGGCGGCCCGGGCCCTCGCAGGGCCATGGCGGCGGCCGCGGCGCTGCCGGGCGCGGGTGGGCCTCCCGCGAGCGGCGGCGGCGCCGGGGGCGGCGGGTCCCCGCCGGGCGGCTGGGCAATGGAGCGCCTCGAGGGCCGTGAGTTTGAGTACCTGATGAAGAAGCGCTCGGTGACCATCGGGCGAAACTCGTCGCAGGGCTCGGTGGACGTGAGCCTGGGCTACTCGAGCTTCATCTCGCGGCGCCACCTCGAGATCTTCACGCCCCCAGGCGGCGGCGACGGCGGCGGCCAAGGCGGGGCGGCCCCGGAGCCGTCGGCGCAGGCCGGGCCCGACGCGGGCGGCGACTTCTACCTGCGCTGCCTCGGCAAGAATGGCGTGTGCGTGGACTGCGTATTCCAAAGGCGCGGGAGCCGCCGCTGCAGCTGCGGCGCGTTATGAGTGGGGCCGGGGGGCGGGGGTGCGGCCTGGCCGTCGGGACCTGGACCCCGACCACGACCCCTACCCAGACCCGGACCACCGACTCGCGATCCACCGTGACCCACGACCCCCTACCCCCACCTACGACCAGGAGGACCCAGATCCCGGCCGTGACCAGCCCCCCCGGATCTGATGCCCCCACCTACGGCCCGTGGCCAGGACCCAGCCCCCAGCCAACGATCTCCGCCTGGTCCTAGCCACGAGCAGGACACAGTCAGGACCCAGACCCGGAGGCCCATTCCGACCCCAAGCCCTTGTCCATCCTCCCCACAACCAGGCCCTAGATCCCGACATCTGGCCTTGTTCTTCCTCCACGTGGGCTGCGGTTTTCTGGGGTTCTGGGAGTTCGCATATATTTTTCATAACTAGCATGTAGGTAGTATGGAATAGAAATGTAAAACTCTGGTTGGCGGAACTGCCCAAAACAAAAATCTGTATCTTCTTAACTGATAATGGGTTATCTGTTACTTTCTTTTTGTTCTACATGTTTTCAGTAGTGTATTATTTCAAGCGTGTGTTTTTTAAGCTGCAAGGACTTCTTTTTCTCATTGTTTTTTGTAGCCTAAAAATTGAAAGCTCTTGAAGCATGATGAATTTTTAAATCTGTGCTCTGAACCTTAAAATTTGGGGAAAACTAGATACTTTCAACATACCTTTTTTTAAAAAAGTCACTTAATTATTTAGAAATTATTATAAGGTGTTATAGAGTATAATTAAGTGAGCTTCATGAGGAACTGTCAATCCTGCTACAAAGCAGTTCAGCTTGGTTCTATGGTTTTGTGAAGTTATCATTTAGTCTGCTTGAAAAACAAACTTGCTCTCTAGGAAATGCTAATTATTCCTTAGGGGCTTTCTAGATTATTCCAAGTAGAACCTTTCTCCACAAACTGGAATTTTTGACTGCTTTCAGTTGTTGGAGATGGTGCTTTTCTTTATTCCTTCACTCTTGTAGGTGGCGGCTGTGTTCCTGCTTAGCCTGGAAAGCTGTACCAGCTAGTTCCTTAAACCTTGATGGGAGCATTTCAAGGACAGTTATTTTTCAAACCAGAAAAAAAAAAAAAAAATCAATTGGAACAAATCAATAAGAAAACAACCCAATTAAACAGTAGCAAAAAATTTGAACAGACGCTTCATTAAAATATAGAGATGGCCAATAGGCATATGAAAAGATGCTCAACATTATTAGTCATTAGGGAGATACAAATTAAAACCACAATGAGATGTCAGTACACGCCCATTAAAATAACTAAAATGAAAAAGATTAACAATACCAAGTGCTGACAAGGATTTGGAACTAGTGGGAATGCAAAGTTAAACGTACTTTTCAAACTCCCTAGCAATTTCACTCCTAGATATTGACACATGGAAAATAAAAATATATGCCCACACAAAGACTTGTGAGGGAATGTTCATAGTTTTTATTCATAATAATCAAAAACTGGAAACAACCCAAATATTTATCAACTCAAGAATGGACAGTTTTGGAATATCCATAAAATGAAATGCAATTCAGCAATAAAAAGGGAGAAACTACTGATATTTACATCATGCCTGAACCTCGATAGCATCTTGTTAAGTAAAGGAAGACAAACAATTACACGTCCTCTACTTCCATTCATATGAAATTCTAGGAAAGGGAAAAAGTATAGTGATGGAAAGCAGATCAGTGGCTGCCAGGGTTCAGTGGGTGGGCGGAGACAACTGACTTCAAAGGTACATATGAGAACTTGTTGGGATGAAGGAAATATTTTGTATCCTGACTGTAGTAGCAATACCATAGCTATATTTTTGACAAAAGTCATGAAATCAAACACTTTAAAAGGGCAGCTTTTGCAAATTTTAAGAACAATGTATTGAGAATGTGTTTTTACACACTCAGAATCTATTTTCTGGGGGAAGTATAATTTTCTTTCTAGTACTGTTTCTGGCAAAGTGGCAAGTATGATTATAGAAACTGCAGTAGTATAAAATCCATTAAACATGAAGACACAGAATGGAAACTAGGCTTATACCTTGGCACAGGCACTAAAAAGCTCAAGAAACACTAAGATCTGCTTAGACTCAGTCTTATGACTCAATTAGAGTAAAACGTCTTCCCACTGAAATTATTAATGGGCTGTGGGGCTTTAAATACACAGTTCCCAAATCAGTTCTAAGTAGAGGCCAGCTTCTTATATGATATCCTACTTGCTCACTGTACCTTACATGGTTACAAAGTGCTTCTGCAAGAAGTTGTTTCAGAGTGTTATTTTAGTCTTCTGTCCTCCTTCTGAGTCAGATAGGGAGAAAGAACTCAGTTGTTGATATTTGAATGGGTGAAAATGAGACACAGAAAATAACTTGTCTATATTAAGAGACAAATAGAGCTAAAAAGGCAATCATTTGACTAGTGGTAGTATCAACCTATTCTCAAAGCTTTTTTTTTTTGACAATTGTTTTAAGGATGAGAAATTCGAAGTGTATCTTAATAGCATCTCTGGGAATTCAAAGTGTGAATAATCTTCCTGATACCTTCTTTAAACGGCTAGTTGCCATTTTTGGTTCCAGAGGTCCTAGAATGCAAAGGGGACAATGGGCACTCCTTGTTTTCAGTAGAGTCTCACTTATGGAAAGCTGGCAATTCCAGGTTGCTGACAGTTTCCTAACGATGTTTACAGCCGATTAGGGTGGTTTGGCAGCAGCATAGGGAAGAAATGACAGAGAGGATCTAGGTTACTCCTGCTGCTCAACTCAGTATCAAAAGTCGCTGTTCTTGGGCTCTTTCTCAAAGCTGTGTCCTGGCAACAAGCATTTCTAGAAAGGAGAATATGTGTATGTGTTGCGGGGGGAGCAGGGTAAGCTGTTGAAGGGAGGGAAAGAGACATCAGGGAGACAGCGTCTTCATGTTTCCTATATGGTACTCGGCTGGATACATCAATCATATTTAAATATTAAGTTGGTCTCTAAACCATATATCAGAATTTTGGTGGCAAATCTTTCACTCTACCCTTTTGAATCCCAGTGTTCTCCCCACTGCACCATTCTGCTCCAGCTAAGGCGAGGCGGGTGCTATGTTGAGAGTGGATTGGCGAGGGAAAGGATAAATGAAGGGCAAGAAGACCTCCTGGCTGCTGCAATAAACCAGGGTAAACCAAGCAAGTAGTGATGATGGAGATGTAAAAAAGTTGAAAATACAAAAAAAAAAAAAAAAAAAAAAAAAAAAGGGTCTTGGTGACCTAATCAGGTGTGGGAATTAAGCAGAGAATTCTTGCTTGAGCAACTGGGTAGAGAGCAGCAGCACCCATGGAGCCAGAAAAACATAAAAAATTGCTAGTTGGGTTGAGGTTAGTTGGCGGAGCATAGCCATATAAGAAATGCATATGAAATTCAATAGGAATCTTCAACTGTGGTGCAAATCTTGTGACCCCATTATTTTTTGTTTGCTTGTTTACTATTATTCTATGTGAGTCTCTCTCCAGCCTCACTTCTTTCTATACATTTTCATGCCCACTTGCTTTGCTTCCTTAACCCCTAACAGACTTATACTTAACTTCTTTTAGTTCCTTGAATGTTCCTTTCCCTATCTCAGCTCTGTGACTAGACATATGCTTTGCTTTCTGGAGTGCTTTTCTCCTTCCCTCTAGTCATCTTTCTTTGGGTCACTGCTATTCACCCTTCAGTTTTCCACTTAGCCGTCACTTTCTCCAGAAGCCTTCCTTGCACCATCCGCAACCTTCCCAAGCCCATGTTAGGTAACTCTTTAATGTACTTCTACTTCCTCTATCATAGTGCTTATCACTAGTATTGAAATTGTCTGTCTTCACCTCTACATTATAAGCTCAACTAAAACAGAAGAAATGTTTGCCTTGCTGATAATTAAGCCCAAAGAATCAGAATAAAACTTAAATACACATCAGTAGAATTGAATATTTCTAAAATTATCTAGCAAACATAAAATAAAAACAAATGTACAAAGAGACCCAAATTCTCAACCTTTGTATTCATTATGACCTTTCTTCATTTATATCAACTGATATGTCAATTATAATTTATAAGAATAAATAAGTATATATGTATGACATATATAATATGGGGAGGGACAGAGAGGTAATGAACTAAGAACTAGAAATAAGAGTTCTATATGACATTCTGTGCTTAAAAAGCAAAGTATGGGGCTTCCCTGGTGGCGCAGTGGTTGAGAATCTGCCTGCCAATGCAGGGGACACGGGTTCGAGCCCTGGTCTGGGAAGATCCCACATGCCGCGGAGCAACTGGGCCCGCGAGCCACAATTACTGAGCCTGCGCTTCTGGAGCCTGTGCTCCGCAACAAGAGAGGCCGCGATAGCGAGAGGCCCGCGCACCGCAATGAAGAGTGGCCCCCGCTTGCCACAACTAGAGAAAGCCCTCGCACAGAAACGAAGACCCAACACACCCCAAAATAAATAAATTAAAAAAAAAAAAAAAAAAAAGCAAAGTATGGCTTTATATATGGCATTTAAATACTCTGGGTTTAAATTTTATCATCTGTACAAATGAAAGGTAGGATGAAGAATGTTTTATGTTTCTTCAGATTTAACATTATGTGAATCTATGAAAATAAACAACAAGGAGGAATCTGTCTTATCAATTGTAAATGTTGTAAACAGAGATTTTCAAAAATAAGATAAGAATTGGGGTGATGTACAATAATATGGGAGTAGAAATAAATTTCAAATTTCTGTCAAAAAACAGAAGTACCATGCGTTTTTGTTTTTTTTTTTAAAGACGAACTTTATTCCTGGATTCTTCAACTTTGACTTTGTATATTATAAATATTTTGTAAAGCCTAGCTGTAGACTTGCTCATCAAGATGGTTAAAGCTCACCATAATACATGATAAATCAAGTGCAGCTAGTAAGCACTGGTAAAAAGACTTTCTACTAACATGTAACATTAATGAGGGGCAAGATGGAGGGAGACTGTAGACACAAACAAAGCACTTGGATACATGCAAAGATAAATTACTGATATAATATTACATCATTTCCAAATAAAGGTAAGATATTAAACCAATACCAGGGAAAGTGTAAATCCTTTCATGTGTTCCGGAACCAAATAAGTACTGGTTGGGAGAGACCCTCAGAGATCATTTGAGCCAGCCTCACTAGGGTCTTTGATCTTGAAATACCCCCAGTAAGTGCTGTCCCACTTATTCTTGAATGTCTTTGAGGAGACAATCTCACTGGCAGCAACTCATTCCATCTTTGGGCATCTCTATCTATTCCAGAATGTTTTCTTTTATCATGCTCCCTGAAGCTTCCATTCATTGGTCTTAGTTCTGCCACTGGGATCAAGCAAAACACATCAAATATCTCTTTCACACGACAGCTTCAAATTGCTATTGCAAATCTGGAATGAATTCGCAATTTTGTATTTCTATGCAACATAAAAATATACTATGACAATCAAGACCTTTTTGAACTAGATGTGATAGAAGTTTAATTTCTTTTTTATTCACCAAATTATAGAAATTACAGTTTTGCTTAAATTCTGATTCATGTTTTTAAACTAAAGCTATCCTTTTTAAAAAGTATCGCACCACCTCTTGCCTCTTTTCTGTAGTTTGACATCAGTCATCACAGTGTAATTGCTCTTGTTCTTGCTTCTAGGTATGTGAGAGGTGGGTGGTCAGTTTGTATGACATCTGACATTAAATGCTTGCTGAGTTCCCTCTTTTATAGAAATAGCTTATGTATCACACTGCAATATGCTGCCAGCTAAGGCACACTGGGGAGTAGAGTGGCCATGAGGACAGTGTGAACAGAAGCCACTTCTTCTCTCAGACAAAAGTATGTTGCAAAACAGGGTTAAGAAAATGACAACTATAAAACAATGAATTCTTTGGAATAAGACCAGAGCTAATTTTGTAACTTGGCCTAGAAAGTTACCATCTATATAACCTTCATTAAATGAGTTAATTTCACTCAGCCCTAGGGTCTTCATCTATAAAATGGGAATAATACTGACTTTGCAGGCCTCTTGTGATAATTAAATGAGGCACTTTCACACACTTCATCTAGTAAAATGCCTGGCTTGCTTCTCCTGTTTCCAAGCTAGTGTAGTTAGAAACTTTCTCTCTTAGCTCTTGATGGCTTCTCCAGGCCTCCACACCCTCCCACACAACAGTGCTGCTCAGGACACCCTCCAGCCCTATATTCAGGCCAGGTAGCATTTTCTGCTCTGAGCTCTTACCTCCTCCAACTGGATGCTTCCAAAATGAGAGCTCCTCAGCAGTGGTGAAAGCATCAGGACTGAACTGAGCTGCCTTATTCTCATTCCTCAGAGTAATAAAGACGCCGGCAATGCACAGACTGATGAGGAATTGAATGTCTCCATGACCCAGTAACTGAGGCTGCTTGGCCCCTGAAGGTCCTCTTGGTGGTCTTCTTCAGATGGCTTTGGTTGAGGGAAGCCTGCTGCTATTGCCCAGTGAACCAATGGGAAGGAAACATGTACAGAATACTGATCATGTGTCAAGAACTGTGCCGGGTCTGTGCCTCAGAAACACTCATTGAGATATCCATGCATTCTTCATTTATTCATCAAAATCTATTGCAAGCCACCTCTGAGCCAAGTTGTGTGTGACAGTCTCAGAGAAGAAGTACAGTGAAATGTGTAAAACAGAGAAATTGCACAGAGAAAGGAACTCTTAGTCTCTGGGGTTGTAAGATCCTGGAAGAAATGACATAGGAACTGAGGTTTGAAAGAGAACAGGCTTTAGAGGGAAGAATAGTTCAGGCATGGGAGACACACATATGAAAATACAGGAGGCCTGACCAAACTTAGCTTGTTGTGGAAATATCCATATGTTGACATTATAGAAGCTTGACATGCAAAAGAGGATTGTGAAAATAGCTTAAGCTAGAAAGAGGGTGTTGTGTACAATAAGACCAAAGACATAGAATTTAAAGCTATGTTGCTTACCAAGGTAGGAAGGAGGGAAATCTCACCAGCTCATGGCTGGGCTGCAACCACTTTTCAATTCCTTTGCACATCAAAATCACAGACTTTCTGGTCAAAAGTACAAACTTCCAGTTATAAGCTAAATAAGTACTGGGGATGTGATGTACAGCATGGTGACTATAGTTAACACTGCTGTACGGTACATATGAAAGTTGTTAGGAGAGTAAACCCTAAGAGCTCTCATCACAAGGAGAAAAAAACCTTTTTGTTCTTTTTTGTGCTTTTTCTTTTTATTGTATCTATATGGATATTAACTAAATTTAATGTAGTAATCATTTCACAATACATATAACTCAAAACATTATGCTGTATGCCTTAAACTTATACAGTGCTGTATGTCAATTATATCTCAATAAGAATGTAGAAAATTAATCACAGAGTTTCTTTTGTATAAGGATACAACATAAGATCCTTTGAGAATTGAATTTTGTCAGCAGTGGAGTAGAAATTTGAGGATACATAGGTGATGCAAGTATAACATGATGCGGGTGTAGGGAGATTCTTGGGAAAAGTTGGGGAGAGAAATCTTAATGAAAGCTCACCTCAGAAGGTTATCTGTGAAGGGTAGTGACAATTTAGACGTGAAAGGGGCACAGGGCTTGTGTGGTAAACATTAAGGTATTTTTATTTTGCTGAGACCATATACTCTTCTAAATAACAGGAAGTTATATAAGATGAAGTTCTGTTTAATATAGGAGAGTTGACTTTTTTCATCAGGAATCTGGACTTGTGTGTTCTATACATGGATGTAGAACATGAGGAGAAACTGGATACATTTTCGGAGAGTTTTCCAGGGAAGCAGGGCATTAAAAGGAGGAAACGAAAGTTGTTAGCCCTTTTTTTTTCCTTTTTATATAGGAGATAATCCAGGATGGAATAAACCTGTGGGTAGAGAGTGAGAAATTAAAACTGCAGAGGAAGACAGATTGATCACCATAGAACTTTCATCAGTTTGAACAATTACACTATTTTTAACAGCGGATTGATTTTAATCAAGTCTACCTCATGTGTTTGAACACTTATACCTATGGTCTGAAGGTGTAGGATTTGAGTTTCTACTCCTGCACCCCCCTCACTCTCTCCCTGAACCTCCCTTTAGGGCTTTAACACTCCAACTTAACCTGATAACTGTCAGGAATGTTTGTGGCCCTGGCTGCAGCTTGAGTTTTAGGTATGTGACCCTCTAGTGAAAGTAAGAATTATGGAAAAAAGCAGGAAAGCTGACCAGAACCAGAGCACTTGGGCAGATACTCTGACTTCTGATGACATTTCTGGCCACAGAGTCATTTCACTAATGCCTGAAATCTAGATGGTGAGGCAGGGCAAGGGGCCTGGGGCTTGGAGAGAAGCAGGTAAGAAAAGGGATTTCCTTGGGGAGATTGCTCAGAGGTAGGTCTAGAAAATGTACCGTTCAAAGGGAAAACAGTAGCTACTTTTCTTTTCCTCCCTCCCTCCCTTCCTTTTAAAATTACTAATGCCTTTATAACAGTTTCAGGTATTCAGAAAAGAATCTAAGCTTTTCTAATTTATTTTGCACTTCTTGGGATTCATTTCCTCCTCCACACTCTGTCCTCCTGTATTTTCTTCCTATTTAATATTAATGTGATTCCCATCTTGTTTCTCTTCCACTCAGCCTACTTTCTTTTTCAGCTTCAGTGATGAGTCTCTGGCACTCAGGTTAATTTTCCCTTTATTTTAATCATTTCTACTTTCTCACTTTGACCTTTCCTTCATTTCTAATCGACACCCCCAGACTGCTGTGAGAAAATTAAGTCACCTCCACCCATTTCAGAGGACCAAAGTGTGCACTGCTCAGTCACAAATTCTCCATCTCATTTCCTTCCATAACGGAGGCCCATCGAGATTAGTCAAAAGGAGCAAGAAATGGGTGACGTATTTGTCCGTGGCAGCTAAAAATTTAGCAAACAACAGCAGCACATTTGCCTCATTTCCTAAGAGTATGAGGTGTTCCACAGAAGTGATTTTTAAAGATAACAGAAATTTACTGTTTCTCAAGCTCCAATATTTAAAAAACTTTTTGTTGGAATCTTTATGAAGACTGATTATTCTATAATGCATTTGCTAAATACCAGCCTCAGTGCATGAAGTCACTAGAAAAGAGAGGCAGTGTGGTGAACACACTGGCTACCTGTTATTTTCTTAGCTCTGACAACCTCTTCAGGTGAAGCTGTGCAGCTTTGGGCAGTTACTTAACTTCTCTGACACTAAGTGGTTTCTTCTGAAGTAAATTAGGTCTCTGCTCCCATGAAGTTAGCAGTGCTAGAGAGATCTTACTGTTCTTTAACGTTCATAGTGTCATAACATGATTATTTTAAGTGTGGAGGCTTTGTTTTATTCAACTTACCTAGCATCAAAGAAACAGGTTTTAGGGCTTGTGTGTCTTCAGTGTTCGTTCTGGATTTGCCCTTTATTTGAGTGTTAAAGTATACAGAGTGTGGTGCTATATGTCCAGATTGCAGGGAATTAGGATTCCCTTCTCATTTACCAGTATCTTTTTCAGCAGGCAAATGTTTTATTTTCCTATTAGTCTATCCCAACATTTTACTGCATCTAGAGATTTATAGAGGGTGCAAGTTTGGGGGTCTATAAAGGCTAGAAATGGAGGCCCACTCTTCACTTATGCAACACTGCTGCGTTCACAGACTTGTACAGTCAGTATTTTTGTGCCCTGGAAAACCAGGTTGGATGACAGCACCTGGAGAACACTCATGTCTTTCATTTTAGTTTCATTTCCTGGTGTCACGGCAGAGGAGGGCATGTTCCCTTTGCTGCTGGCAGGTGTTGTTAGCCATCTTCAACTGTATTTTCCTTGTAATTTACTTCTTCTGTTCTTCTTGAAGTAAATGTCACTCATGGTTTCTTGTAGCTCCCATTGGTCTAAAGTGTATAAAATCCAAGCCTGAGTCTTGAATTGCTGACCCATCTGAGGTTATTGCAGCAAGAGTTCAAGAAGACTATGACATAGAACTGGGGACAAAACTTGGGAATAACCTTGAACAAGTCCATTAACCTATTTTGGCCTCAGCTTCTTTATTGGTACAATGCACATGTTAACCAATATCATCCCTTCATCTGTGACACTCGAAGACTCTAGTTCTTGATGTTGCCACTAGTGGTTAGTTTCTGCATTTCTCTGTGAGTTGTTTAGAGATTTTCTTTACATATATACTTAATTATTGGCCTGGGCCATTGATTACCATTTCATGTATATATCTAGATATTGGATTTAAAAATATGAATGGATCATTATAAGCCCATGTAATTCAATATCAGATGGTGTTGCATTAAGGAAAACAGTCTAGCTTCCAAATTTAGAAGTAACTCATATTTTCTTGAAAGCCTCAAGACTAAGAGATTCTCCAAACAAATAGTTCATGAAATATTTCTTAACATCCCTTGTCCTCTCTTCAATTCTTTATCTTCATAAAACTCTTTGGAGACTCTCCCTCCCCAAAATGCAGAAGACCTTATAACTCCTCACTTTCTTCTTCCTCCCATCATTTCCCCTTACTTATTTCCTGTTTTACACAGGTTTCTCCTGACATTTTTTTTTATCCTTGTTCTCATGCTCTGTCCCCATCCAGTTCTTGAGCAAAGGGTAAAAGGCAGGGAGGCCAAAAGTGAATGTTCACTTTATTGCCACATTCATCTCTAACTGATGCTCTTTTGCAAATAACTGAAAAAGCAGGAAGTCATGGTGAGAAATGTGACAAAAGTACAGCTTAGTTCCTCACCTGTAGTCTGGGAGAGACAAAGGGGAAACAAAAGAATTAACTTCCCAGTAGTAACCCCTTCTTTTCTCCATACTGAGTCCATCAAAATGCAGGGGGTCATACATCTTTGGAATAACAAGCTAGGCACACTGCCCATTACTTCTCCTCACAAATATTAGAAAACTATGGGACCTTCATGGGCTAATTCTAAAATAATGGAATATTTTAAATGCCTAATTCAGGCAATAATTGCCCTAAAGAGCCCATTCTAAGACAAATATTTATGAGGTAGATAACTCTAGACAGACAAACCAATCTTTCCCTTCATTTATTTAAATTCCAACTTTCTTGAGAGGGTCTTGAGTTGCTCTGTTTCTGATCAAGTTTATCCCTATCCAGTCTGGGTGTTCACTAATGGGTGTATATTATTATCTGTTTAATCCTTCAAATAGAAGGCATCCTGTATCATTTAGGAACCATTTGGCTACTAACACTAAATAATGAAGGCTGTTTCTACATGCAAAATGTCTCCAGGGATGCTGCTGATTGCATTGTTTTGGGGACTTGACTTACGACATCAGAGCTGGCTGGCATCTCTGTGATTAATCTGGCTATCTCTTATTGTTTCACATCACGAACACAAGATGGCTCTTGTAGTGTTAGTTTAATGTCCGCATTCAAGCAGAAAGAAGGGGAAGGGGAAAAGGGTTTTAAGTCAGGAATTTTGTCCCTTTAGTTAGGAAAGCATAAGCAAAAGTTTTCCCCAAACACCGCCCCACCTCTAGTTCAGCAGACATGTCACTGAATAGAACTGGATCCCATGGCCATCCCTCACTGTAATGGAGGCTCAAAAGGATGAGAAGAGGATTGATTCATGAGCCACTGTCTGAGGCTGTGAATATTATTTCTCTGAACAGATTAGGTTGCTTTTCTCAAGGATAATATGGGAATGGCTCTGGAGAAGCCAATCCCCACTGAATCTGCTATACCTCTCAAGGACGTAGAGAATCATCTTTGAAAGAAATTTTCTTAAACAGATAAGGGTTATTAAGTTTTCGTAGAGATTTACCAGTAAGTGTTGATGAAATAGTCTCTTCGATGTATGGGAACAGGAAGGAAAAAGAGGGAGGGAATGAGAAAGCAAGAGTATCTGTGGAGAAGGCAATGGAACTGAGACTTTTTCTGGTGGATCCAGAGTTCAAATTTATATCTCTCTGTAGAGTTTATCATCCACGCTACTTTGTATTTTACTGCTGTGAAACTATTCATCCATTCTACTTTGCTGCTTCTATTAGTAAGTATTATATTTTAATTTAAATGCCTTAGCATCAACACCACTGAGAGGGTTACAGAGTGACTGCTGGTATATCCGCTTCCTTCACTTTTATAAAGATAAGTGAAAAACTGAATGTATAATTCTCTGAGAACTCAGAGGTCACAGTGGTGAGTATTTTGATGAGGAACAAAAAACTATGGTCACCATTTGGATGTGGGAAAATTTTTCTCTCTTGGGGGAAGTAGATTTTCTAGAATACTGAGAAATTAGAGGTAGAGGTATATTCAGAAACACTTGGACACTGAATCTGCTTTCGCACCTTAGCTGTCATGTGGCCTCACTGCCTTTGAGTTTATTTGGAGAACTGCAAGAGCCTAATATTTTAAAACATTCCTTTAAATTGTAGTGAATAAATTAAGTGTAATTTCTTCTAGATGGAGATGTAAGCCTCAAATATAGAAGACATTGGTGTAGCAAGAATAGAGTTTTTCACCTTTGGTAAGACCCTAACTTTGTGTGGGCAACGCCACTGCAGCTTCATGCCCACACTGGGAACTCTGAAACTGAGGAAAGCTCTGCTAAAATATGTCATTTTTGTTCCAGCCCCATGCGTCATTTCACTTCCATTAAAACATTTTACCTGTGAAGAATTAAATGGTGAAGTAAGTCTAATCTTAGGGTTATCTGTGTGTGTGGTTCTTTCTCACTTTCTAGTCTCCAAAAATGCAGGTTCCGCAAGTAAGCTCAATGACATGGAAGACTGTAGTCCTCTTCTCTCTTCCCAGTGCTAGTTTCCAAGTCACACTATTACAAGGTTGTTTGGGGGAAGGACTACTCTAATAACGAGCAAGTCGTACCACTGGCAGGACACCAGAAAGCCTCCTCATTGACTAAAATGATCTATTATGCCAGTCTCAGTGGGTACATGAAATGAGTCCCAAGGAAAGACAAAAAGTGAGAAAATTTAGGAGGTACCTGCTATAGAACTGATGGCATAGTTACTCATAATCACCCACCAAAATCCTAATAAGAATTTATATGCCTGCTTTCCTTGTTGGAATCTGTTTGGAAAACACTGAATCAAGTACTTGTCTGCAAAGATATAGTCCTGAAGCCCAAAAGGCTGGCCTGCATAGACAAGCTGCAGAAGTGATTTCTGGGATCCTAGGCTGCAGCGTGAGTGGGTTATATATGAAGAGAATGGTTACTGAATCCCAGCAAAGAAACCCTGTCTATCCAGCGTGGTTTCCTACAGCTAAGCAAAGGAGCAGCCTGTCTCTATATAAATGGCTTTAGCACAACATAGCTGTGAATTTGGAGCAGAAATAACTAGGAAGAATCTAAAAAATGTGGGCTTTAACCAAGAGATGCCAAAAGCCTGCAGGAATAACACAAGAACAGGAGCCTAACCAAGCAGAAAGCAACAATCTTTATTATAAAGCAGAGAGCAACAGCAAATTGAAAGGCATGAGCTATATCAACCAGTTATAGATACAGCAGGAAGGGAAGCCATACAGAAGGATGCCATGTGGAAAATGTTCTGTGAGCTTCTTAAAGAAACACAGAGCAGAGAGCATGGTGCAGAACTAACATCCCACAGGCTAATTCTTACTGTCACGTTATAATGCCTTGATTTGCTGTGATTGTCAAAGACATGAGAGTTGCTGGAGTTCATCCCCACTCCCACACTTCAAATACAGCTATCCTAGTAACTGCACTGACAGCAAATACAGCTGAGGTGATTACTGCCATGCCCTGAGTCCACCACACTAGGAGAAATCTCTGCCACCCAGTTACTGGGGGTCTGAAGCTTTGCCATTGAATACGGTGGCTTCAGATGTCCTTTGATTCTTCTTCTGCAAAAGAATATGCTTAAGCACAAGCAAGCATAGGGTATTTGGGAAAGGACAGGGGCACCAAATAAAACCTCTATTACCTCATAATTTTGCATGTGGCCAGTGTTATAGTTATGGAGAAGAGCAAAACAGGTTATTTGGGTACAGCTAAACATTTTATCTCAGTATCAAGAACAAAACAAAAATCTGAGACATCAGGCTAGTGAGTAGCTGTGCTTTCCTAAAAAATGGTGTATGTTATAGACTGAATGTTTGTGTCCCCTTCAAATTCATCTGTTGAAAGCCAATGCCATCCCCCCGCCCCCCACCTCCAGGGATGATATTAGGAGGTGGGGCCTTTGGGAGGTGATTCAAATTAGATGATGTCATGAAGGTGGAGCTCTCATGAATGGGATTAGTGCCTTTACATGAGTTACCAGAGAGCTTGCTTTCTCTCTCTGCTCTTCATATTATGAGTTTACAAGGAGAAGTCGGCAGTCTGCAACCAAGAAGAGGTTTCTCACTAGAACCTGACCATGTTGGCACCCTGATCTAGGACTTCTAGCCTCTGGAACTGTGAGAAATACATTGCTGTTGTTTATAAATACCTGGGTGCTTTTATCTTGGGCTTTTACAAAACATTAAAAAAAACTGTTGACAGAAGAGAGAGAGGCTTGCAAGATGGCAGAGCAGGAGGATGTGGAGCTCACCTCCCCCCCCATGAGCACATCAAAAATACATCTACATGTGCAGCAATTCTCACTGAAAACAGACTTGAGACTGGCAGAAAGACTTATACAACAAGGGTATGAGATAGAGCTACAAAAAATCAGGCAGAAAGGGTGGAGAAGTGATTAGGTTGGGGCCAATGCCCCTGGGAGGTGACACAAAAGTGGAGGGAAATATCATGGCTTTGAGATCCTCCCTGGGTAGTAAGTGGCATGAACCACATAGTGGGCACCTGAGCCATGGGGTCCAACACTGGGAGAATAAGTCCCCTCAGCTGGTTGAAAACCAGTGGGACTGAAAGCAAGGCTGTAAGAAATCTAGACTCTGCTTGTGAAGAGCACACACATGCTTGCTTACTACTGAAACAAGGCAGAGGAAGCAGACTGAAACTGTCCAGGTCTCAGGCCAGTTTCCCGGACTGCCCCAGTGCATGCCCCAGCCTGAGCAGAGTGCTCCTTCTTCTCCTCTTGCTCTGCCACACAGCTCCACATTGGGGTGAGGGGTGCTGCAGCCAACGGGAGTTCATAGTTGTTGAGGGATGGAGCCAGCATTTGAATATGTCTAGGGCAGCCATTGCTGGCACTGAAGGAGGCAGTGAATCAGAAGCAGTCCAGGACTTTAACTGGTGTGACTTCACCACACTAGGGTGAAGGCTGGTGTGCCAATGAGAGTGCCCAGTTGTGGAGGATGGAGCCATACTGGACCTGGCACAACATCCAAATGGGACAAATTGGCCATTACTGGTGTTCATGGAGGTGACAGATGGAGAAAAGTCTGGAGCTCTGACTGGTGTGACAAGACTGCACAGTATGCATCCTGACCCATACAAGGTGCCCACTCCAGCCCATCTTGCTCCAGCACTGCTCCCTTCTAGGACAAAGATGCCATTGCTAGTAGGGGGGAGAGTGCACATCTAGAGGGAACAGAACCAGTTTGGACCCAACCCTCAGGGATTCTGGTCCAGCAACTTGGGACCCGCCCTTGACCCCAATAAGATAATGCCAGCCACTGAGGATAAGAGAAACCTTAGCTCATACCTGGTTCTGGCTCTTATCCCTTCATCTACAGCCCTAACTCACACCAAGGAAAAGCCAGCACACCCTGGGGGAAGACATGACCCATGCTCACTTCAGATCCTACTTTCTCACCAAAGACACCAAGCACATGTTGACTGTATAGGGATGCACCCACACAAGGACACACCATTAAGACTGGGATAGGCAACTGTTTCACCAAATTTCGTAGAGTCAGAGAAAGTTAATAAGCAAAATGAGAAGACAAAGAAATTTATTTCAAATAAAAAAACTAGAGAAAACACCTGAAAAAAATAACTAATGAAAGAGAAATAAATGATATATCAGATAAAGAGCTCAAAGCATTGGTAATGAGGATGCTAACTGCATTAGGGAAAAGAATAGGTGAACACAGTGAAATTTTACCAAGAAACTGGAAAATATAAAAAAGAACTAGTCAGAATACAGACTACAATAAGTGAAATAAAAACCACACTAGACGGAATTAACCACAAACTTGGTGATACAGAAAAATGCATAAGTGATCTGGAAAATAGAAAAATGAAAATCACTCAATCAGAACATCAAAAAGAAAAAAATATTTGAAATGAGAATAGTTTAAAGGACCTCTCTGACAACATCAAAACTACCAACATTCATATTACAAGGGACTCAGAAGGAGAAGAGAAAGAAGAGGGTTGAAAATTTATTTGATGAAATTATGGTTGAAAACTCCCCAAACCTGAAGAAGGAAACAGATATCCAGGTACAGGAAGCACAGAAGGTCCCAAAGAAGATGAAACTAACAGACCCACACCAAGACATATCATAATTAAAATGGCAAAAGTTAAAGATAAAGAGAATTCTAAAGGTAGCAAGAGACAGAGTCATATACAAGGGAACACCCATAAGGCTATCAGCTGATTTTTCTGCAGAAACTTTGCAGGTCAGAAGGAAATGGCATGATATATTTAAAGTGCTAAAAGGGAAAAATCTGCAACTTATGATACTCTACCCAGCAAGATTATCATTTAGAATTGAAAGAGAGAAAAATAACTTCTCAGAGGAGCAAAAACTGAAAGAGTTGATCAATACTAAACCTACTGTAAAAGAAATGGTAAGAGGTCTTCTCTAAATGGAAAAGAAAAGACTACAACAAGAAGTAAGAATCTATAAGAAAGGAAAAAATCCCACTATTAAAAGTGAATATATAGTGAAGGCTGTGGATCAACCACTGAAATAGGGTAATACAAAGATTAAAAGACAAAAAAAAATTGTAAAATTAACTATAACTGAAATAAACAGTGAAGAGATAAACACAAAGATGCAAACTATGACATCAAAAACACAAAACATGGGGGAGGGGAGAAAAAAATGTAGATCTCTTAGAATGTGTTTGAATTTAAATGAGTACCAGTTTAAAACAAGTAGATATAGGTCAACATATAAGAATCCCATAGTAACCACATATCAAAAACCTACAATAGACACACAGAAACTAAAGAGAAAGGAACACAAGCATATCACTAAAAAAAAATCATCAAACTGCAAGGGAAGAAACTAAAAGAAGAAGAAAAGAACAGAGAACTACAAAAACACCCAGAAAACAAGTAAGAAAATGGCAATAAATATATAACTATCAATAATCACTTTAAATGTCAGTAAAATAATTGTTCTAATCAAAAGACATAGGGTGGCTGAATGGATAAAAAAAAAAAGACCCATCTATATGCTATAAGAGACAAGAAACTCATGTCAGAGCTAAAGACACACACAGACTGAAAGTGAGAGGATAGAAAATGATTATTTCATGCAAATGGAAATGACAAGAAAGCTAGGGTAGCAAAACTCCTATCAGACAAAGTAGACTTTAAAACAAAGTATATAACAAAAGACAAAAAAGTGTATAGCAAAAGACAATAGATCATTATATAATGATAATGGGATCAATACAAGAAGGGGACATAACACTGGTTAATATATGCACCTAATATAGGAGCACATAAATATATAAGGCAAATATTAACAGACATAAAGGGAGAAATTGACAATAATACAATAATAGTAGGGGACTGTAACATTCCACTTACATCAATGAACAGATCATCCAGACAGAAAATCCATAAGGAAACGGTAATCTTAAATGACACAGTAGACCAAGTGGACTTAATAGACATCTATAGGACATTCCATCCAGAAGTAACAGAATACACATTCTTTTCAAGGGCACATGGAATTTTCTCCAGGATAGTTCACATTCTAGGCCCCAAAACAAGTCCCAACAAATTTAAGAAGATGTAAATTATACCAAGCATTTTTTTCTGACTACAAGTGTATGAAACTAGAAATCAATTACAGAAAGAAATGTGAAAAATACAAACAACAAACATGTGAAGAATAAACAATATGCTACTAATGAAGAAATCTAATAGGAAATCAGAAAATACCTTAAGAAAAATGAAAATAAAAACACAACTTTCCAAAATCTATGGGATGCAACAAAAGCAGTTCTAAGAGTGAAGTTTACAGCAATACAGGTCTACCTCAATAAACCAGAAAAATGTCAAATAAAAAACCTACCACCTAAAGGAATTAGGAATGGAAGAACAAAGTCCATAGTCAGCAAAAGGAAGGAAATAACAAAAATTAGAGAGAAAACAAACAAATGAGAGAACAACAACAAAAAAATAGATAAGCTCAATGAAACCAATAACTGATTTTTTGAAAAGATAAACAAAATTGATAAGCCCTTAGCTAGGCAAAAAAGAGAAAGGACCCAAATAAACAAAGTAAGAAATGAAAGAGAAGAAATAACAATCAATATAACAGAATTTTTTTTTAAAAAAGGGAATACTACGAACAGTTATATGCCAACAAATTAGGCAACCTAGAAGAAATGGATAAATTTCTAGAAACATGCAATCTTCCAAGCCTGAAACACAAATAAATAGACAATCTGAACAGACCAATCACAATAGTGAAATTGAATTCGTAATAAAAAAATCTCCCAGGAAATAAAAATCCAGAATTGGACTGAGAATGAGAAATGAGAATACACAATACAATATTGCGTATGTTGTAGGTATACAGAATCATTTTCAGTTATACATATACATATATCTATGCGTGTTCAGCTTCTTTTCCCATATGGGTTATTAGAGAGTGTTGATAGCCCTTCTTGGTATACATAGATCCTTGTTGAATATCTGTTTTATATGAAATAGTTTGTATTTGTTAATCCCATTCTCCTAATTTATCCATTGACCACTTCAGTCCTGTTTGGTAACCATATGTTTGTTTTCTAAGTCCCTTAGTCTGTTTATGTGTTCTCCATTTGTTGAATAGTGTGTATTTTTAGATTCCAACTATAAGTGATATCATATCATACTAGTCTTTCTGACTCTGACTTTATTTAGTATGATTATCTCTAGGTTTATCTGTGTTCCTGCAAATGGCATTATTTCCTTCATTTACATGACTGAATCACATTCCATTCCTTACAGGTATCACTTCTTCTTTATCTGTTCATCTGGTCATGGACATTTTGTTGGCCTCTATGTCTTGGCTCTTGTAAATGGTGCTGCTGTGCACACTTGGGTGCATGTGTCTTTTCGAATTCTGGGTTTCTCCACATATACTCTTGGGGTAGTAATGCCAGATCATATGGTAGCTCTATTTTTAGCTTTTAAAGCCACTTCCATAATGTACTCTATAGTGGTTGTTACCATTTACATCCCACCATCACCATAAAAGGGTTTCCATTTTTCCATACCCTCTAGACCATTTATTCATTGTCAATTTTTGATGATGGTTATTCACACCAGTGCCAGGTGATCCCTCATTGTAGTTTTGATTTGCATTGCAAAGAAAAGGAAAACAAAACAAAAAAATCCTGTTTAAAATTGCATCAAAAAGAAAAAAAATACCTAGGAATAAACTTAACCAAGGAGGTAAAAGACCTATACTCTGAAAACTATAAAATATTGATGAAAGTATTAAAGTCGATACAAATAAATAGAAAGATATCCTGTGTTCTTAGATTGGAAGAATTGATATCATTAAAATGTCCATACTACCCAAAACAATCTACAGATTTAATGCAATCCCTATCAAAATACCCATGACATTTTCACAGAGCCAGAAAACCAGAAAAAATAATGCTAAAATTTATATAGAACCACAAAAAGAAACAAACAGACAAACCCCAGAATTGTCAAAGCAAACTTGAAAAAACAAAAGCAAAGAAACAAAGCTGACTTCAGACTATATGCCAAAGCTACAGTATCAAAACAATATAGTACTTGAACTAAAAACAGATACGAAGATCAACGGAACAGAATAGAGAGCCCAGAAATAAATTCAGGCACCTATGGTCAATTAATCTATGGCAAAAGAGGCAAGAATATACAATGGAGAAAAGACAGTTTCTTCAGTAAGTGGCGCATGGAAAACTGGACAGCTACATATAAAAGAATGAAATTAAAACATTTTCTTACAGCATATACAAAAATAAACTCCAAATGGATTAAAGACCTAAATGTAAGACCACAAACCTAGAAAAAACTTAGGCAGAATACTCTTTGACATAAATCGTAGCAATATATTTTGGACCTGTCCCCTACAGCAAAGGAAACAGAAGCAAAAACTAACAAATGGAACCTAATTAAAGTTAAAAACTTTTGCACAGCAAAGGAAACCATTGACAAAACGAAAAGACAACCTACTAAATGGGAGAAGATATTTACAAATGATATGACCAATAAGTGGTTAATATCCAAAATATATAAATAACTTATACAACTCAATATCAAAAAAATAAACAACCTAATTAAAAATTGGGCAGACGACCTGAAGAGACAAAGAAGATATATAGATGGTCAACAGACACATGAAAAGATACTCAACATCTCTATTCATCAGAGAAATGTAAATCAAAACCAAAATAAGGTATCACCTCACACCTGTCACAACGTCTATCATCAAGAAGTCTACAAATAACAAATGTTGGAGAGGATGTTGGGAAAAGGAACCCTAGTATTGGATTGGCCAAGAGGTTCATTTGGTTTTTTCCATAAGATGGCTCTAGTATCGCTTAGGTGTCTTTAACTTCATTCAAAACAATTTTTGCTAGACTGTATTGTGACAGCTGTCACTATCAGTATGCATTAAAAAAAAAAACTTACCAAAACTGGTGAATTTTTGTGTAGCCATTTTAATATTGAAGATGGAGGAAAAAAGTAACATTTTCGGCATATTATGCTTTATTATTTCAAGAAAGGTAAAAATGCAACTGAAATGCAAAAACAGATTTGTGCAGTGTATGGAGAAGGTGCTGTGACTGATCAAACTTGTCAAAAGTGGTTTGCGAAGTTTAGTGCTGGAGATTTCTCACTGGGCAATGCACCACAGTCGCGGTAGACCAGTTGAAGTTGATAGCAATCAAACTGAGACACTAATTGAGAACAATCAATGTTATGCCATGCGGGAGATAGCCGACATATCCAAATCAAGTGTTAAAAATCATTTGCACCAGCTTGGTTATATTAATTGCTTTGATGTTTAAAAATGAAACCTGTATATATATAACCTGAAATGAAATTCTGCCAATTGCAAAAACATGGATAGACCTACAGTGTAATATGCTCAGTGAAATAGATCTGACAGAGAAAGACAAATACCAAATGTTATCACTTTTATGTGTAATATAAAAAATAAAACAAACAAAAATATAACAGAACAGAAACAGACTCACATATATAGAGAACAAACTAGTGGTTGCCAGTCAGAAAAGGGAAAGGGGGAGGGGCAAGATAAGGTAGGGTATTAAGAGGCACAATCTACTCTGTATAAAATAAACTACACAGACATATTGTACAGCACAAGAACTATAGCCAATATTTTACAGTATCTTTAAAGGGAGTATAATCTATAAAATATTGAATCACTATGTTGTACACTTGAAACTAATGTAATATTGTAAATAAGTTATACTTCAGTAATAAATAAATGAACAAATAAATAAAATAAAACATTGTTAACATGCATTAACCCTTCACACTAGAGTGTATATTTAGTATACATAATTTTTACATAAAGTCAACTTAAGCATAAATATATTCAGCAAGCTACAGGGATCACACAGATAGCTCTACTGTTTGAAACAGAACCTTAAAATAATAATAATAAACATTCTTTAGATGTTTTCTTTGTGCCACACGTTGTCACATTTAGTCTTTCTAGGCTCCGAGCTTCAAGGTAGGTATTATAAGTTTTCTTTAACAAGTGAGGAAATTGAGGCTTTAAGAGATTATTGTGCTATATCATAAGGCTAATAAATGGAGGATCCAAGATTTGAACTTCAACTGAATTTAAAAATTCAATGCTTTTAATTGCTATTTAATGATTCCTCAGAGGACATTGGGGAACCCCTTATTCTGGAGGGGTTACACAATCTCCCTGAGGTCCACAAAGCTTCCTGCTTATCAGGGGACATCTGGGTGCAAAACCTGTCAAAATAATCACAGATGTTCTTAAGTTCTTTTTTGCAAAAACTGTTTAAAGTCACACTTTAATTTCAGAGTCTTCTCCTTCAACTATCACTAACTCAGTTATGTTTCTTACTCAGCTTCTAAATGCTACTATATATAACAAAGGAAAAAAATGGATTTTTAGAAAAAATATGATTCCTTTCATATTTCATTTAAATTGGAATGCTCCCTGCAAATATTGTTGTGGTATCATAGAAAGATATTTTACTTTTGTTCTCAGGTCCTGTCACAGAGCTCCTAAAACCCTTGGGATTTCCTGAATAACACGGGTGATAGAATCATCTTTGTTCTAGTGAGGTGATTCTTGGCAGCACCCAGATACCTTCAGGCTGGTCACCATCAAGACCAAACCTTGATTAGAAGTTTGGAACTTTCAACCCCATCCCCCAACTCTGGGGAAGAGAGAGGGCTGGAGATTGAGTTAATCAGCAATGGGCAATGACTTAACCAATCATGCCTACATATTGAAACCTCCATAAAAACCTCTACACAATGGGGTTTAGAGAGTTTCTGGGTTGGTGAACACATGGGGGTGCTGGGAGGGTGGTGTGCCTGGAGAAAGCATGGACTCTCTTCTCCCCTTCCCCCATACCTTACCCTATGTAGCTCTTCTATTTGGCTATTTCTGAGTTGTATTCTTCAAACACGTTGTATCCTTTAAACAATAAATGAGTAAACACAAGCAAAGTGTTTTTCTGATTTCTGTGAGTTGTTCTAGGAAATTATCAAACCTGAGGGAGAACTGAAGTACCCCAAATTTGTATTAAACCAAGCAGAAATGTGGATAGCCTGGGCAGCCCATTGCGGCTGGCATTTGAGGTGAGGTTATTAGTCTCGTGGGACTGAGGCATTAACTTGTAGGGTCTGGGTAGTTAGTGACAGAATTGAATTGAGTTGTAGGACACCTAGTTGGTGTCAGAGAACTGGAGAAGTGGTGTTGGAAAAGACATCATGTATTTGGTGTCAGAAAAGGAAAAAATACACATTTGGTGTCAGAAGTTTTGTGAGTAAAGAGTCCACCTGTTCACCTAGGAACACTTTATGTTTTCAGCTTTGTGGGACTCATCATATTCCTGGTTGAGGTACTACAGTCATTAACTAGGTGGAAGGGAAAACACAGCCCTTGTACTAAGATGTGCTCTTCTTCCTGGTATTTCCAATGGTGTCGCTACAGCAGCTTACGGTAAGAGGTGGGTGTTTTACTCTTTCTTGCCCATTCTCTGTTATATAAGGGGGGGACCCAGGTTTTTTGGAGCCTGAAGCTCATACAATTTGATGAGCCCTCTTTAGGAAATGTAATACAAAAACATCTTACAGTTGCACAACAAGAACACACTGGGAAGTCTCCTCCCAGGTCTTAGGAAGAGGCCCGTGTGGAGGAGGAGCCAGGAAGCTTAAACTTCAATAGCTTCATGGTGTAGGCAACCTCAACTTCCCTTGGATAATGTTGATCTTCTGCAGTGATACAGCAAAGAGAACATGGTACAGGCATAACATCTGTTTCAGGACCAGAGAAAACTTGAGAATTTTCCAGAGTACTGGAGGGAGGGGTCAAAGGGAAGGGCATAGGAAGCACCTGGGGAAGGCAACACCCAGACTCTAGCAATGGCCCTGTCATCTAGCAGGTGATTTGATAAATGTTTATTGACTGAATAAATGAGCACAGACGATTTCCTTGACAGGTCTCACTGGTAGATTCATTTGATCTAATGAATCAATTAATTCATTCTGCATTGGCAAATTATGCAGATTTTAAATGAAATCCTTTTTAAAAACTTCATATTTCTCTATTTTAAACATAAGGCTAGGACTTTGACTCTGTGATCATTCCCTATACCTAGGCTGCCAGATTGGTTGTCCTTGCCATTCCAGAACAATAGAGTTCATGATAGAGATGTGCAAATCCATATCCATGTATGATCAGAGCATCATGGTACACATAAGGACATGGAGAGCTATGAAGTGCATCTGTCCCAGGAAAAATGCACTCCCAGAAAAAGAGGATTTTGTCCAAGCTTTAAGATTCTGCGGTGTCCAATTTATTCAGAATAGTTTTCAAGGCAAAAATCCAGGGATGCGTTAAGTATAAAAAAGAGGAGGAATAAAAATAACACTTGCAACTCAACAAGCTCCAGATCATTTTAATCAAAATTATTTCCAGTTACTGTCACTCCTCCCGAGCAGCCAATTCTGCCACAAGGCATCAGGCCAATACAGTCAGGTTCCTGAAAGTTTTCTTCATCAATCCAGGAAATATATAGCGGGGCCATTTGTACCATCTGCCACCCAGGTGTCAGTCATTGGAAAGCAGATAGGAGCCCGGGAAAGTGTGTTGGAATGCCATTTGGAAAAAAAATGAAACCTGCTCTGGGAAAGAGACTGGGAGTGTATTGAGCAAGAGGAAGAAAGAGACTCCACAAAAAGAGCACATAAAAAGCAAAGATATATGTTAAAGCTCTGACAAATCAAAAGAAATTCTTCTATCACCTCTCAGCCAATTTGATATCATTCTTGCTTTTGGCAATCATAAAAAATATAATATTTCCCAGGCATTTTGTTGTGGTTGATATTACATTCTTTATGCATATAAATATCTCCTTGTAACAATATTTGTGCACCCCTCTTTTTTTTTATAGTGGGGAATACAGGGGAAGAAATCCTGTTACAGGGCATCCTAATCCTGACCTTATCTCAAGCTGTAATAGAAAAAAATCTTCATTGTAGTTAACCTTCTGAAATAATTATGATCTTTATTTAGAGACTGATTCAAGTCACATAAGTACAACTTTTACACAGCTGGTATTAGAAATGCTGGCAGCTTTGGTCTTCAGTAATGTGGCATTTCATCTGCCACAAAATTATACTGTCTTACTTTTCAGTTAGGAATCCTTAATACAGACAATTGAGAAGTTTTCAGGCAAGGTGGACCTGTGATAGAATGGCATCCGGTTACATAGAACGGTCATGGTTTTGTCTGTCTTTGTGTACTGTTCAGGTATCCATATAACTGACACAGTCATAGGAGTCAGTAATAGTCATTGTATCTTCAGCAATGGAACAGACAAAAGTGTGTGGTTGGTAAAATTTTCCCTTAGTATCATGTCACCTTTTTAGTGCTGCTTCTGCTTTTGTGGGACTCCTCTCCTTCCTCTCCCTACCTGCCTCTTTGCTCCCACACAAATCGCTTATCTGTTGATTTATTTCATGGAAATCTCACTTGGAGTTTGGGAGAGTTCAAAAGGAGCTAGGCCATGTTTCTCAAACTTGAGTAATGTGTGGCTCCCTTTAAAGAATTTTTTAAAAATCTCCTGGATTTTGAGTATTAACTTAAGTGATTTTTACAATAATGTTACTTAAGTATTTATGAGCCTAAATCTAGGTATAAGCTCCATTTGCTTATAGCTGTTATACAAGAATATAATCAAGACAAATTACATATTAAATACAAGGGAAACTACAAAACTACAAAACAACACAACATGAATTTAATGTGACAGATAAACCTGTTTTGCTAAAATCAAATTGACTCTCATATTGTAAACATTGTCCTCAGTGCTATGGCTCAAGTCCTCTTGAGTTTGGCATGTATATAACTATTATAAGCTCTGAGGTGATTATACAGGAATACAGTGGGGGATGTAGGACAGTTATCATTTTGACTTGTGCACACGGGCAGCATCAGGGCAGTCAGATAGGTTTGCCAGCACATCAGAAGGATTCCAAAGATTCTACTATATTTAAAACCCTTTTTTCTTAATTTTAAAAATAATCCTGGAATTAAAAAAAAATTTCAATTCAAAGCAGCAACTCCATTGGTGGTTACTTTTAACAGGTTTTCCCACCATGAACTATTATTACCATTAAAGAAAAAATTGTTGGTGAGAATTTATCTCCCTTAGTTCACGTTTCTTTTTTACCTAAAAAAAAAGAGCTCTACATGTATTAATTATTGAAACAAAATATAACAAATACCAAAACTAAGACTTGCTATTAAACATCTGCATTTTTTGCAACTCTGTAGTAAATCTTGCTCACTGCATTATTTATTCCAATTTCTTTTCCTTCAAACCTTCAGCAATATTTTCTATGAGTCTTTCTGATATTATGCTGATAGAAGAACACATTTTAGTTTATTTCCAAATTGTTTTTTATGTATTATTTCATCCATTTTTACTGTATCAGGAAGAACAGGGATTTACCCAATGGTTACATAGCTTTTGTTTGTTTTTTGTTATTAACGAGGAAACCTAAAATCAACTTAAAAATATTTATAATTAAATTAAAAATTTTTTAACCTTGAAATAATTATAGACACAGGAATTTTCAAAAATAGTCAAGAGAGGTCCCAGGTACCCTTCACTCAGCTTCCTTCAAATGTTCGAACATCTTGTCTAACGCTAATATAATATCAAACATGAAAACCAGGTCATTGGCATTGGTACAATCTACAGGCCTTATTTATTATTAAATTTTAGTGAAACTTTGTAAATACTGGCTTGAGCATAAAATAGCCTCAGGTATTACTGAACAAATAATTAAGGTATGTATCATGATCTAGCTGCTTAGTTTGTGAATGTTTCGGGGCTCATCGTGATGCCTTCATAGTATCCATTACCTAATCAACTGAGGGAAAATCTGTGCTTGGGGCAAGGCTCTTTATTTATAATAATGGATATAAATCATGTTGCAAATATTTTTCTTGATGATTTATGTTTCTAGGCTGACACTATGTGTAATTTGATTAGGCTGCTTTTTGAAAAGTTTGATATGTGGCTGACAGTTTTCCTAGAATTAGAAAATGTATCTGTTCTTTCCTTTTATTGATTTATATTAGTGCATACAATAATGTATTATCTTTAACCTAGTTTCTTTTTTTTGGTCACTTTTGATTTGAGGATTTAATTGAAACTAGATATTTATGCAGTAAATCTACTTGACTAGGAACATGTAAGCTACATAAATTGCTTAATATGAAAGGGTGATTGAGAGTCCTATTTCTCTCTCCTCTCCCTTTATGTTAAGGAACTCTCTTCACTCAAGATTACCTCACGTATTTCATGTGACACCTGACCCATGACCTTCTTGTAAATAGATTTTAAAAAATAGGACTTGAAGTTTAAACACTCAATGGATCATCTTATGTCCCTATTGGAGTTTATGAACTCCACTTAAAAGCACTGACCCACAAGATAACAAAGCCCTCACTGTTTCTTTCTTCCTTTCTAGTGTCATTACCTTGTGTTTATAGCTCATAATAGCAGACTACTGTTAACTGATGAGAAACATCTTCTTATTCCTTTGTAAAATACTTTTCACTTTATCTGGAGTTTTCTTCCTTCCTTTACTGATCTGGAAAACTATCCTTTCTTTGAAAGTCCAGCTCAGATGTCCCTTCTTCCAAAAAGCTTTCCCTTTTCCTTTCTCTGTATTACATGTTTGTTCCATGTAAATCCACTGGCATACTTATCTCCCTAGGCTGTACTTTGTTTCATTACGTCCCTACTCAGTAGAGAGTAGAAGCTATGTCTTATTCTTCTCCCTCCGTGTTTGGCATCTTGGATCCAATTGATTTTAGACTTATCTTTTCCCAAAATGCAATGGCTTGCCTTTATAGAATCTTGACCAGTTGAATCACATGGAACCCACCAGAAAAAGCACAATGATGGTGTGTAATAGAGTATTTGCCATTAAAATTTTTAACCATGAGGATTTTCAAAACTAATACAACTGGAGAAAAGAATTAACCTGTGAAAGAAACAACAAATTTCTCTTTGATAGTTTCAGTTATATTACTATTATGAAAGAATTCTGAGGAGAATAAGTATAATTTTCCCATAACATTCAGGATTATTGTCTCCATTGTGCATTAAATGGCCTATTATTTTCTTACTCATAAAGGTACAATGAATATCTCTGAGGCATTTCATGACCCTGCCTCCACAAGCCCCCAGAGACCTTAAGCTGCATTGTAGCCTCCAGGACTGCAGAGTATGTTATATGGCGGAGGGTAAGGGAGGTGTCTCATATTAGACTTTAAAAACTGGGCTTTATGCTGTCATATCCTTTGGGAAATGAACCACAGGGTATACATTTCTCATTTCTTTTCTCTCAGGAGGGTGCCCAACTCTTGCTTAGGCACAGAGAGAGAAGGTGCTTTGGGCTATTTTTTTCTTTTCCTCTGACATTTGTTTTATAAAGGAACTATTACTGGCCTCCAGCTAAAATTCCCCCATTGCATATACCTGAGTGTGTAATATCCATTTGTTGTAATCTTCCTCAAATGCCAAATCATCTGTCAAGTTTTATGCTTAATTGTTACGTTTTCACTGCTTCTGATTTATAGTGTTTGTCTCTGGTGCTCATAGTAAAGATATCTCAGACATCTCAGTGACCAAAAGAGTATAGTCAGAGGCAGTAGGGAGTTAGGGGAAGAGGGAAAGGCATAATCTAGCTCACTAGATACTTGGGGAGTTAGGTAGATGAAGCCTTGATTTGTTTGTCCTCAGGTACATAATCTGTCCCAGACTGGGAGGAAAAAACGGTGAGATAAAACAGGGAAGACAGGAGTTTTTTTCTTAAGAGCTGGTTGTTGAAAATTTCCAGCTTACCATTGGGAATAGATTTAATATGACAAAAATGTATCCAGCATCCAAGCAGTCTATAAGAAAGACTGTTTCCAATGCTATTGTACCTACTGTATATACTATTACTTATTACCAGCAAAAAGGTTGTGCCTTTTCCACACTTAGTTCCAGCATCCACCAGGGTCCTGGCAGGGGAAAATAACTCACTCAAAAAGGGTATTCTGATCATGGTTTAGGGCAAGATGAAAAGAACCTAAAAAGAGTTGAGAGTCCTTACTATTTTTTAGCCTGAAGAAGATAGGGAAGGGATCATTATCAGAAGTTGGAGACAAAGCAGCTGTGTAAAAGGGGGGCACTTAACAGGACCTGTGACCTCTGGAGGAGGGATGCAATCAGGAGCTAGGAGAATACTTTGATGTCACTTTTATCCCTTTGTCAATCTGCTCATGCTTCCCATTATCCAAACCCAATTGTTAAGTCAGGGGGCAATGGAACCCATTGATGTAGTTCCTACAGATCAGACTCATTGGGCATAAAGCAGGGTGGAGTGACTTAGCGGGCATAAATGGAGGATATCCAACACAGAACCCACAGATGTTGGTTTTCTGTGTCTTTTTCTGCTGCGCATGTGTATGTGTGTACAGAACGTAAGATATCAGGCCTTAAAGATTCATTCCAAAGAGGCAACTAGCAATAAGCTGTAGGTTGCCCCAGCAAGGCCCTAACCAAACAATGGTACTAGGGCTGCTCTGGGTCCAAGATGTCAAGTCACCATTTTTGCTGTTTCTTGTTATTCAGCAGGATAAGTGGCTAACTGGGTAAAGTGAACACTAGATATGAATGTTTTCTTCTTCAAGGAACCTTCCCTCGTAAGTGGTTGATGGAAGAACGGGTGCATTTTTCCAAGTGGGCTCTTCTGTGCCTATTGTCCATTTCATAGAGGCCTCTGCCAGTGGTGTGCTGGAGCCAGTTCGTACCGACTCACAAGAGCCAATTGCATCACTTCCCAATTTCAGTTCAGTGACATCACATTTGCAGCCTGAAATTGGCCCTGGCGTGAGAATCTATACCACGGAAATCAGAAAGAAACTCTATAAATCATTTTATTTGCTTCCCCCAGGGAGTTTGTTTTTAAACATTGAGCAGCACACCACTGCTTATGCATATGGAAATTCTCTGAATAAATTACTAAGGAGAGTTCTAGGAAACAGAGCTTTCTGCTAGGTCTCAGATGTGAGAACCTACCCTTCTTGTTTTATTATTCTTCTCTTAAAATATTTCCTGTTTACTTAAAGTTTCCCAATTTTTGAATTCTCCTTTCTCTAACCACAGAAATGCTAGTCCATCAGGGTGTCAGGGAATTTATAGCTTGCATATATTAGCTTGCAAAAAGTCCTGAATCAGTCTACATATGCCCTTTTTTGTATCACTTTGGCTTGGTTACATCTTCATGATTGTTTACCTGTTTTATTGCATATATATCAACCCAGCTGAGTTACTCCATGTCAATCAGGATGGGGATTTTTTTGTTTGTTATTGCTACATCCTCCTGTGAATGTGTCCGCTATTTCCATTCAGTCAAAATGAGGGACTGTGATATACAGGACACCACTGGATTCTGAGGGGCATTGAGAGAGAACTGGGCGGTGGCATGGTTTAGGAAGGCATTTGTACTGAAAACCTTCCTTCTTGAATAATTGTTGTTTTTAGGTAGGGGAGTTATCTCTATAGTGTCATGGATATTCGTATTATTTTCAGATGTGGAATCAGTGATGGAAGGGCATTAGAGCTGAGACTTGCTTCAGAGAGCTTATTAACACTGATCAAATCCAAAATTTCTTTCTTCTGTTTGCCCTTCCAGATCCCTTCTCCTCTCTTTTCTGCACTGCTCTGAACCCTGGGAGACAGACCTCTGTGGATTGTATACTGAGACTCCCTTGCCTTCTACTTTCCTGCGGGGTTTACTCAACGGGAGGCACCAACAGATCAGAGGAAGAAGAGATAAATCAGTTTAGCCATGACTGCTTCTCTGCCAATATCTATGGTTCTCCCAAATTCTTATAATACCCTCTCTTCCCCACCATCCCTGTCTTTTCAGGTTGGAAGTAGTAACAGCTCCACTCTGTTAGAAGTGTAACAGACCCTGGGTGCATCACCAAACCCTGTTGGCTCCCTTAACCTATACTCACCCTCTTGTTAAAAAAAAAAAACAAAAAAACAAACAAAAAAAACCTTTACTTAACACTTTTCAGTTACCTCATTTCACTGGACCATCTACCTCCTATCAAGGTCCTAATACGTTGTTATAATTGTTTTAAATATAGATTTTAAAGTGAAGAGAAAATGGGGAGAGACGGTTTTCACTGCTGGTGGAGCTTTTTTGCACACCCAGCCCCAAACCAAATTGCTGCACTCTGTCGACTTCCAGATTCCCCTGGGTGGTGTCAGTCTTCCAAGGAGTGATGCCATTCCTTTTGGCCTCACCAAGTTATTCTAATTTCTCATTTTCCAGTTGTTTTTTTTTTTTTATGGAGCAAAAGACATTTGGCTCATGGCTTTCTTTCTCTTCCTATTGCATCCTAACGTCATGCCCATCCTCTTCTCTGTTGCCCTTAAATACAACAGCTACTCCTCATGCTCCATTAAGTGTAGCAATTTCTTCTAGTTCAGGGGTATTTCTAGAGTTACACGTAATCATGTGAGTGTACTAGATTTATTAAAGCATTTGGAAATATCACTAGGGCTGTAAATGTCTCTAGTATTTCCAGAGTATGGAAAGTCTACCAGCAAATCTGGCAGAGAACAGTCTATTACCAATCCAAACACTAGCACTTCACATCTGTTATGCTTAAAAATTTTAAACTAATGTATTCATTCCAGAAACAGCAGAACAAAAAGATATCCAGCTAGGACATCTATTTTCATATCAATATTTAAAATGCTTTCAATATTCACCATTTCATACTCATTAACTCTCCCGTGACTTTTTGCTTTCAGGAGATCCATCAATTACAAACCAAAGCAAACAACTGAAAGGACCTGTCAGGCAGGGAGTCCAAAGCTATCCAGAGAATGCAATTAGCAAATTTTCTCCAAATTCATGCAAATGAAAAAATTGTATCACCACCTTCAAAATCCACATTTATTATTACTCCAAAGAGAGTAAATCAGGATCTAATTTTACAGTCTAGCCCTCAGAAGAAAGTATTTTATAAAGTGATAATCATGAGTAGAAAATTCACACTAAAATACAAAATGTATAAAACAAATAAACGTATTAGAAATGAACTTTACTAATGAAATTACAGAAAATAAAACAATAAGTTTTCTTGTCTTTCAAATTGAGAAAATATTTTTAAAAATAATATTGATGAGTGTTATGGGAAAATAATTATGTATTGTATTTTTGAAGACATGTTATCTGGGTTTAAGTCCCTATTTCATTTCTAACTGAGTAACTTTGGACATTTGACTTAATCTGTTTGTGCCACAGTTTTTTAATCTCTAAAATGAGGTTCATTATAACATATGTTACAGAATTACTGAGAAGATTTTCAAATATAGCATCTGTAAAATAGAACAGGTCCTGCGGCATGGTAAGGGCTTAGTAATTACCAGCAATCATTATTACAGCTATGATGAATGATGATGGCCTGTAGTGAGAAGGGCAGTGAATTGTGTGTTGAACACTTGTTTACACTATAAGGAGAGTGTAAATTGGCATAAACTTTCTGGAGGGAAGTTTACCTGTACGCATATACAGTTTTGAAAATATCAGTTTTCTTTAATACAGTAAAAACCATTTCTAAGCATTTATCCTAAGTATCACAGAGACAATGATTTCTTTCCAAGGATGTTCATTTTAGCATTATTTATAGATAATCATTAGAAACAACATCTAAAAATGGCAATATAAAAATCATTCAATGGAATATTATATAATAAATAATATTTCAGAATATTATTTAACATCTTAGAAAATATATAATACGTGAAAAAGCAGAATATTAAATGTTCATGTGGTTGGACTCTAATACTTGTTTTAAAATGTAAATTTTATAAATTGTATATATGCACAAAATTATATATATTGAAAATTTCATATATAAATGAAAATCAAAAGAAATTAATCAATGTCTTGATTTCACAGGGCATTATTGCAGGTGATTTTTGTTGACTTCTTTATAAATTGGTGTTTTATGAAATTTTTATTATTTTTATTTTAAACTAATTTTATTAATTAGTTTCAGAATTAGAACAAAAATCTGATAAAAGTCTCCTTAAGAGCTTTATATATAATTAACAGACGTTCAAGCTAGAGCAGTCCTGTAGTCTCTTACTTATCTTTCTTTTCCTGACAATTGTTTGTTCAATTAGATGCATTTACAACTTCATGCACAATTAATAACCTTTTGTCATAAATGTGACAACAATTACCTGGTCAGCAACCTTGACACCAATTTAGTGGCCAAACATAAGTGTAACTCATGTCCACTTCAAGATACATAATAACTAACATTTACTTATAATTTATTGAGAATATACTATACGCCAGACATCGTTAAATATTTTGCATACATTATTGACTTCCATTTTTACAATCATCCTGTGAATTAGGTATAATATTCTCTATTTTATAGAAGAGGGATTTGAGGCCTCTGGAGATTAACTTGTCCACAGGTACCCAAATTTGGAATTTGATGCCAAATTAGTCTGACTCAGAGACTAAGCTTTAACCCCTGTGTATGTTACCTCTCAACAAATGCCTTGTGCATACCTGGCTTCTTTTCTTTGCTCTCATTATTGGGAAGAAGAAAAAAACTATTCCAAAGTATAATCTAAGATTTATTGATGTCTGAAAGTTAGTATAAAATAACCTGGAATTTAACAACTGTGGCTAATACATAAACTAGACAACCATGCTAAATTGGAGATTAGTTGTAGACATTTTGCTAAAGACCGTACATTTACCAAAAAATAAAACTAAAAGAGAATAATCAAATATAGGAAATGTATGGCAATCCTTAGTAGTATTTTTTATAAGAAAAAAAACTTAAACAAAAAAAAAACTGTGTTTCATATGAGGATTCATTTCTTAACAATGGAAATGTTTCTTGGTTTTTGTTTTGGTTTTGGTTTTTGTCTTTACAGTGATAATTTGCTGCAATTGGCCATCCAGAGGGAGTAAGGGTTAGACACCATTTCCTCATTTGTATAACGAAAGGGTATTTTATAATCTCAGACAGGCCTTGATTTTATCAGTCTATGATTCTGGTAGTACTAGAACACCATAGCTATACAGTAAATATTTAAAGAGTGAATACATATCTTTCAGTTATTTCTTAATCCTATGTATTCTTCAAGGCCTAGCTGAAGCCTCACCTCCATGAAGTCTCCTTTGATTACTCAAACTGTCTGAACTCATAAATAGTACAGTAATTACATGTTATCTTTAAACATTTCTTAATAATTTCACATATGGAAGTCATTTTAAAATAAGTTGTAAATCAATTTGACAGAGACAGGTTTTCAGCCCATAATTTCATATATTCCTTGGGTTCTGCCACAGTGTTGGGCTCACAGTTGATGCTTAGCCAATTCTTACTGAATGCAGAGTAAATTTGAATCTGCAACTAGATTCAGAATTTATGTCAGGATATTTCTTTTATCAAAGTGAGGTTCCTCAGATTGCAGTCCAGGTGTTCTCCATACCTGCTGTTATTTGATCATCATCATCATCACAATCATCATCATCTTCATAATCAAGAACATTTATTTGTTCCTTCTGGAATGAATGGCAGCAGCCCATGTTCCATCTTCAAGTGAGATGGGACACAGCTGGTTATTATTCTCTATATAATAACCTTTTATATGTTTAAGGACTGTTTCCAGAGTCTAAGATCATTAACTTTAAAGAGCTTTGAGGGCTTCCCTGGTGGCGCAGTGGTTAAAAATCCGCCTGCCAATGCAGGGGACACCGGTTCGAGCCCTGGGCCAGGAAGATCCCACATGCTGCGGAGCAACTAAGCCCATGTGCCACAACTACTGAGCCCTTGTGCCACAACTACTGAAGCCCACGTGCCTAGAGACCATGCTCTGCAACAAGAGAAGCCACCGCAATGAGAAGCCCGCCCACCACAACGAAGAGTAGCCCCCGCTCGCCGCAACTAAAGAAAGCCCGCGCACAGCAATGAAGACCCAACGCAGCCAAAAATAAATAAATAAATAAATTTATATATTAAAAAAAAGAGCCTTGAATGTTGGACAAGGTCAATTGATGCAAAAGAGGAAATGAGAGGAATGACTGAGAACATGTTATGGGGAGAGGAGGGATTGTGTGTTACCAACGTGCTACACATCTCTCCACCAAGTGTAATGCAGCAAGCAAGGGCAGGAGAAGATGAGCTGCCAGTCTCTTAGTGCACATCATTTGTCATGGGTCCTCTTCTGTCTGCAGAGGCAGGGACACCCCTGTTAGAATGCAGAGCTTGTCATTGGACCAGTGGTATCTATGCACACTGAGTGCACTTTTGTTCTTGTCAGTTAATGTAGCTAAGAATGGTTGTACTGCAGGATTGCGATTTCGCCAATGCTTTTGGCAGTTGAAATTAAAATCAAATTCCTGAATATATATTTAAAGAAAATAGATGATTTTCCTCATTCTCCAAAGGGGTAGGGGATAGATTTAGAGCAGTCTTTTGGCAGTCATTGTGTACATTTAAAAATACCTAAAATTGATAGTATAACCTGGGCACAGGACCAAATTTTGACAAATTAGATAAAGAATTAGAGACCACCTTGAAAAATAGGCATGGGATTTCCACACTGAGCTGCATACTTCTAGGAGTAATCATTTTGTGTCACCGCTCACATATCTATTCACAAAGAGGTAGTTGTTTCTGGAAGATGACATCAAAAAGCAAAGGCCAGCTTGAATAAAAATCCAGATTTGGTCACCATCCTCCTCTAAATAGAAAGGAAACCACATAACTTCAGCTTTGAAAATTGCCTCTCCTTTCTTAGTTTCTTTGGCCAAAGTCTGAGCTACATATTTCTTAACTGTATTTCATGTTTACTTCTTTCTACGTCTCCTTTTCATTTGATTCAAGAGCATATATCTTTCTGTGAAGTCTTACTTGTTTTTTGGTTTTTAGCCAAGGGAATTTAATTAAATTAATCTGGAAGATGGAAAGCTGAGGCCCATAAGGGCAGTAATAAATATTAAAAATATTGATAATAAGAAGATGTAAAAATATTCTGATTTGGGGGTAGAGAGATTTAATTATACTTGGAGGGTCTTAATTAATTAATTAATTCTTGGTAGTCATTCCTCTTTTTTTTTCTAATTCCCTTTGCTCAGGTACTGAAAAATATTCTTTGGCCAGAATGCTGAAGCTAAAGCAGACAGACAGATTTTTCCATCTCCTATACTTTCTTTAGTCATTGCTCCTTCAGTAGGAATTGGTGTCAGCAGGTAGTGTTCATGAGCAGCAGATTTCCTGGGACAGTTCCAGTTTCAAAGAGGTTCTGTTGTCTTTCATAAACATATAAATGCAATTTACAGCATGTAATCTGATTCAGGGATTGGAGAAATAAGGTCCCTCTTCATGGTAAGTATTAGTCAATTGATTAATCAATATGTATATTTGTATATATGTATGTTATATGTTGGTGTTTAAAAAACTATATATTGTATGTATGTATATATACATGTATATGTGTATATATATACACATGTATACATACATACAGCTGATTCTCATTCTCATTAGTTTTGTTCTGTGAAGCTGTTGCAAACACTGAATTAGCAAACACTGAATCATTGCTCCTAGGGAAAATACACAGGTTTCTGAAAGCCTCCAATCACAACATTCTTGTCAACTGATCAATACATAGCCTTGTTTCATGCATATTTCTGTTTAAAGATGCCTTTTTAATATATATTGCTGAATCATTAACACAGAATCAAGACCCACAGCACTGTAATTCATGCTTGAATGAAGCTTATCTAACACATATTTTCTTTGTAAGTCACATCACAGCCTTCTTGCACTTAGAACACTAGACAGCTCTTGAGCACTACACTTGGGGGTTATTTTAAACTGTGAAATCAACAAAAAGCACAAAAATTCGAAAAAGGTAGCACTTAATGGACCATGAAACAGACACTGGTTTACAGTATGAGAGCTGAAACAAGGAAGAGTATCGTCTCCTTTGACTTTAGCTGGGATTGTGCGTCAGGTAATTCAAATTTTTCTTCACTCTGTGCATGTCTGTGCAAATAACCATGAAACTCCTCAAGTGTTGACTTTATGGTTACAAATAAATTTTAGCAATTAGCCAAATTTACAATACAGAATCCACAAATATGAGGATCATTTGTATACGTGTGTGTGTTTGGTGTGCGAATGTGTATGTATATGTATGCTTCTCTCATACATATGAGACAAAGCAATTTGCAAAAATACTTTAACAAATTTACAACTCTAAAAGCCTAAATTGGCAATACTAGTAATTTCCTGGGCCATCCTAAGATAAGGGGAGATTCAGCCTGACCATTCACCTTCTATGCCTCTATTTACCATTGCTGAGTAAAGACACTGATCCTCAGAAACATGGCACTGAGACCTTTAGCTCTTAACAAGATGGAGTTGTAATCATTCCACAGGATTTCTTTGCCCACTCATTAACATTGTGTTCTAGCCTTGATATTCCCACAAAAAGAGAGATTTGGTATTCTCCACATACCCCACCTGTCTCTCTTCGGTGTTTTCTTCACATTTAATACACTTGTCTCTACCATATTACAAGCTGGAGAAGCACCACTGTTATATACACAGCACTGCTTATTACTTGTGAACTTTCATTTTAAAAAAGGAAAGTACATTGAAGCTAAAGGCCAGTCAAGTATGACTACCACCAACAGATGGTGTTAGTGTTTACTTATATAGCACTTTGTTCTAACCAAGAAGTTGAATCTGAGGAGAGATTTTCAGAACCTAATATGTATGCCAGTAGAGCAGCTTCTATATGTGTGTGTGTCCATCTCCTCCACTTGGCTGTTATTTTGAGGGCAACAGTGGCATTTTACTAATTTTTGTAGCCTTCGTGTGTATCACTGTATCTGATACTGTATAGATAGCTCTCAATAAGATATAATTTGTATTAACTAGAGTAAGGTATTATCATTGATTGCAAGAAACTTACATTTCAGTAATGTGAAGAAAAAAGAGAATATATTGAAATATTAAGAGTTATAATGGAGAGGAAGAATTATTGGTGAGTTTTATTTTCTTCTTTATGTTTGTATATCATCTAATTTTCTTACAATAAACATGGTATTATGTTTCAAGAAGATGGTAAAAAAATTTCTGAATTGAAAAACAGAAAGCAGAAATATTTATTTTTGCAAAATTCACAGTAATGTCCCCTCTTTCATCAGATATGAGCATGTGGAGCAAGAGCATTATAGACAGAAGATGCAGCGTTTGCAAAATCTTTGCTTGTGTAAGGAATTGGAAGGAAGAAAATGTGGCAACAATACGAGGACGAGAAGGGGAGAGACAATCTAGTGCCTACCATATCACATTGTGTCTATCACTCTGTGGGCTGCTAAGTGGATTGGATATCAGAGTAAGGATTGGTGAGAGAGAAGAGAGGGTCAAGAGTGTCTGTTTAGCTTTGGCTTGTCAAATTGGATGAATGGGGGTGCTGAACTAGGTGCTCCTGAAATGTTTGTTTAGGAATATCTTACATTCAGTCCTGATAGGTTGAGTTTAATCTGTCTTCAAATAGAAATGTGAAATAAGCAACTGCATGTCAATAATAATGATAATAGGGCTTCCCTGGTGGCGCAGTGGTTGAGTGTCTGCCTGCCAATGCAGGGGACACGGGTTCGAGCCCTGATCTGGGAAGATCCCACATGCCACGGAGCAACTAAGCCCGTGTGCCACAACTACTGAGCCTGCGCGTCTGGAGCCTGTGCTCCGCAACAAGAGAGGCCGCGATAGTGAGAGGCCCGCGCACCGCAATGAAGAGTGGCCCCCGCTCGCTGCAACTAGAGAAAGCCCTCGCACAGAAACGAAGACCCAACACAGCCAAAAATAAATAAATAAATAAATAAATTTATAAAAATAATAATAATAATAATGATAATAATAAAATAATAAAAATAATAAATGACAAGTAACACTTATGTAGCCCTTATTTTTTTGCTGGTCATTATTGTAAGAGCTACGTATTCATTTAATTCTTCCAACAAACCCAGGAGATTTGTTTATTATTAGCTTCTTTTTACAGATGAGGCACAAAGAAGTGTGTGTGTGTGTGTGTGTGTGTGTATTTACACGGCGTTCAGTGGCAAGATGGTGGGGAATTGAGCAAGCAGAGGATCAGAGTATTGAGCAGGATTGCTAAACAGCTTTGATGGCTCCTTTGAGGCTAGTGAACTCAAATTTATAACACCAATAGGTGATTTATAATAATACCAATAATACCACTTGGCTACTGGAGTGAAGACAGAGAAAAAGCAGAGAGTAGGCAGCATAAGGCTTGAGGTTTTGCCCACGAGGTGTGATGAAAAGACAGAAGAGCAAAGGAGTTGTAAGAATATTACTGAAATACAGTATGATAAGAAAATGGAAAAAAGATGGAGCTGATGATTGGCAGAAATTAAGGAGTCAGTGGATTTCCTTTTAGCCAATCTGGAGCCCCCACAGAATTCTTAAAGATCCGGAAATATGATCTCTTTATGTGATGTAAGCTTATGATCTGCCTTAGCTTAATCTCATAAAAATACTATCAACTTGCTTGAACTCCAGAAAATCATGCTTGTTCTCAACCACTAAATCCTGACCCAGTTGTTTCTCTACAGGTGCCAAGGATCTCAATGATGTCTAATCCCCAGAGGTTTGTGCTTTGTAAGCCCAATAAATCTTAACCCAATAAATCTATTCACAATTAAGATACGTTCTCATATTTATTAGCCTTTCACTTTAATTAAAGGTTTATTCCTCTCTGTGTATTTTTAGAAAAGAGGAAGTCAAAACTATAAATCTAAACATTAAATAACGAGCCTTTTCTTTAGGCTCATATGTTGGCAAAATTATTGCTGAGGTAGCTTAAATAATTAATGATTACTATTAACAAATAGCTCTGGGCAACACAATCTTAGAGAACACCTCTATATTTTCAGGATCAATGGCCCATCACTAGTGAGATATCTAGAAAAATGTTTGGGTTTAGGTGGGGAAAGCGATAAACTGGAACCCTCAAGCTGAACGGCCCTGAAAAGAAAAATGTATCACAATTTTATGATTGTCCTATTTGGATTTTCTTAGGCTCACCAAATCAATGTGAGGAAGAACGTCCCTAGCTTGCACTACTGTGTAATCAAAGTTATTTGCTTGCACATTTTTGAAACTGTAAATGATTCTGACCTTTGCCAAAGTATTATGAGTAGAAAGGAAAACTGTCCCTTTAAAACTTGCCTCTTGATGTTAATAAATTAGAGACTTCTCACAGCTCCATGCCAGACTCCATTTGTTGTAATGTTGAATTGAAGTTTCCAGGTGAAATGAACAGCTGCCAAGCTAGCCTTTCAAGACCTGCCTTTGGGAACATGATACTTTATTATCCATGTTGTGCCGTTCTATGCTGAGTAGTAGTTAAAATTATGAGAGGTCTCACTAAGTGATCTCTTTCAAGGTCTATTTTCTCCTTAGCTAGTAGAGTAACTTCAGGCTGTTCCATCCATCTGTTCTTCCTCAGGGCACAAGAAGCCAGCCAGTTGACTGAAACTAAAGTCTCTCACCTGTTTTTTTCTTTTTCTTTTTTTTTAGTAAATTTGTAAACTGAATTCAGTCTCTAATAGGTTTATCTAAAACCAAGCTTTTGGCTTTCCTGGAAACATGTCTTCTTTCACTAGTTAAGAATCTTTTCCACTTGTTTTTGAGTTTAAAAGTTTGTCAGTTTCCTGTAGCCAGTAATCAAGGCAGTTAGTATGTTTTTGTTTTGTTTTGTTTTGTTTTGTTTTTAACCCCTCCAGACTCCAGATCTGATTGATTACAGAACAAATTTTACCATTATTCAGAAGTCCAGTTCTATTTCTTTCTGGCAGAACATAATTACCTCTTAAAAGCTTAAGGAAAGATGTGATAATCTTCAAAATTTGGCTTGTTCATCAAATCAAATGGCTTTTATTAAGCAAGTTTGAGTTGAGTACAAATGAATCAAAAACATATTTTAAATAATAGGGGAAAATGCCTTTGGAAAACCATATATTGGGTCTTTCCAAAAGCAAAACAATTGAAAATTTGTTGTGGTGTTTGGCAAAGTTAAGGACACGTGTGAGTTTTTGGGAAGAAATGGAAAGAATCGTTTTCTGAGAAGAAGACTTTGAGTTATCTCTTGTAAAGACATAGGATAACTGTAAATACCTTTCTTATCTCCAGGACTAGTGACAGAGGTGGTTATGGAAACTCGCCTCCCTACATATAGAAGAACTCTATTAATTAACTTGAGGTGCAATTGGTTTTTTTAAATAAGTTTCCTATAATGTAATGCAAAACTGGAGGGAATGGAATAATACTAGTATTCTAGAGACTATGACAGGCACTGAAAGGGGCTAATTTGTGTCGGGGCCTCATTCAATACTCCCAGACACTATTTAATGTATCCTATATTCATCCATGTAGCTAGAAATGGGTATTTCCCCTTGCCTTCTCATAGCTTGTAGACTGTACACTGGAAGAGCCCTTATATGTCCTCTATCGTGATTGTAATTTGATCTCAGAGTATAGGTCAGTTTCTCAAAAGGGTCTTTTTCTGACTTTCTCCATCAAAATTATGTCTCCCTCTCCACTAGTTGCTTTCTCATAGATTCTGTTTATTTTCATTTCTAATCTTTACTACGACTGGTAATTTAACACTTATTTATAATACTTGTCTAACGTCTACCATCGCATTAAACTCTTAGCTGTGACTGTGTTGTACCCCTCCTGTGCCTAGACTAATACCCACACAGCCTCACCTCTGATTTCAGCCACTTATCTCATGATGATGAGTTACTTGCCTCTGGAGGTCTTTCATTTTACCCCTTGACCTTCTCTTATGCTGCAGTCTTTATGGGATCCACTCATCAAGCAGGTGTTTGCAATCTGGAATGCAGGGAGCGAATGTCCTCAGGGACAACTTTCATCCAACAAGGTCCAGAGCTGATGGAGAAATGCTTTGGTATATTCTCTGGCTGGCAATGCTGAACTATTGGACTCACTCACGTATAGAGTGCCAGACTTACAACTGGCTCTACTAAATGCTATATAATTGTGAATGTAGACCATTTGCCCATGTGTCTTGACCAAAGTGTTCACATGCACACTGGAAAGGTCTGATTTTCATCTTAAATGTAATTAATATAGGTCCCTGTTTTTGTAGAAATTGTTGTATTGTTGAATTGAGTGCTCAGAGTGTGTCAAAATGGTTTAGTTTGCACTGCACCTAGGGTTCTTTGGCCCTTTCTCAATTGATCAGCTGATCTCACCCTCATATTGCCTTTTTTTTTTTAATTATTTATTTAGTTATCTATTTATTTATGGCTGTGTTGGGTCTTTGTTTCTGTGCGAGGGCTTTCTCTAGTTGCGGCAAGCGGGGGCCACTCTTCATCGTGGTGCGCAGGCCTCTCACTATCGCGGCCTCTCTTATTGTGGAGCACAGGCTCCAGACGCGCAGGCTCAGTAGTTGTGGCTCACGGGCCCAGTTGCTCTGCGGCATGTGGGATCTTCCCAGACCAGGGCTCAAACCCGTGTCCCCTGCATTGGCAGGTGGATTCTCAACCACTGCGCCACCAGGGAAGCCCCTCATATTGCCTTTTACTGGACTCTGTTTCCAGATTCATGCTCAGAATTCTCCTTTTCTGACAATATCTGGGCTAGTTCTTGCTCCTCAGTCCCTGGTGGAGTCATGGAGACCCAGGAATATCCCCCTTGTTCTGGAGCTTGGTTCATTCACCACTTCTTCCCACTGGGTTCTGACAAAAACATCCTTCTTCAGCACTCCTCTGTTTCATAATCCTCTTTCAAAGAATCTTTATTTTTCTCTCAAAATTTCACAGGAAGCCAGCATCTAGGTTTACACATACCTCCCAATTAAACTGTTGTCTCCAGAGCTTGAGAATTCAAACCAGCTGACTTGAAATTAGTATTTCTATCCCAGGACCAAAATTGTTTAGAGATTTTCAAAACCAATTCTACCTTTGAATTATGACCTGAAGCAGAAGAGTAATCAGTGTGCCTGCCTTTAGAACCTAAGGGTCACTTGCTGCAGACAGGCAGCTCAGAGTTCTAAGGAAAACAAATGCCCCTCTCGTGGTCCCAGGAGGAGAGCTCAGCACAGTAGACCTAATGGGAAGCTGTTTGAATTTGAAGTTCAAATCCAAAGCTTCCATGTCAAGCTTAGAAGAAAAAAAACTATTCACCAGGTCAGGTACGTTATAATAAGCCTTGAAGATTACAAGTTAGTTTTTCAGGAAGTTGAATACTTTTTCCCTGTCAGGCATGAAGTGATTAGTAAACTATCCAATCCCTATTTGAAATATAGGAGGGTGGGAAATTCCATGTAAAATGTAATGAAGTGGGTATCATCCCTATTTTATTGATGAGGAATCTGAGGCACTAAAGGATTAATTACCTTGCTCAAAGTCAGAAAGTTAAAAGCTGGTAGAGATGGGATTCAACCCAAGGATTATTTAATTTCAAAAGCCTCACTTTTGCTATAATAGCATGCAGCATCCGAGCCAAAATAAGCTAAAAACAAAAAAGATTTTGTTCAAATGTATAACTACTTGAAAAGTAATATTTTACTTATAAGGAATATCACATATCTTCCTGGCTGTCAAGTTAATGTCATATCAGAAAGCAAAAAATATTACCCGCATTGGAACGGCTTACATTTTTCTTTACATCACACACCTAAAAAGTACAGAACAGACATCTAAAAGTGGAGGATGGGGAACAAAGTATCATTTACTATAATTTTTATTTCTTTAGTTGTGATTCTTCTCTATCATCTTGGTCGCAAAGTTTTACATTCAATTCCTAAACCCCAAAAGTGTAATGTGGGATTGTGCTGAGGTGAGTAGATGTGGTCCCTGAAATGTGTAAGTCCTGTTCTCTGGTTTTGAAACCGAGTGGGGCCTTGTGGGGGTCCTGGGCACGGAGGCCTTTTTTTTGTCCCCCGTTTCTTGCAGGCAAGACTCCAGCCTCCATGACCTTCCCTGAGTTCCAAAGGGCAGATTCGAACAGTTGCTAATCAAGGGAGGAGTAGCCAAGAAACCACCTGAGGCAAGGTTAAAGGGAGCAGAGAAACTCATCAAGATTAGGAGACCACCTGAGACGAGATTAAGGGCTTGCACTGGCCTCCCCCAACACCACCCTTGATCTATTGCTACAAAACCCCTCATATGATCCTCCCGGGTTGGGGGACACAATTTTGGAGGGCAGGAGCCCGCTGTGTTCCCCTTTGCTGGGCAAAGCAATAGAGCTATTCTTTTCTACTTCACCCAAAACTCTGTCTCCAAGGTTCAATTCGGCAGCAGTGTACAGAGGCTGAGATTTTGACATCAATTTCCTCATATAAGAGAAGCAATTTCTACTGCTAATGAAAAAACATGGAATGTAGATGGTAACCAGAGGCATTTTTATTTCTATTTCCCATTCTCCCTTTAAAATTTTATTTAAAGGGTTATATTCCTTCCCTGCCCCTCAACGAAAACATGGGCAGGCTCATTACTTTTCTGTTCCCATTCAGATTGAAAATGAACAAACAAAATAGTCATTTTGTCATAAAAATTCATAATTCAGAAATTCAATAAAATTAATATCCATTCCCACATAAGAGTTAAAATTCTAAACTTGACTTAGTGGTAAATCTCTGATTTAATCTACTTCGGTCAGGGGGTGGATGGTTGGGGAAATGGATGAAGGTGGTCAAAAGGTACAAACTTCCAGTTATAAGACAAATAAGTTCTGGGGATGAAATGTATAGCATGGTGACGGTAGTTAACAAAACTGTATTATATATTTGAAAGTTGCTAATAGATTTAAAAAATTCTCATCACAAGAAAAAACGTTACAACTATGTGAAGTGATGGATGTTAACTAAACTTAGTGTGGTAATCATTTTGCAATATATACATGTATCGAATCATGTTGTACACCTTAAACTAATACAATGTTATATGTCAGTTTTATCTAAAAAACCTGGGGAAAAACTCAATATGGTTTAGTTAAAAAAAATCACAGCATTATGTGTGGGGTATGTGTTGTGGAAACAGAGACCACTCCCCCCCCCCCAAAAAAAATCTCTGATTTAATCTACTTCACGCAGAAAGGCTACATGGGGAGGGGTGTGAGGTACTCCTGCTAGGGGGAGGGTTGAGGTAGGTGAGTCTAGAGGTCTATAGGCCAGTTATTACTTGTTTTACTTGTTAGTAATATGGGCCTGGCAGGTAGCTAAAGTTAGTGATCCTGAGTGGGCCTAGCTAATGATGAAAGCTAGATCTATCTCTTACGGGTGCTTCTGTTGGTACTTCAAAAGTCGTCTGCTTGGCATCTCTTTCCTGCAGTTTTCATTAATTAGCCAAACGTATCTATCTCCCAGATGGTCTCTTGTAACCTCTAACTCAGCCCCTGGGCATCCAGCCTTTCTCTTGAGGTCCCTGTACCCCTCTGGAAGGCCATACTGGTCAGAACCAAGAGGACTCTACTTACCACACCTCTACTGACCAGACCTGGTCAGTGGAAAACACTCCTACAACACTTGGGGTTTCAGGATGATCTTACTGCTTTAGCACTAAACTGACTCTACCACCAGGATGTTAGTCTGCCTGACCATTGCCTTCTACATTTCCAGGGATCTAATCAGACTCCCACTGTAGTCCACTTTAGCTTCTTCAGGCGAGTCAGGCACTGCTCTCTGTCTTTGGACTGCAGGGAATATATCTCAAAACACTCTGAGTCATCTCCTTATCAAGGATGTTATCCAAAACTTAAAATAAGGCAAAAAGATTACCATGTGCCCTTTCAAATTCATATGAGCATTGTCTGACTAGCCTGTCCAAAGGTCATCTGTCACTCCAGAATAAGCTAACATTTTGGACTTACTATTTACTAATAATTAGGTCTCAGATTCTGAAAAGTTAGGTATAAACTTACAGAATATTGATCAGCTACAAATTAGTTTTGATCAATAGAGATGCAAATGATATTTTTATTAGAGAAGATTGGTGACTTCTATGGTTATAATTTTTTTTTTTTGGTCCTATGGGACATTACACAATTTTCTATCTAACTTTGAAATAGTATCTGGCATTTATTTATATATAACAATATATAAATATATACATTATTGTTTTGTTATCAGGCAGTTTTACTCATTAAGAAGTTAAATAAGCTATTGACATAGATTCACTGTTTATTCGTGTGAGAGTTAACTTTTTGAAAATTACATTTTGATGCCCTGGAAGCCCATGTTCTAAGTTCGAAGTTAGAAGGTGGTGCCTCACTTCTCATCTCTTGAAAAGAGGGTGGTGAGAGTTCAGCAAAGTAACAACTCTTTCTAAAGAACTGTGTTCACCAGTCTGTTTCACAATATCCTCCCCTCACACTCTGGTCCCTTATTATATTCATGAAGTAAATGTAAAGATTCAGGATTCTGGGAACAAGTTTTGGATCATTTCCTTTGAAAATTGGAATATGGAAGGTTAGTTTCTCACTTACATTTGACTTCCTAATAAACTATTATATTGATACCTCAGTCAGTCTGAGAGACAAAAAGTCATCCTCTAACATCTTGTTTTACTATTAAAATAAAAGAGCAGATTGACTAAAAGGACAAAGGCAAATGTGACTACCTTTGACCTTTGACTCACTTGTAGGAAACTGAATTTTCACTTTTCCACATGGATTCAGCTGGCAGTATTCTTTTTTTTTTTTTTTTAATAAATTTATTTATTTATTTTTTGGCTGTGTTGGGTCTTCGTTGCTGTGCGTGGGTTTTCTCTAGTTGCGGCGAGCAGGGGCTATTCTTTGTTGCAGTGTGCGGGCTTCTCATTGCGGTGGCTTCTCTTTGTTGTGGAGCACAGGCTCTAGGCATCAGGGCTGCAGTAGTTGTGGCACGTGGGCTCAGCAGTGTGGCTCGTGGGCTTAGTTGCTCCTCAGCATGTGGGATCTTCCCGGACCAGGGCTTGAACCCGTGTCCCCTGCATTGGCAGGCAGATTCTTAACCACTGCAAGACCGGGGAAGTCCCAGCAGTATTCTTTGAACATCACATTTGCACAATATTTATGTCTAAAAACTTCTAAAAGAGGTCAGTATGAATTGGCCTAGCTTCCATTACCTGTGAAGCTGAGAATTGTTTGCTATTTATATTGAGCAGGTACAAGGTAGGTGCTGAAGAAGGGCATAGATTAGAGAAAGTGACCTAATCTCAAATGTTGTCTTCTTATATATGTAACAACACCATTTTGTTTAAAGTTAATTGGTAAAACATCAGATTTCCTACATAAAACCTTTATCAAAAATGCCTTCTGAGATCATTTATAAATGATCAACTAGGGAATCACTTATCTGATTGAGGTTATGTGAATTCCTGTACAGTTCACAACCCCTCACCTCGTTTTAATGTCAGTTATGGAGATGGGCTCCAGTAACATGAAAAGTTCTATGACACGTATCTGCGTATGACTTGAAAACTTGAAGACAAAATAAATGCAAGACATTTCATTTAACACAGGCTCTGAACAGAGTGGAAGTATTTGCAATTACTGACTAAAAGGAACTGACAAGAATTTCCAGGTTGGGATTATCCTCGCTCATTGTATTTCACTTTCAGATGATTAAAACTTTGGAAAGTGATGAGGTCAGCATAGGCAAGCCCAAACTGGTTGAGATCTTTACTAATCTTTGGGAGCATAAGATGATGTCAACTCAACAATTAGATTTCTACAAAGTTTCAAACTTTTTTTTTTTAATATTTGAATTTTATTTTTTTATACAGCACGTTCTTATTAGTTGTCTATTTTATACATATTAGTGTATACATTTCAATCCCAATCTCCCAATTCTTCACACCACAACCCCCCCACAGCCACTTTCCCCACTTGGTATCCATATGTTTGTTCTCTACATCTGTTTCTCTATTTCTGCCCTGCAAACCGGTTCACCTGTAGCACTTTTCTAAGTCCCACATATATGCGTTAATATACGACATTTATTTTTCTCTTTCTGACTTACTTCACTCTGTATGACAGTCTCTAGATCCATCCATGTCTCTACAAATGACCCAATTTTGTTCCTTTTTATGACTGAGTAATATTCCATTGTATATATGTACCACATCTTCTTTATCCATTCATCTGTCAATGAGCATTTAGGTTGCTTCCATGACCTGGCTATTGTAAATAGTGCTGCAATGAACACTGGGGTGCATGTGTCTTTTTGAATTATGGTTTTCTCTGGGTATATGCCCAGTAGTGGGATTGCTGGGTCATATGCTAATTCTATTTTTAGTTTTTAAGGAACCTCCATACTGTTCTCCATAGTGGCTGTATCAATTTACATTCCCACCAACAGTGCAAGAGCGTTCCCTTTTCTCCACACCCTCTCCAGCATTTGTTGTTTGTAGATTTTTTGATGATGCCCATTCTAACTGGTGTGAGGTGATACCTCATTGTAGTTTTGATTTGCATTTCTCTGATAATTAGTGATGTTGAGCAGCTTTTCATGTGCTTCTTGGCCACCTGTATGTCTTCTTTGGAGAAATGTCTATTTAGGTCTTCTGCCCATTTTTGGATTGGGTTGTTTGTTTAATATTGAGCTGCATGAGCTGTTTATATATTTTGGAGATTAATCCTTTGTCCGATGATTCATTTGCAAATATTTTCTCCCATTCTGAGGGTTGTCTTTTTGTCTTGTTTGTAGTTTCCTTTGCTTTGCAAAAGCTTTTAAGTTTCATTAGGTCCCATTTGTTTATTTTTGTTTTTATTTCCATTACTCTAGGAGGTGGGTCAAAAAGGATCTTGCTGTGATTTATGTAAAAGAGTGTTCTTCCTATGTTTTCCTCTAAGAGTTTTATAGTGTCTGGTCTTACATTTAGGTCTCTAATCCATTTTGAGTTTATTTTCGTGGATGGTGTTAGGGGGTGTTCTAATTTCATTCTTTTACATGTAGCTGTCCAGTTTTCCCAGCACCACTTATTGAAGAGACTGTCTTTTCTCCAATGTATATCCTTGCCTCCTTACAAAGGTTCAAACTTTTTAAAAAGTAAAAATATTTGTTAATTGCAAACACCAGGATCCCAAGTTGATTGATTACCATTATAGTGCTATATTTTCTGGTTTTCTGGGAAAATACTAAATACAAAATGGTCCCCCACTCTACTATTTTATGTTCAGGCCCTGCAATCTTTGAAATGCTTAAAACGCTAGTTGTAAAATGCAAGTCTGAAAGAGAATTCATTGTGCCAGAATTGACAGAGGGCAGCAGAAAACTTACAAGCTGTCCTGTAGTAGATTCAAAAAGTGATTAATTGCAGCTGCTGTTTTGCAGCAAGCTGGGGAAATGTCACCAAATACAGAAAACTCCCAAAAGAATGACAAGGCCTTCCTGTAATTTTCCCAGCCTAAACAGAAATGAGATGAATGCATTGTGGCTGCTGTAGGTAATGAGACTTTGTAAGATTATTATAAATAGGGTGCATAATTAGTGTTCTGCAGTGCAGTAGGCATTTTGTGTTCTTTTTGTGAATTTGGAGTAGGCCCCAATGGCTTGACAAAACATTCACTCTCCCTAAACTAGGCAAACATCTTGGCTTCAGACACTGCCTTCAAATACACTGACTGTCAACTACTTGCGAAGATGAATTTAGAAAAGAATCAAAGCATTAACTACAAGAAGAATTAACAGTGAGTGAGTGACTACCATGTATCAGCAATGAGTTATTCATTTTATAAACTACACATTACAGGTATTATCTCATTTAATCTGCATGAGGCAACTACTGCTATTCTCTTTCATAGATGAGAAACTGAGGTCTGGAGAGGTAAACTTGACCAATATTTATAGATAACAAATGATATTTGAATCCAGGCTGTCTAATTTAAAATCCTTGATTCTCTAAGTTATAACATCTTACTTTCCACAGATGCCTTCAATGTATGGAAATTTGTATTGTGTATTTTTTCCTTTGAGCTGTTCTTTAGAGTGATGTTTGCTATGCATTTTAGTGAAAAATATTCCAGAAGAGCAAATGCATTTACTATAGAGAGGCCAGTGATGGCAGCCACTACAAAGGGAAAAAAAAAAAAAAAAAAAAGCCGTGTTGAAATTGTTAATTGATGAGAGTCAGGCACCATCCATCACTCTGTACTTGTATTTGCAAAGGTGAACTCATAAATATCCAAAAGTTTTCATTTATTTTTGGTAAGAAGTAAAAATAGAAAATAGGAGGACTAAAAAGAATTTTACTATCTGATTTTAAAATGAAAGGAAGGCATCATCAGCTTTGAAGAATGTCAGTAAAGAGGAAGAAATACATAACTTTTTGTAGAGATAAAATGGTAATTTAGTTCACAAGTATATCATAACCAAAGACATCTTGAAAACTGTGGTGTGAACAAGGATCTGTATAGTTGGGGACTTGTGGGAAAGGGAATACAGGGAAAGAGAGTAGGCCAGATTTCTGAGGAACCCCTTCCTCTGGATTAATTTGGGTATAATCTAAACTGATGTAAAAAAAAGACCCAAGGCACAATGGCTTAAGCATTATAGGAGCTTACTTTTCTTTCACATACTAGTTAAGAAGTCCATGGCTGCTAGGGAAGCTCTACCATCCTCATGATACACTTTCATCTCTGGATCCCTGGCATCTGCAGCTGCCATCGTACTTATATGCCAGCCAATGGTAAAGAGGAGAGGGACCAGGAGAGAGCGGACTCATTCCCGTTTTAAGAGCAAGATCCAGAAGTGGCACACATACCACTGTAGCTTAAAACTTAGTAATCTGACCACAAGGGGGTCTGGGAAATGGAATCTTGTTGACTGGCTGTGTGCTCTGCTGACTCTGGAAGGAGAGTTTGAATCTTTGTGGACAACTATCAATATTTGCCATACCCAGCCAGGGAAGTAAGGAACCTAGGTGGCTGAGCCCTAGGAGATATCATGGTCCAATTGCTGAGTTAGGGATTTCCCTCTGTCTCCTCAAATTCCCTCCCCTGTTTCTCAGTACCTCTCCTCTTTGCCCTAACTATCTCTGGAGGATTGCAAAGTAGAGGAAAGAAATACATAGTTGTTAAGTATGCAAGGTGGTGTTTTGGTAGTGAAATCCCATCATTCATCATTCCACCTTTCTGGGGTTGATGACATTCAAAAAAAGAAAAACAAAAAACCAATAGCTAAATGGGAGATAAAGAACCAATATTACTTATTGCCAGCCAAGCATATTACACAAACAAGTGTAGGGCTTTTCTGGATTTAGTACGTATTTTCTTTTCCTTCATGAAACATCAACCTGCAAGCCAAAGTATACTGTCCTAATCCTTCATTTGGGGGATCTGTGGAATTGACTCTGAATCTTTTTATTCTACAAGTCAAACAGACAAGAATGGAAACTATGCTTCACACACATCCCTTCTCCCCCAGTCTGAGACGGAACTGAAATTGTGAAGAGGCTGGTGGGCTCTGCCCAATGTGTGCCTACCTCATGAATTCCAGACACAGAAGAGAGAATGCTGCATTTGGGTGAAAGCACTGGAAGCAAAAGGCCACTGTTGGTTGGGGGCCTTTTATGTAACATTCAGTACTTAGCTCTGACTAATCACTTCAGCTTTTCCTCCTTTTGGGGAGGTACTAATGGGTAGAAAGAGAAAGAAGTAGTAAAGGCAGAATTTTCTTTCTCTTCAGGTTGAAAGTATAAAAAAAGGATGAAAAAATAACACACTTGTTTACTGTGGAAGAAAGTACAACAACAACAAGCCATGTATTCACTGGTTAATTTGTCCCCTTCCACCAAAGTGGTAATTCAAAGAGAAATGTTTAAAACAAAAGAATTTCAGGATGACATAAAATAGACAGGCCCCGCTATGGTTCTATATATGGTAGCAACCTAGAGGAAACAAGACACAAAGATGGAAACATATCCATACCTTCTCTCCTTGGACATAGGAGGAAACAAGTTAGATAAAACATGGATTATAAGAACTTGTGGTCTGGATGTGTTGCTTTCTAAATGGGATGAAGAACCCTCTGCTACCAGCTACCACAGTGGTCATGCTCCTAAGTTCAAGAGAAGCTGTTGCTCCAGCCAAGCATATATTACTTGAGCTGCCCATGTGCACCACACCCTGAGCTTTGGTTCTGGGGACCCACACAGGAGCTGAGACTTTCCTTTATTGATATCTCAGTAGTTAGATGCTGCTGCTGGAATTGAAGAAAAGCTAAACTGTGCCTCTTAACTAGGAAGCGGTTTCTGGTTACTGATCAATCCCTGAATGCGGAGCCTAAATTTAGTGTTTGTGGAATTGTAAGCCTCAGTTTCCCCATTAGTAAAATAGAAATAAGAAGTATCAAAATCATTGGGTTATTATAAGGATAAACTAGCATTATGAATGCCAAGAATTTAACACAATGCCTAATGTGATGTTAAGTGTTGAATACATTATTAAAATTGTTGTTGTTTTACAGATTTGATTTACCATATAGTATGCAAGTTTCTGGGGATCAAACAACAATTAGCATACGTTTTTGCTTCAAAAGGTATACAACCCAAGATTGGGAGATAAATATGAAAAATATGGGAACAACAGAGTAATACTTGTTCTGTAATAGACATATTTACAGAGTGTGTTACTCATCAGGAGAGATTTTATAGCAGAGGCCACACGTTTTGCCTAATTTAATTCAACAGGAAAAAGGAAAATTTAGAAACTGTGTTTTACTCTCTAAATCTCCATGATAAGGAGAGTCCCACCTCCTAATTCACCATCTCAGGAAGTTGGATATTACCAATTTATACTATCTTCCCATTTCTGCCCCCCACGACCTCCCTCACAGTGGCAAACTATATCTCCTCCTTCACATACTTTTGTTTAAAACCTATCTCCATCCCTGCTTTGCTTTTGAAGTGTGAATGACATTTCCATGTGTAGTGTTTATAAACACCTAGAAATTATGTACATAAAATGTTCAGTACAGTCTATGACACACTGAAAGGGACTTAGGCAAACTAATAGGATCTCTGAATGACAAAAAAAGCATTTCTGCCTGGAGAGACTTTTTTTCATTAGAAATGCCTCTGCCCCAACAAATGTCCTTTCTGCCTTTCAGCTGGGGACTATGAAAACAGATTTGAGTGAGAGCTAGGTTAGGGGCATTAGAAAAAGAATGTGGAGAATCTGGAAATTTTCTGTTCACCAGTTTAAAAGGACAATCATTTAGGACAATCATTGAAAAGAATGCAGTTGACATGATGAGAATCCTTCCCTTTTTAATAAATATCTGATGAAACCTCTTGACTAGAAGTTTTAACTTGCTGGAGAGACTAATAGGAGACAAAACTTGTGGAGATAGGGCACAGAATGACATGACAATTGCATTGAATTAATACTTGCATACGATGAACAGGAGTTCATTCATCACAGGAGTCAGTGTGCCTAAGTATAAGACCTGGCACATAAAAATTTGCCAAATGCATGAAAGCAAGGATGAGAAATTTGATAAGCCTCCTGGCAACTCCTAGGAAATGAATATTTTCCATAGCTTAGAATTTCATGCCATGTTGTCTATACTTAGTAGGTATTTAAGTTCTTCCCTGGGAAATAGATGCTTTTCTGATTTCCGATCACTCCTGAGACTGGCTTCCCAAACCAGATCACTGTTCTTGCTCTAAGAAATGTGTGCTGAGGTTCATAGGCACTCTTACTTCCTCTGACATTTATGTTTCCTCTAGTGTCCCTTTCCCACATCTCCTGATATAGGACATGTTCAGTGATATGAAATATGTTGTCTGACAATGTAATCAATAGAGCAGAAACCTGCCTCAAGATGCCCTAGGACCTATGTCTCATATTCATAAAAGGTGTTATTACATTGGGTACTGCTGGGCTGTCGAATCTCTCCATTTTTATTAATTGCATCTCTCAGCTACACTGGATAGAAAAGAGCTGCTGCTTTATGAGTTTTTTCATTTCCTGAATCTGGTAATGTTTTGGACTCTGAATGGGGAAAAAAAAAAATAATTCCAAAAAGCAACAGTTGTTGTTTGTCTCATACAATTAAATTCCAGAATCAACTCCAGAGGTGATGTTTTAAGGGGAAGCAGGATATATTGGTCATAAATGTCTTTGCCATTTGTTGAAATTGGAGTTCGATTTGGAGATGAAATCTGGTAAACAGAGAGCTAGACTGGAGTTAGGATATTAGCTTATTGCCTGAGTACTCCTGCTGACTTCCTGGGATGCTTTAGCTAAACACGTCATGCTTTTCTCTGCTATAGTTTCTTTGTGTGCAAATGTTGATAGCTGTGCCTATTTTAGAAGATCTTTTGATTTTTATTTTTAATTATACATATATAGCAAGGTACTTGATATAAAAACTCTAAATTATAGCCAGAGTATACAGTCTGTGCAGTTAAACAGTGCCCTATGCTTGGTTTAATGGTTGACTGTCCCTGCCTTGAAAGTTTTAATTCTTTTAAACAAGGGACGCTAATTTTTCCTTTTGTACTAGACCCTGCAAATCAGGCTTGATTATTGCACATTCAATTGTAATGAAGAAAACTGGATAGACATAGATCTCCATACTGTAAATTCTTTTTTTCAATGATGTAAATTGACAATTCATCCAATGTTTTCAAGGAGAATTTGTTTTAGTTCTTACCTCACAAAACTACTCAATATTAACTAGTTTATTATTACACTGGCAGGAGTAATTTCTGCTTCATTTTATAAGATACAGACATCATTGTCTTATGGAAAAACTAGCAAAATCCTCTGGAGAAATAAACTTTTACACATTTGGAAAATACTCCTGGGCCAAGGCAATATTTTTTGGTGTTAGGTACTCCTGAAAAGACTAATTTTTAGGTAGAAACTGTCTTCTATCACCTAAAGTTCTTGTGTGGTCAACAGCCGTCAGGCAGAATCCTAGACACAAGTCAACTCAACAACACCTAGCAGAGTGACAGCCACTGCTGTGTTTGCCATTGTAAGCTGTAATTAATCAGGTTTTTTTTCTGAAAATACCTTATTGAGTATGATGAATCAATGACATTAATGACATATATGGGGGTAAGGGGCATACTATGACTATCCAGTTTACTTGTTAAGATAGTTTTCCAATAGAGCCATTGCATTACTTTTGTCATTATTCTTTTTTAACCGGTCATATAGAATTAACAAGTTGAAAGTTGTTTCTCAGGAGTTGAGATGTTTTGTTGTTTATTTTTTTTTTTGTGGGGAAGGAGTGTGGGGTTGTTATTTGTTCAAGTCCATATACATGCAATCTACATATGAACTACTCACAAATGGTACCCTGTTTCATTCCTAGTTTTGGGCTATCACCCTTTCACTTGTTGAGTTGGCCAATCACAAGATTCACGATTTTAAGATAATGTATGGAAGAAAACCCTCCTTTAATATATGTGTATTGTCATTATATTCCTTCTGTCATACACAGAAACATGTTTGCCTCAGGTAGTATATTATAGTTTGTTTGGAATACAAGCATTGTAAAAAGACGGCGTAAAAACTGTTTTAAGTGCTATGACAAAATATAGATTAAGTCTGTATTTTTAATTAAAAATATCGAAGGGGTACCTAATTTAGACTGGAAGAGCAAGGAAGGAAACCACATTTAAGCTAATAACTGAATGATATTAGCAGCTAGCTTGAACCCACAGTTTAACCTTAAAGATAGTTCAGAAGGAAAAGGTGCAAACCAGAGAATAGATAAGTGGAGTGAATATGATGAAAACCATAGTCTGGTCAAATATGAGGAAAATGTAGTACTTGAGGTTAAGGAGAGACCTAGCCTTTAAGGAAAACATTACAAACAGTAGTTAATGGAAGATAACCTGGATTCAAGATTAGTAGATGATGGGTGTAGAATCTTAAGAAGTCAACTTCAGAGCATCAAGTGCTTTTGGAGAAATGTTTCCTTCAAGAAATGCTACATACAAACTCCATGAAAACATAGATTCTGTCTTGTTCACGGCCATATCACAAGGTATATAAAGAATCTTCTCAGTAATAAGCTCCCATGTCATGTACTGAGTAACTGAATGATTTGTCTAGTTAAGCATGTAAGTAAAGTTAAAAATGAGAAGCCATGTTTGTCTAAGTGAGATCAAGCTGCAATCGGTAACAAAGCTGTATAACTGTAAATTGTCTTCCTGGACAGATTCCTTATACTTTAGCAAGACACTTTTTATACTTTTTGCAAATGAAGGTTATGCTTGTTCTATCTGGACAGAGAGAAAGAGAAGGGGTACATATCAGTTTACGAATGAAGTAAAAATGTTCTTTGAACTTACAGCTCTTACTCTACTTTTTAAAGAAGTTTAAAAAGAAGTTTCAGCACCCAAAATATCATTTTTAACTCTTTCCTATATACGTCATTGTTCAAATATATTAACTGCTTAGTTGGCAGAGTCTGTGGGGTACTAAGGAACCAAGGACTTCTTCCTAATGGCAATCGAGAAATATTTGTCCCTTGAATAATGAAAGCAATAAAAAATGAGTGGTGAATAGATAGCTTCCAGAATTTTTGTCCAGGTCACTTGAAGGACATATAATTAAGTTCAGGAAATAACCAGCTCTCTTATAATGTATTTTTTTGTAAAATTCTGTTCTGTTGATAAATATCTCATAAATTTCCATTTGCTCTTATATGTGAGTATTAAAAAACGTCTAATTCTAAACTCTGCAAAAGGTGTACTTATGGATGTGATTTTAACCACAGAGAAACTAACTATACCAAGGAGAAGTTTTTTATTTAGCTGATGACAGAAGGCTAATATAAACCCGTTACATGCATCATGTGAGAAACCATTAAAATTAGATCAATTAAAGCTAATGCCTTGAAGGAATAATGGGATTCAAATGAAAATATTTTTTAATAAAAACATTATAAGAGAAGCCCAATGTAACTAGTTTAAAAAATATTTTGAGTATTGATTTATTTTTACATTTTAAGGTATTTATTTACCATGGGGAAAAATAGTAATTAGTGGTTGGTTCTTCAGGCAGAGTAAAATCTATTGTTACAAGAATATTTTAAAAAACCTAATGAAGAAGTGTGAGCTGAAATCCCTTATATTAAGGTGATTAAATGAATCATTCTTCATGTATTTGATCAAACAATACTGTCAGTAGAGTAAAGGCATTATTTTGATTCCTGGGCATCTCGTGCTTATTCATGGAGTATAATATTCTATGGCCTCAGATTCTTCTGCCAACTGCAGTCTCACAAAGGTTTGGTTTGTCACAGTGGGGCTCAAGAGAGAGCATGTGGGTCATTTTCAGAACCACTCAGGAAAACAAGTTTCTCAGATAGTGGGCCAATATTTTATTTTTCTTATGTATACAGTGTATTTAGCAGGAATAAAGAAAGACAGTGAAAAACTAACAAAAAGGCATGTTTACTGTTATATATTTTTTTCCAATTTTAATTATGCCTCTCCTCTCCAAAAAAATCTGAGATACTATCAAGGGGTGACTAACACAGTGTGAGAGATCTATTTAATCAGAGTTCTTTGGGCAGAAAATATTACAAAAATTTCAAAGTGTGTTTTGTGCTGTAATGTCTGTGAACTTTGGTAGGAGAACAACCAGGTCCTGTGTTTGGTCATCAGAGCTGGGGTGTCTCAGCACAAGCAGGGTTCACGCTTATGGATGAGGGCTCCATGGTCCCTGCTGAGCATAGTGTGATAAACTCAAGAGCTCCTATTCAGAGATTTGGGGAATCTCTAATGGATCTCATTATTCTTAGTTTGGGTAAGACTTGCTTATGTTTAAGATTCCTAAAGAACATGAGTCTCTGTTAGATATTTAAAAGCCTGTCCCTCCCCTCCCTGGTCCACACTGCCTCAACAGTAACATCTGCTGGGAGTTTAAATTCTTGTTTTGTTCTCCTTTTTATAATTATACCTCTTTCACCTTTGGTTGAAATTTGACTTATTTCACCTTTCTCTAAATTGATTTTTATATCCATCTATTGTATGTAGATTATTCTCATCCCTTTAAGGATTTCTGAAAATAAGAAAACCTATAATAGATTAAAGATGGCTGCACAATCTTTGCTATTCCTCCAGTTAAGGTGTAAAATCTAATCCCTCTCCTCTTGAATCTTCACTGGCTTTATGTACTATTAACCAATGGAATAGAATAGAAGTTAACTTCTGAAATTATGAGACTAGATCATAATAAATCTTGCAGTTTCTGCCTGGACCTCTTGGAACCTTCCCTTTGGACCTCTGAGCCTCCATGTAAGAAGTCTGACTACTCACCTAGAAATACTATGTGGAGAGGCCCTGAGACTAAATGAAGAGGGAGAGGTCCCAGATGAGCTCAACCTTCCACTCCTCCCACGGAGGCACCAACCATATGAGTAACAGTCTGGGACCATTAGTCTAAGATGGATACGGAATCTCCCAGGCTGAAAGAAAGAAGAGAAGAGAAGCAATATGGTGATTCAACAAAAGATTGGAGACTCGGCTGGAGGCTGTGAAAAAAATAGGAGCTCAGCAAATAGCCTAACCATGGCAAAACAATATAATTCAGCAATAGAAAGACGGTTACACCATGAGTAGGGAAACTGTGATAGGGAAAGCAGATATAAAAACTGATGAATAAGAGTACTAGTTACTGAAGAGTCAAAAGGAGGAGAATTGAAGGTAGCCACAAATAAGGAGAAGTCTTAAGAGCAGCATATAAATGCTCCCCCAATTCTTGACTGACCCCTGAACTCTGAATCCAATAATCATAGGGGAAACAATATCTGGAAGGCTGACATATAAGTCGGTTATTTTTAAAAAAGCTTTCTTAATAAGCCTACCCAATGACTAACTGAGATATCTTATTGGCCACCTTGAGGTGTAATGAGGTGGAAAATATGTAGTCTTCCTTTTATCCATTGAACTTTATTGTCAGCAGAAATAAAACAATTTCTGTCTATAAAGTAGGAGGGAACACCAGGGAATCAGGTAGGTAACTATAATTGTTTGCATAAAAAAGCTAAACATTTTCCAAGGGTAGGAATGCTGGAATAGAGTTATGGGTTGTGATCATGACCTAATCCTTACCCCTTCACTTTTTTTTCTGCAGAAGACTGAGATGATATTCTCTTCACCAAGGTGTTGAAATATATTTGGGAAAAGGGGTAAGAGCATCCTTGGGAAGAAATGTAGTGTCTCTCATCTGTGCTGAAAGAGGATGGTAAGAGATGATGAAATTGGAGTAGACTCCTGAATTTCTATGACTCCTGCGTTTTGTGATTGTAACAATGATCTCACCATGGGGATCTTTGGCCATGACTAATTGCTTATAAGTTCTCTTAGACTGGAATATGTGGACAGGCCATTAATAAATTATTTAACATATATTTCTGAATAGCCCCAGAACTGGTGAATAGAGGCCAGATTATTGCCACTGTGATAGAAAATCTCCATTTGAGTCAGTTCAAAGACTTCTCCAAAGGTATAACTTCTTTCAATTCTACTTATTTGCCCCTTAGTCATACTTCCCCTTAAACTTCTGTATTATTAACTCATATTAGTACTTATCTCTGTATGAATGTCTTATCTCCAAAACTAATCTGTAATTTTCTTCAGGTAGGAGCCATGTTTTATGCTTCTTCTCATTTCCTGAAGCACCTAGCTCAACAACGAACATGTGTTATACATCTGTAATTACTTTACTAAATTGACTGGACACAATGTCTAGACAGGAAGTGACTATTCATTTTGCCAGCACTGCCTTCAATCAGATATCCTTTCCCTATCCCTGGACAATATCTTGGGAAGATAAAGGATTCTGGTTTTTTCTGTTCACTTTTAGACATTCACAGGTTTTCTGAATGTAATTCTTTGTCTATGCAGCATAAAAACAATCATATATGTTTTAATCTCTCCACAATCCTCCAATAACACATGCTAATCAATAAGGAGAGAATACAAAACCTTCTATTACTCATGCCTACAGAATAACAAGGAGACGGCAAAGACTATAAACTTCAATTTATATGAAAATGGGGAAATAAATATCTGAAATCAATACAGCCATCCACAAACTCCACAAAAGATTGGGGATTCAAATTGTAGATTGAAAAACACAGAAGCTCAGAAAGCAGCATAACCATGATAAGAAAAGATAATTCAGCAATAGAAAGAGAACATTACACTCTGAGTAGGAAAACAGGGAATAGAAATAACAGATCTGAAAACTGATCAATAAAAGTGCTGGGTACTAAAGAGTCAAAAAAGAAATGAATGGAAGGCAGCCCAAAATAGAGGAGAGTTCCAAACCAGCATGTAAATTCTCCCTAGATTCTTGGATGATGATCTGAACTCTTCATGCACTAGAAGAGACTCCAATTATCCCAAAGTAAACTATAGCTGGAAGATGAAAATACCCGATGTGAGATTTCAGCAGCTGCTTAATGAAAAAAGACAGAGTGTGAGGTTCAAGTTTTGTAAAGTTAGAAGGGTTGGTAAACTGCTTGAATTTTTATGACTTAGAAGTAAATATTCTATCTAGAGACTAAAAGATTTATCCTAGGTTTAAGGGTGAAAAATAAAAAGACACATCCTGACAAAGACTAAAATGAAGATTCCATAAAGTTGAGATACTCTGCCAGCTATTTATCTGACTGGTAAACAAACTCACCACACTTCGGGGAGCGGGGGAGAAAAACCACATAATCCAGAGTCCCTACAAAAGCATCCCTCATGCACAGAATAAAATTAAAAGAAATACTAAATAGATGAAGAAACAGAAAAGTTGATTTATAGTTAAGAGAAAAATCTATCAACAGAAACAGACCCACAGACAGCATAGATGTTGAAATTACAGACAATTCTAAATCCTAGTATTTAGGATACATTTGTTACATCTGCAGGAAAATATATATAATTAGTGGTGTTATATGGAAATTTTAATTCAGATGCAATTAGGAATATGAAAATATAAAAATGTGAAATTAAAATAAAATTATTGGCAGGGGGAGATTTATCAAGATGGTGAAGTAGGAGGACATGGAACTCACCTCCCCCAACAAATATATCAAAAATACACCTACATGTATAACATTTCTCACTGAAAACTAACTGGAAACTGGCAGAAAGTTTCCTGTACACGAAGGTCGTAAGAAAGATCCACATGGGATCGTGTAGAAAGGGAAGAGAAGCGTTCAGGTCAGGACCTGTGCCCCTGGGAAGAGACTCAGAGGAAAAGGGAGATTATGCACAGACAGCGATCTGCCCTGAGGAGTGAGTGGCTCGAGCCACATATTGAGCAAAAACAATAGAAAAGATCAACAAATCCAAGAGCTGGTTTTTTAAAAAGATAAGTAAAATTGACAAACCTTCAGCCAGGCTCATCATGAAAAAAAGAGAGAACCTAGATAAATAAAACAAGAAACAGAGTGGAGAAATAAAAAGTGATCTTACAGAGACACAAAAAATCAAAAGAGAATACTATGAACAGTTATATGCCAAAAAATTGGACCTAGAAGAAATGGACAAATTTCTAGTAACATACAACCTGCCAAGACTGAATCAGGAAGAAATAGACATTCTGAACAGACTGATCACTAGTACTGAAATTGAATTTTTAATAAAAAGCAAACTCCCAGGAAACAAAAGTCCAGGACCAGACAGCTTCACAAGGGAATTTTCCCAAACATATAAAGAGGAGCTATAGCTCTCCTCAAACTATTACAAAAAAATTGAAGAGGAGGGAACTTTCCCATATCCAATCTATGAGGCCACCATTACCCTGACCAAAACCAGACAATGACACTACTAAAAAAAGAAAATTATACACAATATCTCAGATAAATATAGATACAAAAGCCCTCAACAAAATATTAGCAAACCAAATTCAACAATATATAAAAAGGATCATGCACCAGGAACAAGTGGGATTTATTCCAGGGATGAAAGGATGGTTCAATATCTGCAAATCAATCAATGTGATACACCACATCAACAAAAGGAAGGATAAAAAATTCCATGAGCCTCTCAATAGATGCAGAAAAAGCATCTGACAAAATTCGCCATACATTCATGATAAAAACTCTCATCAAAGCGGGTACAGAGGGAACATATCTCAACATAATGAAGGCCATTTATGACAAATCTACAGCTAACATCATACTCAACAGTGAAAAGCTGAAAGCCTTTTCTCTAAAATCAGGAAAAAGGCACTCTCACCACTTCTATCTAACATAGTACTGCCAATCCTAGCCACAGCAATCAGACAAGAAAAATAAATAAAAGAACTCCACATTGGAAATGAAGTAGTAAAACTGTCACTATTTGTAGATAACATGATACTATATATAGAAAACCCTAAAGTCTCCACCAAAAAGCATTAGAATAAATAAATGAATTGAGTAAAGTTGCAGCACAAAAGATTAGTATACAGAAATCTGTTGCTTTTCTATACACTAATAATTAACTATCAGAAAGAGAAATTAAGGAAACAATCCCATTTAAAATTGCATCAAAAAGAATACCTAGGAATAAACTTAACTAAGGAGGTGAAAGACCTGCACTCTGAAAACTATACAATACTGATGAAGGAAATTAAAGTTGATACAGATAAATGGTAAGATACCCATGTTCATGGTTTGAAAGAATTAGTATTATTAAAATGTCCATACTATCCAAAGCAATCTGCAGATTTAACACAAGCTCTATCAAAATACTCATGACGTTTTTCACAGAACCAGAAAAAATAATGCTAAAATGTATATGGAACCACAAAAGACCCAGAACTGTCAAAGCAATCTTGAGGAAAACAAAACAAATGAAACAAACAAAAAAAAACCCCCAAAGCTGGAAGTATCAAGCTCCCAGACTTCAGATTATACTGCAAAGCTACAGTAATCAAAACAGCATAGTACTGGCACATTAAAAACAGACATATAGATCAATGGAACAGAATAGAGAGCCCAGAAAAAAACCCCATGCACTTATAGTCTATCAATGTATGACAAAGGATGCACAAATATATAGTGGAGAAAAGACAGTCTTTTCAATAAGTGGTGCTGGGAAAAATGGACAGTTACATGTGAAAGAATGAGATTAGAACATTTCCTCAAAACATATACAAAATTTACTTAAAATGTATTAAAGACCTAAACATAAGACCTGAAACCATAAAACTCCTAGCAAAAATATCTTTCAAAAACAAAGGCAAAATAAAGATATTTTTAGATAAATAAAAGCTTAGGGAATTTATTATTAGCAGATAAATACAATAAGAAATGATAAATATAGCTTTTTTTGGCTGAAAGGAATTCCAAGTTAATAGAATTAAGGGTCTAAAGGATAAAAAAAAAAAATCACTGTAAAAGGTCACTATATGGGTAAATATGAAAGACAATTTTTATGTTCTTAAATACTTTTTCTTTATTTTAAGATCTACTTTCTAAGCAATATACAAATATATATATATTTCAAATATACAACACGTATTGTTAATTATCATCATTATGTTGTACATTACATACCCAGGAATTATTTATCTTATAACTGAAAGTTTGCACCTTTTGACCACCTTCACCCATTTCACCTACCACCCTCCTCCCCTCCCCCTAGCCTGGCATTCTTTAACAAAAGTTCCCAAATCTCAGTTCACAAAGCTCTTTGCAAAAATCTGGAAGGAACGTTGAGATCTGAGGAATGGGTATGCAGGGAATGGGAGGAAGATGTCTCTACTGACTCTTAGCTTTCCTTGATAATACCTGGAATTTATAAAATTTATCACCTTTTCCCTCACAAAGTCCTTGAGATGTAGATTTTATGATACAGACAGGAAAAATCTGAACAGAGATGTTAATTTTTCCATGATATACAAATGAAGTCAGAAGCCACTCTTAGAGCACACCATTGTAATTAGAAAAGAGTTTAGAAATCATCTAGTTGAGAGGTTTTTCACCTGGGGTCCACAAACCCCCAAATAGCCCTTGGATACATTCCTGTGGGTCCATAATTTGGATGGGAAAAGAATTGTATCCTTTTGAACTAACCTCTAACTGCAATTTAGCACTTCTTCCTTCTACTATAATTGTAAACCACAAACCATTTAATACTTAAATACTTTTAAGTCAATTGACTATAGCAAAAAGTCATATAGTATGTAGTTCATAACATATGTAGGAGTAATATCTGGACAAGAATAGCACAGAAGATAGTAAAATTGAATTATAATATTGTATGATTCTTATGTTACATGTATAGTGCTATAATAATAATTCAATATAGACAGTTATAAATTAAGGAAACATATTTTAAACCTAATAATAACTGTATGTTAAAAACAAAATACCAAATATCAAAGGTATAGCTAAATCCAACAGAGGAGAAGGGATGGAACACCAAAAATACTTGAAAAGAAGACAGACAATGAACTATAAAAGACAAACAGAAAACAAATAAAAAATTAAATAGCTAGAAATTAGACTTAGATTCAACCATATAAACATTTACCCTAAATGTAAATACACTAAACAGTCTTATTGAAAGGAAGAGATTGCCATAATTAATAAAACAGATCCAAGTAGATGCCTTTTTACAGGAAATACTTTAATTTCAAGGACACACAAAGGGAATTTTGCTTCTGGCCATTTGGAGTAACAGCAACTAAATATACCCTACTACCTAAAAAATAACTTTAAAAATCTAAGAAAAAAATTTTGAAATAATACTTTCCAGACACTAGACAGAGCAGAACTGTGATTCCTAAGAAAGAGCAAACAAACAAGATGAACTCTATAAATGCACTGGTTTTGTTGCAGAAAAGAGTGTGGGGCTGGAGAGGATGGTCATGTCCCAGGGCTCAGGCAAGTCCCTGGGGTGGCCACTGCGTGTGGGTTCTTGGCTTCACACAGGAAAGAATTCAAGAACACACCATAGTAAAGATAAAGAAGGTTTATTCAGGGAGATACACACTCCACAGAGAGAGTGTGGGCTATCTCGGAAGACAAGAGAGGCACCAGGGTACAGGGTTGTCAGTTTTTACAGGGGTGGGTAATTTCATAGGCTAATGAGTGGGAGGAGTATTCCAGCTATTTTGGGGAAGGGGTGGGGATTTCCAGGAATTGGGCCACTGCCCACTATTTGATCTTTTATGGTCTGCCTTGGAGCTGTCATGGTGCCTGTAGGTGTGTCATTTAGCTGATGTGTTACAATGAGTGTATACTGAGGTTCAAGGTCTAGTGGAAGTTGACTCATTCACCATCTTGGACCTAGTTGGTTCTAACCAGTTTTTGTCATGTCCTATGGCTATGTCATTCTTTTAAAGGTTGTGCCCTGCCCCCTTCCCTCCTGTCTCAGTTTGCTGACAGCTTCTAGGCCATAGGTCAGTGAAAGGAACACAGAGACTATCATTCTTGATGATTTGAGGTGACAGAAATTGGGTTGAGGAAGAAAACGTTGGCTAGAATGTGTGGGGCAGAATGTTGAAGGTATCTGCACTGCAAACACAGAAAGCTACAAAATACTAGTGATCTTATTCAGTGCAATGGTTGAGAAAAAGAAGTAAAAGGATTTAAGGTTGAAATAGAAGAGGCAAAATTGACTTTACTTGCTAACAGCATGATCATTTATTTAGAAAATCCTAAGGAATCCACAAAGAAGCAACTAGAATGCCTAAGTGAGTTTGGTAAGCCTGTAGGCGATAAAGTTAATCCATGAAAAAAAGCAACTGTATGTCTATATAATTGAAAAAATGTAAACTGATTTAAAATTTACTGTTTACAATAACATCAAAGAATACCTTTGAAATACTTACAGATACATTTAGTGCGTGACACATACACTGAAAAGTACAAAATACTGCTGAGAGAAATTAAAGAATAACTAAATAAATGAAGGTTAATACCATGTTCATGAATCAAAAGACTCAATATTTTTAAGATGACAATTCTTCCCCCAAAGTAACCCCTAGAGTAAAAGCAACCCCAATCAAAATCACAGCCAACATTATTTATCTTTTAGTAAAAAATGACAAGTTGATTTTGGAATTATATGGAAATGTAAAGGATCTAGAATAGCCAAAATACTGTTGAAATAGACCAAAGTTGGGGGAATTACACTACCTGGTTTTAAGGTTTACTATGGGAATGCAGTAATCAAGAGACAGTGATCTAAAAATAGACCCACACATACACACTGAGTTGAAGTTCAACAGAAGTTTCAAGGTCACTCAATGGGTAAAGTATATTATTTTTGACAAAAGATGCTGGGAAAGCTGGATATCTATATGTAAAACAAATGAACACCTACCCTTGCCTTATAACATATGCCAAAATTGACTTGAAATGTATTAGTCACATATGTTTAAATATCACAAAATAATACTTTTAGAAGGAACTATAAGAGAAAGACTGAGATCATTTAGATAGGACACAAAAAACTTGAAACATACAATAGAAAATATTGGACTTCATTAAATTAAAAACTATGGTGTTCATAAAACATTATTTAGAACATAAGAAAGATAATCCACAGCCTTGGGAAAATATTTTCAAAACACATTACATAACAAAAGTATGCACTTCAATAAAAAAAAGATAGCCCTCCAAAATTGGGAAAAACTTTTGAACAAAAACATCAAAAAATTACAAAAATGGCTAATATGCACATTAATATGATAATATGCTCAACGTAATCTGTTATCAGAAAAATGTAACTTACACCCACATGCAATATCACTACACACCTACTAGAATAGCTCAAATTACAAAGACTGATCATGCCAAGTGTTGGTGAGAATGTGAAGCAACGTGAATTCTCATCCACTACTGGTAATGCAAGATGGCACAAAATGGTATAGCCTCATAAGAATAAATGTGTCAGTTTCATATAAAGATAAACATAAATTTACTATATGACCCAGCCACTCACTTATGGTATTTACCCAAGAGAAGTGAACACTTATATACATAAAAAGATATATACTTGGGTATTCATAATAGGTTTATTCATAAGAACCAAAATCTGGAATATTCATAACATCAACTATTCAGACCTATTATATAGATATTCCAATTAAAAAACTATATTATGAATTACAGCAGACCAATAGACCAATGCAACAGAATAGAGTCCAGATACACAAATATTGTAATCTGATTCATGTCAAAACTGACATTGCTGAGTACAGAAAGAATTTGCTGTTTGATAAATTGCTCTGGGATTATTGTATACTCATATATAAACAAAGTGAAACTATTTCTATTCACAGCATACAAAAAATTTAATTCCAAATGGATTGCAGATATAATCATGAAAGCTAAAACAAATAAGCATTTAGTGGAAAAAATAGAACATCTTTATGATCTTGAAGTAAGTAAAGATAAAATGTAGTCTAATCAAAAATTTAAAAAAGATTGGGCCATATCAAAATTAAGAATTTTCTCCTTCAAAAAACACTATTAAAAAAATGAAAATATAAGGTATAGAATGTAAGAAGGAAGATATTTGCAATACATATACCCAATGAAGGATTCATACTCAGAATATGGAAGGAAAAAAAAAACCCTACAAAACAATAAAGAAAATATAGGCAAATCATTTAAAAAATTGGCCAAAAAGAAAAATTCAGGAGGTACTCAAGAGTCTTTCCAAATTGCCAATGAGCATAAGGAAGAGTATTCAACTTCATTAGTCATTACAGAAAGGCACATTAAAACTATAATGCTGGGAGGAGCTTCAAGAGGGCGGAAGAGTAAGACGCGGAGATCACCTTCTTCCCCACAAATACATCAGAAATACATCTACATGTGGAATAACTCCTACAGAACACCTACTGAACGCTGGCAGAAGACCTCAGACCTCCCAAAAGGCAAGAAACTCCCCACGTACCTGGGTAGGGCAAAAGAAAAAAGAAAAAACAGAGACAAAGAATAGGGACGGGACCTGCACCAGTGGGAGGGAGCTGTGAAGGAGGAAAGGTTTCCACACACTAGGAAGCCCCTTCGCGGGTGGAGACTGCGGGTGGCAAAGGGGGGGAGCTTCGGAGCCACGGAGGAGAGTGCAGCCACAGGGGTGCGGAGGGCAAAGCGGAGAGATTCCCGCACGGAGAATCGGTGCTGACTAGCACTCACCAGCCCGGGAGGCTTGTCTGCTTACCCGCCAGGGCGGGCAGGGACCAGGAGCTGAGGCTCGGGCTTCGGTCAAATCCCAGGGAGAGGACTGGGGTTGGCTGCGTGAACACAGCCTGAAGGGGGCTAGTGCGCCATGGCTAGCCGGGAGGGAGTCCGGGGAAAAGTCCGCAGCTGCCGAAAAGGCAAGAGACTTTGTCTTGCCTCTTTGTTTCCTGGTGCACGAGGAGAGGGGATTAAGAGCGCCGCTTAAAGGAGCTCCAGAGACGGGCACGAGCCGCGGCTATCAGCGCGGACCCCAGAGACGGGCATGAGACGCTAAGCCTGCTGCTGCAGCCACCAAGAAGCCTGTGTGCAAGCACAGGTCACTATCCACACCGCCCCTCCCGGGAGCCTGTGCAGCCCACCACTGCCAGGGTCCCGTGATCCAGGGACAACTTCCCCGGGAGAACGTACGGTGCGCCTCAGGCTAGTGCAACGTGACGCTGGCCTCTGCCGCTGCAGGCTCACCCTGCACTTCGTACCCCTCCCTCCCCCCGGCCTGAGTAAGCCAGAGCCCCCGAATCAGCTCCTTTAACCCCGTCCTGTCTGAGCGAAGAACAGACGCCTTCAGCCGACCTACACACAGAGGTGGGTCCAAATCCAAAGCTGAACCCCAGGAGCTGTGCGAACAAAGAAGAGAAAGGGAAATTTCTCCCAGCAGCCTCAGGAGCAGCGGATTAAATCTCCACAGTCAACTTTATGTACCCTGCATCTGTGGAATACCTAAACGGACGAGTCATCCCAAATTGAGGAGGTGGACTTTGGGAGCAACGATATATATATATATTTTTTTTTCCCATTTTCTGTTTTTGTGAGTGTGTATGTGTATGCTTCTGTGTGTGATTTTGTCTGTATAGCTTTGCTTTTACCATTTGTCCTCAGGTTCTGTCTGTCCATTTTTTTTTTATTACTTAAAAAAATTTTTTTTGTAATAATTATTTTTTATTTTAATAACTTTATTTTATTTTATTTTATCTTCTTCTTTCCTTTTTTCTCCCTTTTATTCTGAGCCGTGTGGAGGACAGGCTCTTGGTGCTCCAGCCAGGAGTCAGGGCTGTGCCACTGAGGTGGGAGAGCCAAGTTCAGGACACTGGTCCACAAGAGACCTCCCAGCTCCACGTAATATCAAACAGTGAAAATCTCCCAGAGATCTCCATCTCAACACCAAGACCCAGCTCCACTCAATGACCAGCAAGTTATGGTGCTGGACACCCTATGCCAAACAACTAGCAAGACAGGAACCCAACCCCATCCATTAGCACAGAGGCTGCCTAAAATCATAATAAGGCCACAGACACCCCAAAACACACCACCAGACGTGGACCTGCCCACCAGAAAGACAAGATCCAGCATCATCCACCAGAACACAGGCACTAGTCCCCTCCACCAGGAAGCCTACACAACCCATTGAACCAACCTTAGCCACTGGGGACAGACACCAAAAACAACGGGAACTACAAACCTGCAGCCTGCGAAAAGGAGACACCAAACACAGTAAGTTAAGCAAAATGAGAAGACAGAGAAACACACAGCAGATGAAGGAGCAAGGCAAAACCGCACCAAACCAAACAAGTGAAGAGGAAATAGGCAGTCTACCTGAAAAATAATTCAGAATAATGATACTAAAGATGACACAAAATCTTGGAAATAGAATGGAGAAAATACAAGAAACGTTTAACAAGGACCTAGAAGAACTAAAGACCAAACAAACAATCATGAAAAACACAATAAATGAAATTAAAAATTCTCTAGAAGGGACCAATAGCAGAATAACTGAGGCAGAAGAACAGATAAGTGACCTGGAAGATAAAATAGTGGAAATAACTACTGCAGAGCAGAATAAATAATAAAGAATGAAAAGAATTGAGGACAGTCTCAGAGGCCTCTGGAACAACATTAAACACACCAACATTCGAATTATAGGGGTCCCAGAAGAAGAAGAGAAAAAGAAAGGGACTGAGAAAATATTTGAAGAGATTATAGTTGAAAACTTCCCTAATATGGGAAAGGAAATAGTTAATCAAGTCCAGGAAGCACAGAGAGTCCCATACAGGATAAATCCAAGGAGAAACACGCCAAGACACATATTAATCAAACTATCAAAAATTAAATACAAAGAACAAATATTAAAAGCAGCAAGGGAAAAACAAGTAACACATAAGGGAATCCCCATAAGGTTAAAAGCTGATCTTTCAGAGAAACTCTGCAAGCCAGAAGGGAGTGGCAGGACATATTTAAAATGATGAAAGAGAAAAACCTACAACCAAGATTACTCTACCCAGCAAGGATCTCATTCAGATTTGACAGGGAAATTAAAAGCTTTACAGACAAGCAAAAGCTAAGAGAATTCAGCAACACCAAAGCAGCCTTACAACAAATGCTAAAGGAACTTCTCTAGGCACGAAACACAAGAAAAGGAAAAGACCTACAAAAATAAACCCAAAACATTTAAGAAAATGGTAATAGGAACATACATATCAATAATTACCTTAAATGTAAATGGATTAAATGCTCCAACCAAAAGACATAGACTGGCTGAATGGATTCAAAAACTGGACCCATACATATGCTGTCCACAAGAGACCCACTTCAGACCTAGAGACACATACACACTGAAAGTGAGGGGATGGAAAAAGATATTCCATGCAAATGGAAATCAAAAGAAAGTTGGAGTAGCAATTCTCATATCAGACAAAATAGACTTTAAAACAAAGACTATTACAAGAGACAAAGAAGGACACTACATAATGATCAAGGGATCAATCCAAGAAGAAGATATAACAATTGTAAATATTTATGCACCCAACATAGGAGCACCTCAATACATAAGGCACATACTAACAGCCATAAAAGGGGAAATCGACAGTAACACAATCATAGTAGGGGACTTTAACACCCTACTTTCAACAATGGACAGATCATCCAAAATGAATATAAATAAGGAAACACAAGCTTTAAATGATACATTAAACAAGATGGACTTAATTGATATTTATAGGACATTCCATCCAAAAACAACAGAATACACTTTCTTCTCAAGTGTTCATGGAACATTCTCCAGGATAGACCATATCTTGGGTCACAAATCAAGCCTTGGTAAATTTAGGAAAATTGAAATCGTATCAAGTATCTTTCCCGACCACAACACTATGAGACTAGATATCAATTACAGGAAAAAAATCTGGAAGAAATACAAACACATGGAGGCTAAACAATACACTACTTAATAACCAAGAGATCACCTAAGGAATCAAAGAGGAAATCAAAAAACACCTAGAAACAAATGACAATGAAAACACAATGACCCAAAACCTATGGGATGCAGCAAAAGCAGTTCTAAGAGGGAAGTTTATAGCAATACAATCCTACCTTAAGAAACAAGAAACATCTCAAATAAACAACCTAACCTTACACCTAAAGCAATTAGAGAAAGAAGAACAAAAAAACCCCAAAGTTAGCAGAAGGAAAGAAATTATAAAGATCAGATAAGAAATAAATGAAAAAGAAATGAAGGAAAAACAGCAAACATCAATAAAACTAAAAGCTGGTTCTCTAAGAAGATAAACAAAATTGATAAACCATTAGCCAGACTTATCAAGAAAAAAAGGGAGAAGGCTCAAATCAATAGAATTAGAAATGAAAAAGAAGTAACAACTCACACTGCATAAATACAAAGGATCATGAGAGATTACTACAAGCAACTATATGCCAATAAAATGGACAACCTGGAAGAAATGGACAAATTCTTAGTAATGCACACCTTCCAAGACTGAACCAGGAAGAAATAGAAAATATGAACAGACCAATCAAAAGCACTGAAAATGAAACTGTGATCAAAAATCTTCCAACAAACAAAAGCCCAGGACCAGATGGCTTCACAGGTGAATTCTATCAAACATTTAGAGAAGAGCTAACACCTATCCTTCTCAAACTCTTCCAAAATATAGCAGAGGGAGGAACACTCCCAAACTCATTCTATGAAGGCACCATCACTCTGATACCAAAACCAGACAAAGATGTCACAAGGAAAGAAAACTACAGGCCAATATCACGGATGAACATAAATGCAAAAATCCTCAACAAAATACTAGCAAACAGAATGCAACAGCACATTAAAAGGATCATACACTATGATCAAGTGGGGTTTATCCCAGGAATGCAAGGATTCCTCAATATATGCAAATCAATCGACGTGATACATCATTTTAAAAAATTGAAGGGGAAAAACCATATGATCATCTCAATAGATGCAGAGAAAGCTTTTGACAAAATTCAACACCCATTTATGATAAAAACCCTGCAGAAAGTAGGCAAAGAGGGAACTTTCCTCAACATAATAAAGGCCATATATGACAAACCCACAGCCAACATCGTTCTTAGTGGTGAAAAACTGAAACCATTTCCACTAAGATCAAGAACAAGACAAGGCTGCCCACTCTCACCACTATTATTCAACATAGTTTTGGAAGTTTTAGCCACAGCAATCAGAGAAGAAAAAAGAAATAAAAGAAATCCAAATCAGAAAAGAAGAAGTAAAGCTGCCACTGTTTGCAGATGACATGATACTATACATAGAGAATCCTAAACATGTTACCAGAAAACTACTAGAGCTAATCAGTGAATCTGGTAAAGTAGCAGGATACAAAATCAATGCACAGAAATCTTGCATTCCTATACACTAATGATGAAAAATCTGAAAGTAAAATTAAGAAAACACTCCCATTTACCATTGCAAGAAAGGCCAGACACCATCAAACTCTTAGAGGAAAACATAGGCAGCATACTCTATGACATAAATCACAGCAAGATACTTTCTGATCCACTTCCTAGAGAAATGGAAATAAAAACAAAAATAAACAAATGGGACCTAATGAAACTTAAAAGCTTTTGCACAGCAAAGGAAACCATAAACAAGACGAAAAGACAAGCCTCAGAATGGGAGAAAATATTTTCAAATGAAGCAACTGACAAAGGATTAATTTCCAAAACATTCAAGCAACTTGTGCAGCTCAATATCAAAAAACAACAAACAACCCAATCCAAAAATGGGCAGAAGACCTAAATAGACATTTCTCCAAAGAAGATACATAGATTGCCAAGAAACACATGAAAGAATGCTCAACATCATTAATCATTAGAGAAATGCAAATCAGAACTACAATGAGATATCATCTCACACCAGTCAGAATGACTATCATCAAAAAATCTATAAACAATAAATGCTGGAGGGTGTGGAGAAAAGGGAACCCTCTTGCACTGTTGGTGGGAATGTAAATTGATACAGGCACTATGGAAAATAGTATGGAGGTTCTTTAAAAACTAAAAATAGAACTACCATATGACCCAGCAATCCCACTAGTGTGCATATACCCTGAGAAAACCATAATTCAAAAAGAGTCATGTTAAAATGTTCATTTCAGCTCTATTTACAATAGCGAGGACATGGAAGCAACCTAAGTGTCCATCAACAGATGAATGGATAAAGAAGACATGGCACATATATACAATGGAATATTACTCAGCCATAAAAAGGAATGAAACTGAGTTATTTGTAGTGAGGTGGATGGACCTAGAGACTGTCATACAGAATGAAGTAAGTGAGAAAGAGAAAAATAAATACTGTATGCTAACACATATATATGGAATCTAAAAAAAAAAAAAGAAATGAAAAATGGTCAGAAGAACGTAGGGCCAAGATGGGAATAAAGATGCAGACCTACTAGAGAATGGACTTGAGGATACGGGGAGGGGGAAGGGCAAGCTGGGACAAAGTAAGACAGTGGCATGGACATATATACACTACCAAACGTAAAATAGAGAGCTAGTGGGAAGCAGCCACATAGCACAAGGAGATCAGCTCGGTGCTTTGTGACCACCTAGAGGGGTGGGATAGGGAGGTGGGAGGGAGGGAGATGCCAGAGGGAAGAGATATGGGGACATATGTATATGTATAACTGATTCACTTTGTTATAAAGCAGAAACTAACACACCATTGTAAAGCAATTATACTCCAATAAAGATGTTAAAAAAACCCACAAAACTATAATGTTTACTTACCATTATGTGTCGCCAGAATGAGTGAAGAGAAGAAGACAGAAGATACCAAGGGTTGAAGATGGACAACAACTGAAACTCTCATAATACTGCTGGTGGGAGTACAAGTTGGTATAAACAAATTTGAAAACTGTTTTTCAGCATTTACTAAAGCTGAAGATATACCCTATGGCCCAGTAATTTTACTTCTAGGTATCCCCCAACAGAAATTTAATTCCTATTTCACCAAAATATTTTTACCAGAGTTGTCAAACTACCAGTGTTCAAAATAGTCCAACATTCACCTACATTAGAAGGGATAAATACATTGTGAGGTATTGGCATAATAGAAAAGTATATACACTTTTAGAAAAAAGAAACTTGAGAATCAGAAGAATATATATTATGGGATTACATTGTTATGAAGTTAAAATATCCAAATACAATTTTTAGTATTAGATGTCAATCTAGTGGTTACATTTGGGTGTTAGGTAAAACTGGAAGAGGGTTTGAGGGGCTCCTGGTGTGTTTCAAAATGTTCTTCTTCTTTAGCTAGATGGGTATGTATGAACATATCTACTCAGGTATGCTCAGTAGGTAAAATTAATCAATATGTACATTTATAATTTGTATACTTTCCTATGTGTATGATGTACAATTAAAAGTTTATAAAAATAAAAATGGGAAAAGTGCAGTCTTAACAAAATCAACATTCATTGTCTTCAGCTTTGGCAACTCACTCAAATTCTGAAATAATAGAAAAAGTTCCTGCAACACACTCTATAAATATACTTTGAATTCTTAATCATGTATTCTTACATGCATAAAGGCAACAAATTCTGGCACAGCACCAAGTTAGAATTTAGCTACATACTTAAAGTTAGAACAACTTATTGCATTATTTTCCATGAAACTACTTGAATGTTCTTGGTCTGAGACTAATTGGAAGAAAATGTTATTTACCATCCCATGTGAGAAATGAGGACACTAAGTAAAATTAACTCTTCTGAAATTAATATTTCGGTTTCATTAAGATTTCATAGGGTCAAGACTAGAAAAGGGCAGTAGAACTTTAAGATATCAACTGTGTTAGATTGCTAGAGCTGCCATAACAAAGAATCAGAGACTGGATGGTTTAAACAACAGAAATGTATTTTCTCACAATTCTGAAGAATAGGAGTCTAAGATCAAGGTGTTGGCAGGGTTGATTTCTTCTGAGGCCTCTCTCCTTAGCTTGTAGATGACTGTCTTCTCCCTGTGTCTTCATGTGCCTTTCCTCTGTGTCTGTGCCCTAATTTCCTTTTCCTATAAGGATGCTAGTCATATTGGATTAGGGCTCAACCCAATGTTCTCATTTAACTGTAATGACCTCTTTAAAGGCCCTGTCTCTAAATATTGTCACATTCTGAGGGACTAGAGTTTAGGACTTCAACATATGAATTTTGGGAGGACATAATTCAGCCCATAACAGCAACTAATTTGAGGATTGTGGCAGAATCCTTTTTTCATACCCAAGAAGTATTATAAAAACACCTCCCACTTCTATACTACCAGCACCCAATTTTGCTAGATACGTTTTTCCTAGGCTTCCTGGCCCCTTCTAGGACCTACAGCCTGAATGATACAGGCCAACCATGAACATTCCACTTCCCTTTCCAATCATGTGCCTAGGCATAGGCAAGTGATATAACCCTGGCCTATGAAATATAAGGGGAAGTGCATATGGGAAGCTTCTTGGGAAGTTTTCCTATTTCTTAAATAGAGACACAATGGAAGAACCAGCCTAGTTCCTGACTTTAGAATCTGCTTCATGTGGGTTTGAAGCTTGGAGCTAAAGGGAATATCTTGCATCCCTGAGTGTAACCACTTCATAGACCCTAAGAAAGATAGAGAATAGAGAAGGATGATAGAAAGCCAAGGAAATCACAGTGAAAAACCTGACCCATAGCTCTGACACAGTGAGTTGAATTAACCTTGGAATTGCCCTACCCCAGACTTCTTGGATATATTTTTTTCTTTGTTAAGCCAATTTCAATTTGATAATCTATTTCTTGTAGCCAAAGACATCTTAATTGATACAAGGATGATGTAATTTGTACTCTAAGTATTTTTGTTGCCCATTTCACAAATACTCTGTGGGAAATGAAAAAAAAAAAAAAAAAAGAATTTTAACCCCCTTTTTACATAGGGCTGAGAAAGCCCAGTACATTTTCATCTTACTATAGATGAAAATGAGGCATCATAGTCACATGGTTTTGCAGCAATATAATTTTACATGAAAGAAAAAAATCATGCTTAGGCAATAAAAATTGCCTATAATTTGCATTATGTTCTTTGTTCCAGTTTACCTTCTGAGAGCCTTGTATGTCAATTTTAGACTTATCAGCACTGACAAGGTGACTTAGGAAAATTGCTGACCCCTGGTCTTGTCCAATGGTATGAAAACAATAAAATGCTTCTGGATTTTCGTTTTACACACTGATGTCAACAGACCTCATTCAAATAGACATCTCTTCCAAGAGACTAACCTCCAGTTTCAGTCCAATATATTTGTGTCCCCTTCAGGTTTAAAAACTGTTCTCAAAAACCCTATCTGACATGAATTCAATGAGTTAAGAATCCTTTTGTACCATAATTGTAATACATTACATCCTGTGAAAAGATATGCACGAAGTACCCTTCATTTCTCTGTCAAGTCTTTCTTATAATTTATGTGAAATCACCTCACACATTAGGTGCTAAATAAAGGTCACTTTGTAAGATAAGACATATCCCTAACAACTTTCTTTTTAGATCCACAGAGGGTCTTTCACAGATTCTATGGAAATCTGGATTCTCTCTTGCTAGGTAGAGAGTTCTACTTCTTCATTGTCTCCAAATTTCTTTCCAGTGCTTTGCTCATATTCAGTTAACACTGAAACTTGGCATCAAAGCAAGTATTTCAAAGTTTATTTGAAAAGTTTATTTGGCTTCAATCTGTATTCAATCTGATACAGATTGACTGGATGACATTTTACATTTCCTGGGGCCTACAAAAATTTTTCCTATTATTCAATCTACCAGTTACTCCATCTGATTTTGGAATAAAGGCAGACAGATTTTCACAGATGGAGGCCACTCTCTCATTGAACTTTAAATAAAGCAGCCAGTACTGTATACTATTTCTACTTTCAAAATTGCTAAAAATGCAAAGAAAAATAACACCTAAATAAATCCAAGGTGAAGTTGTCAGGCTGTTTATTCTGAGTCATCGATCCTGACAGATTTCAGATTGTTGGTATCAGATGGTACTATTAGGCAAGATCAAAATTGCCCTTGCCCATTTTGACAACCTCTCAGTTATCATCTGCATCTTTATTGCTTCCTGTGAACTTCTTCACTGCCATATTGATTTGATTAGGTGGCACATCAAAGCCAAGTTTTTATGTAGATTAATGATTAAACATGTAATCTGTAATTAAGCCTGTAATTTTAGAATGTGTTCCTAGAGCAGACTTTGAGATAGAGAACTGAGTAAAGGTTTAGGGATGAATTCTCACAGGATATACACCTATACCCGAGCCAGAAATGGGAATGAGGAGAAGCTAACCTGCAATGTGGTTGCACCTGAGACCTCAGTAGAGCCTACAGATTGGTGGCAGGGAGGTCACTCTGAAAGGCTAAAATAGCCCTTTGGAGTTCTCTTAAGCTGAGGGAAGGACTCAGGCCTTGGTATCAACACACAAACCAACCACTGGCTGCCAGCCACCAACAAGAGGGAACGTAACCTTAGGATATCAGTTCCTTGATGCTGAGAGCAATTCCTGGTGAGTGAAGCAGATGATAGTCACACTAGCTGAGGAGATGAGTGCCTCGCACTGAAGAGGGAATGTGGACAGAGCACCACTTGCTTCTTAAGGTAATTCCCTTCATCCAGGAACAACTGCTCTAGTATTTGGCTTGTTCTTATTTCATGGGTTAATGTTAAATACTATAGCGCCTACCACTAATATTGATCTTGGAGGGACAGCTAATGCTATCACTTATCTCCTCTTCCATACTATTTAGATTGCCCTCACACTCAGCTGGTGCCTCTCCTGGTTTAAATGACTTATCTGGTGTGTGCACCAAGATTCTTATCCCTGAAGGATGGGACCCATATGTTACCATGTCCTTCTCAGGCTATGACTGCTGCCCTTATTCATTTATTATTGAATCTAAGCATGGAAGCAACAAGAGGTACCCCAAAATCACTTGTGTGCCAAACATATTCTTACCTACCAAACTCCTAACGATAAAGGACATTTACCCCTGCCAGCATGGCAATTCCTTTCCTTGCCTCCTGGTCTTTGTACAGATTACTGAGTGGTAGTCAGAGCTTAAATTTCAGTGGGACTTTATCAGATTACCTCGTGGAAGTGACCACCATCTGGAACCAGGTTCTCCAGATGCACAAAGCCTAAAATCTTATAGGGATACAAAGTATACCTTAAGTAGAACAATGAGGGTGATATTGAGTGGGGCCACTCCTACTTGTACGTGTTGGTTTCCAGATCCATGCATTCTGCCTACTGAGGACACAGCACTTAATTTATGGTAATTACCACACCCGGGAGGATGGTGCCCCATAGTCTTAGATTATTATCTCTAAACTGATGCCTGAGCAGGTTTTTAAGAGGCTATCTCAGTGACCTTTCAGGCTGGAAGTTTGTGGGTGGTTGCAGTATGTGAAGATTCACTGTAAAACCCATAACCATTTGGCCACTTCCAGGTCTCCTTAGTCTGAGATGATACTGTGAAGGATCCTGTGTCTTTGTATGACATATTCTGTTAGCCCTGGAAAGTTGTGCTGGCCAAGGTCCTGAGGGCAGAAAAGGCAAACCTATACCCTTAACCTAGTCAGTCCCAGTCAAGATGAATCTGCTTATTTCAGGGTAGAAAGTGCTCAACCTAGTCAATTTGTCATCAAATGGTTGATTAGTCTCCTCAAAGAATTGTGCCATACCAGAAGGCTTGTTCTCTGCTGCTGGCAGTTTGAGGCATTCAGCAGTGGCAGTAAATACATCAGCCTCAGTGACTTGAAGCCTATGCTATTAAGCCCAAGCATAGGCTTCATCCCTGCCTTCACTGCCACTCATGAGCCCACCATACCAGCAAATGGGTGGCCCATTCTCTCTGCTCAGATATTTTATGATTCTTTTGTAGTTGGATGCTTTCTGGTATGAGTTAAAATGTGCTACAAAGATCTTCACATGTCGTACCTACCCTATTTGTCCATTCATATGCGTATTCCTCAGACTTTCTTGATCTTTTAATATTTCTCTTTCAAGGCCCCTAACCAACCAGCCCATTTGTCACTGACCATGACATTGTGGACATTCTTATTTTGGGCCATCTCTCTATCCAAACAAAGTGGCTGACCAGATGAACAGCCCAGAACTCTGCCGATTAGGAGGATTTTCCCTCACCGCTCTTTCAGGGACACACCTGAGTGAGGTTTAGTGTAGTAGCCTTCAATTTTTGATTCAAGCTAACATACCAAGTCAACTTGTCCAGAAACCAAGTCTGGACTTTTCCCTTCTCTGTTAGCTGGTCATTGAGCTACCACATAGGCCATAGATGTGAGCTGAGGAAGAAGCACTCATGCAACAGTACTATAAAACATGGGGTCAGACTATCTGCTTATGCAGTTTACTTATGCATTCTCACTCTGCTCATATCTAAATCCCAAACATACCACTTCCAATTCAAGATAGACTACTCCTGTGTTCCCCTAATCTTATGATTTGGAGGGTCTCACAGAAATGACTCATGATGGGCAGTTGATGTTTCATGGTCAGATGCTCCGTCTTGAGAAGCATCTAGCAGCATAACAGAAGCACATCTTTTTTCATGATGTGTTTGTTCAAATCTTTTATCCATTATTTTAAATTCTATTTTATGATTATGATTATTATCATTGAGATTTAAGATTTTATATACACTGGATACAAATCCATTGTGAAACATGTGATTTGTAAATATTTTCTCCCAGTTCATTCCTTAATTGTTCATAATTTTACCAGCGTCTTACAGAGAGCAGGAGCCCTCCATTTTGATGCAGTCCAATTCAGCAAGTTTTTCTTTTATGGGTTTTGCCTTTGTTATAATTTCTAAAAAATCTTTTCCTATCCCAAGGTATCAGATATTTTCTTCAAGATGCTCTCTTAGACTTCTGCATTTTTAGACTTTATATTTGCACCTATGATCTAGCCTTTAGCATGTCTTCAAAACTTAACTAATTTCCTTTTACCTGCTTGTATGGCACCAAACACTTCTTTCTCCCTTCTTCTGCCACAGGTAAGTCAGTGCCCACATCTCATCCACCACTCATCTCTTCTCACCACTGAAGAAAACCTTTCTTTCTTTGGATTTCAAACTACCTGGTTGCTTGGTGATATCAGGTCTATTATAAAATCAAGAAAAATTATGATTTTGTAGTTGATCCATCTTTTACTTTTTGTTGAGTGCAGGATATCTTCCAGCTTTCTAAGTTCTAGATATTAAGTGGAACTCTATTATTATTGTTATTTTAAACTGCTTTATTGAAATATGATTCAACCACCATAAAATTCATCCATCTAAAATATAAAGTTTAGTTATTTTTAGTATATTCAGAGTTGTGCAATCAACACCACTATATACATTATAATTTTAGAACATTTTCATCACCCTCAAAAAAAATTCAATATACATTAGCAGTCACTTCCCACATTTCTCTCCCAGTCCTGAATAACCACTAATCTACTTTATGTCTCTCTAATTTTGCCCATCCTGGACATTTTATATACACGAAATAATACAGTATGTGGTATTTTTTGACTGGCTTCTTTCACTTACAAGTTTTTAAGGTTCATCCATGTTCTACCAAGTATGAGAATTCATTCCTTTATATGGATGAATAATATTCCCTTGTATGGATATATCACATTCATCAGTTGATAGATATTTGGATTTTTCCACTTTTTGGTTATTATAAATGATGCTACTATTAAAATTGGTACATACGTTTTTGTGTGTATACAATAATTTTTCATTTCCCTTGGGTATATACCTAGGAGTGGAATTACTGAGTACATGGTCACTTATTTCTAACATTTTAAGGAAGTACCAAACTGCTTTCAAAAGTGGTTTTATTTTTAAATTATTTTTCAATGTGCCTAAAATACAATGATTACAGTCATTATGTTCTTTGGACTCATGCCCTATAATCATCATTATTCCACTGATGTACTAGTCTACTGGTGGACTGTTGTAGGTAAAGCCTTTTTTTTGGACAATCATGGAATAATCCAGGCAAGTGATCATGAGACCCTGAACTAAAGCAATGAGGTGAAAATTTTATTAAAAAATAAGTAAATAAAAATCTGGAATTATTTAAGAAGAAGTACTGACAAAATCACAATCCCATTATAGGTGGGAATGAAAGAGAAAAAGGAATCAAGGGTGCTTTTTACATAAAGCCCACACATGCAGACTTATTGAGGCAAGTTAGGCTATTGCTACAATTTGCACAAGCTATTAAATACTTTTGATTTGCATAATAATAATTTTATTTGCTTAAACATTTCTTTACTTTTTTTGCTATTTGTAAATAAGGGTGGCAATGAAATATTGCCTAAGAATTTAAATTATAGTTTTAATAAATATATATAGATATTCATATGTATTTAAGTAACTCGATTATCAGTTACCCCTGAACAAAGTTACATTTTGTTTCTGCTTTAACAAAAACTGCTAATATTATTTGCTCATTTTTGATGCTGCCAGTAATAAAAACAAACAAAAACACAGAAAACAAACACTGTACTTGTACTGCTTCACAACGTCCTAGGAATTTTCTGTCCGGCTGTGTTTTTACTTCGAGTCTGTATTAGCTGCTTTGGTTCTTGAAGAAGGTCAGCATGGATTCTGGTGTCTTAACTCTATCATTTAGCAGAGATTATGTACTAATATGCTTCTTGCTCCTAACTCTAAAAGTAACCCAGTGCTTCTTCTCGTTGACTTATGTCCCAGATCATTACTTGATTTCTAGATTGACCTCTTCTAGGTAACTAAGATAATAACACCAGTCTGTTGAATGACTTCCTGATTTCCTGCTCCACGAAGCTCATAATATTCTTCTACCAATAAGGAGAGCTGGCCTTCGTATTCACACTCTGTTATCACTCAGCTACACTTGCTTCCCCAAAAGTCTAGCACTAAGATATGACAGAGTTACTTTGCTAACCTCGTTGATCTTGATACTTTGCAAATTGCCGTACGCCTTTTACATAATTTTCATTTTTCTTAAATATAACAGTGCAGTTAAAAAGTTATGCAATTTTTTTCTTTATAACACCTGTTTCAGAAATCATTATAGCTCAAGTTTCTTCATGGCATAAATTGCCTTATTTTGATTTCATCAATTTTTATGTCATTTCTTTTCCATGTCAATATGATTAAGGCTATATTTAGAAACAGTATTTTCAGACAACCTTTGCTTATCTAGCTGCAGTTTTTGTGAACATGCTTTAGGGTTTCAATTTCTACGCAAATATACCCTTTCTCTTTACAGCTTGCCTTCCTCATTCTCCCCTGCCCCCAACACTTGCACACAAAATCCAGACAGATTTAATTCTTCTTAGTGTGCTTAAGTCAAAATGGTGGAACACTCTTATTTTTCATTGATATTTGCTTTCCTACTCTTCAGAAGCTTGATTATGAATCATACAAGCAATCTCAAAATATAGTTTAAATAAGATTCCTTTATTCTTTCTTTAGATGGCTGACTTGAAGAATAGCACAACTATTGTCATCCAGAAGGATCAGAGAACTAGGGAGCCTCCCATTGAGGTCCTGAAGGCCAGTGGTAATGAACCAAGCCACAGGGGCCACTGTGCTGGGGTGTATCTCCTAGCCAGTGCAGCCCAACAAAGTCGGTTTAGACATGTATATATCCATTACACTGACAATGATACAGTAGACTCATATCTATATGATATTTTACATCCTATTGTCCTGGCTGCAGTCCTAAAAATGTGGTCAGAAGAAAGGAAAAAGAAAATAGAAAATGACATATATACTAAATAGTATTTTCTTTTTCACTGAAACAAAACAAAAAAAAGTTAATTTTAACTCTATATGCATTTTATTCATTTTTTTTTTTTTTTGGTCGTTGGTTGAGGATATTTTTGAAAAGTTTATAAGTGTCTACTTATCTCTTTTCAGATAGTGATGAAAAGGGAAACTACTTTTATGAGTTCCATTAGCTTTTGTTGTAAAGAATTGAAAAAACATTAGAATATCAGGGACTTTCTTACAGAAAAATCTAGTAAAAACATTCTTAATGACATACTTCATTTCGTTATTGGCTCTTTGAAAGTTCCCCTCCCATTTGAAGCTTTGCAGTTAGCTCAAAAAGGGAGCATCTGGTATCAAATTATGAGTAAAAATGCTTAATAAAAGAGCCACTGTCAGAGCCTGCCTTATGGGCTGGTGGAATAACAGAGCTGCTTTACAAGATGAGATAGGAAAGGCCGAAAGGCAGACATTTCCCTTATCCCCTCCCCAAATGCAGTCTCAGTTCCCCAGAGTTCTTTCTTTCTTTTTGGTTGGTGACTAAAGGGCTCTTTTGAAATGTTAATTTTACCATCAAGAGGCAGTATGGTCTAATCTTTAAGAATGTGGGCCTTAGAATCAGATCCCCAGTGTTTTAATCTTTGCTCTGACACTTACTATGACAGTTACTTAATGTTATCTCTAAGTAAGATTAGTGTTAATCTAAAAGAGGTCTCCTGATCTCTTAAAATTTCTGTAAGAATGAAATGACATATCCATATTCAGTTCCTAAAATAACTCTCGACACTTAGTAAGTACTCATTAAATATTAGCTATTAATATCATTATGTAAGAGGGGAAATATATTCATCGCCATGAATTAACTCCTTTGATACAATGTGCTTCTCATTCTAGCAGGATTCTGCATTGATATAACAGGGAACACTGGAGGGGAAGGTCAGGATATGTCTTGAGTACTAAAGACAGTGACGAGAATGTAGGCTTGGTATATATGTTATAATTTCTCATTATTCTTAAAGATAGTTTCCAAAGTTGTATAAATTTCAGGCCCCACAAGACATGGATCCTCTCCTGTCAACATGAGTAGTGCCTCTCAAAATTTAATGCACATATGCACCACTTAGGCATTTCATTAAAAGATTTCAATTTAGAGAAAATATTTGCAAATGATATGACTGGTGAGGAGTTAATAGCCAAAATATAGAAACTGTTCCTGCAGCTCAACATCAGAAAACAATTAAAAAATGAACAGAAGACCCGAATAGACATTTTTCCAAAGAGGACATGAAGATGGCCAATGGGCCATCATTAAAACCACAATGAGATATCACCTCACACCTATCAGATCAGTTATCATCTAAAAGAACACAAACAACAAGCGTTGGTGAGGATGTGGAGAAAAAGGAACCCTCGAACACTGTGGGTGGGAATGTAAACTGGTACAGCCACTATAGAAAACAGTATGGAGGTTTCTCAAAAAACTAAAAATAGAACTACCATATGACCTAGCAATTTCACTCCTGGGTATATATCCAAAGAAAATGAAAACACTAATTTGAAAAGACACATGTACCCCAATGTTCATAGCATTATCTACAATTGCCAAGATATGGAAGCAACAGATCAATAGATAAAGAAGAAAAAAAAAAAAACCCCACACACAATGGATTACTACTCAGCCATAAAAAAATAACAATATTTTGCCATTTGCAACAACGTGGATGGACTTGGAGGGTATTATGCTAAGTGAAATAAGTCAGACAGAGAAATACAAATAATGTATGATATCATGTATCTGTGGAATCTAAAAAATAAACAAACTATTGAAAATAACAAAAAAGAAACAGACTCACAGATAGTTACCAGTGGGAAGATGGAAGTGGGGAGGGGCAAGATAGGGGTAGGGGACTATAATGTACAAAATAAATAAGCTACAAGAATGTATTGTACAACACAGGGAATATAGCCAATGTTTTGTAATAACTACAGAGTATAACCTTTAAAAATTGTGAATCACTGTGTTGTATACCTGTAACTTATATAATATCGTACATCAACTATAATCTAAAAAGTTAAAAAAATGTTTGATTTGGTAGGTCTGGGATGGGGCCCAAGATTCTAGATTTCTAATAGGCTGACACCAATGCTGGTGGTTTCTCTGGGAGCACATTATGAGTAACAAGGACAGAGAATATTTTGAGTAAAGATACAATCAAACATGGCATTAGACCTTCCCATTCTCCACTGTGTCATACCAGCACTGCCACTGCAGTGACCATGGCCAAAAATCCCTTAGTGCACATTTGGCCACACATCATGATCCTGCATTTTTACTGGGTCATGCATTGTGATGTCAGGACTCAACACAGTTCGGGAGTAGAAATGTGATCGAATTATCATTTGGCTATTTGAAAAGACTGGTTCTATTGCCTTTGATTGAAGGTACATAAAAATCAGACCCTCTGGGAACATAACTGGAAAAGCAACTCAGTGAAGGCTCTCTAGTGCCTCTATGGGAAGCACTCCATTGCCTGACCTTCTGATAATAAGCCCTTGTGAGGTAAGAATCACATTATCAAATACTTTTAGAATGTTTACTATTTGACACTGGATAGACCAAAATATCATGAATTTTTGTGCTAAGAGAAACCTTAGAGACTCTTTAATCCAACTCTCTCTCTACTCATAGATTAGAAATGTGAGGTCCAGAGGTATTAAGTGACTTGTGCAAGACAACACAGTTAGGAGCAGAATTGTCTCCTAAGCCTAGTTTTCCTCTAACCATGTTGTCCATAGAAGGATAGAGGACAAGATTTATGCAGGAAAAGAATGCTACCAACCCATGGTAACCTCTAACATGCAGGATAGGTGACCTTATACTGAGGTATTTGAATGGGAGGTATAATAAGGACAGAGGTGGCCAAGGAAGTTTTTAGAGGATATCCGGGACTGAAGCTGGACTTCAAAGGAAGAATGAACCAGATGCAAATTCAGTTTTCCAATAAGAGAGTCCCATTGAAAAGGACTACACTCTGTGGTTATCATGGAACCCAGGGAATAGCAATCAACCATAATGGAACTTGTTTTCTGGAGAGACAGCTGAGCAAGAGACGTCTGGGACCTCGAAAACTGAAATACTGATTGATGTAGCAGATGTACTGTAGGAGCAGAAGGTCCAGGCAGGTCCAGGGAGGTCCGGAAGGTCAAACTATTCCTGGAGACTGTGTTTTAGGGAATGGGAATTAAGTCCCCATGAAGATTTTTGGAGTAAATAAGGTCTTTGGAAAACAAGAAAGGGTACCAGACATAAAAAACAAAGGCAGGGATTCAGGCATAAGGAAATAAGACATGTCAGAACTGCAATATGAAGAGGGGAATTAATTTCAAGGGATAAAACGATGTCAGAGGTATTGGTATTCAGGTACACAGTCAGAGCAGGGCCAACAGCATGGCTGATATGGCACTATCTGCTAGCCCAAGGATCTGAGAATTCCCCTTGACCAAGAACAGAATTATCTACAGGTGGAGACAGATGAATTAACTGACCACAGTTTGGATTATGAGGGCAATGGAATCTAGGACTGAGACATCTCACCATCAACGGAGACAAGCCCCTCTTCTCTGAGGGTCAGCTACGTTAAGATGCAATAGTGTGCCATACAGCCTAAGGCACTACAACAGAAATAGTAGGGAGATAGAGCTGTAGACTCTGGAGCCAAGTCATTTTGCAGCTCCCTCTATTTAGGGGTGATGTGTTTGGCTTGTGAAAAGATCACTGGGATTGGAGGTGAGTCTGGATTAAAGTTTTCAGTCTGACACTGATCTATTGTGTGAACGTAGTCAAGGCACTTATTTACTTTCCTTGAGCCAAATTTGCTCACCTGTAAAATGGGGCACGGAGACTGCCTTGTTCATTTCACATTTTTTAGGGTATAGTTTTAAAAGTATTTAAAAATAATTTCAGACTTAGAAAAAAATTACAAAAATAGTACAAAAAATGACCATAGACACACACTGTATACCATTCTGCCAGATTCCCCAAATATTAACTTTTTCTAAATCACATTTGCTTTATCATTCTGTGTGTGCATATGTGACTTTTTTCTGAACCATGTGAGAGTAGGTTACAGACATGATGCCCCTTTTCCCCCAAATACTTCCATGTGTGTTCCCTTCAAACAAGAACATTCTATTACATACACAAGACAATTCTAAAAACAAGGAAATTAATTATCTAACCTAAGAAAAATTCATATTTTTCCAATTATCCTAAAACATTCTTTAGAGGAAAATTTTTGTGGTGTGTATGTGTGGTCTGGTATAGGATCCAGTCCAGGATCTTAGATTGTATTTAACTATCAAATCTTGTAAGTCTCTTTTAATCTTCCCCAGTCTGTCTTTCATGACCTTAATGTTTTTGAAGAATATTTTGTAAAATGTCCCTCAATAGGGTTTTTGATGTTTTCTCATGAGTTAACTCAGCTTATTCATTTTTGACTGACAAGAATAATACTGACTTCATATATTGTTGTCAGAATCAAAAGCAATAATCTGTATGAAACTGCTTTAGTAAAATGTAAAGTTCTATCCCAAACCTAGGGTTGAGAATTAAAAGGATTATTACTCCTTTCAATCCCAATCCTCATCTCTGCTCTTGTCCTCTAGAATATGTGGTATTTCCCCTGAAAAGTAGCACTAGGATACACTGCCTTACTTAGGTACAGCAGTGAAGCTGGAGGATAATCGAATCCTATGTCATGTTCACTAAGAGAGAAACTTTAAAACACTGGTGTCATAATAACCTAGGGCGCTCCTATCCTCCTCTTGCTGTCTCCCTATTTCTTTTCACCTAGGAATTTCCCCTTGTAAAATCCTTGCACATTTAATTGCATCTTGGTGTCTACTTCTCAGAGGACCTAGACTAATAGAGGGAACTACTGCTCTCCTGGACACTGTGGGAAGAATAAGAAAAAAAAAAAATTATTCTCTCTCCCTGAAAAGCAGGGCACTGTACTGAAATAGGCAAGTTGTCTGGCAAAATAACATCTTATGAATTCTTCTCCCTGAATCAGTCCAAATCATCAGGCTTTGAAACCATAGTCAAATGTCACCAACCATTTGCATTCTAAAACAGCAGAGAATGTCAATTCCATCCCAGAGTGAAAAACCAATTGGGTCAGGAAGAGAGTGATGGAACAGAAGCCTCAGGGAAGGAAAGAAGAATGGAAGATACATAATGTGGAACTAGTAATTTACCATAATAACAAGTGTCCCCTTAAGCAAGAAGAGTGAAGTTAATTGATTTTATATTAGCTGATGCTAAGAACAATGATTAAGAATGAGAGGAAGATCATATGTCGGCCCTGTGTTTTCTTGCAGCAGTTGCTGCTTGCAGAGGACATCAGCCCACTGCGGCTCTCTGCAGTCCCTGGCCCGCTCCTGCAGGACCGGTCACTGCGGCCATTGCTACTCTCTGCACCCCAGCCTGGCCACCACTGCCTCTGTCCAGTTCTCACAGCCTCAGCACCGCGTTCATCCTGGCAGCAGCCTCGACCGTCACTCTCGGCTCCCGCATCACAGTCCGACCACTACCACACGTTCCACCTCTGCCCGAGTCACCGCCACTTCTGACATTCCGGTGGTTGTGATGTGATCCCACAGAATTATAAAATGAAAGTGGAACAAAAGCACCTCTGTTCGTGGCTTATTCTTCCACTATTGAACATACCTCTTCCTTCGGATTTTGGGTCAAAGAGACAGTTGCCGTGCTGTGCCAGACATGGAGGAGGCAAAGGAGGCCTTCAAGACGGCAGAGGAGTGAGACGTTTGAGATCACCTTGCTCCCCACAGATACAGCAGAAAAACACCTACATGTGGAACAACTCCTACAGCACACCTACTGAACACTGGCAGAAGACCTCAGACTTCCCAACAGACAAGAAACTCCCCGCGTAACTGGGTATATATATATATATTGCCTTTTTCTCTTTCTGTGAGTGTGTATGTGTATGCTTCTTTGTGTGATTTTGTCTGTATAGCTTTGTTTTTTACAATTTGTCCTAGGGTTCTGTTTGCCCATTTATTTATTTCAAGTATACTTTTTAGTGCTTGTTATAATTGGTGGATTTCTTCTTTGGTTTGGTTGCTCTCTTCTTTCCTTCTTTCGTTTTTTCTTTTTTTTATTACTCTTTAATGTTTAATAATTTAAAAAAATTTTTCATTTTAATAACTATTTTATTTTATCTTCTTCTTTCTTTGATTCTTTTTTTCTCCCTTTTATTCTGAGCTGTGTGGATGACAGGCTTTCGGTGCTCCAGCTGGGTGTCAGGGCTGTGCCCCTGAGGTGGGAGAGCCAAGTTCAGGACATTGGTCCACCAGACACCTCCCAGCTCCACGTAATATCAAATGGAGAAAATCTCCCAGAGATCTCCATCTCAACGCCAAGACCCAGCTCCACTCAACGACCAGCAAGCTACAGTGCTGGACACCCTATGCCAAACAACTAGCAAGACAGGAACACAACCCCGTCCATTAGCACAGAGGCTGCCTAAAATCATAATAAGGTCACAGACACCCCAAAACACACCACCAGACGTGGACCTGCCCACCAGAAAGACAAGATCCAGCATCATCCACCAGAACACAAGCAACAGTCTCCTCCACCAGGAAGCCTACACAACCCACTGAACCAACCTTAGCCACTGGGGGCAGACACCCAAAAAAATGGGAACTACGAACCTCCAGCCTGTGAAAAGGAGACCCCAAACACAGTAAGTTAAGCAAAATGAGAAGACAGAGAAACACACAGCAGATGAAGGAGCAAGGCAAAAACCCACCAGACCTAACAAATGAAGAGGAAATAGGCAGTCTACCTGAAAAAGAATTCAGAATAGTGATAGTAAAGATGATTCAAAATCTTGGAAATAGAATGGAGAAAATACAAGAAACATTTAACAAGGAGCTAGAAGAACTAAAAACCAAAGAAACAATCATGAAAAACACAATAAATGAAATTAAAAATTCTCTAGAAGGGATCAATAGCAGAATAACTGAAGCAGAAGAACAGATAAGTGACCTGGAAGATAAAATAGTGGAAATAACTACTGCAGAGCAGAATAAAGAAAAAAAAATGAAAAGAATTGAGGACAGTCTCAGAGACCTCTGGGACAATATTAATGCACAAACATTCGAACTATAGGGGTCCCAAAAAAAGAAGAGAAAAAGAAAGGAACTGAGAAAATATTTGAAGAGATTATAGTTGAAAACTTCCTTAATATGGGAAAGGAAATAGTTAATCAAGTCCAGGAAGCACAGAGGGTCCCATACAGGATAAATCCAAGGAGAAACACGCCAAGACACATACTAATCAAACTATCAAAAATTAAATACAAAGAACAAATATTAAAAGCAGCAAGGGAAAAACAACAGATAACATACAAGGGAATCACCATAAGGTTAAAAGCTGATGTTTCAGCAGAAACTCTGCAAGCCAGAAGGGAGTGGCAGGACATATCTAAAGTGATGAAAGGGAAAAACCTACAACCAAGATTACTCTGCCAAGCAAGGATCTCATTTAGATTTGATGGAGAAATTGAAACCTTTACAGACAAGCAAAAGCTAAGAGAATTCAGCACCACCAAACCAGCTTTACAACAAATGCTAAAGGAACTTCTCTAGGCAGGAAAGAGAAGAGAAGGAAAGACCTACAGTAACAAACACAAAACAATTAAGAAAATGGTAATAGGAACATACATATCGATAACTACCTTAAATGTAAATGGATTAAATGCTCCCACCGAAAGACATAGACTGGTTGAATGGATACAAAAGCTAGACCTGTATATATGCTATCTACAAGAGACCCACTTCAGACCTAGGGACACATACAGAGTGAATGTGAGGGGATGGAAAAAGATATTCCATGCAAATGGAAATCAAAAGAAAGCTGCAGTAGCAATTCTCATATCAGACAAAATAGACTTTCAAACAAAGACTATTACAAGAGACAAAGAAGGACACTACATAATGATCAAGGGATCAATCCAAGAAGAAGATATAACAATTGTAAATAATTATGCACCCAACATAAGAGCACCTCAATACGTAAGGCAAATACTAACAGCTATAAAAGGGGAAATCGACAGTAACACAATCATAGTAGGGGACTTTAACACCCCACTTTCACCAATGGACAGATCATCCAAAATGAAAATAAATAAGGAAATACAAGCTTTAAATGATACATTAAGCAAGATGGACTTAATTGATATTTATAGGACATTCCATCCAAAAACAACAGAATGAACTCTCTTCTCAAGTGCTCATGGAACATTCTCCAGGATAGATCATACCTTGGGTCACAAATCAAGCCTTGGTAAATTTAAGAAAAGTGAAATCGTATCAAAGATCTTTTCTGACCATGACACTTTGAGACTAGATATCAAGTACGGGGAAAAATCTGTAAAAAATACAAACACATGGAGGTTAAACAATACACTACTTAATAACCAAGAGATTACCGAAGAAATCAAAGAGGAAATCAAAAAATACCTAGAAACAAATGACAATGAGAACACGACGACCCAAAACCTATGAGATGCAGCAAAAGCAGTTCTAAGAGGGAAGTTTATAGCAATACAATCCTACCTTAAGAAACAAGAAACAGCTCAAATAAACAACCTAACCTTACACCTAAAGCAATTAGAGAAAGAAGAACAAAAAAAAAAAACCCTAAAGTTAGCAGAAGGAAAGAAATCATAAATATCACATCAGAAATAAATGAAAAATAAATGAAAGAAACAATAGCAAACATCAATAAAACTAAAAGCTGGTTCTTTGAGAAGATAAACAAAATTGACAAACAATTAGCCAGACTCATCAAGAAAAAAAGGGAGAAGACTCAAATCAATAGAATTAGAAATGAAAAAGGAGAAGTAACAACTGACACTGCAGAAATACAAAGGATCATGAGTGATTACTACAAGCAACTCTATGACAATAAAATGGACAACCTGGAAGAAATGGAAAAATTCTTAGAGAAGCACAACCTTCTGAGACTGAACAGGAAGAAATAGAAAATATAAACAGACCAATCACAAGCACTGAAATTGAATCTGTGATTAAAAACCTTCCAACCAACAAAAGCCCAGGACCAGATGGCTACACAGGTGAATTCTATCAAACATTTGGAGAAGAGCTAACACCTATTCTTCTCAAACTCTTCCAAAATATAGCAGAGGGAGGAACACTCCCAACCTCATTTTACAAGGCCAACATCACCCTGATACCAAAACCAGACAAACATGTCACAAAAAAAGAAAACTACAGACAAATATCACTGATGAACATAGATGTAAAAATCTTCAACAAAATACTAGCAAAGAGAATCCAACCACACATTAAAAGGACCATACACCATGACCAAGTGGGGTTTACCCCAGGAATGCAAGGATTCTTCAATGTATGCAAATCAATCAATGTGATACACCATATTAACATATTGAAGGAGAAAAACCATATGATCATCTCAATAGATGTAGAGAAAGCTTCTGACAAAATTCAACACCCATTTATGATAAAAACCCTCTAGAAAGTAGGCATAGAGGGAACTTACCTCAACATAATAAAGGCCATATATGACAAACGCACAGCCAACATCGTCCTCAATGGTGAAAAACTGAAACCATTTCCACTAAGATCAGGAACAAGACAAGGTTGCCCACTCTCACCACTATTTTTCAACAAAGTTTTGGATGTTTTAGCCACAGCGATCAGAGAAGAAAAAGAAATAGAAGAAATCCAAATCAGAAAAGAAGAAGTAAAGCTGCCACTGTCTGCAGATGACATGATACTATACATAGAGAATCCTAAAGATGCCACCAGAAAACTACTAGAGCTAATCAGTGAATCTGGTAAAGTAGCAGGATACAAAATTAATGCACAGAAATCTCTTGCATTCCTATACACTAATGATGAAAAATCTGAAAGTAAAATTAAGAAAACACTCCCATTTACCATTGCAAGAAAAAGAATAAAATACCTAGTAGAAAACCTACCTAAGGAGACAAAAGACTTGTATGCAGAAAATTATAAAACACTGGTGAAAGAAATTAAAGATGATACAAAAAGATGGAGAGATATATACCATGTTCTTGGATTGGAAGAAACAACATTGTGAAAATGACTATACTACCCAAAGCAATCTACAGATTCAATGCAATCCCTGTCAAACTACCACTGGCATTTTTCACAGAACTAGAGTAAAAAATTTCACAATTTGTATGGAAACACAAAAGACCCTTAATAGCTAAAGCAATCTTGAGAAAGAAAAATGGAGCTGAAAGAATCAGGCTCCCAGACTTCAGACTACACTACAAAGCTCCAGTAATCAAGACAGTACGGTACTGGCACAGAAACAGAAATATAGATCAATGGAATAGGATAGAAAGCACAGAGATAAACCCACACACATATGGTCAACTTATGTTTGATAAAGGAGGTAGGAATATACAATGGAGAAAAGACAGCCTCTTTAATAAGTAGTGCTGGGAAAACTGGACAGCTACATGCAAAAGAATGAAATTAGAACACTCCCTAACACCATACACAAAAATAAAATCAAAATGGATTAGACCTAAATGGAAGGCCAGACACCATCAAACTCTTAGAGGAAAACATAGGCAGCACACTCTGACGTAAATCACAGCAAGGTCCTTTCCGACTCAGCTCCTAGAGAAATGGAAATAAAAACAAAAATAAACAAATGGGACCTAATGAAACTTAAAAGCTTTTGCACAGCAAAGGAAACCATAAACAAGATGGAAAGACAACCCTCAGAATGGGAGAAAATATTTGCAAATGAAGCAACTGACAAAGGATTAATCTCCAAAATTTACAAGCAGCTCATGCAGCTCAATGTCAAAGAAACAAACAACCCAATCCAAAAATGGGCAGAAGACCTAAATAGACACTTCTCCAAAGAAGATATACAGATTGCCAACAAACACATGAAAGAATGCTCAACATCATTAATCATTAGAGAAATGTAAAACAAAATTACAATGCGATATCCTCTCACACTGGTCAGAATGGGCATAATCAAAAAATCTACAAACAATAAATGCTGGAGAGGGTGTGGAGTAAGGGAACCCTCATACGCTGTTGGTGGGAATGTAAATTGATACAGCCACTATGGAGAACAGTATGGAGGTTCCTTAAAAAACTAAAAATAGAACTACCATACGACCCAGCAATCCCACTACTGGGCATATACCCTGAGAAAACCATAATTCAAAAAGAGTCATGTGTCAAAATGTTCATTGCAGCTCTGTGTACAATAGCTGGGACATGGAAGCAACCTAAGTGTCCATCATGGGATGAATGGATAAAGAAGATGTGGCACATATATACAATGGAATATTACTCAGCCATAAAAAGAAATGAAATTGAGTTATTTGTAGTGAGGTGGATGGACCTAGAGTCTGTCACACAGCGTGAAGTAAGTCAGAAAGAGAAAAACAAATACCGTATGCTAACACATATATATGGAATCTTAAAAAGAAAAAAAAGGTTCTGAAGAACCTAGGGGCAGGACAGGAATAAAGAGTCATACGCAGAAAATGGACTTGGGGACATGGGGAGGGGGAAGGGTAAGCTGGGATGAAGTGAGAGAGTGGCATGGACTTATATATACTACCAAAGGTAAAATAGCTAGTGGGAAGCAGCTGCACAGCACAGGGAGATCAGCTCGGTGCTTTGTGACCAGCTAGAGGGGTGGGATAGGGAGGGTGGGAGGGAGACGAAAGAGGTAGGAGATATGGGGATATATGTATATGTATAGCTGATTCACTTTGTTATAAAGCAGAAACTAACACACCATTGTAAAGCAATTATACTCCAATAAAGATGGTTAAAAAAAAAAAAAAAAAAGAATGAGAGGAAAACATCCACTCCCCTGAAGGAGATTCTAATAGGACTTCTAACATTTCCAGCTCTTAAATGAGGATGGGTAATGATCCTGCATATTTCATTTTCACAGTGTCATGTAAACAAGTAGACCAGCCTGCCTAGAGTCGCAGCCAACTGCAGCAGTGCTCGGTAGCAAAGATTTTATCCGATGTGTGAAAGGCATATCAGCCTTTCAGAGGTGGAAAGGCCAACCTTCCCCAGGGCTTCCTGTTGGCTTGAATCTTTGGTGATGCTTGGAAGGCATCCTAAAATGGCTCACAGCCTGATTTGCACAGCCTCAAGGGACAGCCCTGGGAGCCTTTGTGAGTAGTCAAAGTGCCTCTAGCAATCCCCAAAGTAATGAATGATCTCGGCAGGGACCAGGGGGTGGAAAAGAGAAAATATTTGACTTAGGTCTGCATTTACTGCAGACAAAAGGATGGCGTGTTTGGTTATGAAGACCTCAAGAAAATATCCTCATCAGTCTAATTTAAAACCATACCAGCTAGGCAGATAAATCATTATGTAAACCATATTACTGCTATCAGAATATTTTAAGGAAATGAGGAAAGACTAGGTATGTTTCTATTCATGAATTCTTTCCTTGTTACACACACATACACACACAAATGCTAAATTTGCTATAATTAGTTCTGTTCTCTACAGAAAGCTTCATTTATTGGGGATGCCATTAAACAAGTGAAATACAAATTCCAAGTGACATTGATATGATCATAATCAGTTTCCTGGCTGCCAGAGATATTTTCTGAAAGGAACCTGCATTTCTACAGATGGCATGAAAAAAAAATTAGGCCTGCAGAACACACCCATTATTCCTGCGAGGCCCTCAGTTCATTAGTTGAAGCAGCCAAGTCTTCACGAACTGCGACTGATCAGCAAATGGGAAATGAGCAAGAGTATAAATTCCCAGCAAACCAAATCATTAACATTTGCTGCCTGCATCTTGGAAACACAGTAAATCAAATGTGTCATCATTTATCAAGACAAAATATCATTACTAATTGGGATTAATTTGCTGCTGTGGGATTGCTGACCTTTGCTGAAAGAAAATAAATCTGCTCGTTAGCTGTCTTCATTTAATTTTCCTTGAAGGAGGGAGAGGGGAAAAGGCAGCCTGTCTTGGGGAGGAAGAAGGAGGTGGGGGACATTCTTATATTCTAAACAGCTATACATTTTAAAGTCCCAAAGCAATGAGAGAACCTGCTGATGTACTATTGCCAATTGATGATTCAGGATTTTTGATATGTGCTCAGAGATCACAGTGCCTCCAGCTGCCATTGTCTGTGATTTAATATTGTCTTGGGAAGGAATACTTAGAAAAATTTCCAGGGTGAAGTTCTATACGGTTTCATTTACAAATAAGAAAAGGCAAGCACAACTGCAAGGGAGCAGCCTAGGCTCTATCTGTATGCACTAATAGTAAAGGGGGTTCAAAAGAAATATATATGTTTGAGCATCCCCACTGATTCCACATGTGGCTAAGTTCTACATGGAACGACTGACTTAATAACTGTGGGGGTAATCCTTTACTTTTAGTAGCTACAAGCACTACCAGGACTGATGAATGTATATGCTTTGCAAGGTGGCTGTAAATGCCTGAGTCAGGGTTACTATCTTTTAGACCCTGAAAAAACTGTGGATCCTGAGAATTCAACTGTGGACTCAAATAAACAAGTTAACCAATCACTAATGACCTTCTGAGTTTTTAAAACATTAAACTGTTATTTATCTTGATTACTGAGGTTTTTGGTGCCCCCTTAAATTTTGGACCCCATGCAAGTACCATGCTCACTTTAGCCTAATAGTGTCAGGCATTGTTTAAGGTTAAAAGATTTACTCACCACAAGTAATGAGAAAACTGAAGGTGAATAACCTCTGAAGTTTACAAACCTAGCAAGCAGTGGCATCAAGATTCAAACCCAGAGCACTGATGCCTGGCTTCAGCATCATGGCTATTACAACACTGCCATTGCCCTTTGCTACTGTTGGGGAATTGAGGTGGGTTAAGGAGTGGACCATGACACCAAGCACTGTATGATGTCACGGGAAGCTTAGACATACAAACACAGACACACAAACACACACACAAAACTGAAAGAATAAGATGCCACATTATAACAAGTTAAATGGAAAAATGTATGAATGAGCCAATCTATAATACAAGAAAACTGAAGATTAAAAAACTGAAACCCTAAATGCTTTATTTAAAAGTTGTGTAGAGATTGATTCAAGATGGCAGAGTAGAAGGACATGCTCTCACTCCCTCTTTTGGAAACACCGGAATCACAACTAACTGCTGAACAATCATCAACAAGAAGACACTGGAACTCACCAAAAAAGATACCTCACATCCAAAGACAAAGGAGAAGCCACAATGAGATAGCAGGAGGGGCGCTATCACAATAAAATCAAATCCCATAACTGCTGGGTGGGCGACTCACAAACTGGAGAACACTTATACCACAGAAGTCCATCCACTGGAGTGAAGGTTCTGAGTGACACATCAGGCTTCCCAACCTGGGGGTCTGGCAACGGGAGGAGGAATTCCTAGAGAATCAGACTTTCAAGGCTAGTGGGATTTGACTGCAGGACTTTGGCAGGACTGGGGGAAACAGAGACTCCACTCTTGGAGGGCACGCACAAAGTAGTGTGTGCATCAGGACCCAGGGGAAGGAGCAGTGACCCCATAGGAGATTGAACCAGACCTACCTGCTAGTGTTGGAGGGTCTCCTGCAGAGGTGAGGGGAAGCTGTGGCTCAATAAGGGACAAGGACACTGGCAGCAGAAGTTCTGGGAAGTACTCCTTGGCGTGAGCCCTCCCAGAGTCTGCCATTAGCCCCACCAAAGAGCCCAGGTAGGCTCCAGTGTTGGGTTGCCTCAGGCCAAACAACCAACAGGGAGGGAACGCAGCCCCACCCATCAGCAGACAAGCAGATTAAAGTTTTACTGAGCTCTGCCCACCAGAGCAACAGCCAGTTCTACCCACCACCAGTCCCTCCCATCAGGAAACTTCCACAAGCCTCTTAGATAGCCTCATCCACCAGAGGGAAGACAGCAGAAGCAAGAAGAACTACAATCCTGCAGCCTGTGGAACAAAAACCACATTCACAGAAAGATAGACAAGATGAAAAGGCAGAGGGCTATGTACCAGATGAAGGAACAAGATAAAACCCCAGAAAAACAACTAAATGAAATGGAGATAGGCAATTTTCCAGAAAAAGAATTCAGAATAATGAAAGTGAAGATGATCCAGGACCTCGGAAAAAGAATGGAGGCAAAGATCGAGAAGATGCAAGAAATGATTAACAAAGATCTGGAAGAATTAAGGAACAAACAAACAGAGATGACCAATACACAAACGGCAATGAAAACTACACTAGAAGGAATCAATAGTAGAATAACTGAGACAGAAGAACAGATAAGCGACCTGGAAGACAGATTGGTGGAATACAATGCTGTGGAACAGAATAAAGAAAAAAGAATGAAAAGAAATGAAGACAGTCTAACAGACCTCTGGGACAACATTAAACGCAACAACATTCGCATTATAAGGGTCCCAGAAGGAGAAGAGAAAGAGAAAGGACCCAAGAAAATATTTGAAGAGATTATAGTCGAAAACTTCCCTAACATGGGAAAGGAAATAGCCACCCAAGTCCAGCAAGAGCAGAGAGTCCCATACAGGATAAACCCAAGGAGAAACATGCCGAGACACATAGTAATCAAATTGGCAAAAATTAAAGAAAAAGAAAAATTATTGAAAGCAGCAAGGGAAAAATGACAAATAACATACAAGGGAACTCCCATAAGGTTAACAGCTGATTTCTCAGCAGAAACTCTACAAGCCAGAAGGGAGTGGCATGATATAATTAAAGTGATGAAAGGGAAGAACCTACAACCATGATTAATCTACCCAGCAAGGATCTCATTCAGATTCGATGGAGAAATCAAAAGCTTTACACACAAGCACAAGCTAAGAGAATTCAGCACCACCAAACCAGCTCTACAACAAATGCTAAAGGAACTTCTCTAAGTGGGAAACACAAGAGAAGAAAAGGACCTACAAAACCAAACACAAAACAGTTTAAAAAAATGGTAATAGGAACATACGTATCGATAATTACCTTAAACGTCAATGGATTAAATGCTCCAACCAAAAGACACAGGCTTGCTGAATGGATACAAAAACAAGACCCATATATATGCTGTCTACAAGAGACCCACTTCAGACCTAGGGACACATACAGACTGAAAATGAGGGGATGGAAAAAGATATTCCATGCAAATGGAAATCAAAAGAAAGCTGGAGTAACAATACTCATATCAGTTAAAATAGACTTTAAAAAGAATGTTTAATGTTTACATTATGTTTAATGTTTACAAAAGAATGTAAAAAGAATGTTACAAGAGACAAGGAAGGACACTACATAATGATCAAGGGATCAATCCAAGAAGAAGATATAACAATTATAAATATTTATGCACCCAACATAGGAGCACCTCAATACATAAGGCAACTGCTAACAGCTATAAAAGAGGAAATCGACAGTAACACAATAATAGTGGGGGACTTTAACACCTCACTTACACCAATGGACAGATCATACAAACAGAATATTACTAAGGAAACACAAGCTTTAAATGACATAATAGACCACATAGATGTAATTGATATTTATAGGACATTCCCTCCCAAAACAGCAGATTACACTTTCTTCTCAAGTGCACATGGAACATTCTCCAGGATAGATCACATACTGGGTCACAAATCAAGCCTCAGTAAATTTAAGAAAATTGAAATCATATCAAGGATCTTTTCTGATCACATCGCTATGAGATTAGAAATCAATTACAGGGAAAAAAGCATAAAAAACACAAACACATGGAGGCTGACAATACGTTACTAAATAACCAAGAGATCACTGAAGAAATCAAAAAATACCTAGAGACAAATGACAATGAAAACACGACGATCCAATACCTATGGGATGCAGCAAAAGCAGTTTTAAGAGGGAAGTTTATAGCTATACAAGCCTACCTCAAGAAACAAGAAAAATCTCAAATAAACAATCTAACCTTACACCTAAAGGAACTAGAGAAAGAAGAACAAACAAAACCCAAAGTTAGAAGAAGGAAAGAAATCATAAAGATCAGAGCAGAAATAACTGAAATAGAAACAAAGAAAAAAATAGCAAAGATCAATAAAAATAAAAGCTGGTTCTTTGAGAGGATAAACAAAATTGATAAACCATTAGCCAGATGCATCAAGGAGGGAGAGGACTCAAATCAATAAAATTAGAAATGAAAAAGGAGAAGTTACAACAGACACAGCAGAAATACAAAGCATCCTAAGAGACTACTACAAGCAACTCTATGCCAATAAAATGGACAACCTGGAAGAAATGGACAAATTCTTAGAAAGGTATAACCTTCCAAGACTGAACCACGAAGAAACAGAAAATATGAACAGACCAATCACAAGTAATTAAATTGAAACTGTGATTAAAAATCTTCCAACCAACAAAAGTCCAGGATCAGATGGCTTCACAGGTGAATTCTATCAAACATTTAGGGAAGAGATAACATCCATCCTTCTCAAACTCTTCCAAAAAATTGCAGAGGAAGGAAAACTCCCAAACTCATTCTATGAGGACACCATCACCCTGATACCAAAACCAGACAATGATACTACAAAAAAAGAAAATTACAGACCAATATCACTGATGAATATAGATGCAAAAATCCTCAACAAAATACTAGCAAACAGAGTCCAACAACACATTAAAAGGATCATACACCATGATCAAGTGGGATTTATCCCAGAGATGCAAGGATTCTTCGATATATGCAAATCAATTAATGTGATACACCATATTAACAAACTGAAGAATAAAAACCATATGAGCATCTCAACAGATGCAGAAAACGCTTTTGACCAAATTCAACACCCATTTATGATAAAAACTCTCCAGAAAGTGGGCATAGAGGGAACCTACCTGAACATAATAAAGCCCATATATGACAAACCCACAGTAAACATCATTCTCAATGGTGAAAAACTGAAAGCATTTCCTCTAAGATCAGGAACAAGACAAGGTTGCCCACTCTCACCACTATTATTCAACATAATTTTGGAAGTCCTAGCCATGGCAATCAGAGAAGAAAATGAAATAAAAGGAATACAAATTGGAAGAGAAGAAGTAAAAGTGTCACTCTTTGCAGATGACATGATACTATACATAGAGAATCCTAAAGATGCCAACAGAAAACTACTAGAGCTAATCAATGAATTTGGTAAAGTTGCAGGATACAAAATTAATGCACAGAAATCTCTTGCATTCCTCTACATTAATGATGAAAAATTTGAAAGAGAAATTAAGGAAACACTTCTAATTACCACTGCAACAAAAAGAATAAAATACCTGGGAATAAACCTACCTAGGGAGACAAAAGACCTGGATGCAGGGAATTATAAGACACTGATGAAAGAAATTAAAGATGATACCATCAGATGGAGAGATATACCATGTTCTTGGATTGGAAGAATCAATATTGTGAAAATGACTATACTACCCAAAGCAATCTACACATTCAATGCAATCCCTATCAAATTACCAATGGCATTTTTTACAGAACTAGAACAAAATATCTTAAAATTTGTAATGGAGACACAAAAGACCCCGAATAGCCGAAGCAGTCTTGAGGGAAAAAAACGGAGCTGGAGGAATCAGACTCCCTGACTTCAGACTATACTACAAAGCTACAGTAATCAGGACAATACGGTACTGGCACAAAAACAGAAACATAGGTCAATGGAACATGATAGAAAGCCCAGAGGTAAACCGACACACCTATGGTCAACTAATCTATGACAAAGGAGGCAGGGATATACAATGGAGAAAAGACAGTCTCTTCAATAAGTCGTGCTGGGAAAACTGGACAGCTACATATAAAAGAATGAAATTAGAACACTCCCTAACACCATACACAAAAATAAACTCAAAACGGATTAGAGACCTAAATATAAGACCAGGCACTATAAAACTCTTAGAGGAAAACATAGGAAGAACACTCTTTGATATAAATCACAGCAAGATCTTTTTTGATCCACCTCCTTGAGTAACAGAAATAAAAACAAAAATAAACAAATGGGACCTAATGAAACTGAAAAGCTTTTGCACAGCAAAGGAAACTATAAACAAGAGGAAAAGACAACCGTCAGAATGGGAGAAAATATTTGCAAATGAATCATCGGACAAAGGATTAATCTCCAAAATATATAAACAGCTCATGCAGCTCAATATTAAAAAAACAAACAACCCAATCCAAAAATGGGCAGAAGACCTAAATAGACATTTCTCCAAAGATGACATTCAGATGGCCAAGAAGCACATGAAAAGCTGCTCAACGTCACTAATTATTAGAGAAATGCAAATCAAAACTACGATGAGCTATCACCTCACACCAGTTAGAATGGGCAGCATCAGAAAATCTACAAACAACAAATGCTGGAGAGGGTGTGGAGAAAAGGGAACGCTCTTGCATTGTTGGTGGGAATGTAAATTGAAACAGCCACTATGGAGAACAGTATGGAGGTTCCTTAAAAAACTAAAAATAGAATTAGCATAAGACCCAGCAATCCCACTACTGGGCATATACCCAGAAAAAATCATAATTCAAAAAGACACATGCACCCCAGTGTTCATTGCAGCACTATTTACAATAGTCAGGTCATGGAAGCCACCTAAATGCCCATCGACAGACGAATGGATAAAGAAGATGTGGCACATATATACAATGGAATATTACTCAGCCATAAAGAGGAACGAAATTGGGTCATTTGTAGAGACGTGTATGCATCTGGAGAGTGTCATACAGAGTGAAGTAAGTCAGAAAGAGAAAAACAAATATCGTATATTAACGCATATATGTGGAACCTAGAAAATGGTACAGATGAACTGTTTTGCAGGGCAGAAACTGAGACACAGAAGTAGGGAACAAACGTATGGACACCAACGCGGGAAAACGGCAGGGGGCGGAGGTGGTGGGGTAAATGAATTGGGAGATTGGGATTGACATGTATACACTGATGTGTATAAAATGGATGACTATAAGGAAAAAAAAATTAAAAAAAAAATAAATAAAAGTTGTGTAGAGCACTGAATTAAGACATCTGCAGGTCAGTGCCAGCACCTGGGTAAGAGACCTCAAACACCGAGTTCTGGATCACGGGAGGAAAGGGGGTTGGTTCAAGCAGCTGCCCTGCCCAGGGCCCTTGATGAATCCCGTCTGTGATCAATCTATTTTGGGAGTTTACCAATCTCCAGTTCAAAAGTGCCTCTGCTTATTTTCCTTTCAACATGATTTAATATTAGCAGTGGTAGGAAGCATATTAATGTTTGTGTTAATGTGTTTTAAAACAATTTTCTCTTCTAAATTAGAGACAACATTATTCATTAATATTTTGACACTATGGTTGTGCTTAGCAAACTTTTTGTGTGACTTTTTAAAAGTTATGTGAGATGGCACATAGAGGCTAGCTGTGAAGAGGGTGGCAGGGGTGCCAAATTGCCCTAAATGATAATTTAAAAGAATTTTAATTTTACTAAAATGTATGATATTTCATAATTCAGTGTAATGAAGAGACCTAAATGCATGAGTTATAAGAGGTTCCTCTGAAGAAGGGCCATGAGTAACTGCACTTGTGTACTATGCAGAAATCTGCAAAGAAGTAGGGAGCAAAAAGAGGGGGCTATGAGACCCACAGTCCTCACCAAAAATAACGCTCCTGTGGGTCATGTCCAAGGGCAGCTCCAGGAAACTGAGCTGATGGCTCTGCAATGCTTATTAAAAAATAAGTTTCTGTACCTGAACTTCCTTTCAGTTCAAGTTGGTCTCATTACTGAATTCTCTTCTTCATACTCAATTGAACCCAAGATTGAATTTCACTGATGTTGAAATCCTTCAGCGTCCAACCTTAGTCCAAGTGGGTCACCTGGTTTCAACTGCATTACTCTGGTCTTGTCTTTGACTACTCTTGACGTTTTTACCCTGTTCTGAACCTGCTCTGGGGCAGCCAATGATTTCAGGATTTTGACTTATTAGTAACCAGATTTAACTGCCCAGAATATCACTGTAAGAGTTAATTAATTCATATTCATATGAATACATTAAAAAAATCTCCCTACCCCACCCCAGCTATTCATCTCCTCTACCTGGTAAATAGAGGTAGTTTTAATCAAAGATAGTATCTATAGAGACATCAGTTTTATAACCTGTCCCTTCTAGGACTCAGAAGGTTTTAGTTAATGACATTATAATGACTGAATTATATGGTGACTCCTCATGAGTTTCTCTAGTACTACCCTAAATATTACACAAGAGTGTTTCTTATTTGGGAGTTGAGAAATAAAGACATCATTTAAAAATAACCAAAGCAGGACTTCCCTGGTGGCACAGTGGTTGAGAGTCCGCCTGCCAATGCAGGGAACGCGGGTTCGAGCCCTGGTCCGGGAAGATCCCACATGCCACGGAGCAACTAAGCCTGTGTGCCACAACTACTGAGCCTGCGCTCTAGAGCCCGTGAGCCCCAACTACTGAAGCCAGTGCTCCACAATAAGAGAAGCCACCACAATGAGAAGCATGCACACTGCAACAAATAGTAGTCCCCGCTCGCTGCAACTACAGAAAGCCGCGTGCAGAAATGAAGACCCAATGCAGCCAAAAATAAATTAATTAATTAAAAAAAAAAGAAAGGAAAAAAAAATAACCAAAGCAGCCTATGAAGTAAAAGTGTATACAGTTTTACTAAACTCACCAACATTCCAGGTAATTATAGCCGTAGCTCCAAAATTTTATTTGCCAGCATCTTTCTAGCGGGGATTTGCTAGGGATCCTGTAGCAAAGAACTACACTGATCAATACCCTGGCACTTTCAGTCCTTCTAGGGGACCAACTGGATGCAACGTATGGAAAAAAGAGGCTGATTTTGCTTTTGGAATTTGACCAAAATTTACTGATCTCATGGTATGCGGCTCAAAGGAGGAAGCTTTGACAAAAGTTGATGCAGGCTCAGCCTCTCCATATTGCAATATCATTCACAGTGCTCTGCAAGTTAAGGCGCCCACCATGTCCACACTACTCCTATCCCAGTAGAGGAAGTAAAGATCCGTAAGCTCTGCTCTAGGTCTAGGGGGTATTTTATCCAGTGATCTTCTGGGCCTTTGACAAGCCTGAGGTTTATAATTCCCCACACTTAGAATCTGATCAGGTTTCCTGGCATAAGGATACTACCCAGAGGCACATGCTGTTTTTTGTTTTTTTTTCCTTTCTGCAATACAATGCAAATGAATAAGGCAATACTAGATTACACAGGCAACCTACGCAAATATTGTGAAGGTCAATTCCAACTCTAAATATACCCAATTCCCAAAGGACTCTACAAACCCTTCAAGAGAAAAAGAAATGCAGGATGTTAGAAGATAGTAATATGCATCACAAAGAAATTGAGGAAGAGATATGGGAAAGGGGTAGGGCCAGACTAGAGAGACAGGTCTTCTGTAGTCTGTCCTCTTTCACTTTCTCGGCTGGCTGTTGTATTCAGCCCGGCCCACCTCTTTCACTGTAGCAGTCTCCCATGCCTTGGTCTGTCTACTTCAGTGTGCCTGTTCCTCTCCATACATACTGCAAGTATTGTAGCATCCCTCTGACTCTACTCCATTCTAGCCATTTTATGCCAAGGGTTTTCCATTCTAATGAGAAACACCTCTTTTGGTCCTTAGCTCTACTGTCATTGCTGTTTTACTTTTTCCCACTTTTGGGTCATGTTCATTGTATTTCTGATTTCTCTTTTCCAGATTTTTGTTTCCTGATATCCATTTACAGTAAAGAAGTGTGATAGTTCATTTTTCCTCTTCATTTGTTCCCATGTCAGGTTCTGTAACTACTAGCCTAGCAGTTTGTTTTCTTTCCCTATCTGCCCCCTAATGACAGAGCTCAAGTCATCTTACATGCTCTCTCCTGGTCACACAATCACAAGGTCACCATCATCCAGATCACACCATCTCCCACTTCTCTCACTGACAACCTTGGTCACCCTGGACCATCATGTGTTCCTGTTTTTGTGACTGAACTGCTTATTTAGACACAATTGGTCTGCCTTCTCTCTCTGGCTTGCTCCATGCTTTTGCAAGACTCGCTGTTCATCCACTTCCATTGTTTTGGAATGAAAGGACTGACTTGAGAGACTTCAACTCTGTCAGACCAAAAACAACAACAGACCCACAAATTTCCTTCTCTATGATCTTTGCAATTTTCCTAATTTAAATGTTCCCCTTCCCAAATACCACCACCACCACCACCACTGCCCCCCTCCCCCAAACACACATACATCTACATGTCACTATAGCTAACAAGATTTCTAAACACAGTAATGCTGACTAAGGATAAAAGCCATAGCTGACTATCCCTCTCTTGCACATGTGATTTATACTAATTCCCTTGCATCTTATCAGTAAGAGATAACTACATACAAGTAGCTTGCAAACCCCTTGGAGAGAGAGACTATACCCCATATTTTTTGTTTGCTTGTTTATTTTGTTTGTTTCATTTTTAACATTGAGTGCCAGGCATTGTGCTGGGAACCTATAAGGCCTCAAGAAATTCTTGTTGATAACTTGAACAATTAAAGAATTTAACTTTTCCTGGCTAAGGTTGGTTCATTCAGAGCCCAGGAGGAGAAGACCATATATTCCAATATGAGCCTACTCACCTACATCCTTCTCCCACCTCTGAAATGGATGTTTTTACAACCCTGCAGATGGGTGGGGCACATTTTTGACTGAACAGTTTGTCAGTGCCTTAGTGTAAACAACCTCCCGTTTTCCTTTTCTCAACTCTTTCTTCCTCCCTTTCCCCACTTCAAGGTAATGATCCCTGAATTCATAACACCTCCTGCCTCAAGGTAATGATCCCTGAGTTCCTATCTCCATCTGATTTTACTCATTTTTCTACTATATGCTTTCTTTAAAGGACCTTGTACTTTTTTGTTCCCTTGTGTTTATTTGTATCTTGTATTCTCTTTAATTTAGCATAGTTGACAATTAAAATTAAAAATATTATTGATGATTGTGCAAGTAACTGCATACTCCGAAAACCCCTAGTTAAATTTTGAGACCTACTTCTTCTCCAAAACCATTCTGCTTTACTACTGAGATAACCCACAGGAAACTAATAAACTGATGAGAAGAGACTGAGCTGTCACTCAAGCATGCCCAGCACCACACCCCCTTCTTCCATCTCAAGGATGAAATGACATGAATTATGGCATTTTGTAATAATAGTCCAGATTTAGCTGGAGAGGGCTGAACTTTAAACAAGTTCTTTTGTCCCATGTTTATGGTAGTATAAACAAAGTTGCAAAAGCAACAAGAAAGGCAGCAAATAATATCTTTGAAATATCATTGGGAATCTTGGCAGCAGTAAAGTGTACTCAGTCTTCCAAGAGGAAGTAAAACCATTTTCAAAGAAACACAGATTTATAGGGTTAGTAGATGTTGATTAGGCTTAAAAAGGGGGCTATTCAAATAGAATCACAGAATGCTTTCCTGAGCAAAGCCTTCATTCTCCTTACTTATTTTCCCCTTGTTTAAGTGCTTCAGAACTTTATAAGAAGCTATAGGCTATTGGAGGTTGTTAACTAGTGATCTAAGAACTCAAGTCGGTCTGAAGAGGGGTTTTGTTGTAAAAATAATTATAGTTCATATCAAACTCCATATTTGCCATTTTTCTTGGTAAAAGGAAGCTTTGGCAACAACAGGTCCACATTCCCACAGGGCAACAATGGCTTTTGCTGGCAACGACTTCCTCATCTGAATGGTTCCTGTCTGGTTCACCATATAACTTACTGTCTCTTAATGTATTTTACTTCATTCACTTAAGTAACTTGGTTAAACTCTGGAGATAATTTGCAATTTCTGGTTGAAGCCTTTTGAGACATAAGGGTTAATTTATTCAGGATGGATATCTTGCAAGCTGACCCCCTCAAGTTGCATAGAAACAGGATACAGCCCAGCGCTTATGGAAATCAGTGATGGTCTAGACCTTAGTACACCTCTGATAATACTGAAAAATAAAGCTGGTGTTTCCTCAACCATGGATACTGTTGTGATGAATTCTGTTACTAGCTTCTCATATCATACAACTGCAACTGCAAGGCTTGAGACTGGTCTCTTGATCACGTCAGAGGAGAGGCTGGTTCTCACCCACAACCATGGAAGTTGAGCTGGCAGGATACGGTCAAAGACATGATTTTACTAAGCTATGTGATTATTACATCCTGGCCCCTCATCACACCAGCATGCACTTGTGCTTTTTTTTTTTTTCATACAACTTAAAAGTTCCACAGATCAAGCGTTAGGGTCTCCTGCCCAGAGTCTGATGCTCAGTCTTGTTTGATCTCTGTGCTCAGCCTGAGGATGTAATAGGCAATAGGGGTTCACATACCTGCTACTTCTCTTGACTCCTTGGATTTTACCCAATGACACTGTTACAGTAGGTTTTGTGAGTGCACCTTGGTTATTTGCCCTTGTTTCCATGACAACTGGTACTAAGCATCTGACCAAAGACCCAACATGGACTTCTAGTATAAATAAAAGGATTAGAGATCAAAGTCCCACCTCACAGATAGGATAAGTCTTAAAGGTGTCTACTTTGGGCAGCATGGCTGGATATTGGGATGACAGGTCACTGTTCATGAAAACTAGTCTATGAAGTCCTGAGAAATGGGAGAGTTTCAGGGAATAAGAAAACCTATATTGAATTCCTAGATTGTTAATAAGGGCCTTAGAGAGAGAGTCACTCAGAAAGGAGTGAGCTCCATTAAGGGGGATATTGAACCATGCCCCCTGATGAACTGCATACATTCGCACATGTATATATACACAAACAGACAATGGAGATGAACACACACACAATGGAGATAACACACCAGTTGTTCACTGAAGGACTAGTTGGTATAAGATAGAATAGATATTAGGAAACTATAAGGACCATCTATAAGACAGGGAGGGATAAAGAGGGCTCCCAAATAGAGTCCTTGTGGGGGTGAGAATAGCTGACCACTTCCTTGACACTCCAGAGTCATCAAGTGACTCAGAGGTTGATGCAGAGACACAGCGTGTCCAACTGCAGATGCCTCCACATACAATTCATATACTGGATGGACAACACTGTTACCTATTCAGTTTGGTGATGGAACACCAAAAAAACACAAGATTGTGCTTCCACCACACGATGAGCTTCCTCAGCTAGCATGACATGAAGATGGACATGCCATCCAGTACCAAAGTAATCGGGGGAGAGATTGCAGCCAATTTAGTGTCTGTTAATGGAACTACCCTTAATCCAGTCCTCTTGCCCTCTCGCCAGACTCTGACAAGATGCTCCACCAGTACAGACGAATGAAAATAACAACCAGTAATGAGTCCTCAAGAGGCTAAAAAAGATAAAGCACAGCTATTCCTCCCTTCAAGACGACATAGGTTCCTCAGTCATGGAAAAGGCCTTGGAAACCCTGGTTGACCTTTGCTTAATCTTTGCCTGAGCCAAGGATGCAGTCTTCTTACTTTTTCTGGACTTGACAATGTATTCCTATAGGCTATTCTTACAAATGGCAGTACCCTGTCTGCTTTGAGTAAATATGATCTGCACCCTGGGATTAGTCACATGGTCAATACTGACCTACTTTCAGAGTCTCCCACAATGACATCAATGATTGCACTGTCTCTTATTGAAAATGAGCACAAGTTAAAGTGGTACCAGTTGTTAACATAATGAAGTATGCCATATGGTTAGAGGCCATCTTTGGGAGGTGAACTTAGTATTAAGAAATAACTTGTCTAAGACTGTCTGCAGGATGGTCTTTCAGAAAATGAACTGAATTCCTTCAAAGTTCAATGGAAACTAGGTATAGCCTAAGTTTCCTGGTCAACAAATATACTTGAAATCAAGTCCCCTAGACTATCTTTCACATTGCCAGGGCATGGCTGGTGCTAACATGGTGACATGTAGCTACTAGCTTGCCAGTCTTATGGCAAAGCCATTTTCTAAAATCTTGGCAAAGTCATATTGCCAAGTCATACGGCTACAATTTCAAGGCTTATACCTCTACCGTGGGTCACACCAGAAGAGAGACTATTGCTTCCTAATCATACAATTTAGAAGCCTTGCAACCAAAGAGCGGGGATCCAATTCCCAGAATCTGATATTCAGTCATGCAAGATTTCTGTGCACTACTGTAGAAGGCAATGAGCAATTCAAGACCTACACAGCTACCACTGCTTATGTCACGGTGAGCTTTCCCTACTGAAATAAATCAGGCCTCGTGTGAGTGCTGCTTGGGTATGTATCTTCATTTGCAGGACATTGCCTGAGGAGCTTGCTTTTGAGCCTTTTTTTTTCCCCCAGAAAACTTCTGTAACATCCTGTATTTTCTTATTTATAAATTATACTGAATCCTTCAATGTTTTCCTATTTGTATGCAGAAAACTCCTATGTAGGATACTAATTTATACTGGTGTTTTTTTGTTTTTAATGTATATATGATAAATGTTGGGGGAATAATGGATGGATTTAAATGCTATCTTTGATGCCAAATGCTGGATGCCCCTATATGTGGGGATGTTTATAGTGCTAATGAAAAGGTGGTGTTTAACACAAAATGCCAATAGCCCACAGGAAATTCAAGAGGAGCACTGAAAGTTTCACTCCTTCTTTTGTCTTGAAAATAGTTTCATTGGGGCTTATCCAGCTCCTCCTCTCTGCGCAGGCAGCTGACAGCTAGCCACGTGAAGGGTTGATTTTCAGGCCTGTATAAATACATTGAGGGTCTAGTAAGGACCCCAGAAAAAAGGGTCTGGGGCTCAGAGTCATCCTAATTTTAATATAAAAGGATGTTTTTTATTTTATTCCTCAAACTGATGAGGCAGAAAATATCAATTATATATTTCAAATGTTTAATTAATTTGCATAGCTGATTCAATTTACCTAGCAAATTTTAACTAATCAAAATTAAATAATTTATAAGCCAGAAAAATGTAGGTAATAAATTCTGAGAAACTTAAAAGAGAGTATGCAATAATACTGAAACTGTTATATAACTATATTCCCTTTGGCATCCAAAAATTGCTTTTTTAATAACTCTGTCAGTCACCGTCATTTGCTTATTGGTTCTTAAACTGTAGTTTCATCCTCTTAATTGTTTTCATAATAGATTAGGGGAAGCTTAGAACAGCATCACTCAGTCCTTTCTTTTGTTTGTCTCCTCTCAGTTCAAAATACATGTGTCTCTTAACAGCCCCATATTCATGAGTTTACAGGTAGGCTCAACATTGGGAAGTGAAACCACACGTTCATTTTAGAAAATTCTTAGAATGCCCACCTTCTCTCTGACCACAAAAAAAAAAAAAAAAAGGAATGAAGGAATAAAAGAAGAAAAGAAGGAAGGAAAAGAGGAAGGAAGGAAGGAAAGAAAGAAAAGAGGAAGGAAAGAAGGGGAGAAAAAAACATCTGCTTTCACATAAACCTCTTTTTCGGGGCACACATGTGTCCCTTTACCTTCTTGTCTTTACCTAATATTAGAACTGGAATTATCACACCTATTAATCAGTGCTAGAAAATCAAGCAGTAAAGAGTAGAAGGGGGAATGGTGGTAAAATTGCTTTGGTGGTCTTAATCATGTCCAAAAAACCAAAGTCCGTGGTTTCGGTTAAGGTAAAAATAAATATATTCTGAAAGCCACCACCATTTTACTTTGCCATCATCTTCTTTTTATTTCCAAGGTATCTGAGGATTTGTTTAAATAGTACAGATATTACTAAGTGGGAAAACAAAGGGAGAAATCTAACAAATGTGCCATTATATTTTAGCCCTGCTGGAATTCCCAAATCCCTCTGATTTTGTTTTTTTGTTTTGCAGACAGCCTCAGTGAATTAGATCACAGCCAGCCTCTTGAGACTGAATTAATCATTCATATGTTTTTTTTGAAATCTATTGAATAAATACGAGAGAGAGAGAAAGCAACCAAAATGCCTGCTCAGGTCTTAGTATTTGGCCATGTGCCAAATTTATCTGAGGTCATCTTTCATGGACCCATAAGCCTTTTGGAGAGCTTTCAGTTGCCGTGCTAGCTCTTAAGTACCTCTGTTTAATTGTCTATAGATTAGTGTTCTACGTTGTTCTCTGCTCCTTTGTGTTTTCTGGGCCATCTATCTGATGTAACCATACAGGTTACACAAAAGGGCTGAGGGCCTGAAAGAAATTGTGAGAGGCTTGTAAAGAAATCCGGTTGTGGGTATGGGAAAAACATAAAGAAAATAGCAAAACAGAACACAGACCTTTTCCCAAAGTTAACAGTGACTTGAAAGAAGGTTCTAGAGAAGATGGTGATGGATGAAAAGAGCATAAGGTTATTGTTTTGCTTTAATGCTGCGGGATTAGAAAACAAATGGATACTCTTCAACATGAGAAGGTGCCCAGGATACCTGACTGACATCAGTGTTGCTTGAGCAAGCTGAGGTGGTTTGGCAAGAATAATAAAGTAATACGAGCTTTTAGAGGTCCTCGGGCTTCAGAGCTGATCAAGAGTGGAGCGGTTTGGAGCAGAATTCTGATGGTAATACATCTTAAGCCAGTATACAAGAGTAGAAGAGGAAGAAAGAGAGTTGGCAGATGTGGGATTTCCATCTGGACTGGATCAGGGTTCTCAAGGCCCTCTTTCCTCCTGTCTATCACCCATTTCCTACTGTCAGCAGGCCTTGTGTGTTTGGAAACAGATTCTCTACATTTGTAGGTTCTTTTTCTTCCATCCATACCTTGCCACCTGATCTCCTAAATCCTAGCTTTTCCTGGATGATAATGCCTTCTATATTCCTGCAGCCATACCCCTGAAACATGGAGGGAGGAGATGGAGCTGGAGGCATCAGTGTTCTTGTTCTTTGCTGCCTCTACCAGCCCATTCAAATAAATAAGTTTTATCACAAAGGTAAGTGGACTGAAATCTATGCTATCTTTAAAACACACTCTCCATCCTAGTCATCTGTGCCGGCAGTCTTAGGGCATTCTAGCAGGCAGTTATGCTTGCTTGAATTTATGTAAAAGTTTTGCCACTTCCCTGTCTTTTGACTTTAGGCAAATCCCAGGAACCATGTGGCCACTTTACATGTCCATAAAATGAAGATAATGACACCTATATTAAGAAAATGTTAAGAAAAACAATGATCTAATATGAAAAAATTTAACTTCCTGGAAATGAAATACTTGGTGGCGATTGATAAGATTGTCAATATTATCAAATTTCTCAAGATTTCAGCATCTGTTACAAATTTTCTTTTCCAGCCTATCCTTTAGATCATCTTCCTGGACTTCAATATCATGTGATGGTGGCCATTATTCCTTTCTAGCTATAATACTCTACTATACCTCTGTACACCTACATTTCTTCCATTTTCAGACATACATTTTTCAAACATTTCAGTTTCAGTTGGGTACATTTTATAACTGATTTTAAAAACTTCCAACCATTTTCCCCCTTAAAATCTTGCTATTTTTGTTGGTGGGAATGTGAATTGGTGCAACCACTATGGAAAACAGTATGGAGGTTCCTCAGAAAACTAAAAATAGAACTACCTTATGATTTAGCAATTCCAGCAATACTCTTGTGTATATATGCAAAGAAAATGAAAACACTAATCTGAAAAGATACATGCACCCCAGTGTTCAGAGCAGCCCTATTTACAATAGCCAAGATATGGAAGCAACCCAATTGTCCATCAACAGATGAATGGATAAAGAAGATGATACACACACACACACACACACACACACACACAATGGAGTATTACTCAACCATAAAAAAAGAATGAAATTTTGCCATTTGCAACAACGTGATGGATCTAGAGAGTATTATGCTTAGTGAAATAAGTCAGATAGAGAAAGATAAATATGTTATCACTTATGTGTGAATCTAAAACATAAAACAAATGAATGTATATAGCAAAACAGAAACAGACTCACAGATATAGAAAATAAACTGGTATAGTGGGGAGAGGGAAGTGGGGAGGGACAAGATAGGGGCATCAAATTAAGAGATTAAGAGATAAATAGTTAAGGAGCAAGCATATATTGTACAGTACAGGGAAATATAGCCATTATTTTATAATAACTTTAAATGGAATATCTATGAAAATATCGAATCCCTGTGCTGTATACTTGAAACTAACATAATATTATAAATCAACTATGCTTCAATAAAAATTATTTTTAACTAAAAATAAATAAATAAATATGCTTCCTATAATTGATGACATTAGAACTGAATAAATGTGATAATTCGCCTTGGTCTCAACTGATATTTTTACCACCTCCCACCCCCTCCTTGTTTTCATAATTTCCCTCGAAGCAAACTATCCAATTCAGGACATGCACAAGAGTCCCTTTTGCTTTCAGTAGCTGTGGATCTCTTTGCTTGAAACTCAAACTTCATTCCTCTATGCTTTACTCTGCTGCTCTAGGCAAACCACGCATAGCCAGGCTTCTAAGCCCTGGTCTACTTTCCCAGCAAGACAGACACCAATCCCTAGAGAAGAGGTCAGAAAATCTTTTCCTATAAAGCATCAAATAGTAAATCTTTAAGTATTTGTGAACCATATGGTATCTATCACAACTATTCAATTCTGTCTTTGTAGTATGAAAGCAACTCTAGACGTATATGTAAACAAACGGGTGCAGCTGTGTCCCAATAAAACTTCATTTACAAAAATAAATGGTAGAGGATCACTCATACATTACCGATAAAAATGTAAAATGGTACAGCTACTCTGAATATAATTTGGTATTTTCTCATAAAATTAAACATGCAAGTACTATATGACCTAGCAACTGCACCCTGGGGCATTTATCTCAGAGAAATGAAAACTTACTTTCACTCAAAAACCTGTACACAAATGTTCATAACAACTCAATTTATAATGATCAAAAGCTGAAAATAACACAGATGTTCTTCAACAGGTAAATGGTTAAACAATGTGGTAGTTCCATACCATATAATGTTACTAACCAATAAAAAGACATGAACTTTTGATTCACACAACTTGGACAAAACTCCAGGAACTAATGCTGAGTGAAAAAAAAATCAATCCCAAAAGGTTACATACTGTATAACTTCATTTATATAACATTCTTAAAATTACAAAATTATACAAATGGAGAATAGATTAGTGGTTGCCAGGAGTTGAGGTGGGGGAGAAGGGAGGTGAGTATGGTTATAAAAGGGCAACGCAAGAGACCTTTGTAGTGGTGGAACTATTCTGTATCTTGACTGAGGTGGTGAATACATGAACCTAAACATGTAATAAAATTGCATAGAATTACGCACACACAAATAAACACACACACACACACACAAATGAATGCAAGGAAAACTGGGGAAATCTGAACAAGATTTGCAGACTATTATTGTGTCACTATTTTGGTTAAAATATTGTACTAGAGTTCTATAAGATGTTACTATTGTGGGAAACTGAGTAAATGTTATATGGGATCTCTTTATGAATTTTTACAACTTCATGTGAATCTACAATTATTTGAAAATAAAAAGTTTAGTAACGGTAATAAATAGGTGGCCAGCCAAATTTGGCCCACATGCAGTAGTTTGCTTCCTTCTGTTCTAGAGCTGTACTTCCTTCACTTTGTTTTTAAAATCTAGCTTCCCTGCCTATGGTTCCAAATTTTCTATTTCTGGCCCTTACCTCTCTTTCTTGATCCAGATACTTATTTTCAATTGCCTGCTACATGGGTAACCTTCCTACACTTCAGCCTCAAAAAGTCCACAATTATGCTATCATCATTCCTAATCCTCCTCCCCCAACCCAAACTACCCATTTCTTCCTGTCTTTGCAAGTCCTTGCTCTGTGAATACCAGCAGGACCTCCTGTAAGTCAACCTTGGTCCAAACCCAGGGGTCACCTCTGATTCTTCCTATACCCTCCATAACTAATTATGTGATAAGATCTTTAGTTCCATCCCCCAAGATGCTTCTTCTATTGATTCTTACTGCTATGACTCTGAGTCAAGCTTTTCTTTTTTATTGTTTAAACTATTGTCAGAGTCTTCTGTATGGTTCCTTCTTCCTTGATTCTCTCCATTAAGCCATTTTACTCTGTCTCACAGCTCTGCAGAGGGCATTTCTTTGCTCAAACCCACTCTCTGACTGACTCTCCTTTATTTTCGGAGGGAAGTCCAGGCTCCTCAGCCTGCCGTCTGGGGCTCTCTACATCTTTTCCTCAGCTAGTCTCTTTCTACTCTTGCCACTTACCTATTCATCCACTATGCACCAGCCAAAATAGAAGTCTTTCTATTTCTTACATATTTATCTCTTGATGGTTTTGCCCTTCTCTCTGGCTGCATGCCTACAGTCCCATCTCTGATAGTCAAAATTCTTTCAGATGATGATCAAAATAAGTCAGTCTGTCAATAAACAGTATGTCTCCATGGACATAATGAATATGGACATTGGGGAGAATCTCCTTTCTGAGAGGCAATGGCAACAGTATTGATTTACAACACAACACTGCCCAGAGAAACCTCAAGCCTGGCAGGAAGGATGCTTGTGTGTGCAAGTATGTAAGGCATACACTGTGTTTAACTAAACAGAGTTGATTTATATGTATGGTGGGGTGCCAATAGCCAAAGGAAAGACAAGTCAGATCTGGTAAAAAACTAATCAGATTCTGCTTACATCAGATTAATTTTGTTTGAGATCACATCGACATCCCTCTTTAGTATGCCTCTCTTCTACACCACATCATCACAGGACAGCCCTCTCATGGCCTTTCGGCTCTCCAAATAACACTAAATCAAGACTGGCACGTGTAGTAGATTTTTACTGACAGTGGGTTGATCTAGATTCAGGGATGGTTGAAGCCAGTTGTGCAAATCACTTCTGTAGAAATCTCTCTCTCTCTCTCCTCTTTGACACTGCTTCCCTTTATTTTGACTTTGCTTGCAAATGGGTTTCTTTCTTCGGTGATAAAAATAACCACTAGAAGCTTGAGGCTCCCATATTTCATCTTCATGATTTTCTCAACTGAATATCATCATTCTTGTCTTTAATTCCCTGTGTCAATCAGTATGGACAGTTTTTATGGTACCTATGTTCTTCCTTTAATTATAGCTTGTGCAAATTTGTAATTTTACAAGCTTTATCTTATTTAATCCTTACAATTACTCTGATTTAAACACTATTATTTTTCACATTTTACCAGTGAGACAACTGAGTTTTAGAGATTCTCAATTAACTTGCTCAAGATTCCTTAGTTAGTAAATGGTGAGTAACAATTTCAACTTAGGTGGTCTAGTTCCAAAGCCCATGTGGTTAACAAGTGCTCTACTGCCTACCTGAGACTTGGTTTATCCATTCTGAAAGTCAAGATAATTATAACTACCCTACTTTCCTCACAGAACTCTTGTGCTTATCAAAATTTAACAAAAGGTATATAATTATGCCAGAAAAGTACTGTTGAATGTATGGGATTATTTTTCCATAATTCATTTTAAATTTCATCTAATATTCATCTACCTTTTTTGTGAAAAATGAAAGGTAAATGTTTTTACTAGTACCCAAAATATGAAAAAATTTCCTACATCTCAATAAGATGACAACTTAATTTTTTTAAATGGGAAAACAGTTTGAAAAGACACTTCAGAAAATAATATGTATGAAAGGCCAATAAAAACATAGCTAAATCATCAACATCATTAATCATCAGGTAAATACAAATTAGAACCACAATGAGATACTATTATCTACCCATTAGTACAGCTAAAATTAAAAAGAGAGCCTACTGCTAGTAATCTAAATGGTATGACCACTTTGGAAACTTTTGGCAATTTTGTAAAAAAGCTTAAAATACACTTTCTAGCCATTATACTCCTACATATTTACCTAATAGATATAAAAACATAGTTCTTCACAAAGATTTATATGTTATTGTTCATAACAGCTTTAATTTCCAGTAGCTAAAAATAAAAAACAATTCAACTGTGTGTGTACCTACAAGCGAATGGAAAAACAAACTAGTATATCCATACAATGAAATACCATTCAGCAATATTAACTACTGATATATACTACAACATGGATACTTACTGTATAATTCCATTTATATAAAATGAAACTAATCTGTAGGGACAAAAAGCACATCAGTGGTTATCAGGAATGGAGTGAGGGGTTCCCTACACTGAAGCACAATGGAAGTGATGTATCTTTAGTGTAGGTGGTGGTTTCAGGGGTCTATACAACTGTCAAAAATCAATGAATTGTACATTTTAAATGGATGCAGTTTATTGTATGTAAATTATTCCTCAATAAATTTCATAAGGGAAAAATTTAAAAATGATGGATGACAGCCAAGTGTGTGACTAATTGAAATAAGATGTTCTAGAGGGGAAAGTAATCAATGAGGGCTGATGTCAGCTCATACCAGCCTATGACAGCTGATTGTGCACATCTTTTCCCAACTCCACAAACACTGGACAAAGACATCTTGATGGTGGCTTGGGATCAGCTATGGTAGTAGTATTTACACCATGGAAATAGATAAATGTTACAAAGTAGCATCCCCCTTCCCCCCAAGAACCTATTGTTAAACACTTACTAGAAAATCACTGACTGGTATCATCCATAATATATATACTTTACACCCAATATTTCTGTTTATAGCTGGGTACTTACCTCAACTTTTTTTAAAAAACAAATTTATTTATTTATTTTTGGCTGCATTGGGTCTTCGTTGCTGCACGGGCTTTCTCTAGTTGCAGTGAGCAGGGGCTACTCTTCATTGTGGTGCGCTGACTTCTCATTGCAGTGGCTTCTCTTGTTGTGGAGCATGGGCTCCAGGCACGTGGGCTCAGTAGTTGTGGTTCACGGCCTCTAGAGCGCATGCTCAGTAGTTGTGGCACACAGGCTTAGTTGCTCCACGTCATGTGGGGTCTTCCCGGGCCAGGGCTTGCCTGCATTGGCAGGCAGATTCTTAACCATTGCTTCACCAGGGAAGTCCCACCTCAACTTTTAAGAATTTAATAATAGGGCTTCCCTGGTGGCGCAGTGGTTGAGAATCTGCCTGCCAATGCAGGGGACACGGGTTCGAGCCCTGGTCTGGGAAGATCCCACATGCCGCGGAGCAACTGGGCCCATGAGCCACAATTACTGAGCCTGCGCGTCTGGAGGCTGTGCTCCGCAACAAGAGAGGCCGCGATAGTGAGAGGCCCGCGCACCGCGATGAAGAGTGGCCCCCGCTTGCCACAACTAGAGAAAGCCCTCGCACAGAAACGAAGACCCAACACAGCCATAAATAAATAAATAAATAAATAAATAAATTCAAAAACCTTAAAAAAAAAAGTTATAAAAAAAGAATTTAATAATAAATATGGGAAATTGGTAAGAAATTTAAATGCAATATAGTATACTTATTACTGAAGGAAAAAAATAACTTTCTAGTTAGACTCTCTAAATTTGGAAAAGAGGGATGGGACAGAGATCATGTTAGACGTAAAGCAGAAAGAACACCAGGTGAGGAGTTAGCACATGAGGCTGACACAAGTTCTATCCACTTATATGCTGTGTGACCTTGAGCATGTCCCCTTTCTTTTAGCCACAAACTCATTTGTAAAATGAAGATTATAATACCATATGGGCTTGAATCACATGGTTGCTGTGAGATTAAATAAAATCATATCTGTGAGGGTTCTTGTTATTATTAAGTTCTAATCTGATGTTTCTAGAAGGTTTAAATGTCTTCCCAAATATATTGCAAACATCTTGAAAGCAGAGAACATAATAGTAATTCAGTCGTTACTTATGAATTATACAAAGCATTTCCAAATATAAATACCAAGAGTCTTACTTTTATTTTGAATGAGACATTTACCTCTCTTTTGAATATGTGTATTTAGATTATATCATTATGTGTGTGATAAAATCAGCTACAATCTTTTCTTTTACTGTTAACACTTCAGCTGTCTAACTTAAAACTTCCCCATCTTAAAACAGTTTGAAATAGAACCTCTCAAGCATAGCTATAAAACTGCATCTAGCCTTCTATGCTTAAATTTAAGTAGCCTACAAAAAAAGAAATTGTAGAAACTTCTTTCAAAGAATCAAGTAATTAGGGCTTCCCTCGTGGCGCAGTGGTTGAGAATTTGCCTGCCAATGCAGGGGACACGGGTTCAAGCCCTGGTCTGGGAAGATCCCACATGCCACGGAGCCACTAGGCCCGTGAGCCACAACTACTGAGCCTGCGCGTCTGGAGCCTGTGCTCCGCAACAAGAGAGGCCGCGATAGTGAGAGGCCCGCGCACTGCGATGAAGAGTGGCCCCCGCTTGCCACAACTAGAGAAAGCCCTCGCACAGAAATGAAGACCCAACACAGCCATAAATAAATAAATTAATTAATTAATTAAAAAAAGAAAAAAAAAAGAATCAAGTAATTAGAAATAAAAAACAATCATTCTCAGCAGCAGTTAGGAACAGAAATGTCAGGGGGTAATGCTTCTTGTGGCACAAGAAAACCAGAAGTGTGGTGAAGGAAGGAGGCTTATGGAAGAACCCATTTGTCACTTCCTGAAACCAAAAAGTCAAATGTGGAGGGTAGACTCTACTGGAACTTCTTTTCGAGGATTTTTAGGGCCAAATTCAAGATTGGTTGCATCGAGACAAATAGGGTCATGAAAACTTGCACTGGAAACCATGGAGAGTGATGATGGAGTTTCTTCAGGAAGTGAAAGGATGAAAGCAACATTTTAGGAACATTTGCCTGGTGGCACTAATATGTCAATACAAATGTCCAGGTATAAACAGAGTCTGGTAACTGGAGTCCCCAAAAGATTGGGAGGAGGGGAAACTGGGTAGCTTATGACACAAGAAAAACACTCACTAGAAACGTCTATGCATTTCAATCAACAGTAAGCTCATTGTGAACCAGGCTGTAGCAAAAGCTAAGGAAACTTTTGGATGTATTGGTAGAGTAATTCATCTAGGGTGAGGATGTTAATACCCCTGTTTGTTCAGCTAGTCAGACCATTTCTAAAGGGTTGTATACAGCGTTACTTAACATACTCTAAGAAAGACTGAAAAACAGTAGCATATGAAGAATGAAGAAAAGGGGATATTCAAACAGGAGAGGTGAAGATTGTTCAGATGTATAATGGAGGCTGAAGATAATAGCTGTTTTCAAAGCTGAGGAATTTTATGTGGAAGTCAAAGAAGTTCCTTTTTCCTTTTGAGGTTTAAATGGTAGTAGGGCAACCACTTAGAAGTTATCCTGTAACTCACTTTCTATACAAGTAGAAGGGAGGTTAAGATCCATAAATATAGGATACTTCCAACTTGAGAATGTATGAATTCAAGATACAGAATCAAAGCTAATGGAATGAACATATAATATTTTGCCCTTCCTATACAAGCTGCTACTGATGCTGATTTGAATTGCTCATTGTAATAATGATAAGTTTGCACTGATAGACCTCCCATTTAATGCTCCTACTTGCAGCCGCATGGAGTTTGTCTTGGAATAGAATATAGTATGAGGCCATGGGACTCATGGACTCAAGTCTCAGAGGCCAGCCTCATTAGCACTGATCTAACAGGACTTAGACATGCTCATTTTCACTGGGATTAGAACATGGCAAGTTTGCTTGAGTGATTGACTTTATTATTGAGAAAGGACAATAATTGGATCATTATTAAAATAGCCTTCCAAGAAGATGAATATTGAGTTATCTTTTACTTATCAATGGCTAAATTAAAAGCAGTTCTCATTGTGGATTGATGTATTATTCCAGCCTCAGAATTACTGGCTCATGCATTTAATATACTATAAATATAGGATGACTTTCAAGTTATGATAAGCTAGCTTACAAACCAAGCCCAAGCTGGCTATAATATTGACAACATCATTAAAAGCAGAAGCAATATATTATTAATTTAAAAGATGGGTGACACTGTTATAACTAAATGGTATAATTTAGTTCAGAACTACATATTTTTCTCTAATTTTCCATTTCTAGTTGGTAACATATAAACATTTTAATCTGTTTTGCACTACAGTTTCAGATCATTGGATTGTATACTTTTCCAAACAATTGGTCATATTTTCAAGTCATTAAAAAAATGACAGATACTTATTCATGTTGGGATGTCATTGGTAAACCTGTTTTAGGCCTATACAGGGATATCTTTATTCATTCTCTCACCACCATCTGCCTACCATCTGCCAGGTATTTGGAAATATTATAATACAGAAAAAGTCGCCGTCCTCACTGAGCCTACACTGAGCTCCAAAATGCACCTATAAAATGATTTACTCAAAGCTATATTGAGAAAAAATATCAATCAAATATCAGGGCAGAAGATGGGCAGTTTTAAATGTCAATGTCTCCAAAAAAAATTAACTCTGATATACTCTTTTGCAGGAAGCTTCTTGATACCACCAAAGCCAAGAGGTGAACTGTGAAAGAGGAAGACTTAGAATCTGGAACCACATTTCTCAAACCGTACCAACTTGCCTTGGAAGCCACAGAAGAATCACAGGGTACCATGGAGTATTTTGGTAATCAAGGAGGATACGGTGACACTGTTAGACACCACATGAACTCCCAGTATAAATTTGTTGGGACCTAAATTCTTAATATACAGTAATGTTAGGTATTTCTTTTGGCCTAGGAGTGTTGTAAGAAAAATTAATGTGACACAAATGGTATTATGAAGTGAGAACATTTAAAAATATTTAAGAAATGGAGTATCTAACAGAAGACAAAGGCAAAGGGAATCCTTAGGAGGACGGTGAAAGGACAGTCATAATGACTAATATTTAGCAGGTCTAGAGATCTACCAGGTAACACTGAAGCAGGTCAGAAGAGTCTGGGAGATACTTCTTCAAAGATTTTTTTTAAGTGGTAGACTGTCCAATGGGTTAAACAAACTGAGAGAGGAGATTTGCATCACTTTGAAGGTTGTGGTATGATTTATAACAAATACATAGAAAAAAATCAACTAAACTAAGACAATTGCCAACATATGGATAGGAAAAAAAAAGGAGAAAGAAAATAACCATAGTAATATTCATGGCTCATTTAGTAGTAGCTTTTATAATGTAAAATAATGCAAACACTGAATATCTTTTAAAATTTGGTCTATTTTGAGAGAATATGGGAAATAGGAAGTGTCTAAATTTTTCTGTGTGTGTGTGTGTGTGTGTGTATCAGAGACTAAATCATCATATTGCATTTGGAGAACCTAGGAGATAATTCTTACCACTGAAAATAACTTTTAAAAGTAGCAATAAAATCTTACTATATTAAGTATCAAAAGAATAAGCTAAAAATGTGGAAGGTGGTTGCCTTTGGGGAACTGATAATTGGGAGTAGTCAGAATAATTAATTAATTAATTAGTCTCATAGAACCATTTGACTCAAAATTCAGACTATAATGTTAATAAAAAATTTTAAAACTAAATTATTTAAATAAACACATTTTATGAAACACTGTAGCCCATGTACACTTCCTTGGGCTTTTGTTATGATCTCTGTTTCTTCAGTGACTACTTTATCTGAGTCTGACCTCAGTGAAAGCAGGAGAGCAAGGATTTGAAGGATGAGGTCCCTCTTTCAGAAGATGTTGAGGTAAAAATAAATGAAATAGAACGTGGCAGCTTTTGAAGGAGAAGAACCCAGAGATAAATTACTTTACCCTGATTATTTCATTCTTTTTATTCAAGTATTTATTTTATTTTGAATTTTACTTTTAAAATTAATATACAGTAAAACTGCCTTTTTTTATTATAATTCTACAAATTTTAGCACATGTGTAAATTCATGTTCTAAAGTTCAACACTTTAAAAATGTAGTGCCACTTGCTTTTGGCCTCCAAAACTTCTGATTTGAAACCTTTAGCCATTCAAACTCTTATTCCCTTAGGAGTAATGTGCCATTTTCCTCTGGCTACTTTCCTGATTTTTTTTTTCCTTAATTTTCAGCAGTTTGATTATGATGTATCCTAGCATGGATTTCTTTGGGTTTATAGTTTTGAAAGTTAACTGAACTTTTTGTATCTTTAAGTTTGTGTCTTTTACCAAACTTGGGAAGTTTTTAACCGTTATTAAAAATATATATTTTTGGCAATCTGATGACACCAATGTTAGACATTTTGGTACTGCCACCCTGGTCCCTGAGCCTCTGTTATTTTTGTTCAATCTATTGTTTCTCTGCTTTTAGATTAGGTATTTTTAATTGATATATCTTCAAGTTCAAGGACTATTTCCTCTATAATTTCCATTCTGCTATTGAGCCTTTTAAGTATTTTATTTTGATAAATGTAGTTTTTAATTCTAGAATTTTCATTTGGTTCTTCTTTAAGTCTGTTATTTCATTGCTTATATTCTCTATCTTTCCATTTGTTTCAAGAGTGCTTGCCCTTGTTTCTTGGAGTATTAGCTACTTTAAAATCTTTATTAGAGGGCTTCCCTGGTGGCGCAGTGGTTAAGAATCCACCTGACAATGCAGGGGACATGGGTTTGAGCCCTGGTCCGGGAAGATCCCATATGCCATGGAGCAATTAAGCCCGTGTGCCACAACTACTGAGCCTGTGCTCTAGAGTCCGCGAGCCACAACTACTGAAGCCCGTGCACCTAGAACCCATGCTCCAGAACAAGAGAAGCCACTGCAATGAGAAGCCCACACGCAGCAACCAAGACCCAACGCAGCCAAAAATAATAAATAAATAAAATAAATTAATAAAAAATCTTTACTAGATAAATGCAACATCTGTGTTATCTCTGCATGGGTGTCTTTTTTTTCCCCATGTAAATTGAGATTTTTCTGTTTCTTCGTATGTTGAACAAATTTGTATTGCATTTTGACATTTGAATACTGTGTTACAAGGGTCTTGTTTAAATCCTATAATGAATGTTGATATTTTGGTTTTATCAGGCAATATCTAGTTAGGTTTAGGTCACAAGTTCTGACCAGCAGTCTTCTGTAGGATGTGGTTTAAATGTCATTTCTGTTTTCAAAGCTTTTGCAATTCTATTTGGTTCTTTCCTGGGTGTGCATCACCCCATGGCCAGTCTGGGACCTGAGTGGTGGTCTATCTTTTGATTCAGTTCTCAGTGTCTTTAATATGGTGTGTAGGAGTACCACATGTACATCTTTGAGGGTAAACCTAGGCATTCATAAACATCTGCATGTATTATAGTAACTTTCTTCACTATCTCCCTGGTACTCTGTGATTCCTGGGCCTTTCTGTTGGTTCTGAGAGCAGAAAGATGGGGCGTTATTTATTATAGTCTATCATGCCCTCCTATCACTATGCCCCTGTCTGAGATAAAGTAGCAGGAGAAGAGACAGAGAGAAAGAGAGACAGAGAGAGACAAAGAGAGGAAGGAATGTATATTTCCCAAACTCTTTTGTGACCCCCAGCTATTCTGATAGGAAATGAAAGTTCCCCTGCCATCTTCACAGTTTTAGGTGCATGTGGGTTTCAGATGCTACCACTGTTGCTTAAAGTTTCCCACTCTTTGAGCCTGAACTAGGATGTTCCTCTGGAGCTTCTCTCTGTTCACACCCATGATCACTTCTCAGTTTCTGGCAGCCTTGAGACTGCGACCAGGCTGGGGGATATGAGAGAGAAAAAAATTATTAACTCACTACCCCTGGCTCAGTATTCTTCTTCGATCTGCCTGTTTCGATTGCCTTTTCTGAGTCCTCAAAAAGATCCTCCATGTATCTGCCTACGTTTTCTAAGTGCATTCCTTGAAAGAGACAGGGTGGAGTATTCTGATTCCATTTTACCCATAACCGAAACCCACAGTCATTTCATTCTTATTTACGTACTTATGCATTTAGTTCCGTACTTTCACAATTACAAATGTGTGTATTTCCATGTTTCTAGTTTCTTTCTTTTAATGGTAAACCCTCTGGAACAGGGAACATTTTTTCTTATGACTTACAGGGCATTATGCTACAATATATTTTCAGAAATGGCACTGCTAAAAGAAGTTAAAATCTCACATTCACCCCATCCTTTTCTTTTGCCTTGCTAATTGAACAGTGTTCATTCTAACCCTGGCCATCCAATAGCCTTGTTATGATGGGGTGGCTTTTTATATACAGAACACACGCTATTTCAGTTAGTAGATTAGTAGTTGGTGTTTGAAATGATGTGAGACTCAAGGAAGGGGCAAAGATAAACAGGGTGAACAAAAATGAAATGAATATGAGAGACATGGTGACTACATACACATCATCTAATCACTGCAGGCAGATTTTCTAAGTAGACACCACTGACCTATTTTGTGGATACGAAAAATAAAATTAGTGAGAACTTTGTCACCTACTTATACAATTACTCTGAAATCAGGGAGGAAAAACAAGGCCCTTCACAGAGCTCTGCCACCTCACTGAACTTGTATAAAGGAGGTGGAAACCAGAAACTTGAGAAAACCATTTTCAGAGCAATAACTTCCTACTGTTTCCTTGCCTTGCCTTTGCTACAAACCTTTCAGAGCTGCAGTTAACTATGATGAAACTGTCATTCTCCTTATTGTCGGTGTTTTTGCTTGATTCTCCAAGTGGCCTAATGAACCTTGGACTTTCTATTCACATTTGCATGCTTCAGGAGTGTGAAGATTGAGGGGCTGGGGTTTGCCCTGACTTAGTGAATTTTGGCTATAGAGTTAAGCATGGTGCTGCCCAAGGCTGAGCAAGCTAAAACATGCTCCTTGACCTGATGATCTGATAACAGATTATTTTTAAGACTGAGTATCAAAGATTGTGTGGTCTTTGGCTAATGCATGCAGTATACATATCTACCTGTCGACCATAGACTAATGTTGTAAAAGAAGATAAGGAGGAAATAGTTAATAGCTTTGTAGAGGAGGAAAAATTTTCCTCTACCCTTCTAGGTTCTGTTCACTGGTCTAATAATCAAATTGACATAAGACAACTTAACAGGAGAAAAACACAAGTTTAATTTCATACTTATGGAGGTCCCATAGGTATGGGACTAACAAGTGGTTGAAGTAGGCTGTTTATATACCTTTTCAGAAAAAGAATCAATTATTTGTGAACATGTGACAAAACAAACGGGTTTTGGCTTGGGATAGCAAATCAATGAAGAAATAAAAAGTTTGTTTATACAGCTTTCTCTGCCTTGAATTCCCTATCTCTGGGAATAAGGATGCTCTCCCTCCTCCAGGCATAGGGAGGATATCTTCACACGGGAGGTTTATCTCTTGCTTTCAAGGGAACACAGGAGGGTCAGAGTGTTCTTCTTATACCAGCTATTTCTCAAGTAACTTTAATTCAAAATAATCAATATACCATCTTGGCATATTTCAGGGAAGCCTGCCCTGAGCCCCATCAGCCTTTTGACAGGCTCAGCCTCAATTATAGGTAAGCCTAGATTACTGGGAAAGAAAGCTCACAAATGAATATCCATATATTATTTTTCTTTTTAAAGAATTCATTTGAAATATTACTGCCCCAAATAATACTTTCCATAGTTATATTTCACATGATAGGAAGGCCTGCCTGCTGTGGTCACTCGGTCCTTATAGTAACCCTGTGAGGTAGATGAGACATGTTTTATTATTCTCATTTTATATATGAAGAAACTAGTTCACACATATTATGATTCAATATCACATAGCAGTTGTATCTCAGAAACTGGTCTCAAACAAACAGAATAACGTTTCCATTTACTCCTCACCAATCAGACTTCCACTCCCATCACTTCAGAGAAAAATACACCTACAAAGATCATTAATCACTTCCTTGTTTTTGTAAGGCATACCCTCCCGGCAGCATTGACACAGCCCAATGGCTCCAGATTGAAACGCTCTCTTAGTATTTTTCCTACTTTAACAACTCCTATTTCTTTCTATTCTTCTTTACTAGAGCAGCCTGCTCCTCCAAATTTTGAATCAAGTAGCTTTTCAAGGATTGGTCCTAAGCTCTCTTCCCTTTATAACTTATATTTTCTCTCTAAGCAGTCCTAGCTACTCCCATAAATGAAGATGCATTACCTTTTATTATAAAGGTCGTTTTTACCTTTCTGCACACCAGAGAATTCATATCATTCATACTCAAATATTTCCTTTTCAGTGCATTCATTTATCACTTCATTAATTTACTCAAAAATATTTATCGAGATTCTACTGTTTTCTAGGCACCAATCTAAGTTTCACAATGCAACAGGCCAAAGAGGAAAAAAAAAAGATCTGCCTTCATGGAATTTACATTTGAGTAGACAACACAGATAACCAGCAAGACTTGTTATATAATATGATGGCAGAGTGTAATAAAAACCACAAAGAAAATTAAAGCATTTGAGAATGGCAGTGGTTGTGATGCATGTGAGCAGTAGGTGGGGGTGGGGTCATGGAACATGGAGCAGACAGCTAATTCCATTATTAATGAAAGAACCCTGAATGGCCCTGTGGGAAGGAGGACCATTTCACTGGAGAGAAAGGGAATTAGACTGAGGGTCAAGAAAATTCACAATTTATCTTGCCTCTCTCCTTCACATATATTTTGGTAAAGTCCTTTAGCCTCTCTGGGACAAATCCTTAGATGATTTCTGAGGAACATTTCAGTTTTATGATTTTTATCACAGATCTTAGAAAAGATGGGGTAGAGACAAAGGAATAAATGAGAAATAGAATTATTAGTGGTTATTTATTGTCATCAATGAAGCTTTATTTAGATTAGAGATCTTTTTATTAAGTTCAGCCATTCTCCCAGGAATATTTACTGACCTCCTACTAATTTCCAGGCACTGTGCTAACTTCAAAGAATGCAGAGGTGAATGAGTTCACAGCCTTTATGTCAAGGGGCTCACAGCCTAGTTCACCATGTTTGGATCAGATTTTTCTCTGTTTGGAATCTGTCAAAGTCCCATTTTTGTTACCTCTTCCGGGTCTTAAGTATCTCCTGTACAACATCTTCTGATACTCTAACAGAGACACTTGACCAGGAAACCCCTGAATTTTTCATAAATAAATAAATAAATGACGAAGGCCATTTGGAAAGATTTTGAAAGAAACAGAGAAAGATAGTGTCCTTGATACTCCTTGCTAATTTTTTGAAAATTTGAACCCAATTATATAAAGATAAAATACAAAGTCCTCCAATTCATTACAATCTCTGTTAACAGGTCATTTTAGGGTTTTAATCAAAGACCTACAATAAGTTATATGTGGAGGACCTAGACTAGAAAACAGATCAGAGAATTCAGGGGACAATAAACACACATCACACAGGAAAACTACCTGATAGATATGACTTGTGTTCAGCAATATCTGATTCTCCTTTCTTCAGGGCACAGAGAAGACCGAAGTTCTCAGCACCTTGCAATTGGTTGTGGCCATAAGACAAATTACAGTCAATAAGTTGCAAGGAGAAGTGGTGTGTCTCATTGCCTTGCTGAAGCATCTAATTGCTAGTGTAGGACTCTACAGCATTTTCTTCCAGCCCTATCAGTTAAGGAGGCCATAAGTGCTAAATGGTGAAACGGTAGGATAATGGAGCTTTCATTAGCCTAGATCTCTTACTACATAGAGAACAGTTTCTCCAGAACTCTGCATAGAGGAAACAACATTTTTTTGTTTAGTCACTGAGATTTGGAGGTTGTTTATTACCACAACATAACTTAGCCTATCCTTACTACCTTACTATCTATTTGAATGTACTTTTTATCAAGTTAAAAAGAATTTGGGATCTTGGAGAACTGTGAGGGTACCCCAAAACAAAGGGTCCATGTGATTTATACTCATCATTTTTAACACTAACTCCCAAGAAATCAACAGGCATTCTTACCTTTCTTCGTTATTTTTATGTGAAGCATTTGCTAATCTTTCCTGTTCTCACTAATCTTTCAATGTGAAAATCTAGAGACTTTGGCTGCTTTGTCTTCTCCTGCTTTTCTTTTTTAAAAAAATTTATTTTATTTATAATAATTTTGAAGAATTTTAAAAAATCAGTTTTAGGTTTACAATAAAATTGAAAGGAAGGAAGTAATATGCATTTAAGGTTCCTCCATGTTTTTTCATGGCTTGATAGCTCATTTCTTTTTAGTGCTGAATTCCGGTTTTTCTTCTGACTAGTAACATAGTAATCTAATGTTTATACTACAAAATTCAAGCCACTACAGTTTGAGGTTCAGTATTATGTCCAGCTTTACACAGAGGGGCTTCATTTATTAATTTCAGCTGTTTTCACTGACCAGCTTTCTAAGTTCTGTCAAGTTCATCATTAATCCCAAGGAAATCAATATCTTCTCTAGCTGGTTTTATTAGAGTTCAGATCTTTCTTATAACCTCTCCTTTCATGAGACACCCCACTTTCCCAACCCTTCATTCAGAAACCTTGAACCTCTCTCTTCCAGGCATTCAGTAGCATCAAGCCCTCACATACTCTGTTTATGCAGCACTTGCTTTTTACTGATCGATACAGTTCGAACATTATCAGTTCTTTATTTCACTTCTTTCTTATTTTGTTATGGCCCTTCACATTGTGCCAGATTTCTGCTTCAGACCTTAGAGACCCCATTTTTCTTATTCTATGGGATTTTATTTTTTTTCAGTCAACTTCTACTAGATACAGGTATATATTCAAAATAACCATATTTGCTTGAGATTATTGTTTTAGTTGGAGGGCTACAAGTAGATATATGCACAAACAGGAGTTTAGCTACCCACATTGGGGTCAAGTGACAGAAAAGAACATGATCCTTTCCTTCAGGACCCAGGTTTCCTCTGAGTCATTAAACAAATTCTAGTGTCTTCCTGAATGTGTTTACTGTTAGAGCCATCTTAAGAATTCTGATAAAGATGATTTAAAACATTTAATATTCTTGGCTCCCTGATTGAGAAGTCTTATCTTAAATATATTAATGCAACCATAAATGAGGAACTCAAATATAGCTACTGTCATTCCCTGAGCCCTAACTTTTAATGAACTAACAATTAATGTAAGGATAGATTGTCATCACAAAGCTCTGTTCATAACTGCTTAAGTTGAGTTTGTGTTCTGCTGATTGGCTGAGGGAAGTTAACTGACAGTAATTATATACAGACAATTTGAAAACTGTAAAAAATAAAATAAATGTGAAAAAGTAATCCTCTTGTACAATGCAGCGAGTCTTATGGTAAGAGTAAAAAATGAAAACTTCTGTTATTTGCAAAAGATTATAAGCCAATTTTAGTATCTAAGCAGGAAAACCAACTTCTAGACTTCCTAAAATGTCTCTGTCCATTTCTGACCTACTCCTCTTCCCAAAAGGCATAAATTAAATCGAATATAAAAAGAATACTCATTCATTATCCAACTAGCATTTGTTTCTTGGATATAAACCAGGCAATGTGTTCAATATAAGGGATTAAGAAAAAAATCAAATACTTTCTCCTTAAGATGCTTAAAGTCCAGTAGGAAGACAGACATACAAAAAAAAAAAAAATCATTACAATTAAGTATGTGAAAAAAAATCCAATATTAGAAACACCAACAAAATATTATGAAGGAACATAAAGGGACAACTAATTCTGAGAAAGCTAGGAAGGCTTCACAGAGAAATTCACATTTTGGTTCATCAGACCAAGAAGGTGACAGAGGTGACAGGAAAAACAGATATCTGTGTGCAACACTTAGTTCTCACACACACGTACACAAAGTTTATTGACACAGCTTATTGAGTGTGTCAGTAATTTAAAGACTATCCACTGTAAGGTGCACAGGTGGGTAGATTTGTACTACATCAGACTGTGAAAATGTGCTCTGACTGCTGGCTGCTCAGGTTGCAGGGCTTGCACAAGAGCTTCTAGACCAGAGTGAGTAGCTGGTGTACAAATCTTAAAAGGTCAGAGTTGGCTGGGGCTTCAGTGATCTTCATATCTAAGTTCTCTACTTTACAAGGCAGCAACTGAGTCCCAGAGAGGGGGGTAGCTTGTCCAGTGACACTTATTAGTATAAACAAACAGTATAGAAATTCTACAAATAGTAAATAATGACATTGTTTACCATAATAAGTTGACAAATGCATGTCCCTTTAGGGATCAGCAAAAATATGATTTTGAAAGCTGCTCCTCAGATACAAAATAATATGTTTTGCTTTGTTTTAAATCTGTTTTCTTCTTTTACAAGCACTCCTCAACTATAAATGTTCAAAATTATTAATCTTATTTGGAATCCCTTTTTATGTTCTTTGGTAAAAAGTAGCAATCACATAATGATTATGTTCTCCCCAGCAGAAATGTAGTAGAAAGTTTCTTTATCCTAAATTTGGTTGCAAGTTAGGAAATGAAAAATTTGAAAATCTAAACTCTAAACTGGTTTTTCGTTTCCTTTTTTAAATTTTATTTCTGAATTTATTTTTTATACAGCAGGTTCTTATTAGTTATCTATTTTATGCATATTAATGTATATATGTCAATCCCAATCTCCCAATTCATCCCACCACCACTCCCCAAACTGTTTTTTTCTGAAATGTTGCTGCTTCCAAAAACAGCCTTCACCTATTTTGTTTTCTTAGTGGCAGGGAACAGTAATGTTTACCTAGTATTCTTTCTTGGGAGATAAATAATATAGGTTATGATATGGTGGGGGCGGGGGGAGAGAGAGAGAGAAAGGGAGAAGGAGAGAGATAAGTAATTTCCTTATGAATAAGTGGGGATATCTGGGATATCACATAGTTTTGGGGAGTGAATCCCAGGAATCTGAGCTGGAAAAAGAAGTTAGAAGTTTCTACTCTGTGCCACGAGAATAGAAAGCCATGTTCAGGACTGAAGCCAGATTCTGGAGAAGCCAAAAGAAAGCCAGGTAGACAAAGTGAAGCTTTACAGGAGCAGGGCAAAGAGGCAGAACCATTGTGGGGAAAAGGGCAAATGTAGCAACCAAGAAAAAGTGATATCCATTGGAGCATAAAAAATCAGTGAGCTAAATCTCATCTCCAGTGGCTTACAAAATTTACTTTGAACCCTGACTATGGATATAGAGGAAGATGTTAAGAATGGAGCAGATTATGCCAATATGCTTGATGTTGACAATGTAAACTAGAGAGGCCTTTGAAACCTTTCAGTATAGATGAGATTTCTGTAAGAAGGAAGGTTTCGGAAGCATCAGGATTTGGGATATTTTACTTGATAAGGAAAACATTTTCCCTTATAATTCTTCAGTTTAAGAATAGTAAAATGTGGTCCTAGTGTTCAAAAAAAGTTTTCTTAATGCAGAGAAATAGCTGCCATCGTACATAATCCATGGAATTCCAGGAGATCAAGTTAAAACAAAGCTTTGGGCCTGAAGTAAACACTCAGGAAGTGTTGACTAAATTGGCCACCCAGATACCAGAGCCAGAAGAGATATACTCAATATTTAGAGAGAGTAAGTATTAAAATAAAACTCTTACTTAGATAAGTATCAAAGTAAAATGAATAGAGGTCTATGAATGTGTAAAGATTGCTAAGGTGTGGGAAAAAGGGAATTTCTCTGAGCATATTAAAGTAAGAATATTAGAATTTCCTAAGGGTAAAACAGTAATTTGATGAGCATTTTTGTAAAAGTAATTCTAAGCCTTAATAAAATGTATTTAAGGTGGGGGGATCTGATAATTCTGGTGTACAAGGTGCTTTAGGGATGAAGAGAAGATTATCAGGAAAACTAAGTGGTTTCATTACTACCAACTTCACTGAAATTGTTAGATTCCCACACCTAATTTATTCTTTGAGGCAAATAGGTCAGAGGGATTAGGGATGCTAGCAGTATTCTCACAGGCTTTTCCCAATCTCCTGACATCCCATACATGTGAAAAATAGCCAAAAATAAATACATACATAAATAAAAAAATAATCATTTTACTTAGATGCATCCCCTGGAGTTGGAAGAGTGATGCTACTGAAATGATGGATAAAATACATAAGGATAAAATGTATAATTTATGGATTCAGATGCTACCATGCCCAACATTACTAGTGCTATCTGCACAATGAAAGCAAAACCCCATACTAAATTGACAGCTGACTTAAGAATAACCTATGGAGATAAAAAGCACACAGGAAATTTCCATATGCTTATGAATAGAACAGGGGGTGTGAACTCAGAACCTGGTGGTATGTCCATTGAGGTTTTGTAAATTCTGTCCTACACCAGCAGTTCTTACTATGATGGGAATGTGAATGAATTAAGGAGGCAAGGAACATAAAACAAGCTCACTTTGCAGTATTTCCCAGACTCTCTTTCAGTAACTATTTTTGTTGTCTTAACAAAGGCATTTGATCTTGGCACCACATCTTAAGATGGATGATTTTTCAACAGTTGGATGATTAGAGCTAAAGTCTTAATCCACTGGAAAAATTTTTTTTGTTGTACATGTGTAGATATAATCCAACATATTTGCCATCTCAATTAATACCTCTTTTTCTCTCTCTCTCTCTGTATACATCTTCTTAGGATTATCCAAGAGATACTGAAATTACACCACACAGTTATATTAAAGGTTTGCCTTGGGGAGACCTTCAAGATGGCAGAGGAGTAAGACGTGGAGATCACTTTCCTCCCCATAAATACATCAAAAATACATCTACATGTGGAACAACTCCTACAGAACACATACTGAATGCTGGCAGAAGACCTCAGACTTCCCAAAAGGCAAGAAACTCCCCACGTACTTGGGTAGGGTAAAAGAAAAAAGAAAAAACAAAGGCAAAAGAATAAGGATGGGACTGTACTTCTGAGAGTGAGCTGTGAAGGAGGAAAAGTTTCCACACACTAGGGAGCCCCTTCACTGGTGGGGATGGGGGGTGCATGGAGGGGGAAGCTTCAGAGCCATGAAGGAGAGCGCAGCAACAGGGGTGCAGAGGGCAAAATGGAGAGATTCCCACACAAAGGATAGGTGCCGACCATCACTCACCAGCCTGAAAGGCTTGTCTGCTCACTCACCAGGGCGAGTGGGGGCTGAGAGTTGAGGCTTGGGCTTTGGAGGTCAGACCCCAGCGAGAGGACTGGGGTTGGCTGCATGAAGACAGCCTGAAGGGGGCTAGTGTCCCACAGCTAGCTGGGACGGAGTCCACGAAAAAGTCTGGACCTGCCAGAGAGGCAAGAGACCTTTGTTTTGGAGTACGTGAGGAGACAGGATTCCTTCCCAGTGTGCCCACAGAAGGCAGAGCACTGCCTAAGTGAGCTCCAGGGACAGGCGTGAGACACGGCTATCAGCTCGGACACCAGAGACAGGCATGAACCGCTAACGTTCTGCCACTGCCACTAAGAATGCTGTGTGCAAGCACAGGCCACTATCCATACCTCCCTGGGAGCCTATGCAGCACGCCACTGCCAGGGTCCCAAAATCCAGGGACAACTTCCCCAGGAGAACACACAGCATGCCTTAGGCTGTTGTAACCTCAGGCCGGCCTCTGCCGCCTCAGGCTTGCCCTGCATTCCAATTAGGACTAACATACCCTTCCCTCCCCCTGACCTGAGTGAACAAGAGAGCCCTAATCAGCTGCTGCTTTAACTCCCTCCTGTCTGGGTGAGGAACAGACTCCTGAGGGTGGCCTACACGCAGAGGCGGGGCCAAAACCAAAGCTGAACCCCAGGAGCTATGGGAACAAAGAAGAGAAAGGGAAATTTCTCTGTGCAGCCTCAGGAGCAGCAGATTAAATCCCCACAATCAACTTGATAAACCCTGCATCTGAAGAATATAGACAACAAATGTTCCCAAGATGGAGGCGGTGGACTTCGGTAACAACTGTAGACTTGGGATTGCTTTCTGCATCTAATTAGTTTCTGGTTTTATGTTTTTCTTAGTATAATATTTAGTGCTTATTATCATTGGTGGATTTGTTTATTTTGGTTGCTCTCTTCCTTTATTCTTACATATATATATTTTTTTCCTTTTTCTCATTTTGTGAGTGTGTATGTGTATGCTTCTTTGTGTGATTTTGTCTGTATAGGTTTGCTTTCACTATTTGTCCTAGGGTTCTGTCTGTTTTTTTGTTTTTGTTTCTTTTTTTGTTGTGTCTTTTTCCCTCTCTTCCTTTTCTTCTGAGCCCTGTGGCTGGCAGGGTCCTGGTGCTCTGGCCAGGTGTTGGGCCTTAGCCTCTGAGGTAGGAGGGCCAAGTTCAGGACACTGGAGCACCAGAAACCTCCTGGCCCCACGTAATATCAATTGGCAAGAGCTCTCCCAGAGATCATCGTCTCAACACTAAGACCCAGCTCCACCCAATGGCCAATAAGCTCCAGTGCTGGATGCCCCATGACAAACAACCAGCAAGACAGGAACACAACCCCACCCATTAGCAGAGAGGTTGTCTAAAGTCATACTAAGTTCACAGACACTCCAAAACACACCACAGGACGAGGCCCTGTCCACCAAAAGGACAAGATACAGCCCCGCCCACCAGAACACAGGCACCAGTCCTCTCCACCAGGAAGCCTACACAAGCCACTGAACCAACCTCACCCACTGGCGGCAAACACCAAAAACAATGGGAACTACGAACACGCAGCCTGCAAAAAGGAGACCCCAAAAACAGTAAGTCAAAGAAAATGAGAAAACAGAGAAATACGTAGCAGATGAAGGAGCAAGGGAAAAACCCACCAGACCAAACAAATGAAGAGGAAACAGGCAGTCTACCTGAAAAAGAATTCAGAGAAATGATAGTAAAGATGATCCAAAATCTCAGAAATAGAATGGAGAAAATACAAGAAACGTTTAACAAGGAACTAGAAGAACTAAAGAGGAAATAAACAATGATGAACAAAATAATAAATCAAATTAAAAATATTCTAGAAGGAATCAGTAGCAGAATAACTGAGGCAGAAGAACAGATAAGTGACCTGGAAGATAAAATAGAGGAAATAACTGCCACAGAGGAGAATAAAGAAGAAAAGAATGAAAAGAAATGAGAACAGTCTCAGAGACCACTAGGAAAACATTAAACACACCAACATTCGAATTATAGGGGACCCAGAAGAAGAAGAGAAAAAGAAAGGGTCTGAGAAAATATTTGAAGAGATTATAGTTGAAAACTTCCCTAACATGGGAAAGGAAATAGTCAATTAAGTCCAGGAAGTACAGACAGTCTCATACAGGATAAATCCAAGGAGAAACACACCAAGACACATATTAATGAAACTATCAAAACTTAATCAGATCAGAAATAAACAAAAAAGAAAGGAAGCAAACAATAGCAAAGATCAATAAAACTAAAGGCTGGTTCTTTGAGAAGATAAACAAAATTGATAAATCATTAGCCAGACTCATCAAGAAAAAAAAGGGAGAAGACTCAAATCAATAGAATTAGAAATGAAAAAGGAGAAGTAACAACTCACACTGCAGAAATACAAAGGATCATGAGAGACTACTACAAGCAACTATATGCCAATAAGATGCAGAACCTGGAAGAAATGGACAAACTCTTAGAAAACTACAAATTTCCAAGACTAAACCAGGAAGAAATAGAAAATATGAATAGACCAGTTGCAAGCACTGAAATTGAAACTGTGATTAAAAATTTTCCAGCAAACAGAAGCCCAGGACCAGATGACTTAACCGGTGAATTCTATCAAACATTTAGAGAAAAGCCAACACCTATCCTTCTCAAACTCTTCCCAAACATAGCAGAGGGAGGAACACTCCCAAACTCATTCTACGAGGCCACCATCACCCTGACACCAAAACCAGAAAAGATGTCACAAAAAAAAGAAAACTACAGACTAACATCACTGATGAACAAAGACGCAAAAATCCTCAACAAAATACTAGCAAACAGAATCCAACAGCACATTAAAAGGATCATACACCATGACCAAGTGGGGTTTATCCCAGGAATGCAAGGATTCTTCAATATATGCAAATCAATCAATGTGATACACCATATTAACAAACTGAAGGATAAAAACCATGTGATAATCTCAGTAGATGTAGAAAACGCTTTTGACAAAATTCAACACCCATTTATGATAAAAACTCTCCAGAGAGTGGGCATAGAGGGAACCTACCTCAACATAGTAAAGGCCATATATGACAAACCCACAGCCAACATCATTCTCAATGGTGGAACACTGAAACCATTTCCTCGAAGATCAGGAACAAGACAAGGTTGTCCCCTCTCACTGCTATTATTCAACATAGTTTTGGAAGTTTTAGCCACAGCAATCAGAGAAGGAAAAGAAATAAAAGGAATACAAATTGGAAAAGAAGAAGTAAAAACATCACTGTTTGCAGATGACACGATACTATACATACAGAATCCTAAAGATGCTACCAGAAAACTCCTAGAGCTAATCAATGAATTTGGTAAAGTAGCAGGATACAAAATTAATGCACAGAAATCTCTTGCCCTCCTATACACTGACAACGAAAAATCTGAAAGAGAATTAAGGAAACACTCCCATTTACCAGTGTAACAAAAAGAATAAAATACCTAGGAAAAAACCTTCCTAAAGAGACAAAACACCTGTATGCAGAAAACTATAAGACACTGATGAAAGAAATGAAAGATGATACAAACAGATGGAGAGATAGACCATGTTCTTGGATTGGAAGAATCCACATTGTGAAAATGACTATACTGCACAAAGCAATCTACAGATTCAAGGCAATCCCTATCAAACTACCAATGGCATTTTTCACAGAAGTAGACAAATAATTTTACAATTTGTGTGGAAACACAAAAGACCCTGAATAGCCAAAGCAATCTTGAGAAAGAAAAATGGAGCTGGAGGAATCATGCTCCCTGATTTCAGACTATACTTCAAAGCTACAGTAATCAACACAATATGGTACTGGCAGAAAAACAGAAATATAGATCAATGGAACAGGATAGAAAGTCCAGAGATAAACCCATGCACATATGGTCACCTTATCTTTGACAAAGGAGGCAAGAATATGCAATGGAGAACAGACAGCCTCTTCAATAATTGGTGCTGGGAAAACTGGAGAGCTACATGTAAAGAATGAAATTAGAACACTTCCTAACACTATACACAAAAATAAACTCAAAATGGATTAAAGACCTAAATGGAAGGCCAGACACTATAAAACTCTTAGAGGAAAACATAGGCAGAACACTCCATGACATAAATCACAGCAAGATCCTTTTTGATCCACCTCCTAGAGAAATGGAAATAAAAACAAAATTAGCAAATGGTACTTAATGAAACTTAAAAGCTTTTGCACAGCAAAGGAAACTATACACAAGACAATAAGACAACCCTAAGAATGGTAGAAAATATTTGCAAATGAAGCAACTTACACAGGATTAATCTCCAAAATATAGAAGCAGTTTATGCAGCTCAATATTAGAAAAAAAAAAGATGTAATCCAAAAATGGGCAGAAGACCTAAATAGACATTTCTCCAAAGAAGATATACAGATTGCCAACAAACAGATGAAAGTATGCTCAATATCACTAATCATTAGAGAAATGCCAATCAAAACCACAATGAGGTACCACCTCACATTGGTCAGAATGGCCATCATGAAAAAATGTACAAACAGTAAATGCTGGAGAGGGTGTGGAGAAAAGGGAACTCTCCTGCACTGTTGGTGGGAATGTAAATTGATACAGCCACTATGGAGAACAGTATGGAGGTTCCTTAAAAAACTAAAAATAGAACTACCATATGACCCAGCAATCCCACTACTGGGCACATACCCTGTGAAAACCATAATTCAAAAAGAGACATGTACCAGAATGTTCATTGCAGCACTATTTACAATAGCCAGGACATGGAAGCAACCTAAGTGTCCATCGACAGATGAATGGATAAAGAAGATGTGGCACATATATACAATGGAATATTATTTGGCCATAAAAAGAAACGAAATTGAGTTATTTGTAGTGAGGTGGATGGACCTAGAGTCTGTCATACAGAGTGAAGTAAGTCAGAAAGAGGAAAACAAATACCATATGCTAACACATATATATGGAATCTAAGAAAAAAGAAATGGTTCTGAAGGACCTAGGGGCAGGCTGGGAATAAAGACACAGACATAGATAATGGACTTGATTGAGGACATGGGGAGGGGGAAGCGTAAGCTTTTGCACAGCAAAAGCGAAGTGAGACGAGTAGCATTGAGAGAGTAGCATTGACATATATACACTACCAAATGTAAAACAGATAGCTAGTGGGAAGCAGCTGCATAGCACAGGGAGATCAGCTCGGTGCTTTGTGACCACCTAGAAGGGTGGGAAGGGGAGGGTGGGAGGGAGGCCCAAAAGGGAGGGGATGTGGGATATATGCATACATATAGCTGATTCACTTTGTTATACAGCAGAAACGAACACAACATTGTAAAGCAATTATACTCCAATAAAGATGTCAAAAAAAATAATTAATTAATTAAAAAGAAAAGGTTTGCCTTAAGTGTCTCGCTTCATGCAAATCAGATTGAAGATTAAATTCTGATGCAAAACATTTGCAAGTATTTATGGCAAAATTTCTATTTTCTTTTTCCTTAATTGTATATGTTGATCTATTTTCAGATTGGGCCAGATGAAGTAAACTGAGTTATCAACCTGAATGAGGACCGTGTTTTTTCCTATGAAAGCCAGCCAACTAGATTTTGAAAAGACATTCTCTGTGGTTCATGATGGGGAGGGGTGGAATGATGTGTGGAACCTCTATTATCTGTTCTAGATTATGTCAAGGATTAGAAATAGATTATTGTCACCTTAACTTTGACTACATAAGTTTTTTTGTTTGAATCACAACCCTAACATTATTAAAATGTGGCTTTTGTATTTCATTAAGAGCTAAGCAATTAGGTTTGCATTTTTGATGCACCATAATTGTAATAGTGTGACATTGTTCTAATGATAATGTTCATTGTTCATTCATAATGCAACTACTCGCACCATGAATCAAGTATAAATCAACACCTTTTTTATTTTACTTGCAGTAAAGCACTTTATTTTCAGATTGATCATTTGTACTCAGTTTAATCATCAGCTGTCAGAATTTTTTTGGTTTAATTTCCATATGCTTTTCTTATCACAGATGTTTAAACCCTTATGAAAAGTGTTTTAGGAATAAACCAAATACCATGGCAGGAGAACAAGGCGAGGTTTTAGCATTATTAATAAAGAAGTCTATTTAATTGCTGAGTAAAAAATTTGACATTCCAGCATAGGACAGACTGCACGTCAGTGAAATCCTTGGTTTTACAGAGGGAATAGAGGTGCAATATATCACCTTCTAATAGCATCAGAATAAGTAGACACGTGGCTATTTGACCTCAATAACTATGAGGTTCTTTGTGGTCCAACTCACTCTCTGAACTCCACGGCTGATACAAATATTGTCCCTAGAATCTATTCAGATACCTTTCCAAGTTTCTAAATTTCTAAAATAAAAGTATAACTGCTGTGGTTTTATATAGTGTCAACTGCTCTAAGTTAGAAGTATGATTTCCAGAATTTCTTTCCCTGTACGGTTCTGGGTTAAGATGGGTCATAGGAGAAATTTGTGCAAGATTTGAGATGAGGAAGAAAATTAGCAGTCATTATGTTCTGAAGGTTAGGATAGCATGACAGGTGCATATTGTCACTGACCTGCTATTTCGCCTGATTGAGGAGGGAAAGCACTTTGGCCTGGAGCTCTTCCAGGTTCTTTCTCACCACATTCAGCTTCTCTAAGTCCTACACTAGGTGCATGTGTAGGTTAGTGGAAAAGGGTACCAGCTTCTTTGGCAAAACACCACATCACTGAGATTGGATACAGGCATGGGTTTTATTCTGTCCTCCCGATTTCCAGTTTGTTGTCATTCTCCTTTGCTTCATGCCTAGGTTTTCTTTCCACTGCCAACCATGCTAATCGACAGAAGCTTCGGGTCCAACACCAGAAGCAATAAGTGCTTTCACAGACTTCTGTATCACCTTCCACAGTGTGTACTGTCTAATCTCTATATAGACTCTTTTTTCCATATAACTCCTAATGGTGCTGCTTCCCAGATCAAACCCTCACTGGTAGAATAATAGAAGCTAAATTCTAGGCCAGTGATCCCCTTTCAGCTGATAATTGGAGAAGAACCATGAGTTATGCATTCTTTTCTCCATGACTTTGCAGCATATGTTGACATGTTTCTATGACCAGAGGGGAACAACTTTAATTTTTATCTGTGTATACATATATCCTTTTTAAAACACAGAAAGCAGTCTTACCATCCAGAGAATTTATGGAAATGAAGCCCTAGAACCTGTGTTCATTATGGTTGGAGTCTATGTTGCCCTCAGATCATTGTTTTTGCTGTTCTAAATATCAAGAGCGTATACATTTCTGTGTAATGAGGGATCCTTTTCCTCTGCCAGTGTGTTCCCCTTGTCACCAAACTAGGAAGAGAAGAGGGAAAAGCCCCAAACTTGGGTAATTATTAAGGGGTTTATCTCTTTATGGAAGTTGTCTTTCTTCTCTTGGCATCTTATTCTTTCTGGCTTTTCTACTTCCTAAGATTAGCAACCCTCTTGAGAAAATAGAGTTAATCTCCTCAAGAAATTTCCATCTCTCCTATGTTTACTCATTAAATTTGACTCTCCTGTGACAATTTTAATTTAATTTCAAGTTTAATGTTACTTAAAAACAGAAAGGTTCTATGATGGTAGGGAGACAGCCTGGTAGCCCTCAAGGAAGTTCTACAGAAATCTCATCTCATCCATCCTTGTGGATTTTTTGACCTAGAAGATGAATAAATCAGATTATGCTGCATGCTCTAGACTCTGTGTATGGAAGGGAAAATGGTGACCAGCATTCTCTGGGAAGGGTTTAAAACTAGAATAGTCTCATCCAATGGGACTGGACCAATGCCAAAAGGACATACTCAGGGACAGATTATGGAAGGAAGCTAAGGCAGGTGGCTGGAAGGTGGCATCTTGTGAGTTCAGAACCAGACACCTCCAGTATTCATTGCATTTCTCTCAGGAGTAGTAATAAGATCTCCCAAAACACAGTAAGATGCATCATATTTGGGAGTAAAAAATAAAGGCAAAAGGTGAAGATTTTGATGATGATGATGTTTATTGTTCATTCATAATACAACTAGATCACCCACAGGCAGCTAGCCCTATAGGTACCTTGAGAGAAGATGTAGAATTCTAGTCAATCAGACTCTTATTAGGAGACAAGATTTCAGTTTCTGGAGGGAGGATATGGAAAAGAAGGTAAAAACTTCTTCTGAAAAACCAATTCAGAACCCAGTTACAGAGGAACCCTGTTATTTATGCATTTACTAAATGCTTATTGAGTATACAGCATATTCTGTATCCTAGATGAGGCACTAGGGATGCAATAATTTTCAAAACTGCATTTCCTGGAACTACTGTTTTTGCATTAGTGGCATTCTTTGAAAAATAATTCTGTGAGCAAATATTTATTATTACTATCATTTTCTACAGAATTGTTGAGAGCATTTATACTGCTAATGTACTTTTCCAAGAGAGGTATATAGTAGGTTGTATTTTCCACACACAGCCTGTTTAATGGTGCATCTTTTAGGAAATGTTGGAGTCATGCATAAATACTATCCTTGCCTTAGAAGACCTCACAGTCTATTGACAGCTAATAGTGAGAAAAGTGATCAATGTAGGTAAATAGAACACTGGAGTGATAGAAATAGAAGGTAAAGAGAAGAAACTGTGCTGATGTTTCTCCATTTGCTCTTTTGGATTCATTATTTACCCTTCTATGTCTGCTGTGTCCCAGGGAGGTGATGGCTGTGGACAGCATTATTTGGGCTTTCCTGCCCTCTATTTTCCAATTGGGATCAGTCAATAAAAGATCTCAGCAGAACATCAGAGGGCATGAAGATAGAAAGATTAGTATATTATTTCTGCCTCCACTTACCCCCTCCCTCTACCCAGGCAGGGGGATTTTGGCAGGAGCTGCTTTCTCCTGATGAAACCTACAGAACATGTCAAGCAGCCTCCCAAATATGCCAGTATGTCTCAATTGATTCAGGATATGGATTCCTCTATTCATTCGGGTCTAGGGTGGTAACAACTTCCACTTGCTGTTAGTTCCTGTGTGCTTCACCATCTGCTGTTCATCCTTTAACCCTGCTCACACCTCTGTATAAAGTATTGTAATTAAATTATCTTTAATTAACTTCTGAATGAATCGTCTATACTGTGTCAAGACTCTCAGTGAAAAAGGAACTAATATTTTTGAGCGTCTATTATGTTCCAAACATTTTAATACACGTTACTTTAGTTATCACAAATGCCCTCCAGAGTATGAATTATCAGCTCCATTTTATAGAATAAAAAAATAAAAGAGAATCAAGACCCCCTCAAAATTAAGTAACTTGTTTAAGGTAACACTTCTAAAGTTAGTAGACCTGAAACTTGAGCCCAGCTGTTCAAAATCCATACGCTTTTTATCACACTATATTATTAAGAAAAAAGGACCAATTATTGGAAATAGGTCAAAAGATCAGAAAGAGATCAACAACAAGATTTGCTTGATACTTAACTGACTAAATAATGAAGTGATTTGATGATGGAACTTCAGGATCAGAGCAACTGGACTGAGTGCAAAGAGAGGAGGACAGTAGAGGCCAGGGACAAGGCAGCCTCTTTCAGAAGTGAATGTGGGGCTTCCCTGGTGGCGCAGTGGTTGAGAATCTGCCTGCCAATGCAGGGGACACGGGTTCGAGCCCTGGTCCGGGAAGATCCCACATGCCGCGGAGCAACTAGGCCCGTGAGCCACAACTACTGAGCCTGCACTCCAGAGCCCGTGAGCCACAACTACTGAGCCCATGTGCCACAACTACTGAGCCTGCACATCTGGAGCCTGTGCTCCACAACAAGAGAGGCCGCGATAGTGAGAGGCCCACGCACCACGATGAAGAGTGGACCCCGCTTGCTGCAACTAGAGAAAGCCCTCGCACAGAAACGAAGACCCAACACAGCCAAAAATAATAAATAAATAAATGAATTAAAAAAAAAAAAAAGAAGTGAATGTGGTTTTTTCTCCAATCATAAAGGTATGCAGACACAATTACACTCAGTGTGTACGTTGTCATAACATCATAGCCTGCCACAATGAAGGAGGCCTGGATTCTTTTAGAGCTATGTGTATCTGGGGAAGTCTCTTAATTGCTCTCTATTCCTGCACCCTTAAAAAAATAAGATTAGGCAAGCAATGTCACTATAGATAATAATACTGTATTGTATACTTGAAATTTTCTAAGAGGGTGATCCTAAGTGTTTTCACCGCAAAAAAAAGAAGAAAATGATAACTATGTGAGGTGATGGATATGTTAACTAGCTTGATTGTGGTGATTACTTCACAATGTATATGCATATCAAAACACCAAGTTGTATGCTTTAAATATATACAATTTTTGTCAATTATACCTCAATAAAGCTGGGGAAAAATAAGATTAGGAACAACAACAACAAAAACTTACCTGTGTTTTTTTGTGCAGTGGGGGCCATAGATAAAGTATTGCTGTTTTCTCTAACTTTAGGGAACCATTAGTGGACTTAGGTCTCAATATATGACATTTGCTGCCTATTTATATTAGAACCTCAAGCCCCACACAAATGTGCTAAAGCTAGATGGCTAATAAAATATTTTTTATTTCTTAATATATTTCTTAGTATATAAAATCCCTTAGTGTTCTGACCCTCTATAAAAACCTATAGCATCTGAAAAAAACAATTAGGGCAGTTACATATCCAGACATCTGCAAAGAAAATGTAAAAGTTATTAGATAAATGAAATTCAGTAACAAAGCACAAAAACATCAACTGACGTTTGCCAGAATTTCAAAAGCTAGCAATTTATTTCTTTGCAGCTAAGTCTAGAATATGGGTTTCCTAAAAGGACTGTCCAGTCTCTGAAAGGGCTAAAGTGGGACACACAAAGGACAGCTGCAAGACCTGATGACAAGACCTGATGACAATGGCTAACATAAAAAAACAAACGTAGTCCCAAACTATGCACTTTCTATAAACTTGAGAGAATGAAGATGAAAGAAGATTTAATCAATCTAAACAATACTTTTTGCTAATTCTCACATCAGCTACTTGTTTTGCTTAAGTATGTTATTTTCCCCTTGATTTTGCTGGAAATATTTTTACCAAAAAGAATGGATCTCATAGTGGTGACAGAGTATTTCTTAACACAAAAGAAGTTTTTGCCTGCAGGGCCTATATCACATGGATCAAAGATTTTTTATTAAAATACATACAGTTAGGACTATAGCTGCAATGTTTTTGTGTGATATCTAGATTTTGTAATGAAACACAGCAGAAAGAATGTGAACTTTAGGTAAAAAAATGCAATATTCCTGAAATCTGTGTAGGATCTTTCTAACTCCTGGTATTATGATTAATTTTCTCTGGGAGGCAGCTGCTGTTCAGAGACGTTCTTTTGATGGAGAATATCTGGTGATGCCAGTCAGAATAGCTGCAAAAATGATGATACCGATATCCTTTCTAAACTGGGTTTGTCTGATGAATCATGAGAAATTTTAGAGCTACACATAAGTGGGACCCAGAGTAGAATTTGTGTGTGTGTGTGTGTGTGTGTGTGTGTGCATGTTATTTTTCCAACTTTTGAACTGATGTAATTTTGGAGGCCAAACTTATTATTCTCCACAAGTGGAACAATGACCAATAAAATATTATGAAAAAAAATGGGGTGTAGTGTCAGAAAATCTGGCGTGAAGCAAAGCTCTACTGTTTTTCTGACAGTGGATTTGGGGCAAGTTACTCTACTTCTTTGAGTAACAATATTCCTAATTGAGTGATGTCAATCATAATAACATCTATTTCACAGGTAGTCATAAGAATCAACTAAAATGATATACACGAAAGTGATTACAGACATCTACTTCTTGGAGTCAGGCAGTCTATAGAATCTTACCAACTTTCTCCCTGAGAACGATTAAACAAAATGGATAAAATATTTTAAACTCAATTTAAAAATATATAGTAAAGGGCTAGTTATTAGAAATGGAATATCAGAAGTCAAAAAATCAGTAAAACTAGGAACTTAGAAGGAGTAGCAAAAGACTGAATTTTAGTTCCATCCTGAAGACATTTTCCAAATCTGAATGAACTTAATATTGAGTTTTCATGGCCTCACAAAAGACACAAGACAGAGCCTAAAACCAGCTTCAGGTAGGAAATCTAACAGGGGGTCCCTCCTACCTTGGCATTAGGCTAGAACCTCCAAAAGCTAATCCTTGGTATAAGGGCATCTAGAAATGTACCTGCCTTTCTTCCCAGGAAACTATTTAGACAAAATCCCTTTTCTGAATCCATGATTTGGGGAGTAAGGAAAACAGTATTTCCTCTGGAAACCTACAACTGTAAGTATATCTCACATAGATTTGTATACCAAATTTACATTATTTTGCTGGTTTGAAATGTAGAAGTTTTCATGTCAAAAATCCCTGAAGTAGTAGCAATTCAGAGATGTAGTAGAACTAAATGGAAATCATTTCTGGAGAGACCAACCTTCAGTCTAGCTCTCAAAAGAAGGTAAGTTTATAGTCAAAAATCATTAAATGGGTAGGTTAGGTGTACTCCATGATCAAAATCCAGCAGGCACAAAAAACCTGAGAGAGGCGGACTCACAGAAAGTTCAAATATTGAAATTATTATACAAAATATATAATAAGCATGTTGAATATGTCTAAAGGTAAAAGAGATTAAAATTAAGTAAAGAGTCTTCTGTTTCTATGATGGGGTAACTTGTATTTAACTAATCTTCTTGTCCAAAACAACCATTAAAGTTGAACAAAATATAGAAAACAACTACTTGGAAGCATAATAGAGCAAAGAAGATAGCCAAGACTTGAAGGGATAAGATTCTGGAAAGAGAGAAAGTGCTCTGAGGTGAGTACTAGCCTCCACTCTTTTCTTCTCAGAACATTTGCCAATACACAACTAGTTTCATAGAAGCCAGACAGAAAGCAGTGACCTAAAGGGACAGTTATACTGGGATGAAGATGCAAAAACTGGACCTTAAGCTAGAACTTGAGGATCAAGATCCCAGAAAAAAAGGAACCACAAAGAATGGACCCCCCGCCCCCATTTACTCATGCAATTTCCCCTTTAGACATTAATCAACTCCCATATTGAACATGCACAATGTAACACAGTGAAACAAGTAGTTCCTTCTAGGCCTCATTTGATGATAATTTTTATCATGAATGGGTATAGAATTTTTTCTGTCTATTTAGAAAATTGCATGTTTATTTTTTTCTTATTAAATCTCTTAATATGGTACTTTACATTGTTTCATTTTTCAAGTATTAAAATAATCTTGCAATGCTAGGCTATACCATATTTGATCATGTATAATTGTTTTTATATATTACTAGATTTGTTTTGCTTTTATTTTGTTAAAAATTTTTTATGCCTATATTTATTAGTGAAATAGTGATTTTCATTACTTATAATGTCTTTGGTTTTATTATTACTGCTGTACTCATGAAAGGTGTCAGAAGGATTCCCTGCTGTTTTCTTTTCCGGAAGAACTTGTGTAGAGTCGGTATTATTTGTTCCTTAAATGTCTGATAGAGTTCACCAGTGAAATATTCTTTGTGGAAACACTTAAACCACACTTCAGTTGTTTTAAATAGATACAGGGCTATCCAGTATACCTACTTTCTTGAGTGAACCTTGGTAGTTTGTGTCTTTCAAGGAATTTCTCCATTTCATCTAAGTTGTCAAATTTATGGAAATAATATTTTCATAATATTCCATTATTATCCCTTTGATCTGTAGGCTCTTTAATGGTGTCCTCCTTTCATTCTTTTTTTAATAGTATTTATATTTTAGAGCAACTTTTGCTTCACAATTGTCAAAATCAAAACCGAGACCAGCCTTGAAAATTCCCTGAGCAGACAAAACTACTTCAGTCATATAGATAAAGCTTAATTTAGCTTATTTTGCAAGACTAACTTTACCTGGATATTTCTTGGTTATGCCTCTGGAAATCATAAGCAAAACTTGAAGTGTTCCTAAGATTGATATGAGGTATTCATTGAAAATTCTACTATTATAGCCAATCACTGTAAAGAATGCACAGTCACTATTTTCTCACATATATGTTTCTTTATAACAATATATCCTGAGCCTCATTCCATGTTTTGGTTTGAGTGCTCCCAGTTTTAAAACTGTTTTTGTTTTTGTTTTTTATTTTGGTGTGTGCAAAATAAACTTTTACTAATTACTACTTCAGTGAATCACTGGTTTTATTTCTGTTCTTTCTGAACTTTTGACAGTTCATGGAGTCAGAAACGGGATCCAAAGACCACCCCCAGTGACTCTGAGGTTAGTAAGCAACCAGGTGCTGGTACCCACAGAGCCCACTGAGCTCACTGCTTTCTTATGGACCTTGGAATTTGAGGCAAGTCTCTCTTGGATCTGAGCTCCACTCTCTCTGCATACTGAGCTCTCCAACTTTATCGTGCACACTTGCTTTCTGTTTCTGTTTGTTGAAGCTTCTTGGTAAGATATCCTTATGTTTGTAAGCGGAAAAAACCATGATTCTCTGGGTTTTAGGCAGCAATACTAAAGTTTTAGGCAGGGATTACTGGCTCCCTATAGATTATTTGTTTTAGGGAATCTAAAGGCAGAGATGGGTTCCACCTGGTCTAAATCTCTTCCTCCTCCTTCCTTAAAAAAAACCCTGCCTACCCACAATAGGCCCGGATCTTGTGCCTTTTTAGAAAAATGGGTGAATTTTTGAATAATTTGAGATTATAATGGCCACTTTGGGGAAACTTTCACTTAGATAAGTCTGCCTTAAGGGGCACCCTTAAAAGAGAGAATTCCAAACCTCTCAGACAATGAAATGCATTCTTTGACTGGTATACAGAAGCTTCTACAGGACAAAATGACTCCAAAAACAGCTCTAAAAAGATACTTATGGAAGCCAATAAAAAATATTTAATACGGGCATACTTCATTTTATTGTGCTTCGCTTTATTGCACTTTGCAGATATTGCGTTTTGTACAAATCGAAGGTTTGTGGAAACTCTGCATTGAACATATCTATAGGTGCTTTTTTTTTTCCAGACGCATTTGTTTGCTTCACGTCTCTGTGTCACATTTTGGTTAATTCTCATAATACTTCAAACTCTCCACCAGCAAAATGATTATAACATGCTAAAGGTTCAGATGATGGTTAGGCTGAAACTCATGTTAGAAAGTTGGAAGAAGTGCTGAGATTAGAGAAGGACATGCAATTGTCCATGACTCTCCTAGCTTTGGAGCTGGCAGACAAGGTTGGAAAGCAGGATAATAACCTGGAAATCTTGGTGTGTCATTTTGTAAAGCTAGGAGGGCACAAGATACTGTGGATTAAGATCCAGGTGCTTGTTACAAAGCCTGATAAGGACACTAAGAAATGGAATCTCTGATAAGCATGAAGAAGAGGATATTGTGGTGATTGATAAGGAAATGGACAAACCACCGCATACCATCTGACCTATAATACAAAGGAAAGTTTTAAATAGCAATTACCCCAAAACACCTGGGAGAAAACCTACATTCCCTCTCTATCCCTTGAAGTTCTAAATCATGTCTTTGAAATGTAAATACCCCAGGAAGTAACCAAAACATTGTCACAGAACTGAAGGAAAAAAAAAAAAAGTGGGAGGGGGGAGGTTTTTAAAAAAATACAGACTGCTATAAACGATCCTGTGCCATAATTTATTTGTAAAGGATTGAAGGAGTTTTATAAAACTACTAGAGGGCTTCCCTGGTGGTGCAGTGGTTAAGAATCCGCCTGCCTATGCAGGGTACATGGGTTCAAGCCCTGGTCTGGGAAGATCCCACATGCCACGGAGCAACTAAGCCCGTGCACTACAACTGAGCCTGGGAGCCACAACTACTGAGCCCGCGTGCCACAACTACTGAAGCCCGCACGCCTAGAGCCTGTGCTCCGCAACAAGAGAAGCCACCACAATGAGAAGGCTGTGCACTGCAACGAAGAGTAGACCCCGCTCGCTGCAACTAGAGAAACCCCATGCAAAGCAAAGAAGACCCAATGCAGCCAAAAATAAACATAAATTAATTAATTTAAAAAAATTATTAAAAACTACTAGAAATAAGGGTAAAAGAAAATGAATATATATGAAGAGAAATACGTGTGTTTTGGGGGGAAAAAAGGTATGAGAAATGGAGATACATTTCTGTTGAGGGATAAGAAAATAATTTTGTCCTAAAAAATAATTGTTCCAGAAAAAAAATAGGAAAAAACCTAAATAGATATAGAAAGTTGTAGAAGGTTTGTGGTAAAGGAATCTTGTGAATGGTATTTTATGTATGATCAAGCTGACTTGATCTATTTGGACTGGATCTATTTAACTTTTTAAAAAGGGAATATTAATACCATAAGTATACTGGTGCAAAATTAGAATTTGGTTTTCTCTCTGTCAAAAGGACAAAGTTTTATTAGAATATTGGTCCGCTCTTAATAAGAAATTGTAAACAAAGGTTTTTCTTCACCTTTAATACAATCTGCCTATAAAACAAAGATTCTGTGTTTTGTCTTTATCAGGTCTTTGATTTCTTTAAAAAAATGTGGCTCTTCTCTACTAAAAGAGCTAAGTTTTTTACAACTCTGTAACTTTTTGTATATGTTAAATTTCATGGGAAACATTGCCAAATAAGAAGTCATGCTAAACTTTCTTTAGGGTATATGTTTATGAAATTCCTAAAAATCTGGTATGTCCTGGTATAATATTTTCAGTCACAATTCTAGCTATTATCTTTATTATTTATCACAAAAATAACCAAATTTACTTGTCAATTGCATTTTTTTTTTTGTATGTGTATGTGAACTCTCACCAGATCTTTAACTATGGCCATTTTTTAAGTTTTTGTCATTTACAGACAGTTACTGTTTCACACTGATGCCTTTGCAAAAGTGTTCCTGCAAAAGTGCTTCATCTTCAAAGAGATTCATGGAAAAGACCCTGACAAGTACTCTAGAATGCAGGTTTCTGATAACTTTAAGATTATAACACTGAACTGGATAAGAATTTCTAAAACTCTGATGGAAAACTGATGAATTTATAAAACTGCTAACAAAAGATCAAGAGCAAGAAGAATTAATTACAGGGGACTAAATGAACTAATGGAGATGATTATAATTTTATGACTTCATTTAAAACATTGCTGGTTCTTTAATGTTTTGTCTCTAGATTTAAAGGACCCTTTTCTCCTCTCCTTAAACACTAACTAAACTTATTTTTCATGGCAATATTTTTATTTGCATAAGTTCAATACAAATCTATTTTTTTTGTTAACACGATACAACTCGAAAAGTCTATGGCTTGACCTCTTAGCCTAAAGAGACTTTAAAGGTCTAATATGAAATTCCCTATGCAAAGTTCCAGCAAATCAGATTTAAAAGAATCTGCATTGTCTATCACTATTCTTGCTGCACTCACGTAAATAATCAGGCCAAGTTTATTAAAACTAAAGAATTTGCAAACAAATTAGTCTTTTTTTTTTTTTTTAATACAGCAGGTCCTTATTAGTCATCCATTTTATACACATCAGTGTATACATGTCAATCCCAATCGCCCAATTCATCACACCACCACCCCCACCCCCCTGCCGCTTTCCCCCCTTGGTGTCCATACGTTTGTTCTCTACATCTGTGTCTCTATTTCTGCCCTGCAAACCGGTTCATCTGTACCATTTTTCTAGGTTCCACATATATGCGCTAACATACGATATTTGCAAACAAATTAGTCTTATAGTTACCTTTGATAAAAATGGAGATCATTAGAGAAAAAAAATCTTTCAATAATATGTTTTTGTGGGTATCATATTCTAGTGCTGTTAATTGTCTTTGATGTTTTGTTTTCTACCTGTAAGCTGGATTGGATCCTGAATTCTTCTCGTTTCCTCCAGTATTTGGCTAGAATTCTCCAAACTAACATTTCCAATTTCCCCCCACCATTTTGACTTGGAATCACTATGAAACTAAAACCGTCCCTTTCCCGAAGCCATATAAACTAAAGCTGAACAACTTGATATAAAGTTTAGAGAAATCACCATAACAGCTCATGTGTGGACAATCTTTATGCCTGTTGCTATGTGGCCACTCAGAAAAATTACCCAAGACATTCACACTGCAAACCAGGAAAATCTGTCTGATTACCATTGCTTGCATCACCTCCTGAAATAAAACACCCTCAATATTGATCCTGTCCTAAGTAATCATGAGGATATGTGTTTACTAATACATTATGTTGTGCCTATGTAGATATTTTTTAAAAAATCGAAACCCTTATTTAATTGGTTAACTTTTGGTTCCTGGAAATCTTTGTTCTGGGGAATTTTTCAATCTTTGGCTATTGTTCTCCTCACGGTCATCATATTAACCTCTCTACTGCATTGTCTACTCTTGAGGGTTTTAAATGCATGTTGGGAGCCATTTGCATGCCAAGTGATATACATGAGGATCAGACAACAGGATGAAATCAACAACAACTACATAAATGATGAAGCTAATGACTCCATGGCGCTCTAGCCTAATGACTCAACTAATGGAAACAGTGAATATGTGATTCTTTGGCCTGATTAAATGAACAATGGTAACTGAGAATGATACTATACTGGTTGGTTATTCTCTGCCTGCTGAGAGAATATCAGAGGGGAATCATTAAAATAAAAAACAAACAAACAAACAAAAACAAGTAGAGATCAGCCTTGAAAATTCCCTGAGCGGACAAAACTACTTCAGTCATACAGATAAAGCTTTTAACTTAGTTTATTTTGCAAGACTAACTTGACCTGAGTCATTTCTTGGTTATGCCTCTGGAAAGTGTAAGCAAAGCTTGAACTGTTTTCCAAGGTCAATATGAGGTAACCACTGAAAATTCTACTGTTATAGCCAATCACTGTAAAGAATACACAGTCACTGTTTTCTCACATATATACTTCTTTATAACAATATACCCTGGGCCTCATTCCATGTTTTGGTTTGAGCGCTTCCAGTTTGCAAATTGTCTTTTTGGTGTGTATACAATAAATTTTACTAATTACTACATCAGTGATTTGTTGGTTGTACTTCTGTTATTTCTGAACTTTTGACACAGAAAAGCTGAGCAGAAGGAACAAAGGTTTCCCATATACTCTGTGCCCTGACAAATACATAGCCTCCCCCATTATCAACATCCCCCACCAGAGTGGTACATTTGTTACAACTGATGAACCTACACTGACACATCATTATTACCCAGAGTCCATAGTTTACATTAAGAGGCAGTCTTTGTACATTTTCTGTTTGGACAAATTTATAATGACGTGTTCACCACTGCAGTGTAATAGAAAATATTTTCACTGTCCTAAGAATCCTCTGTGCTCTGCCTATTCATTCCTCTCTCCCTCCTAGGCCCTGGCCACCACTGATGTATTATTTTCTAATATAAACATTTAACTATAAATTTTCTCCAGATACTTCTTTAGCTCCATTCTCCAAATATGGATATGCTGTATTTTTATCTTCATTGCATTCCAAATATTTTCTAAATTCCCTTGCAATTTTGTTTTTAATTCAATGCATGGGTTAGTTAAAATTGTGTTGTTCATGTGTGTGTTATCAACTCTTTGGACATTTTCCAAATATCTTTTCTGTAATCAATTTCTAATTTAATTCTGTTGTAATCAGAGAGCATATGTTGTATGCATGATTTCAATTCTTTGAAAATTACTAAGATTTGTTTTCTGGCCCAGAATATGGTCTTTCCTGGTGAATATTCCATGTACACTTACAAAGTGCACGAAGTCAGCTCTTGTTGGATGGAATGTTCTTTAAGCATCTATTATGTCAAGTTGGTTGATAATGTCTCTCCAGTATTCTCTCTCCCTGCTGATTTTGTTTCTTTGTTCTATAAGTTATTAAAAGGAGTGTTGAAGTCTCCAGCCATAATTGTGAATTTGTCTATTTCTCCTTTAAATTCTGTTTTTGTTTTGTGCATTTTGAATCTGTTTTTATATGCATACACATTTAGGAATTATATATGTCTTCTTGTGGAATTGAAACTACTATTATCATGTGATATCCTCTGCATCCCTGGTAATATTTACTTCTCTAAAGTGTACTTTCTCTGATATTAATTGACACTAAGTGTCTTTAATTAATGTTTTCACATTACTTCATTTTTTCATCCTTTATGTCTCTATATTTAAAATACATCTCTTGGAGACTGCATGTAGTTTGGTCTTGCTTTTATTCTTATCCAATCTGTTATTCTCCATATTTCAAATGAGGGTACTTAGTCATTTACATTTAATGTATTTATTGATAATTCTATCACATTACTACATTATTAATTACTACATTACTAATTGTCATACATTTTACTTCTTCTAAATATATAATTGCCAAAATACAGTACTATGTATAGTCAATTATTCTTTATCAAAATTAAATATACAGAGACTCTCTATTAAATTCACCTTCATTTTTAGTATTTGTGGCACTTTTCATTTCTTTGTGTATATCCATTTATTTTCATCTGATATTATAAAACTTGTTCCTGAAGAATTTTCTTCAGTATTTTTTTTTTAAACTTTATTTCCTTTTTTTAAAAAAAATTATTTATTTATTTATTTCTGGCTGTGTTGGGTCTTCGTTTCTGCGTGAGGGCTTTCTCTAGTTGCGGCAAGCGGGGGCCACTCTTCGTTGCGGTGCGTGGGCCTCTCACTACCGCGGCCTCTTGTTGTGGAGAACAGGCTCCAGACGCGCAGGCTCAGTAGTTGTGGCTCACAGGTCCAGTTGCTCCGCGGCATGTGGGATCTTCCCAGACCAGGGCTCGAACCCGTGTTCCCTGCATTAGCAGGCAGATTCTCAACCACTGTGCCACCAGGGAAGCCCTCTTCAGTATTTCTTGATGGCTGGTAATGAATTCTTCCATCTTCTCTTTCTCTGAAAAAGTCTTTATTTTGCCTTCATTTTTGAAAGATATGCTCCCTAAATGTTTAATTCTGAATTGACAGTTTTTGTTTGTAAATTTTGGCACATTAAAGATATAACTCCATTTTCTTATGTTTTGTAAAGAATTCTGAAAAGTGTGCTATAATTCTTACCTTTTCTCCTCTATATGTGTTTCTTTTTATCTGGTTGCTTTCAAGTATTTTTCTACTTCTGATTTTCAGCCATTTGAGTATGATATGCCTGAATGTGTGTGTGTTTCATCTTTTTTATTTCTTGGAAATCTCTGGATTTCTTGTATATGTAAGATTCTTTCATTTTATTAAATATTTAAAAACTAATTGCTCATTATATCTTAAATTATTTTTTTCTGTCCTATTCTCTATTCTTGTTCTACAACTCCAATTACTCATAGATTAGACTGTTTGACATTGTACCGCAGCTATTTCTCTTTGTTAGAGTTTAGATAATTTTTATTGATGTATCTTCAATTTCAATAGCTCTTTAATCAGATATATCTGGTCTCCTGCACACTAAAAAAATTCTTTATCTCTGATATTATTTTTTTAGTTCTAGATTTTCATTGATTTTTTTAAAATGGTTTTTCTCTCTCTGAACTCCTCCATCTTTCAATGTATGTTGTCTACTGCTTCCTCTGGTTTCTTTAATGCATTAATTGTAGTGTTTTAAAAGTCCCTGTCTCCTAGATACAGTATCAGGATCATTTCTAAGTTTTTTTTATTGCTTTATCTCCTAACAATGTATTTTATTTTCTGCCTGCTCTTTTGTATGTTTCATAGGTTTATATTATGTTTCATATTGTGTATATAAGAACATTAGAGCCTGAGGTAAAGGGTACTTACATCCAGAAATGGACCATTAGTATGTTTTTGCAGGGGATATAGTGAGAAGTTGAGCTGGGTTGGGGTTTTGTCACCCCTATCATAACCTTCTGCTCATGACAGTAGTGGTTTGCTGTAACTTTTGCTTTACAGTGTAATCTGTGGTACCAAAGGGTTTCTGTTCCATCTCAGCTCTCAGCAGTCCTTCTTTGGATGCACCACAGTGGGGCCTCTGTCCACACATTCTTGACCCATCCACAGCAGTGGACTGCTGTGATTTTTTACTTAGTGATAAGCTTACAGTGACAGTGTTCTCTGCTCTCCTGGTTCAACTTCTGTCTTCAGCAGGCTCTGTGCAGCTAGGCCTCTTGAGGCTTTTTTACAGTGTCCTTGCTTCTACTCCCCATGCCTGCCTACCTCTGCCTTGTGTCTATGGTGGGTCTTGGGCAGGAGAGCATTTCTTGACCTTCCCTGGTAGAAGCAGATCTCAGCTTTGTAACAGCTTGGATCCTGAGCTCAATGAGGTTTCCTGCTCCTCAGTCAGGAATAGAGTATTTTTCCTTGTACTCTTTACCTAGAAGTAATCAGTCATTGTGAGCTGATGGTGGGAAGGTCTTCTGTCTCTCTCCCAGAGGCAGACGTGTCTTGCTTCTATCCTATTCCAGAAGCAGGAGATCATTGTGCCAGTCTTCCAGTGGCAGCCAGTTACCTCCTACTGAGCTTCATCACACTCTCTGAACCTAGTCCCAAATATTTCTCATGAGCACCCCGGAAAAGAATTTATAGGGGAACCAACCTTACTCCTGGGGCTGCCAGTGACACTAAACTGCCATGCTTGCCAACATTCAGTTTTTAAGAGTTAATTAATATGTCAGTGAATTTTTGCAACTCTGCTTTTATGGACTTTACTTCTTCCTCCCATAATCTGCCAAAGGCAAAAAAGTACATGGGTCCTGTATCTTCTCAGAGGGCTTATCGCCCTTTGAAATTCAGTTTACCTTGTTATTTTATTCTCTGATAGACTTAGGAAATGTTCTAATTTACTGTATTATCCAACTTTTCCTAGTTGTTAGGGTGGACGCAACATTTTCTTTGGGCTATCTATAGCCTAAGCAGAAGCAGAACCCATCCGCGTGTTTCATATTGCTTTGGTATATGATGTATCTTTCAGGCCTTCCTTTGAAGTACAGTTCTCCAGTGAGTATTCTTACATTACATAATATATCCCCTAGAGCATGCCATCTTCTCTGAGCCTCATTATGCCTTTGTCCACCATCTTCCATGGCAATTCTATACCATTTCCACCTCAGTTAGTATGGGACATCACTTTTTTCATGCTTCTAGAAGCCATGCTAGCAATGTGTCTATACCATCTCCAGCATGCTTGCCAGGCTATTAAGTATTCTATCCCAGGAAAGTATTGGAAGACTACTAGACTCTCCCTTCTCCAACTTATGTTTCACTTCTCTTTGATCAAGCACCCTCAGAATCCTACCTAAATCCCACAGTTGCTTTGGAGTACAGTCCCTTTCCTCCCTTATCAGACCCAGCGCATCTCCAGCTAAGTTATATTCCAATTTTAATCTTCATTATAGTCCTAGTGTCTTGGAGGGGAGAAAGAGACAGATTCGGGAGAGATCACATGGGGGAAAGACCTATGCAGAATTTTCCAGCAATTAGAAAATAATAGTCTTTAATGTGGAGTACTGGGCCATTTCTTCAGGCTCATTAGTTTCAGGGAAATTTGGGGATTCGAGACTGTCAGGAACTTCATCCCAAATATCCTTATAGCATGTGTTAGAGTTATATTCTTTCGTATCCTGGACCCTAATGTTAGCACTGCCGACCTTGTTTTTTGGGACTTTCACTTTTTTGGAACGTTTCTCCACTTAGGATTAATTCCTAGACCTGGTCATCAACTTCCTCTGCCCTACCACTTCTTTCACATTTAGCTTTTAATTACTAATTATTTATATTCAACCTTTTATTGTTTTTCCAAAATATCAATATAGCTTAGCAATAGCCAGTCCCTTGTCCTGCCAGTGACTATTTATCCCAATATTTCTTATTTACCTGATATATCAGAACAGTTAATGCATTCCCTTCCACTGGTATACCATTCTAGTTGACTACTGGTGAAAATTTTAACATAATTGGACTACTACCTTGTGCCAGAGGTCATCTTTAATCTATCTACCAAAGTGATGAGTTCCTCATTGCTAAGCAAACAGCTGGTAATCTAGTTCCAAAATCTCATCCTACCTTTTGCTTCTGCAAAATGTTCTTCACCTCAATTATCACATGTTGGTTCTCTGGTAAGCATGCAGGAAGTTTATTTGGGGATCCTTTTGTCATCAGTACTGAGGAAGTGAAGGGAAAGCAGCAAGACTGGGAGAAGATGAGCTGTGACATAGTCTCTACAAAAGACTCAGCCAACCCTGTGTATGTGAGGGGAGTGGAGTTGGGGGTTGGAAGATAGAATGACCTTTCAGAGTTCTCCATACACACTTATATAGATCATTGGATCTGGATCTCCTTGGGAAAGTGATATAACCTTGGCCATGGTGACTCTCTTCAACTAAGACAATCTCCTAAGAGGATTGGCAGGTGAAGAGGCCAGGCTGGCAGCAATCCTAGCAGCTGTGGTTAATATAGCCTACATTTCTGAAGGGGGGTCTTAGAGGCACATCAAGCTTGAGAAATGTGAAGAAACCATACCAAGACAATCACTGTCAAACTGCTAAAAAGTAAAGATAAAAAGAATATCTCCAAATCATCAAGAGAAAAAGGGACATCAAGTAGCAACAGTAAGTTATACAGCTAGTTTTTAGTAATGTAAATCAGAAGTTAATTAAATGTTACCTTTAAAACAAAAGAGGAAAATAGCTGACAACCAGAAATGTTGTTCCCATGTAAGAAGGCAACATAAGGACGTTTGAAGATAATAATAAAAAACCAGGTTTTTTGTTTGTTTGTGGGTTTTGCCAGAAGAATTGCACTAATAGAAATACTAAAGGTGGCTGAACTCATGGACAGGGGTTACCTAGACATTTAAAGAACTATTGGACATAGGGTGCCAAGTGAAGTTGGTACCTGGATTCCCAATTCATTTCTGTGATCCTTCTTGCCCCTTCATTAGAGTGGGATTTTGTGAAAGTCAGCTAATAAAGGAATCCTGGCTATATCTAGCTCATAGTGGGTTCACTGTGTCTGTAGACCCACCCAGTGATTATTGCCCAGTCCCCAGGCAATCCTTGGCTTGGAAGACCAAATGGAAACCTCAGATACTGGCCCTCTTCCCAGCCAAAAGAGTAATAAAAAACAACACTGCATCCTGGGAGGGAGATTAAGTGATGGCAGATATTAGTGCCATCATTAAAGAACTACATGTTGCAGGGGCAATGGTCCCTATCATATATTAATTTAATTATACCATCACTTATTACATTATTGTATATGAACTGTCCCTGGAAGTGTGTGCCCTCGGATGATGCAGCATCCTGCAATTGAGGCAAACCCTAAAGAAATTCAAAGCTGGCAGCTCTTCCCTGAAAGCTGGGGCAACAAGTCCTGTCTTAATGGAGGATTTGAAGAGCACATTTCCATGTTGACCACAGCAAATAATATAAAGTAAGATTAATTAGGCAATTTAAACTTGAAAAGAAATGAATTTCTTCTAAATGCATTATGTAATTTTCCTCAAATCATCTTTTTTTTTTTTTTTTTTCTACCCCAAACTTGATTGTGTCATCACAGACTGTGACAAGTAAGATGAGAGCCACAAGGCTTACCCTGACTGGACTTGTCCAATAGTCCAGCTTTAACTTTTCCCCTCAGATATGTCAGTGCAGACACCTCACTTAAAATAACAGTTTAAATGCAAAAACTGACTTCCATAAAGGAATGGAGACTATCTTTTATTTAATTAATCACCAAATACTTATTGAACTAGGTGTCAAGAAATGAAAATAACTAGGGAAGCCTAATAGCCTCTAGACTTTTAATGTCTTTTGTGTATATTGTTCAGTATTTCATGGAGTCAGTCACCACATTTCTCACCAGTTTCTTCCTAAATGTATTACTGTTTTTTTCCCCATGGAAACATATTTTTAATTACATAATGGAAGTCAGTAGAAAATAGGATTTACATGACAAATATTTCCATTCAGTCACCTTTGCTATAAGTCAAGGGATTTATTGCTGATAAAATAATTTTTCATGCAATCACCAAATTGAGTATGCAATCTGGTTTATATACTGTGTGGCATGTGAAATAAAAGATGAATAAGCTGTAAACTCTTTATAAGAACCTCTATTCTATTAGGAGAGGTGAAAGATGGACATAAATAAACAAAATATAAAACAATATGTATGAGGTGCCAGATGACAAGGAAAGTAATGTAAGAATTCAGAAGAAAGTAATTCTACCTCTGCTTGGTGTGAGATCTTTGGAAATGGCAGGATAGAGAACATTCTTAGCAGAAACAACAGCATTATAACCAAGACATGAAAGAAAAAGAAAAAGAAAAATCTTTAGGGAAATGGTTACTAGTTCAGGTCGGCTGGAGCATAGGTTATTTGCAGGAGAATGGATAAATTAAAGTTTAGAAAGGTGTTTTGAATCTCATGAAGGTCTGAACGCTGACCAAAGGACTTAGGATTTCATTAACTAGACAATGGGAATACTCCCATGGTTGTTAAGAAGGGAATGTGTATAGGTTCAGAACCAGGGAATGTGTATAGGTTCAGAACCAGGTTTTTAGAAAACTAATTTGATCTCTTGGAGCAATCTGGATTGAATTGAAGATTCTAGAAGTTTGAGAACTTTAATTAGTTGTCAAAAAAAAAAGAGAATATTTAAATAGTTCAAGTAAAAAGTAATGAGGGCCTAAATTATTTTTGCACAATATTGCAATTATTTATCTACTCTTCTATTATATCTTATTTAAATTTTTGAATCTAAGCTTCTAATATAGTGCTAACCTAGTTTGCTTTTTAAGAAATATAGTAAGTCTATATAGAATAGATATAGAATAAATGAGTCTATGATAAGTAGGAAATACAATGCAAAAGACAGTTTGAAATCAATGGAATCTTCTGAATCATCTGATATGGAAACTGGAACAGAGAGATTTCAAAGAATTTGCACATGAATGTATGAGAGAATGGTGGTAATGATTATAGAAAAAAAAAAGCTCAATTGGAAGAGCAGGTTTGAGGCACAATATGGTAAGTTTGGGGCAAGATGAGGGACATTCTCACTTGAGCCAGGAGGGAGTGCTACTTTTGACCACCTTCTCACAAAATGGCACAGAGAGAGGTAGGCACTTGCCTTTTCCTCACAGAACACAGCATTGCTTCAGGGCAGTGAATACTGAATGGAAGTTAGCATCATTTTGACTTTTTAGATGCCTGCTGTTTTGAAATGTTTTGGGGGTGTAGCACTCCGTGGAGGTTAGTGTTTTCTCAGATGAATAGCAGGAGCATGTGTGACCAAACCCTAGAGAATAGTTCAAGATTTGGCAAAAGGAGTAAATGCCCAGCCACCAGAGGGGACTCCCAGGAACAACTTGATGGGAAGCAACAGCCTCTAGAAGCTGTAGTCACACTGTTGGACACAGGTGGGATTCATTTGGAACTTGCCCAGAAGATTTTGGGGTGGGTGGAGTGTACATTTCAGGAACCTGAGGATTGTTAATAATGTCGGCGGGTTATTGATCTCACAGAATTAGTGGGCATTATTGTTAACAGAGTTGCATAATAGTCACAGGCTGTGGACACTACAGACAAGCCACACTCCTCTTCCATAGGAATTGCCCCCTCCTACCCCATTTGCTTCCAAGAATCATTTCTATATACATTTAGCATGTCTTGTCAATAGACAGAAGTCATTACAGAACCAAGTTTTAAAGCATTTATGGTTGGTTTTGAATTTGGAAAAAATGTGCACATATCCCCAGAAAAGCTAGGCACAGGTTTTCATCCAGAATGAATAATTATGCATAGAACTGATTACTTAAATACACAGTTCATGATTATGAATGAAATTACCTGCTTTACACTGCAAATACCTTGCTCTGCATGGATTAAGCAAAGTAAAACTTGATTGCAGATGCTGAAAATTTTAGGTCTTGAGATTTTTCAGTTGCTCTGAAAATATATCACTTATCTCTTATAATATTCCCTTTATAGAAGTAATTTACAAGTTGAAATTGAAAATGAAATATTGGTTATACTGGATTTCACAGTGGAGTAAAATTCCAAGAGCTGGGCCACAGGAAAGTAAGTGGACTGTTTTTCTGTTTTTTACATCATCTAGTTCAGATACTTTTCCCAAGATACAGAGACACAGGCCAAGTAAATCTCTACCTATTGGTTTAATCTGGGGGATTCCAGCAAAGCCCCAAACTCCTTAGTTTCTCCTATAAGCCTGTGTAGATGCCTTAATCCTAAATCCTACCTTCATTAACTTTACTGGTTTAGGGGTTTTTTTTACTTATTAAAATGCATGTTCCTAAAGAAAATAATCTGTGAAAGTGTGATCCTTCAAAGTAATGTAGTGTGAACCAGCTTGTCAGCTCTATTCCAAAGTGACAGCTGGGGAAGAACAGATTTATTTTCCAATGTTGTTTGGGCAATGTCATTTTTCAAATCTTTTCCCACTAACCAGATTAGGACCCTCTGTGGACACAAGGGCTTTGGTTTTGGTTTTTATCAGATAATTTTATGTGGACTCACTTCCCATTTTTGAGGAATTTATTTACTTTTCTTGGATTTCATAGAGGGTTTTGTAGAAAACCAGCTTTGTAAGTATGTAATGCGTAAATGCAAGGACTCAATGCTGAAATTGTGATCCCAGATCAAAAATAATTTAAAGACACCAAACTCAGAAGCACTTTTAAATGTAGGCACAACACAGCTCATTTCCCTTGGTTTATTACTTTCCTTTATGTTAATAAATCATAGCACTATTTTAAATTAAATTTTATATTTACTAAAGTAATACATTTGATACATATATAAAGTAACATAAAGTTTTGAAAACTAAAGTCACTTTGAAAGTTACTATAAGGGAAAGCAATAGTGCTTTGCTCTCCAAGGCCTCCGATTTCTTTTTCCCTATCTTAAAGGGAAAGCATTTGATATGTTAGTTGTAGATTTTTCACAGACATCCTTGCTCAAGTTGAGAAACTGCCCTTCTTTTCCTGGTTTGAGACTTGTTACCATAAATGTATCTTGAACTTTCTCAAAGCATGTTCTGTATCAATTGAGTTAATTGTATATTTTCTGTTTTAGCCTATTGATATGGTGAATTAAATAACATTTAATTATTTAAGTTAATAAAATTAAATATTAGTGGATTGATTTTATGGATTTATGAATGTTCAACATACTTTTCATTCCTAGGATAAACCCCCACTTGGTCATGATATATTATCCTACTTTACATTACTGGTATTGATTTGCTTACTATCATAGTTCTTTGGATTTCTTTGAACCTACCGCTTCATTCTCCCATAGCTTCTTATAGGTCAGTACACTCTTCCACATGATGAAAAGTATCTGATACTCTGTTAGTTCAATTCTCCTCGGCATCCTCATTCAAACAATTTGGACAATTGTTCTCTAGGCTTGCTGTTCTCTAAATCATCATTCTGAGAATGTCTTTCTTCTCTCAACTTGTATCCTCTGTTCTCTGTATCCATGCTCTCTTTTTCTTGGTTGTTTTTAAATTACTTATACATTAATTTTTGTGGAGAATATCTTTCAGTACTCTCCTTTGAAAAGTAGTTTTTGAGACGCTTTTGGTCTTGGAATGACTTTACCTTCAAAAAGGATTGCTAGTTTGGTTGGCATAAAAATTTAAACATTCTCCAATTAGAATGTTACATTTTGTTTTCCATTTTGCTGTGAAAAAGTCCAGAAAAATGATGATTCTTGACCCTTGGTAAGTAACATTGTTAATTTTTCTTTCAAAGAACGTCTAGGATCTTTTCCTTATCCTTGACATTCTAAAATTCCATAAAGATGCCTCCTGTGTGATTTTCTGGAAAGTAATTGTGTGATTCGTTGGTCAGCCTCTTCAATTTTGAATTCTGGGAAATTCCTTTAGTTCTGGAAATTTCTCTTCTGTAATTTTTTTTGTGTGTGTGTGTTAACTACTGACTTGTGAATTTTGAGTTAAATTTTTAGAGGAGAAAATAATGGCAATATTGATATATTAATAATTCTAAAACCAGAAGTCTGCTATTTTTCTCAGTCTATAATTTTAGTTTAACAAACATTAATTGAACATTCATTATATGCCAGGCACTATGCTAGAGAAAAAGAGCCCAAAGATAAATTAATCCCAGACACTGTTCATTAATTGTTTTTGATCTACTCAGTAAAAGGTATAGACATGAAATCTGATAATAGCATTCTAATGTAGTAAGTGCTGGTAGGCGGGATAAATAGGAGGATGGGGTGTGTGGAGGAGGGACACGCCTCTAGGGAGTTCAGGGAAGATTCCCTGGAGGAAACATGTAAGTTAAAATTTAAAGACGCATGTAAGAATTAATCAAATGAACAAGTAGGTGAAGGACATTCCTGGCAGAGACAGTGACAGTCATTCATTCATTTATTCATTCATTTACTAACTTATTCAATAAGCATTTAAATCTTATTCTAAACATAATTCTAGACGTGGGGATGAATAACACATAGTATAATCAAAGGCATGAAATCACAAAATAATATGTTTTGTGTCTGTGTGTACTTGTGTGCAACTAGAAGAGTTTCAGAAGAGTTACTGTAGTGTAGTATACGAGATGTGGCAGAAAAGAAGTCTGGGAACAGGTACTTTCTTGAAGTGTATGGTATGGCATGGTAAGTAGCTTGAATTTTTTTTTTTTTTTTCAGGTTTTTGAGTGTCATTGTCAGATTTTTTTCCTGGTTTTGTTTTTATAATATAATCATTTTATATGTCTTTCTTATATTTGCCTTTTTTAGCTTACCAACTAGATATCATTTACAGGCTAGAAATTATGGATCTAACTCTTTTCTCTCCAAAATAGGATGATATCACCTATGTTGTCTTTGCTTTAAAGCAGACAGTTATCTATATCTATGTATCTGTATCTATCTAAATTCCCTCCTCATTTTTCTCTGCCTCCACTCGGAACCAACTCTCACATTTTCTTCCACTAAAATAAGTTCACATGTCTAAACATACTGATGTGTATTTTTCTGTAATTTTATCTATGTTGAAATAATCATGTGTAAACATTCATCTATCTTTTTTCTATTTCTACATTCATTTATAAATCTATCTATTCATTATCTGTTTCAAGTCTGCCAGGTCATTTAAAAAAATTAGGTCCTACTGTACCATTTCTCAGCTAGGCCTCACGGAAATCCTTTCACGTTAACTAATATAGCTTTAATTAATTATTCTTAATGGCTACAAAGTACTCATGTCATTGTACCATAATTTATTCAACCATTCTCCTACTGATGGTTATTATCTTTGTTTCCAGCTTTATGTCACAATAACAATGCTGAAATAAACATCCATGTACATATATCTTGGCACACTGTTGTTTTAATTTTATGAGACAGGTTCCAGATGCAGAATTACTGAGTTGAAAGGTATGTGTATTTTCAAATTTAATAGATTTTGTTGCTAAATTACTTCCCCCAAAGACTATATCCTATGTCCACCAGCAAATTAAGAGAAGGTTGTTTTCCCCATATCCCTCCCAACAATAGATATCATTGCTCTGTTTAATTTGTGCCAATTGGACTATAAAAAATATTTCATTGTTACCATACTTTTCATTTCTCTGGCTACTGGTAGGTTTGGGGATATATTTATTGGTCGTTTGGATTTGCTCTTCTGTGACTTTTGCTTACTGTTAATTAGCTTTTTCATATGAATTTGTACATGGTCATTTTAAATATTAATATTTTGTTTGCCATCTATAACTCGAATGTGTACAATTTAACAAGTGGCTTTTGTTACACTAATTTTTCATATAAAAGTTTATAATTTTGTAGAATGGTATTACTATTTTTATAGTCTTTGTAGTTTCTGGATTTCCTATGTTGATCATGAAGTTCTTCCCCACTCCTTTATTAGGTGTATATCTCTTATAGTTTCTACTAAGTTGTCTTTTTCCTTTAAAGTTTTCAATGCATCTGAATTTTTCTTTTATTTATGATGTGAGATAGGAATCCAATTTTCTTTTCTTTCAAATGCAGAACGAGTGTGTGAGCACTATTGAAATAAAATACCATCCTTGTCATATATTAAATTTTCATATGAGTCTGAGTCTGAATTTTCCGTTAGATCCCAATGATTTCTATTTCTATGTGAATATCTCATTTTTACATTACAGGATATTAATAATGTTTTTAATATTTATTAAGGTAAAGTCCTTTTCACTATTCTTGCTTTTGTTTTTATTGGCTATTTTCAGAAATTATTATTTCTTATCCATTTAAGATATTTGTCAATTCTCAAAAATAATTTTAAACTGTAATCCCTATAAATACTTTAATTGGAGTTGAAATATATTTATTTATTAATCTGGAGTAAGCTGACATTTTTATTCTAATAATTCTTTCTATCTGAGAACATGGTATGTTATTTCTATATTTTTCTGATTTTTAAAAATTATTTCCTCTTCTGGATGAGAAAAACTAAACTCAATAATCTCTTATCAATTTCTTTCCCCAACAAGTGAAAACGAACATGAAGGGAAAATTTAAATCCTTTGTAGGGACGTTGGTCTCCAAAAGAAATCCTGATACTTTGTCCTCAATAATCATAATATTTCCCTTGAATTTTTTAGGGTCAGACTGCTCAAGATATTGAGTATATCTTTGAAATATGTTATCTGAGTAAGCCACTTCAAATTATACAAACTCTGTTTACTAGTATTATCAGTGCAATAAAGAAATAGTTTTGATTTTATTAACTCAAGAACTCAAATCTTTCCCCTGTTAGAGCAAGGAAAACTGTGTAGAAAAGAAGCCTTTGACTTACAGCCCACTTCCTCATATGGCATAATGAAAAGACAGACTCACTGTAGCTGTGATTTCATCATATTCAATGTGTTTACTATTTCAGAGAAATGTGCTCTCCTATATTGTAGACATCATACATATGTGGACATTTAAATTTAAAAGAATTAAAGGTAAATAAAATTAGAATTCCTCAGTTGCACTAGCCACATTTCAAGTGCTCAACAGCAATATATGTCTAGGAGATATCATGTTTGACAGACCAAATAAAAAATATTTTTCATAACTGCAGAAAGTTCTTTTGGTCAATGTTATTCTAGAACAACGAATTAAGAATATTATTGATCACCATCTATTCTCTTCAAAGGAATAATGCTTGGATTGATTTTCATAGACAGCTTCTTTGTCTGTGTCACATGTTTTCCTTGCTACACAATGCCAATGCTCTTTCCCCATGTTCCAAAGGTACTTCTTCCAGTCTACATCACACCTCACAAGATAATCATTAACTACTTCAAAACAAACACTCTCTTCTGTATCCCTCTGAGTTTGGTGAAAAAGAGAACAAAGCACGTGTTCTTCTTATAGGCTCTATACCAGTGCCCAAAGCTGATATCCCACACAGTAGTAAACATTTCCTGGTGTACATACATACACACACACCATAGACATGTGCACTCTACACATATACCTCAATACATATACAGTTTAATCTCTTTTTTCTTACATGCTTATGATATCATTGGCATCCAATAGTACAATTTTATAGATAAATTTTAGCAGCAACTTATTCTTATTTTTCTGGCATACTATTTGTCATTAATTTGCAGTTGGTTTTACAACCTTCTCAACAATAGTGTAAAGGTCATTTGCATTTCCTTTCACTCTGAGGAATGTAATTTTAATATTGTTTATGTCGTTTGTGCTCTTCAATGGTAAAATATGATCAACTTTATATGAAAAAGACTTTTTATATTATATTTATAGAAAATCTTGTCATTACTTGAGAATTAAGAGAAAAGTTCAATGACTTTATGTTTATGTTACCATTTGTTAAATTTTATTAACAGCTAAATCATTGTGGACCAAGAAAATTATTCAACGGCCCAACAAAATCAAATTTTTAAATTCTGTACTTTATAATTCTATTTTTATTTGGCTGATTTTGTGTAATCATTACAATTAAAGATTCAATTTATAAAAATATACATTCACATTCTATACTACCACTGGCATCCCATTTATTATTTCTATCAATACTAAAAAGAATATTCAGATGGCCAGTGTTTTGTATTCCTTCCTCTATCAAGCTTTTACACTTCAATAAACAATTTTTGGAGCTACTGATTCATTTTTTTCAATAGAGATATCATAAATACAGTAAAAGTGTAAATTTGATATATATATATAATATAAACAACATATATGCTGCACATAAATTGAATACACATATTATGAATACATAAGATGTGAAATTGTTAGCTGTAATAAATTACACCCTCTTAAAAATGTGCACAGAAGGTGAAAATTAAGTAAAACAAGATTTCTGTAAAGATCATAATCTCACATTTTTATGTTTTGAAATATATACTGAAATTATTTTTCCATAACTCGCCTATCTTACATGGATCACTTGTTACACCACAGGACTTTGAGAATATTATTGGGGTAATCAAGCAGGCTGTCAGTGACTCTAATCTATGTATACTTTTGGGGAGAGACTTTAATTTTTCAGTTTTTACTCCTCAGGAAGTTGTACACAGGGATCAAGTGTGGGAAGCCAATGATGCAGACGATATCTACATGGAGTAGTGGTGGAATGTAGAACGAAATCCACGACATCCACTTAGAGAAATGAAGTGGTAGGTGACTCAGAAGTGAGACAAAGTTTACTAACGTTTTAACAAAGTCCACTCAGAGATGAAGGCAGATTTTGGGAACAGAAATACATCTATGAATGTGTGAGGGCACATAACTGTATGGGGTAACAGAGGGCTACCCCCTAGAGAGTATTTACTCTCTCCAAGACAGAAGGAACTTGTCAGGGTCACACAAAGCTCCAGGTGTAAACTCCATAAAGTGCTGAGCCCCTACCCCAACCAACACTTACCCACCGACAACAGAGGTTAATAAATGCAGATCAGTGATTTCTTATTTGCTTACCATAATTAAAGGGAATATAATTACAGTGTATTCACCCAATTAACATACACAGGAATACTTCATTTACTTGGCATTGTCACTGAGGGAAATGTTTTTATGTAAAGAAAATTTACATGTAACTATCTCAAGTACAAAATCCCTTTAAAAATTGAAATCTCATTTAAAAAATCTCTCTTAAGTTTATTCTAAGAAAAAACAAACAGAGATGAACAATACAATAACTGAAATGAAAAATACACCAGAAGGAATCAATAGCAGAATAACTGAGGCAGAAGAACAGATAAGTGACCTGGAAGACAGAATGGTGGAATTCATTGCTGCGGAACAGAATAAAGAAAAATATGAAAAGAATTGAAGACAGCCTAAGAAGCCTCTGGGACAACATTAAACACACCAATATTCGCATGATAGGGGTCCCAGAAGGAGAAGAGAGAGAGACAGGACCCAAGAAACTATTTGAACAGATTGTAGTCGAAAACTTCCCTAACATGGGAAAGAAAACAGCCACCCAAGTCCAGGAAGTGCAGAGAGTCCCAGGCAGGATAAACCGAAGGAGAAACATGCCAAGACACACAGTAATCAAATTGACAAAAATTAAAGACAAAGAAAAACTATTAAAAGCAACAAGGGAAAAATGATGAATAACATACAAGGGAACTCCCATACGGTTAAACAGCTGATTTATCAGCAGAAACTCTGCAAACCAGAAGGGAGTGGCATGATATATTTAAAGTGATGAGAGGGAAGAACCTACAACAAAGATTAATCTACCCAGCAAGGATCTCATTCAAATTCGATGGAGAAGTCAAAAGCTTTACAGAAAAGCAAAAGCTAAGAGAATTCAGCACCACCAAACCAGCTCTACAACAAATGCTAAAGGAACTTTTCTAAATGGGAAACACAAGAGAAGAAAAGGACCTACAAAAACAAACCCAAACCATTTAAGAAAATGGTAAGAGGAACATACATATCAATAATTACCTTAAATGTCAATGGATTAAATGCTCCAACCAAAAGACATAGGCTTGCTGAATGGATACAAAAACAAGACCCATATATATGCTGTCTACAAGACACCCGCTTCAGACCTAGGGACACATATAGATTGAAAGTGAGGGGATGGAAAAAGATATTCCATGCAAATGGAAATCAAAAGAAAGCTGGAGTAGCAATACTCATATCAGATAAAATAGACTTTAAAATAAAAAATGTTATAAGAAACAAGGAAGGACACTACATAATGATCAAGGGATCAATCCAAGAAGAAGATATAGCAATTATAAATATATATGCACTCAACATAGGAGCACCTCAATATATAAGGCAACTGCTAACAGCTATAAAAGAGGAAATGGACAGTAACACAATAATAGTGGGGGACTTTAACACCTCACTTACACGAATGGACAGATCATCCAGACAGATAATTAATAAGGAAACAAAAGCTTTAAATGACACAATAGACCAGGTAGATATAATTGATATTTATAGGACTTTCCATCTGAAAACACTTTCTTCTCCAGTTCACACAGAACATTCTCTAGGATAGATAACATCTTGGGTCACAAATCAAGCCTCAGTAAATGTAAGGATATTGAAATCATATCAAGCATCTTTTCCAACCACAAAGCTTTGAGATTAGAAAAAATTACAGGGAAAAAACCGTAAACACAAGGAGGCTAAACAATATGTTACTAAATAACCAAGGCATCACTGAAGAAATCAAAGAGGAAATCAAAAAATGCCTAGAGATAAATGACAACAAAAACCTATGGGATACAGCAAAAGCAGTTCTAAGAGGGAAGTTTATAGCAATACAATCCTACCTCAAGAAACAAGAAAAAAATCTCAAATAATCAATCTAACCTTACATCTAAAGGAACTATAGAAAGAATAACAAACAAAATCCAGTTAGTCTAAGGAAAGAAATCATAAAGATCAGAGCAGAAATAAATGAAATAGAAACAAAGAAAACAATAGCAAAGATCAATAAAACTAAAAGCTGGTTCTTTGAGAAGATAAACAAAACTCATAAACCTTTATCCAGACTCATCAAGAAAAAGAGGGAGAGGACTCAAATCAATAAAATTAGAAATGAAAAAGGAGAAGTTACAATGGACAACGCAGAAATACAAATCACCATGAGAGACTACTACAAGCAACTCTAGGCCAATAAAATGGACAACCTGGAAGAAATGAACTAATTCTTAGAAAGGTATAACCTTCCAAGTCTGAACCAGGAAGAAACAGAAAATATGAACAGACGAATCACAAGTAATGAAATTGAAACTGTGATTAAAAATCTTCCAACAAACAAAAGTCCAGGACCAGATGGCTTCACAGGTGAATTTTATCAAACATTTAGAGAAGAGCTAACACATATCCTTCTCAAACTCTTCCAAAAAATTGCAGAGGAAGGAACACTCCCAAACGCATTCTATGAGGCCACCATCACCCTGATACCAAAACCAGACAAAGATACTAAAAAAGAAAATTATAGACCAATATCACTGATGAATATAGATGCAAAAATCATCAACAAAATACTAGCAAACAAAATCCAACAACACATTAAAAGGATCATACACCAAGATCAAGTGGGATTTATCCCAGGGGTATAAGGATTCTTTAATATATGAAAATCAATCAATGTGATATACCATATTAACAAATTAAGGAATAAAAACCCTATGATGATTGCAATAGATGCAGAAAAAGTTTCTGACAAAATTCAACACCCATTTATGATAAAAACTCTCCAGAAGGTGGGCATAGAGGGAACCTACCTCAACATAATAATGGCCATATACGACAAACCCACTGCAAACATCGTTCTCAATGGTGAAAAACTGAAAGCATTTCCTCTAAGGTCAGGAACAAGACAACAATGTCCACTCTCATCACTATCATTCAACATAGTTTTGGAAGTCCTAGCCATGGCAATCAGAGAAGAAAAAGAAATAAAAGAAATACGAATTGGAAAAGAAGAAGTAAAACTGACACTGCTTGCAGATGACATGTTACTATACATAGAGAATCCTAAAGATGCCACCAGAAAACTGCTAGAGCTAATCAATGAATTTGGTAAAGTTGCAGGATTCAAAATTAATGCACAGAAATCTCTTGCGTTCCTATACACTAACACCGAAAGATCAGAAAGAGAAATTAAGGAAACAATCCCATTCACCACTGCAACAAAAAGAATAAAATACCTAGGAATAAACTTACCTAAGGAGGTAAAAGACCTGTACTCAGAAAACTATAAGACACTGATGAAAGAAATCAAAGATGACACAAAAAGATGGAGAGATATATCATGTTCTTGGATTGGAAGAATCAATTTGTGAAAATGACTATACTACCCAAAGCAATCTACAGATTCAATGTAATCCCTATCAAATTACCAATGGCATTTTTTACAGAACTAGAACAAAAAATCTTAACATTTGCATGGAGACACAAAAGACCCCAAATAGCCAAAGCAATCTTGAGGGAAAAAAACGAAGCTGGAGGAATCAGACTCCCTGACTTCAGACTATACTACAAAGCTACAGTAATCAAGACAATATGGTACTGGAACAAAAACAGAAATATCAATCAGTGGAACAGGATAGAAAGCCCAGAGATAAACCCACACACATATGGTCAACTAATCTATGACAAAGTAGGCAAGGATATAAAATGGAGAAAAGACAGCCTCTTCAATAAGTGGTGCTGGGAAAACTGGACAGCTACATGTAAAAGAATGAAATTAGAACACTCCCTAACATCATACACAAAAATAAACTCAAAATGGATTAAAGACCTACATGTAAGATGGGACACTATAAAACTCTTAGAGGAAAACATAGGGAGAACAATCTTTGACAGAAATCACAGCAAGATCTTTTTGACCTACCTCCTAGTGTAATGGAAATAAAAACAAAAATAAACAAATGGGAGCTAATGAAACTTAAAAGATTTTGCACAGCAAAGGAAACTATAAACAAGCCAAAAAGACAACACTCAGAATGGGAAAAAACATTTGCAAATCAATCAAAAGACAAAGGATTAATCTCCAAAATATATAAACAGCTCATGCAACTCAATGTTAAAAAAACAAACAACCCAATCCAAAAATGAGCAGAAGACCTAAATAGACATTTCTCCAAAGAAGATATACAGATGGCCAAGAGGCACATGAAAAGCTGTTCACTATCACTAATCGTTATAGAAATGCAAATCAAAACTGCAGTGAAGTATCACCTCACACTGGTCAGAATGGGAATCATCAGAAAATCTACAAACAACAAATGCTGGAGAGGGTGTGGAGGAAAGGGAACCCTCTTGCACTGTTGGTGGGAATGTAAATTGATACAGCCACTATGGAGAACAGTATGGAGGTTCCTTAAAAAACTAAAAATAGAATTACCATATGACCCAGCAATCCCACTACTGGACATATACAATGAGAAAACCATAATTCAAAAAGAGTCATGTACCACAATGTTCATTCCAGCACTATTTAGAATAGGCAGGGCATGGAACCAACCTAAGTGTCCACTGACAGATGAATGGATAAAGAAGATGTGGCACATATATACAATGAAATATTACTCAGCCATAAAAAGAAACGAATTGAGTTATTTGTAGTGAGGTGGATGGACCTAGAGTCTGTCATACAGAGTGAAGTAAGTCAGAAAGAGGAAAACAAATACCATATGATAACACATATATATGGAATCTAAAAAAAATAAAAATGATTCTGATGAACCTAGGGGCAGGACAGGTATAAAGACACAGACGTAGAGAATGGACTTGAGGACACGGGGCAGGGGAAGGGTAAGCTAGGACAAAGTGAGAGAGTAGCATTGACATATATACACTACCAAATGTAAAATAGATAGCTAGTGGGAAGCAGCTGCATAGCACAGGGAGATCAATTTGGTGCTTTGTGACTACCTAGAGGGATGGGATAGGGAGCGTGGGAGGGAGACGCAAGAGGGAGGGGATATGAGTATATATGTATACATATAGCTGATTCACTTTGTTATACAGCAGAAACTCACACAACATTGTAAAGCAATTATACTCCAATAAAGATGTTAAATTAAAAAAAAGAAGATGTGGCACACTTATACAATGGAATATTACTCAGCCATAGAAAGGAAGGAAATTGGGTCATCTGTAGACACGTGGATGGACCTAGAGACTGTCATACAGAGTGCAGTAAGTTAGAAAGAGAAAAACGAATATTGTATATTAACACATATATGTGGAATATAGAAAAATGATACAGATGAACTGGTTTGCAAGACAGAAATAGAGACACAGATGTAGATAACAAAACATATGGACACCAAAGGAGGAAAGTGGGGGCCGGGGGTGGTGGTGTTGGGATGAATTGGGAGATTGGGATTGACATATATACACTAATATGTATAAAATAGATAACTAATAAGAACCTGCTGTATAAAAAAATTATATTAAAGGGAAAAAAAGACGTATAACCCCAGACTAACCATGAGAAGGACATCATAGAAATACCAGTTGAGACTCACTGTACAAAATATTTGACCAGTGCTCTGCAAACTATCAAGGTCATCAAATATAAGGAATCTGTGACAAACTGCCACAGCCGCTAGAGGCCAAAGAGCCATGACCCCAAAATGTAGTGTGGGGTGCTGGATGGGATTCTGCAACAGGAAAAGGACAGTGGGTAAAAACTGAAAAGATGGGAATCAGGTATGAACTTTCAATGATGTATCCATATTGATTCACTAATTGTTATAAATATACCATAGTAATGTAAAGTGTCTGTAACAGGGGAAACTGGGTGTGGGTATATGAGAACTCTCTGTACTATCGTCACATTTTTTCTGTAAATCTAAAGTTTTTAATCCTGCAGCCTGTGGACCAAAAACCACAGTTACAGAAAGATAGAGAAGATGAAAAGGCAGAGGGCTATGTACCAGATGAAGGAACAAGATAAAACCCCAGAAAAACAACTAAATGAAGTGGAGATAGGCAACCTTCCAGAAAAAGAATTCAGAATAATGATAGTGAAGATGATCCAGGACCTCGGAATAAGAATGGAGGCAAAGATTGAGAGGATGCAAGAAATGATTAACAAAGACCTAGAAGAATTAAAGAACAAACAAACAGAGATGAGCAATACAATAACTGAAATGAAAACTACACTAGAAGGAATCAATAGCAGAATAACTGAGGCAGAAGAACGGATAAGTGACCTGGAAGACAGAATGGTGGAATTCACTGCTGCGGAACAGACTAAAGAAAAAAGAATGAAAAGAAATGAAGACAGCCTAAGAGACCTCTGGGACAACATTAAACGCAACAACATTCGCATTATAGGGGTCCCAGAAGGAGAAGAGAGAGACAAAGGACCAGAGAAAATATTTGAAGAGATTATAGTCGAAAACTTCCCTAACATGGGAAAGGAAATAGCCACCCAAGTCCAGGAAGCGCAGAGAGTCCCATACAGAATAAACCCAAGGAGAAACATGCCGAGACACATAGTAATCAAAGTGGCAAAACTTAAAGACAAAGAAAAATTATTGAAAGCAGCAAGGGAAAAACGACAAATAACATACAAGGGAACTCCCATAAGGTTAACAGCTGATTTCTCAGCAGAAACTCTGCAAGCCAGAAGGGAGTGGCATGATATACTTAAAGTGATGAAAGGGAAGAACCTACAACCAAGATTACTCTACCCGGCAAGGATCTCATTCAGATTCGATGGAGAAATTAAAACCTTTACACACAAGCAAAAGCTAAGAGAATTCAGCACCACCAAACCAGCTCTACAACAAATGCTAAAGGAACTTCTCTAAGTGGGAAACACAAGAGAAGAAAAGGACCTACAAAAACAAACCCAAAACAATTAAGAAAATGGTCATAGGAACATACATATCGATAATTACCTTAAACGTGAATGGATTAAATGCCCCAACCAAAAGACATAGACTGGCTGAATGGATACAAAAACAAGACCCATATATATGCTGTCTACAAGAGACCCACTTTAGACCTAGGGACACATACAGACTGAAAGTGAGGGGATGGAAAAAGATATTCCATGCAAATGGAAATCAAAAGAAAGCTGGAGTAGCAATACTCATATCAGATAAAATAGACTTTAAAATAAAGAATGTTACAAGAGACAAGGAAGGACACTACATAATGATCAAGGGATCAATCCAAGAAGAAGATATAACAATTATAAATATATATGCACCCAACATAGGAGCACCTCAATACATAAGGCAACTGCTAACAGCTATAAAAGAGGAAATCGACAGTAACACAATAATAGTGGGGGACTTTAACACCTCACTTACACCAATGGACAGATCATCCAAAATGAAAATAAATAAGGAAACACAAGCTTTAAATGACACAATAGACCAGATAGATTTAATTGATATATATAGGACATTCCATCCAAAAACAGCAGATTACACGTTCTTCTCAAGTGCGCACGGAACATTCTCCAGGATAGATCACATCTTGGGTCACAAATCAAGCCTCAGTAAATTTAAGAAAATTGAAATCATATCAAGCATCTTTTCTGACCACAACACTATGAGATTAGAAATGAATTACAGGGAAAAAAACATAAAAAGGACAAACACATGGAGGCTAAACAATACGTTACTAAATAACCAAGAGATCACTGAAGAAATCAAAGAGGAAATAAAAAAATACCTAGAGACAAATGACAATGAAAACACAACGACCCAAAACCTATGGGATGCAGCAAAAGCGGTTCTAAGAGGGAAGTTTATAGCTATACAAGCCTACCTAAAGAAACAAGAAAAATCTCAAGTAAACAATCTAACCTTACACCTAAAGAAACTAGAGAAAGAAGAACAAACAAATCCCAAAGTTAGCAGAAGGAAAGAAATCATAAAGATCAGAGCAGAAATAAATGAAATAGAAACAAAGAAAACAATAGCAAAGATCAATAAAACTAAAAGTTGGTTCTTTGAGAAGATAAACAAAATTGATAAGCCATTAGCCAGACTCATAAAGAAAAAGAGGGAGAGGACTCAAATCAATAAAATCAGAAATGAAAAAGGAGAAGTTACAACAGACACCGCAGAAATACAAAGCATCCTAAGAGACTACTACAAGCAACTTTATGCCAATAAAATGGACAACCTGGAAGAAATGGACAAATTCTTAGAAAGGTATAACCTTCCCAGACTGAATCAGGAAGAAACAGAAAATATGAACAGACCAATCACAAGTAATGAAATTGAAACTGTGATTAAAAATCTTCCAACAAACAAAAGTCCAGGACCAGATGGCTTCACAAGTGAATTCTATCAAACATTTAGAGAAGAGCTAACACCCATCCTTCTCAAACTCTTCCAAAAAATTGCAGAGGAAGGAACACTCCCAAACTCATTCTATGAGGCCACCATCACCCTGATACCAAAACCAGTCAAAGACACTACAAAAAAAGAAAATTACAGACCAATATCACTGATGAATATAGATGCAAAAATCCTCAACAAAATACTAGCAAACAGAATCCAGCAACACATTAAAAGGATCATACACCACGATCAAGTGGGATTTATCCCAGGGATGCAAGGATTCTTCAATATACGCAAATCAATCAATGTGATACACCATATTAACAAATTGAAGAATAAAAACCATATGATCATCTCAATAGATGCAGAAAAAGCTTTTGACAAAATTCAACACCCATTTCTGATAAAAACTCTCCAGAAAGTGGGCATAGAGGGAACCTACCTCAACATAATAAAGGTCATATATGACAAACCCACAGCAAACATCATTCTCAATGGTGAAAAACTGAAAGCATTTCCTCTAAGATCAGGAACAAGACAAGGATGTCCACTCTCACCACTATTATTCAACATAGTTTTGGAAGTCCTAGCCACGGCAATCAGAGCAGAAAAAGAAATAAAAGGAATCCAAATCAGAAAAGAAGAAGTTAAACTGTCACTGTTTGCAGATGACATGATACTATACATAGAGAATCCTAAAGATGCCACCAGAAAACTACTAGAGCTAATCAATGAATTTGGTAAAGTTGCAGGATACAAAATTAATGCACAGAAATCTCTTGCATTCCTATACACTAATGATGAAAAATCTGAAAGAGAAATTATGGAAACACTCCCATTTACCATTGCAACAAAAAGAATAAAATACCTAGGAATAAACCTACCTAGGGAGACGAAAGACCTGTATGCAGAAAACTATAAGACACTGATGAAAGAAATTAAAGATGATACCAACAGATGGAGAGATATACCATGTTCTTGGATTGGAAGAATCAACATTGTGAAAATGAGTATACTACCCAAAGCAATCTACAGATTCAATGCAATCCCTATCAAATTACCAATGGCATTTTTTACGGAGCTAGAACAAAAAATCTTAACATTTGTATGGAGACACAAAAGACCCCGAATAGCCAAAGCAGTCTTGAGGGGAAAAAACGGAGCTGGAGGAATCAGACTCCCTGACTTCAGACTATACTACAAAGCTACAGTAATCAAGACAATATGGTACTGGCACAAAAACAGAAACATAGATCAATGGAACAAGATAGAAAGCCCAGAGATTAACCCACGCACCTATGGTCAACTAATCTATGACAAAGGAGGCAAAGATATACAATGGAGAAAAGACAGTCTCTTCAATAAGTGGTGCTGGGAAAACTGGACAGCTACATGTAAAAGAATGAAATTAGAATACTCCCTAACACCATACACAAAAATAAACTCAAAATGGATTTGAGACCTAAATATAAGACTGGACACTATAAAACTCTTAGAGGAAAACATAGGAAGAACACTCTTTGACATAAATCACAGCAAGATCTTTTTTGATCCACCTCCTAGAGTAATGGAAATAAAAACAAAAATAAACAAGTGGGACCTAATGAAACTTCAAAGCTTTTGCACAGCAAAGGAAACCATAAACAAGACGAAAAGACAACCCTCAGAATGGGAGAAAATATTTGCAAATGAATCAACGGACAAAGGATTAATCTCCAAAATATATAAACAGCTCATTCAGCTCAATATCAAAGAAACAAACACCCCATTCCAAAAATGGGCAGAAGACCTAAATAGACATTTCTCCAAAGAAGACATACAGACTGCCACGAAGCACATGAAAAGATGCTCAACATCACTAATTATTAGAGAAATGCAAATCAAAACTACAATGAGGTATCACCTCACTCCTGTTAGAATGGGCATCATCAAAAAATCTACAAACAACAAATGCTGGAGAGGGTGTGGAGAAAAGGGAACCCTCTTGCACTGTTGGTGGGAATGTAAATTGATACAGCCACTATGGAGAACAATATGGAGGTTCCTTAAAAAACTAAAAATAGAATTACCATATGACCCAGCAATCCCACTACTGGGCATATACCCAGAGAAAACCGTAATTCAAAAAGACACATGCACCCCAGTGTTCATTGCAGCACTATTTACAATAGCCAGGTCATGGAAGCAACCTAAATGCCCATCGACAGACGAATGGATAAAGAAGTCATGGTACATATATACAATGGAATATTACTCAGCCATAAAAAGGAACGAAATTGAGTCATTTGTTGAGACGTGGATGGATCTAGAGACTGTCATACAGAGTGAAGTAAGTCAGAAAGAGAAAAACAAATATCGTATATTAATGCATGTATGCGGAACCTAGAAAAATGGTACAGATGAGCCAGTTTGCAGGGCAGAAGTTGAGACACAGATGTAGAGAATGGACATATGGACACCAAGGGGGGAAAACTGCGGTGAGGTGGGGATGGTGGTGTGCTGAATTGGGCGATTGGGATTGACATGTATACACTGATGTGTATAAAACTGATGCCTAATAAGAACCTGCAGTATAAAAAAACAAACAAAACAACTAATACTAAACTTTCATTGGGTTATTTGTATGGAAATATGTTAATATAAATGTTTCAGACATTACATGAAATTTCTAAAAATCTAAAAAAAAAAAAAACTGAAAAGATGGGAATCAGGTATGAACTTTCAATAATGTATCCATATTGATTCACTAATTGTTATAAATATACCATAGTAATGTAAAGTGTCTGTAACAGGGGAAACTGGGTGTGGGTATATGAGAACTCTCTGTACTATCGTCACATTTTTTCTGTAAATCTAAAGTTTTTAAAAAATAAAATTAAAAAAAAAATAAAGGTTATTCTACACCCCCTCACTTTCTAAAACAGAATGTACTGAATAGATTCCTCCCCACCGTCAGTGATACTACCTGAAGAACATCAATGATTTTGCTGTGCTCTATAAACTGATGCCTTTATAGGCTCTTGATGCATATGAGATTTCTTTCCTCTTCACTAAATGGCCTCAAGCAGTTCTGATTCTTCTTTTAAGTTTCTCTGGCTCCTCCCCAGTGGACAGGCTGTTTTCAGTTGAGACTTCTTACCAGAGTGTCTGCTTAAAGTACTGTCTTCCCATCCTTCTTTCTTTTCCTTTCTTTCCCTTCCACCATCTCTTCCAAATTAATGTTTCTAATTTGTTTAAGGCTGGAAGACAAGTATTCATATACACAATAGCAATGAATGTTTTGTAAGATTCCATCAATTTCCTACCGATGGTCATTGGCTTTTCTAGGGAGTAAAGTAGCTGGTTTAGGGAGCTGGTTCTGTGATACTCCGTCTCCTGGCATTTTTTTCTCTTTTCTTTCTGTGTTCTAAGCTGTGCTTTACAGGACTGAGGAAACCCAACACTTGACTTCTGGTTAGGTGTCATAGTTTTGTAGTTTATGAAAAGCAATTTAAAAAATATCTGTATCCCTTTATAAAATTTCAAATATAAAATGAAAAATCAGCACTAACAGAAAATGCACATAAGCACATGCTCTTAACCACATGATTTCTGCAATTATAAATTTTCTTGGCATTTGTTTCAGTTCATGTTTCCTATTATTGGCATCAGACCCATTTTACTTAGGAATGCTAGGTGAGCAAAATCCTATAGTATAAAACTCTTTCCTCCTTGTGTTTTTATTCATGACACACAGTATTTTTTAAGTCTGAGGAATCACTGCAGCAAGTTGTAAATGATGTATGGAGTGCCAAGTCTTTTTCTACTGCATGAAAAGAGAAACTGTGCTGAGTAATGACTGCTGAGATGCACTGTTTCTTGTAATATTTAGTTTATACAAAGCTTTGGAAACCCAGCAGGCTCCAAACCTTCTGCACAGTAAGACAAAACCCAGACCAAAATGCATTTAATGTGTTCATTTCTTTTTTCTTTCTTTTCAATGCATTTCCAGTTGAGCAATCAGTTTCATGCCCCAGGGTGCACTGCATGCCTACAGCCCTAACTATGCAAAGTGCTGGGATTAGGATTGGATCAGGAGGTGGAAATAGGAATTGCAGCCGTCTGGCCTCTCTCCACAAATCCCTACCATCAGCAAGGGAAATTCACCCACAAGGAAATTCTCTGTGTTAGGAATGGAGGGAGGGTGTGCATGTCATGTGCATGCTCTTATGCTCTTTGCTCTTAAGTGGAAAAAACATGTAGTTGGTCTCAGTCACTAAGCCAACCTCATCCTGGGTGTCCAGTCTTCTGCTGGGTAGAGAGGAAGTGCTTATGTCCTGGACCAGTGGGCTGTTCACCAAGATAGCATCCCTTCTGGGGCATGCTTGGAAGGGGACAGGGATGATATCAAACACAGAGAAAGGCTTGAGAATAGACATATCTAGAGGGAGGCTCTCCTGCGAGTGAGTAAATGGAAGTTAACTTTCTTCTTTTTCACTGACTTCAAACTGCCAAGGACATTATTTTAACTTAGAAGTACTCACACATGCGTCTGCATTACAGTTCCTTTGTAGGAAAACTGGTATGAAATTTCCTGAGATACAGTTGGTGAAGAATGTCTTTTTCCTTTACTTGGAACTGTGAATCCAAGTGACTCCTTCTTGTAATGTGGAACAAATACAGAAACACCAACAACTCACATATGATCTGCCACCACCTCAGGTCAGCATCTCACAGCTTGAGTAGCTTGACTTGGAACTAAATGTTCTTTTCCTGCAATATTTGCTTATTACCAGTTCACACTATTTTTTGGAGAGAGGATGTGTTTGGAGTTAGTGGAAGAAAGGATAAAGTTCATGTGCATGACCCTTGTAGAATATTTGGTCCTGTCCAAAATGTCCATAAGACATTTGGCCCATGCCAAAAGGCCCTTGAAATTTGATCCATGCCAAAATGTCCATGAGCATATTTAGTCCATGCAAAATGGTTTTGGACAGGACCAAATAAATATCAAGGATCTTTTGGTGTGGACCAAGTGTCTCCATCAATGTTTTGAATAGGATCAAATATGATCAAATATCAAAAATCTTTTGGACTAAATTTCTTTTGATAATTTGGACCAGGCCAAATATCAAGGACCTTTTGGCATGGGCCAAATGTCTTATGGATGTTTTGGACATAACAAAATGTCTGCTAACCACACATGACATGTTTCCATTAGATGGATGGAAGCATTAAATGGATAAGCCAGTTTTGGGGTTATCTGAAATTCACTGTAAGTCTTCTATAGCTCTACTTCTTTTCCCTCCCATTCATCCATGACAGACCCATATGCAGCAGCACAATTTAAGAACGAGTGAGCAGCCCTTAATATCTTTTTATCTGTTGCTCAGACATGTGCTCAGAGATGGGCACTGCATAGATGAAATTCTTCTGAAGAGTACTAATGATCATCAAGGATATATGTGGTCATTAAGGGAAAAGTGATGGACATTGGATTTCATGGCCCAGGCAACTGGAGTTAAGGTATATCTATGTGGGTGTGAATTGTGTGAATTATTGGTCTGGACTAGGACCCAGGACACCTAATCTAGCCTCTAAACACATGAATCCAGCTTATCTTCAGCCTTTTCAGCCCTTACTTCCAGATATAAGAACTAAAGACGTATTTCTATGTTCATTAACTAATTAAAATTATTCCTAAGAATAGTTCACTTGCATAATAGTTTTGAATTTGAAAACAAATACCTCAAAGGTATTTGTCCCTGCCATCCACTTAAGCTGCCAGCAGGTAAATGGTGCTACCTGGGTTATGGTATCAGCTCTATATTGGAATTAATTTTAAAAATTAGATTCATAATTTTCTCTGTATAGTTATACTTTTCAGTAAAAATTAAATATCTACATTTAAGCATCTAAAAATAATAATTAAAGTATATATATAAAAATGGGGAATTTTAAAAGGATTTTAAAAAATAAAAATACATGAGGCTTTTAAATTGAAATTTATATCATAATCATACATTCATGTCATCTTATAACAATTTCTCCTTTTTTCTCCATTATATTAAGCCCCCTAATGTTTCAAGTTTGAAAGATACTAAAATTCAAGCTAAAATAACTTTTATATTTCTCTCTTTAATAGAATGGCTGTAGGTATTTTCTCATAATTCCATGAAAATTTCAGGTTGACATCCTGGCATTACCAGTCAGCCCTCTGAATGATCAGATTTCTGGTAACTTGCCCTTCCACAATTAGATTAAATTAAAATTTAAAGTTTTAGGAAAGAGATCAAGATGGAGGAGTAGGAGGACGTAGAGCTCACCTCCCCCCACAAACACATCAAAAATACATCTATATGTGGAACAATTCTCACAGAAAACCAACCGAAAACTAGCAGAAAGATCTTTTATACAACCAAAGTTATAAGAAAGATTCCACATAACCAGGTAGGACAAAAAAACCAACAAAGGCATCAGGACATGACTGGCAACCCTGGGAAGTAGCTGTGAAAGAGGGAAGGTCCACATGGGTGGCTCCTTATCCTGCAAAACCCCCTTGCCTTCTGGGAGGTCTACCAGGACAGAGAGAGGGACTGGTGGGGCCTGAACTCTGCTCGTGAAGAGTGCACACATGCTGGCTTGCTAGCAATCAGGGCAGAGAGAGACCAGCACTGATGTCTGCAACCTTGCAGTGCTTCCCAGACCAAACAGGCCCTGAGCAGGGCTGCCAGTATGTGCAGCAGCTAGCGCTGAAACTTGGGCTTCAGGGGACAGACCCTGGAAGAGGACTCCGTCTAGCTGTGTGAGACATCTCAGAGGCCTTGGAATGTAGTGAGGGCCTAACCTCAGAGCCCATTGTTGGTGCACATAGGGTGGTGTGTGGGCCCCCTGTAGGAGCCCCATTGTCAGCATGCTCACGTCTGGGCATGGCTCCAGCAGCAGTGAGTTGTGTAAGGGTGCACAAGGCATGTGGGGGCAAGGCTGACCTCAGAACCCACTGTCAGTACTCCCACAGCAGAGGCGGGTTTGGGAGCAGCAGACTTTGTTGGCAAGCAAACCATGTGGCAGGCAGCATCACAGAATTGCACATCTCCAACACAGAGCCCCGGGAAAGGAGTATGCAGTGGTTCCTTTCCCAGCAGGAGCACTCAAGTTCCATCTCACAATGCAGCTTGGAGTGGGATCTGGGGCAGAGAGGCCCTAGGAGAGCCCTACCATAGAGACAGGCTAAGTCTCATGTGGCAGCACAACCACCTCAATTCCTGTAGCCATAATGCCCTGGTCCCCAGCAACAGCCTAGTACTAGGTCTGGAATGAACACAATGCAGAAAGGGACGTGACTTTTTGCCACTTCTGGGCAGAACCACAGACACCTGTATGGGCACTGCATAGGTTCACTGTGATCACACGGGCCTCACTTGCTTCAGCTGTCACCTCCTTCAGGACAGAGCACTCATTTAAGGGCACAGCCTTATCGAACCTGACCTTCAGGGCTTCTACTCCAACAACTGGGGTGTCACCCCAACAGAGTGACAGCCATGAAGAGAAGAGGAGGCCTCTAAACATCTAGTGCAGGCTCTGGTCACCACAACACCAATCACACCCTTATCAAAGAGATAATGGCCAGCATACGCTGAGGAAAGACATAGCAGGTATCCACACCAAAACCAGCCCTGGCACCAAAAATGTGGGACTCAAACAGTACACAGGGATGATCCCACATAAAAACAGCACTTCAAGACCACAGTAGATAATTGTTTCTCCTAAATTCATAGAGTCAGAGATATTTAAGTAAGATGAAAAAGCAGAGGAACTACTCCCAATTAAAAGAACAAGAGAAATCCCCTAAAAGAACAAACAATGAAACAGACCTCTCCAGTCTACTAGACGCTGAGTTCAAAAAGGAGGTAATAAAAATGCTAAAGGAATTAAGAAAGATTATCAGTAGAAATGCAGATCACTTTAACAAGGAACTAAAAACTATAAAGAGGAACCAATCAAAATTAGACAACTCAATTGCCAAGGTAAAACCCCATCTAAAAAGCAATAAACAGCAGACTAAATAATGCAGAAGAATGAATAAGTCAACTAGAAGGTAAAATAATGGAAATTACCCAATCAGAAGAGTGGGCAGAAAGACAAATTAAAAAAAAAAAGAAAGAAAGGAAAGCAACATACAAGATCTATGGGATAATATAAAGTGTGCCAACTTGTGCATAATAGGGGTTCCAGAAGGAGAAGAAAGAGAGAAGGGGATCAAAAACGTATGTGAAAAAATAATGGCTGAAAACTTCCCAAACCTAAAGAAGCAGACAGATATCCAGGAATGGGAAGTACAGAAGATCCCAAACAAGATGAACCCAAACAGACCTACACTAAGACATATCATAATTAAAATGGCAAAAGTTAAAAAGATTTTAAAGGCAGCAAGAGAAAAACAAAGAGTCAGTAACAAGGGAACCCCCATAAGGCCATCAGCTGATTTCTCTACAGGAACTTGGCAGGCCAGAAGGCAGTGGTATGATATATTCAAAATCCTGAAAGAAAAAACCTGCAACCTAGGATACTCTAACCAGGAAGATTAGCATTTAGAATAGAAGGAGAGACAATCTCTCAGACAACAAAAACTAAAAGAATATAGCAATACTAAAGCTAACCTGACAGAAATATTGAAAGGTCTTCTCTAAATAGAAAAGAAGCAAGAATCTATAGGAAGGGGAAACACACAATAGGAAAGGCAAATATATAAAAGGAATGAAGATCACTTAAATAAGCCAGTACATAGATTAAAAAATTGTTTTGTGAAAGTAATCATAACTATAATTAATAGCAAAAGGATATACATGAAGATGTAAAATAGGACATCAAAATCACAAAATGTCAGGGAGGGAAGTAAAAAATGTAGATCTTTTAGAAAGTGTTTAAACTTATATGACCATCAGTCTAAAGCAAGTAGATATAGTTATGGTTTAACATATTTGAAAACCAGGGTAACCATAAATCAAAAACACACAAGATATTCACAAAAACCACAAAGAAAGGGATTTAAGGATAATACAAAAGAAAAGCATCACACCACAAAAGTAAAAACAAAAAGAAAAAAGTAAAAAAGAACTACAAAATCAACTGGAAAACAAGGTTTATAATGGCAATAAATATATACTTAATTAATTTTAATATCAATGGACTAAATGCTTCGATCAAAGGCATAGAGTGGCAGATTGGATTAAAAAACAAGAGCCTATAATATGCTGTCAACAAGAAACTCACTTTAGGGCAAAAGATACACATAAATTGAAAGTGAGGGAATGGAAAAAGATATTTTCTACAAATGGAAATGACATGAAAGCAGGGGTAGCAAAACTCATAGAGATAAAATAGACTTTAAAACAAATTCCATAAAGAAAGACAAACAAGGACACTATAATGATAAAGGGATCAATACAAGAGAAGGATATTATACTCATTAACATATATGCACTCAATGTAGGAGCACCTAAACATATAAAACAAATAATAAAAGACATAAAGTCATAAATTGACATGAATACAATAATAGTAGAAGACTTTAACACCCCACTGATATCAACAGACAGATCTTCCAGACAGAAAATCAATGAGGCAACAGAGATGCTAAATGACACAATGGACCAGTTGTACTTAACTGATATCTACAGGATGCTACATCCAAAAAACCCAGAATACACATTCTTTTCAAGCACACATGGAACATTCTTTAGGACAGACCAAATACCAGGTCATAAAACAAGATTCAACATATTTAAGAGGACAAAGATTATTTCAAGCATCTTTTCTGACCACAATGATATGAAACTAGAGATCAACCACAGAAAGAAAAACAGGAAAAAAATATTACATAGAGACTTAACAACATGCTACTAAAAAAAAAAAAACAATGGGTCAGTGATGAAATCAGAGGGAATCTGAAAATATCTCAAGACAAACAATGAAAACACAACCTTACAAAATCTACAGGATGCAGCAAAAGCAGTTCTAAGAGGGAAGTTCATAGCAATACAGGCCTTCCTCAAGAAACAAGAAAAATCTCAAATAAACAACCTAACCTACCACCTAAAAGAATTAGAAAATGAAGAACAAGCAAAATCCAAAGTCAGCAGAAGGAAGGAAATAATAAAGATTAGAGGGGAGGGAAATAAAACAGATTTAAAAAAATAGAATCAATAAAACCAAAAGCTGTTTTGTTTTTTGAAATGGTAAACAAAATTGACAAGCCAGGCTCACCAAGAAGAAGAGAGAGAGGACCCAAATAAATAAGAAATGAAAGAGGAGAAGAAACAACCAATACTGCAGGAATTCAAATAATCATAAAAAAAAATACTATGAGCAGTTATATGCCAACAAATTGGACAACCTAGAAGTAATGTACAAGTTTCTAGAAACATACAGCCTGCCAAAATTGAGTCAAGAAACAGATAATTTGAACAGACCAATCACTAAAAGTGAAATAGAATCTGTAATAAAAAATAATAAAATAAAATAAATTTAAATAAATAAATAATTTTAAAAATTGTTTTAAATTAAAAACAAACAAACAAATGAAAAAACCTTCCTGCAAATAAAAATCCAGGACTGGATGGCTTCACTGGGGAATTCTACCAACCCTACAAAGAAGAACTAATACCACTCCTTTTCAAACTCTTTCAAAAGAATAAAGAGGAGGGAATATTCCCAAAGTCATTCTATGAAGCCACCATCACCCTGATATCAAAACCAGACAAAGACATTAAAAAAAAAAAAGAAAATTACAGGCCAATATCTTTGATGACCATAGATGCAAAAATCCTCAACAAAATATTAGCAAACTGAATACAACAATACATTCCAGGGTTGCAAGGATGATTCAACATATGGAAAATCAATCAGTGGGATACACCACATTAACAAACGGAAAGACAAAAACCATATGATCATCTCAACAGATGCAGAAAAAGCACCTGATAAAATTCAACATCCATTCATAATAAAAACTCTCACCAAAGTGGGTATAGAGGGAACATTTCTTAACATTATAAAAGCCATTTAGGACAAACCCACAGCAAACATAATACTCAATGGTGAAAAGCTGAGAGCCTTCCCACTAAATTCTGGAACAAACAAGGATGTCTATTCTCACCACTTCTATTCAACACAGTATTGGAAGTCCTAGCCATAGCAATCAGACAAGATAAAGAAAAAAAAAAAAAAGGTATCCAAACTGGAAGGGAAGAGGTAAATTTGTCATTATATGCAGATGACATGATACTCTATACAGAGAACCCTAAAGACTCCACACAAGAACTATTAGAACTATAAGTGAATTCAGCAAGGTAACAGGATACAAGATTAACATATAGAAATCTGTTGCATTTCTTTACACTAACAATGAAATATCAGAAAGAGAAAGTAAAAAAAAAAAATCCTTTTTAATATTGCATCATAAAACATACCTGGGAATAAACCTAACCAAGGAAGTTAAAGACCTATATGCTGAAAACTATAAAACATTGATAAAGGAAACTGAAGTTAATTCAAATAAATGGAAAGATATCCTATGCTCTTGGACTGGAAGAATTAATACTTTTAAAATGGCCAGGCTACCCAAAGCAATCTACAAATGAAATGTGATCCCTATTAAATTACCCATGACATATTTCACAGAACTAGACCAAATAATCCTAAAATTTATATGGAATGACAAAAGACCCAGAATTGCCAAAGTAATCCTGAGGAAAAAGAACAAAACTGGAGGCATAACTAACTCAGATTTTAGACAATATTACAAAGCTACAGTAATCAAAACAGTGTAATATTGGCACAAAAACAGACATATAGATCAATGGAACAAAATAGAGACCAAGAAATAAACTCACACACCTATGGTCAATCAATCTACGACAAAGGAGGCAAGAATATACAATATATACAGTCTCTTCAGCAAGTGGTGTTGGGAATGTTGGACAGCCTCATGTAAATCAATGAAATTAGAATACTCCCTCACACCATAAAAGAAAATAAATTCAAAATGGCTTAAAGACCCAAATATAAGACATGACACCATAAAACTCCTAAAAGAGAACATAGGCAAAACATTTTCAGATATAAATTGTAAAATAGCAATACTTTCTTAGATTAGTCTCCCAAGGCAAAAGAAATAAAAGTAAAAATAAGCAAATGGGACCTAATCAAACTCAAAAGCTTTTGCACAGCAAAGGAAACCATCAACAAAACAAAAAGATAACCCATGGGATGGGAGAAAATATTTGCAAACAATACAACCAACAAAGGCTTATTTTCTGAAATATACAAACAGTTCATACAACTCAATATCTAAAACACAAACAACCCAATCAAAAAATGGGCGGAAGACCTAAATAGACATTTCTCCAAAGAAGACATACAGATGGCCAACAGGTGCATGAAAAGATGCTGAGCATCACTAATTATTAGAGAAATGCAAATCAAAACCACAACAAAGTATCACCTCACACTGGTCAGAATGGCTGTCATCAAAATTTCTGCAAAAAATAAATGCCCCAGAGGGTGTGGAGAAAAGGGAATTCTATTCCACTGTTTGTTGGTGGGAATGTAAGTTGGTGAAGCCACTATGGAAAACAGTACGAGTCCCTTAAAAAAGTAAAAATAGAGTTAACCTATTATCCAGCAATCCCACTCCTAGGCATATATCCAGAAAAAATGAAAATTCTAATTTGAAAAGATACATACACCCTGATGTTCACAGCAGCACTATTTACAATAACCAAGATATGGAAACAACCCAAATATCCATCAACACATGATTGGTTTGATTTAAGAAGGTGGGGAGTATAATATATATATTACTCAGACATAAGAAAGAATGAAATATCACCCATTTGCAGCAACATGGATGAGCCTAGAGAATATCATACTAAGTGAGGTAAGTCAGACAAAGACAAATATTATATGATACCACTTACATGTGGAATCTAAAAAATAATACAAATGAATCTAGATAAAGAAACAGACTCACAGACATAGAAAACAAATTTATGGTTACCAAAGGTAAAAGGGAGGGCGGAGGGATAAATTAGGAGTATGGGATTAACAGATGAAAACTACTATACATAAAATAGATAAGCAACAAGGATTTACTGCATAACACAGGGAATAATATTCAATATCTTGTAATAACCTATAATGAAAAATGATCTGAAAAAATATATATATATAACTGAATCACTTCGCTGTACACCTGAAACTAACACAGTATTATAATAAACTATACTTCAACAAAAATCAACCAGTCAATCTTCTTGCTATTCCATGCCTGTTATGACTGCCTTTTTACGATTAAATAACATTTTTTCCTACCTCATTGCCTCTCATCATTTGACTTTTTGTTCAACTTTGGCGATTTTTCTCCTTTGATCTAGGTTTGACTTTGGTAATCTTATTGTTCCCTTTGCTTTAAATAGTCACCTATTAAACATCTCTAAGTGAAGACGAAGTACTTAGGCCATCTATGAAATTGTTTTTTCTCTGCTTTAAAAAAGTCTAGTTGATGCAAATATTGACCCAAATTTTGAAAAAAAAATTTTTTTATAGGCCCACAGTCCTAATTACAACTTTTGTCACCTGGATCCTGAATCCTCCTAACCCACCTCTGTCTTGACCTGTGATGATGATGGTGGTGATGATGATGATGATGATTTATGATAATATGTATCTAGGACTATGTGCCAGACACTGTTCTAAGTGCTTCATACATCTTAATCCATTTAATTGTCACAAAACCATTTGAAAGTAGATAGGTTACTCTCTCATTCCTCATTTTATAGATGAGGAATCTAAAGCCAAAGAGGCTTAGAAAGCTGGCCAAGACTATGACAGTATTAAAGTTTGAAGCAACTTTAGACCTCTTGTTTTAGCCACTCATTAATCCAGTTATGGAGTTCCTGAAGAATTTATCCACACAAATAATTAGGAAACAATGTAGACTTTTCTGACAATTTTGACAGGGAGACAGAGAAGGGCTTACACTATGCACCAATAGTAAAAAAAATATATATCTAAAAACACAAATTGCATATTTTATTCTCTGAAATTCCTTCTTGGCAATGCCATCCCCTATAGGACATTTCTGTGTATTGGCCCCACTCCCACGTAGCTATCCTCTGGCAACTGTCTGCAGCTTCTGAGTTTCCCTGCAAACTTCTGGTTCTCGTTCCTCAATTGTACAGAACATTCAGGTCCTTTCATCCTTTACTCCCCCACTGTCCTACAAAACCATCCAAGTATTCAGCTACAACCTGCCATCCCCAGAATAAACTCCACATCCTCAGAAAGCAATGAGTATACAGTGATGAAACATTGTGATTCTATTAGAACTTGTTTCTATTAGTTACATAGTCTTTGTAATTATCATTTTAATGGCTCATTAAGTCATCTCCTGGCTGATGTTCCATAATTAATAAATTACTCTTTTATTGTTGAATATTTTGGTGGTTTTTAGTGTTTTGCTGTTGTTTTGTTTTATAAAACACCACAATAAACATTTTTATTCATTTGTACTTAGCACCTGTTGAATTATTTCTTTAGGATAAATTCCCAGAAGAGAGATTACTGGGTCAAAGGATAGGATTATCTTTATGTTGCATTATTTTCCAAATAGGTTGTATCAATTAACAGAGCTCTCAGTTGTGTATAAGTTAAAAGTCATAGGAAAACTTTGTCAACATTATTTCTATTTTCCTACTATGCAGAAGGATGAAAATACTTTCCTCATACATGTTTTCTATTTGTATTTTCTCTAGTGTGATTGCTTTGTCCACATTCTTGGATCATTGCCTACATGGTGAATGTTTTTCTTTGTTATTTGTTTCCTTTTTATTTTTTATTTTTTTGAATTTTAAAATTTTATTTTTTTATACAGCAGGTTCATATTAGTTATCCATTTTATACAGTGTATATATGTCAATCCCAATCTCTGAATTTGTTTCCTTTTTAGATTTGAATACAATTTGCACTCAAAGCCCACTAAATTTTTGTCTGCTATACTTGTAGCAAGTAATTTAACTTTTTTTATTTTTCATTTTAGTAAAGTTTTGTATTCCACGGATATTTTAAATATACTTTGGTCTTTCCCTATGTGATTGCTCTTTTTGCTTCAAAGGCAAGAAATCCATCTCTTCCAGAGATCAGATAACAATTTTATTTTCCCCTTTAAAGCAAGTTTTGTTTTTATCTCTATCACAGATTTGGAATATATTTTGGAGTCTAATCTGATATTCATTGTTGAAATAGGATTTTGTTTTTCCAAATTCTCAAACACACTGTTTTGTCAAGGGCAAATTTTATTTTCATGACAGGAGTTGCTTGAAGGATTTGGTGATCGGAAGAGTCTGAATATTGGTTTCTGTGCAGGATGAGGCCAAGAAGAGAGGAGTGGTGAAAGGAAGAGCACAAAAGTGGCTACTGGAAATATGGAAGGCAAAGTAACTATTTTACAGTATAGCCTTTGGCAGTCCCTGTGCTGGAATTTTCAATCAGGCATGAGACCTTGTGTTATTCCCTGTGGTGTAAGAACAAGATTGATGGGTTAAACTGCTTCGAGGTAGCTTAGAACAGTAGCCTAAGGACCTATCTTTTACTCCAGTATGAAGATTTTTGGAATAAAATTTTTTTTAAAAAGAATTTAAAAAAAAAAAAGATTTATTTTTATTTATTTATCTTTGGCTGCGTTGGGTCTTCATTGCTGCTCGCAAGCTTTCTCTAGTTGCGGTGAGTGGAGGCTACTCTTCGTTGTGGTGCGGGGGCTTCTCATTGCGGTGGCTTCTCTTGTTGTGGAGCACGAGCTCTAGGCGCGTGGGCTTCAGCATTTGCGGCTCGTGGGCTCTAGAGCGCAGGCTCAGTAGTTGCTCCGCGGCATGTGGGATCTTCCCAGACCAGGGCTCGAACCCGTGTCCCCTGCATTGGCCGGATTCTTAACCACTGTGCCACCAGGGAAGTCCCAAAATAAAGTTTTATTTAAACCAGGTAATTGAGTATAATTGTAGGTTTAAAGAAAAGGGAATTTGAGTTTTTTCTTTTATCTATTGAGGACATTAAAAAATAAATTTTAACTTTGCTAAAATTAAAATAAACCTTTGTAAAGTTAAAAGATCCTCATAGTTTTCTGCCACCTTTCCCTACAGACATCTTTGATAACAAGGCTGGTCAAGTCTCATTCACATTTGGGAGCTCACAGAGGCAATGAGGGCCAAAATCCCATGAGGGCCATGGTTCTTTTCTAGACTCAAGAATAACCCAACCCCTGTATTCCATGTGCTGAACCAGGAGTAAAAGGGTCACAATGACCAGAAGACAGTGATGGTCACCGGGCATATAGCTCAGAATTTTCCTCCTTTCTGAGCGGCTCCCCTCCTTTTCTTTTTCTTGTGTTAGCTTCATACAGCTATCCTGCTTGGTTTTATCTAAAGCCATAATTTTTCTACAAAGTAGAAAATACAGGTACCTGAAGAAAGCTAAGCTCTATGTGATAATTCAGACATTTTACACAGCTGTAATCCTTTAATTTCCTTTATATTCACAAATTCACGGACTATAAATACTGATCTAAAATACAAATATATTTCTTTAATAGCTTGACTCCTCAGTAAACAGGGATCCTTCTGTTACGAAAGAATTCTCCTTTGAAGAATTAGGTCTACAGTCAGAAAGCCAGCTTATTAGTACACAGAGTGTGTCTCTCTGGCTTGGGCGCGGGAGAGGTAAGCAAAGGGAGAGGGATAGGACACATACCAGGAGTTTACTTCTCAAGAGCGTTCTCTGTACCATCAATGACTGCTCTGATGTCACAGGAAAAGTTTTCATTCCCCTCAACCAAAGCTAATCCCTTCGTCTCTCTTGATCCCATCCCATTCTGACTTTTCTCCATTGACCAACCTGTTTTGTTCATATAATCTCATATTTCTTCTCTTTGCCTTAAACACAAGTTTCAGGGGCTGAGAGGGAAGCAAGAAATGATAAGAAATACAGAGAAAAAAAAAAAAAAAGAAATACAGAGAAAGAAATAATACTTATTGAGTACATGTTTTAGACCAAGCAATTTATGTGTGTTTTCTTATTTCAACATCCCTCAAAATTACAAACCTTCACATGTGTTGTTCACCATTTCTAATTCATTTTTCAGATCAAAAAACCAAGACTCCAGGAATTTAAGTAACTTGATGAGATTACACTGTTAATATGCTGCACTGTTGGTATTTAAAGACAGATCTGTTTCACTCCAAAGCCTGTACTCTGTGTACCACTTAGCCTTGCTGAGATGCAAATCCCCTGTCATAAAAAAAAAGCACCAAAAACCTTTGACCCTGCTACCCTTCCAGCTTCTGTCTGCTTAGTCTAAATGTCTTCTGACAACTCCAACTGCCCCACCAGTCAGCATAGGGCCCTGCTTCCTTGCCATCCCTATAGTTCTCTGTCCATAATTCTGTTAGAGCCGTTGCTGTGTAAACCTGTCTCCTTTTCTGGATTCCAGCATATCGAACCATTTAAGATGATGGATTCAGGTGCTAGACTGATTGAGATTTATATTCAGTCTTATATTCAGTCAGACAGACTACCTGAGTGAACTTGGGAAGGTTAACCTTTTTTGTACTTCAACCCCTGTAAAAATATGAAAAGTAAAAATATTTACCTCATAGGGTTGTTATAGGTAAAAATAATGTTAACTGTCATACAGTAAGAGCTTAATAAACATTGACCACTCTTTTAGGCTAATAAACTACAAGGCAGCAATTGTGTGATAATCATGCATCAATTGTGCCTAGCATGGTGTCATAATAAGAATAGAATTTTGTTGAATAAATGAATATAGTTAAGGGGAGTCTATATGCATTACTTTTAGCTTTTCTTTAAATCCTGACTTCCATTACAACCAATCCATGAAAATTGTTATTATCAAAGTCATTAGTAACATTTTAATTGTTAAATCCAATAGTCTTCTCTCCTTAATTTCTATAATATTGGACAGTGGTGCCAATTCCCTACTTCCTAAAACTTTTGCTGCTCCTTACTAGTGGTGTGGCACCCAAGTGGGTCTATATATCCTTCATGGCCAAATCTGTTGATTTTACCTCCTACAAAATCTTTGCAGACTACTTCCCTCTACTCATATGCACTGCTATGCATCTAATCCTAGTTTTTATAACCCCCTACTGAGACTACAAGAATGGCTCCAAATTAGTCATCTTGCACCCACTCTCCCCAATCTCACCTTTTTATTACACTTTGGCTAGAGTTCTCTTTTCAAAATACAAATCTGACTATACCACTCATGCATGAAACCCACCAATGTCTTCCCTTTGCTCTTAGAATAAAGAAAAACATCCCCAACATAGCTGGCCAGGGTAAATATAATCTGACTCTTCCTTCACTGTTTTACTCTCACACCCAGCAGGTTTTCTTTTGCTTCCTGAGCTCCAGATACACTAAGTTTCTTTATGCTCATTTACAATTCCACTCTCCCCACTGGCCATGGGGTAAGTGGAGTCCCTCTGCACAATTTTACCCTCATCCTAGCCTTGTTAACTCCTATTTTGCCTTCCTATTTTAGTCATCAGCTTTCCAGGACAGTCTTCCCTGACTTCCCTGACCGGGTCAACTGCCCTCATTAAATACTATTAGAGGATGCCATTTCCCTCCTTCAGAGAATTTCACAGTTCTAATTTCATATGTTTCACAGATTACTTTTTTTAACATCTTTATTGGAGTATAATTGCTTTACAATGGTGTATTAGTTTCTGCTTTATAACAAAGTGAATCAGCTATACATATACATATATCCCCATATCTCCTCCCTCTTGCATCTCCCTCCCACCCTCCCTTTCCCACCCCTCTAGGTGGTTGAAGGGTAAGCTGGGATGAAGTGAGAGACTGGCATGGACATATATACACTGCCAAATGTAAAATAGATAGCTAGTGGGAAGCAGCCGCATAGCACAGGGAGATCAGCCCGGTGCTTTGTGATCACAGATTATTTGATTAATGTCTGTCTCCCCTACTAACGCGTAAGTTCCATGAGTGTGGTGGTGTGTCTGATTTGTCTCACTTTTGTCCACCTAGCACTCATCCCAGTGACTGGCACATTGAATAAACTTAAAATATTTTGTTAAATGAATGGGTGAATGAATCAATTTATGTCAATGAGTGTGCAGTTTGACCTCTCCACCTTTGAGTATTCTTTCTGTGTCATTTTGATACCTTTTTCTCCTCACACCTCAAATGCAGGCATTCCTTAGGTTGTTTACACAGTCATTATCTTTTGTCTTTTTGTAATTCCTCCCTTAGAAATATCACCCTTTTCCATAACTTGAAGCATCACACCTGTGTGGATGACTCCCTGACTGTAGGCTCCAGCCTGTATAGTCAACTCTTCTGAGCTCCAGGCTCACACAGCCATTTGCTTACCTGCAGCAACTAGCTCAAAACTCCCCAAACAAAATTTCTCATTTTCCCCTTGATCTTGCCTCTTTTAACTTTTTAATTCTGAAAGTGTAATTACTATTCTACTTTGCCAGTTTCAAAGCTTTAAAAACTTATGACTCCTCTTCTCCATGACTTCCCACATCCAGTCAATAGTTCCTATCAATACCTCCATGATATCACTCTTATTTTTTTAATTCTTTTTCACTACCATGCTGTAGGATGCTATGTGTAGGGATTAAGTATCAGAAATCAGTGATTTAAAAGATAAATAGCTTAGAATCAGTAATGTGCAAATGAAAGAATTAAGCGGAACAAAACAAGAAACCCAAATGCCATCTCTGAGCAATGAGGAGGACCTTAAAATTTAGGCATCCCTTTAATTCATCTAGGAAATTCTGCATGTTTCCCAGTAAGGCAAGTACCGTTTCCACGTGTGGCTTCAGGAAGGGAGGCAGACGTATATCAGACCACGCACAGCGACACTGGTGCATGAAGAAGCAGTAAACAGTGGTGCTTCCAATGGGCAGTTCCTTCCAGGGATCAGTCAGTCCCAAAGCCTCCCCCACACAGGATTATGTGTTTGATGGTAATCACAAAAACATGCTGCTACCTGTTCTGCAGCTCTGTTTCAGAAGCTCATTCTTTATAATTTCCAGGCTGTGAAATTATCCATCTAAATTTTCTTCACACAAATGCTGCTTGATGAAAAAAAGTACAGTGCAGATTATGTCCCTTAATGTTACTGCTTATCTTCTGTAATAATCGTGGGTGATGATTACTCTTTGTTATTCAAGGTAAAAATGGATTTTTGTGTATGTGTGTGTGTGTGTGTGTGCGTTTGGTGTGCGTGTGATTTTGATTCGGAAGGAGAAAAAAAAAGAAATGGGACAGCTGAGTCAGAGTGCTAGACTGAAGAAATGGATTAGCACTGATTATTTCAATCCTCTACATGAGGTAAAAGCATTAGAAAACCATGTGATTTTTATATTTTAATATTTGATTTCTGAATCACTGCAAGTGATAAGTAATAGAAAAGTGCAGCAGCAGACGTTATTTTAGGTTCTGTTTATGAAGTGGAGACAATTCCAAAGAGTACAGGGATTACTGACATAAAAGCAAATGTTAAGTTCCAGTTTCTCTTTCAGGTCTCTACCTCCCAGGTAGCAGAAACAGAATTATCATCTTCAGACATTTCCAACCATTATCTCTGTTTCCAAAACTTGACTATGCCCACCCAGTTCCCCGCCCACTTCTGTTTCTGTTAACTTGGATGCTAATTATAAAATTCATGTGGATAGTTGAGATATAAACAATGGATTAATGGTTTGCGGACCAAGAATTGTCGCTGTTTTTTGCTGTTGGCAGTACGGCAACACCTGGGAAACAGGAACGGGAAGGATTTCTTATCTGAAAATTTTACTCTGGAGTCCATATATACTAAATCTCTCTCTCTATCGTAGCTACCCAAGTGTGGCTCATGCCTGCAGCCATTTAAAAGTGGCATTTGCTTTGTAAAAAATGAGGGAGAAAGTCCATGTAGAATAGATGCAATATTTTTTTTTTGTATTTTATTTTGATGTATTCATTTATTTAGTGTCTCAGTTGAACTCAGATAAAATCTTTATTCATCTGTCTTTTACAAGATTTGATCTTTTTTTTCCTTAATATTTAGTCTTTTTGGTCACTGCTTTTTTTTGTTTGTTTTTGTTTTTAACCAAAACGGGTTTTTCTTTCTGTCTCTATAACTATTGGTTTTATATTATGACTATTTCCCTTTAAGCCATTTAAAAAGAGCATTTCATCTAGGAGATTCTATATGCTTCCTGTTAAGGCAGATTTCAGTCTCCTTATGTGGCTCCAAGAGTACATAAATATATGTCTACATACTTGACAAAAGTGGTAAATAAAGGAACAGGAAGAAGAACAGCTTCTAGAAGGCACTTCCTCTCAGGAGTTGGTCTCAAAGTCCCCCTATAAAGGACTGCATGTCTTCATGGTGATCATAAACACGGGCTTTGTTTGACTATATTCCCTGACACATTCTGACTGAGTAACTGTCCTATTCTGGGCACACAGTTTGCCTGTCTTTAGCATATACGACCACACCTCCCTATCTCTTTTTTTTTTAAACATCTTTATTGGAGTATAATTGCTTTACAATGGTGTGTTAGTTTCTGCTTTATAACAAAGTGAATCAGCTATACATATACATATATCCCCATATCTCTTCCCTCTTGCATCTCCTTCCCTCCCACCCTCCCTATCCCATCCCTCTAGGTGGTCACAAAGCACCAAGCTGATCTCCCTGTGCTATGCGGCTGCTTCCCACTAGCTAAAGACGCAGACATAGAGAATGGACTTGAGGACACGGTGAGGGGGAAGGGTAAGCTGGGACGAAGTAACAGAGTGGCATGGACTTATATAACTATCTCTTTCTTAGGGTATTTTTCAGTTTCTGGTTGTAGGCTACTCACTGCTGTCTCATTACATGTTGCAGAACTGAGCTCGACGAATTCATGTTCTCACTGCCATTAAAGCTCTTGACTGATTACCGGTGGTGTAGACTACCCCAAAGAGGTGGTCTTAAATAACTAAAATCCACCACCAGGAGAAAAAAACTCCAAAAACCCTTTAATACTCATACTTCCTTCTTTTCTCTATCCTCTGTCACACCATCCAATGAATTCAGAGTGAAGGAAATACTGAAAATGCAGATACTTTGCTTGGATTCTATCTTCCTAGATCCCAATTCTAGATATTTCTGACCTGGGGTTTCTTAGAAGTGCTGGGATTCATGAGACCATTGTCTCTCAGAGTGAAACCATAGAATAAAGCTCTGGTTCAGTTGAGTGCAATAAAGACGGTGTATATTGGGGTTAGCCAGGAAGTTATATATTATAGAAATCCACAAATCCAGCTAATTACCAGGTGCCAAACTACCTTTGCAGTGCTATCATTGTAAGGACATTAAAACCAAAAGCTCAGCTGGCATGAGGCATTTATAGCTCATCTGGGCCAATGGATGGTGTGTGTGTGTGTGACAGAGAGAGAGACAGAGACAGAGAGAGGAAGGGAGGGAGGGAAAGAGAGAGAGCATTAGTGAGAACAGATGGAATTTGAAAGGCAAAATGAGTGTATTTATGAAACAGGAGACATAAATAGAATTGGGTCAGTGTTTCCATCTCTTTACCAGTGGTACATGTCTGTCGAAATGTATTTTAAGGTTCTCAATTTTTCTTAATTCACATGACTTACACAGACCTTAAAATGGATAACCATGGATCATAATGAGAGACAGAAGGAGAGTCAGACAGGAAAGCAGCTGGAGATGAGAAGTGATGGAAGGGCACCAATCCTCAAAGTGCTGAGGCATTTTAATCACCTCAGACTTGGCCTCAAGGGCTAGCACCTTCGGAGACTAATAACTGTGATCCTTAGCAAAAGAAAATTGGGCTTGTGACATCTTGAATAGGGAAAAAATGACACTTCTTGTTTTTAGGTACAAATGAGACACTTAGGCAGTCTAGAGCAAGATAGCGCTGTTGGAATTTCCTCAGGGGGTAGGTAATAGATCAATTTACTTTATCACTGACTAGGTCCTAAAACTAGTCTCCTTTTCCCACATAAAGAACTCATGAGGAGAGCAGTGCCTGAATATACCATTTGGGATAACTGAAATTGAAGTTTTCTAGCTAAAAATCATTTAATAAGATTTCCTCATAGCCCTTTTAAATTTCAAATGTTAAAAGGAAGGAAAAAGAAAGGTACGTTTGGTAATTCAGTGATACCATGTCATCTAAAACATTCACTTTTAACATATGACCAAAGCCATAGATTCTACCATTTTTTGTTCTCCCCATGTGAAATGGAAAATCAGAGTACAGTAGCCTTTTGGGCTCTCTATCCGTTTTCTTTCTCTGTTCTTGATCATCATGCTGAGTAACTGCCTGCTTAGAGGATGATTCACTTTGGCAATTGAGGTAAGTGCACATGTGAATGTTGTAAATTTACATGATTCTTCCAGGAAACCTAATACTAAAGCATACTTAATCTCAATTTAATAACATGAGATTTTTCTTTACTCTGCAACTTATAACCTGATGTGCTAACCTCACTTGATCAAACAATTTCATGGATGAAATGAGTGTGCATGTAATACTGTTTAATGGCTCCAGGTGTGTGTGAGAGAGAGAGAAAAAGAGAGAGAGAGAGAGAAAGAGAGAGAGGGAGAGAGGGAGAGAGAGAGAGAGAGAGAGAGAGAGAGAGAGAGAGAGAGAGAGAGAGGGAGAGGGAGAGGGAGAGGGAGAGGGAGAGGGAGAGGGAGAGGGAGAGGGAGAGGGAGAGTGTGTGTGTATGATGCAAAGTGAATGACTGAAAATACACAGTAATTCTGGATAGCAGGCCAAAAGAGTTAACCGAAAGCCCTTCATATTGGAGACACAAGGAATTCAGTGCCTAGGAGTTAACTAGAAGATACATAAAATAATAAAGGACAGAGATATTCGGCCTGGTACTATTTCTCTGTTTCCACAATCTAATAATAACTATCGATTTCAATATACCAAGCTTTCTGGGAACAGCTCTCCTAAGACGAATGCTGTTGAGCAGGCACTCTCAGTACAACCCTCACCCCACCCCATTCATTTTACTGCTGGGACAGGTTTTGCTGCTAACCGATCACACCTGCAACTTTCTCCAGAAGACCGTCCTTGGGTGATGGGCTCTGCTTCACCCAGAGGCAGCCTGGAACCAATGACTGACTGAGTGCCATGAGTATGTGAGTTGGTGGGAGGTGGTGGTAACCAAAGCTCCACCACCTTGTTGCCAAAAGGCAGGCAGACAGTGCAAACATTTATGTGGTATCAGGCTGAAGCTAGATGTCATCTGAAATCATGTCTTTACTTAGTTTCTCCCTGCCCTATCCTAATTTCCTCACTTCCTTTGAGGTTCCTCCTAAGAGCACCCTCTAAATAAATCATTTACATAAGAATCATGTCTCAGGCTCTGCTTCTAAGGGAGCCAGACCTAAGACAGTTAAAAATGATGTTCAAAAATGTTCCTAAATGCCATTTCATGTTCTAAATGTGGACTTCTTGTTCATCAATCATTGAACAAGCATATAAGAATCTTATCCAGGTGCTTCCAGACAGCAAACTTGGATATTAATACTACTTTTCTTGGTAGAGACCAGTTTTTGCAATTATTTGAATACTGTATTGCTCTTCACCCATACAATTTTATGAGAATAGGAAATTGAAAATTAAAGTGCACATAATAAAGACAGGGAATGCAATTCTAGAACAAAAAAAAAATGAAAGCAAAGATGAAAATCATTAGAGTTGTACTGAAATGGTGAGTCTTTAGCCTCATTCAGACTAAATCAACATAAGGTAGCAGAATGTGATTGATTGTGAAGGAAACAGACAAAATTAAAAAACATTTACAGAAGGCTAGGTGTACAGCATTGGGTATTTTGTCTAAAGGAAAAAAGGATTATAGTAAGTCTCCTTTTCTTAAACCTTTTTTAAAATTTTTGTGTTTGTTCTAGGAGTACATTATATATGAATGCAGATAACTGCATAGGAATAGGCAATTAAATTTTTAAGAATGGGAAGGTAAGAAATCCAGTGGAAAGGGAAGGGGAATGAAGAACGTGGCAGACCTGGATGCACCACCCAGATCTCCCTTCAAGTACCTGCTACAGGGCATATTGGCAGGTAGCCTCTCTCTGCCCCACCTTTGGCTCTACCCTAGCTTTTGTGCTTAGGGCACGCCCCCACTGGGTTGCTCCCTGTTAGAGACTGAACACAGCAGAGGCACAAGGGTTGGGTCATTTCTTCCCAATGCAGGGCTCCTTTAACAGACAACCCTTGATCTAGGGATTCCCATCAGCCTGGCTGAGGCTTTCTCAGGAAAGCATTGCAGTCGGAAGCTCCTCCTACCCAATTTTTTTCCCTTTCCTCTCTCCTTTCACAAATGTCAAACCTGATCGTAGTTTGAAGGTTCCCTCAGCCTTCTCATGCTCCTTCCTTCTTTATCCTTTACAGCCTCTTCCAATAAGTTTCTCACGCATCTAATCTTTCTTGACAAATTCTTCTCCAAAACCCCAAACTGATACAAAGAGGTGTAATTTAGGAATAAAAATATGCATTATTCATTCACTGAGTCCTCTCAAAGAAATGCTTCCAAAGTACTTATGTACAGTGTAGATGGTGGGCTTTGTAGTTTTCTGCCATCAAACTATAAAGCTAACAATTTAAGCAAATAGGACCACCTGAAAAATGTCTTAATTGGCTATCTGGTGTACATCTTCATAACCAGCTTAAAATTTAGAACACAAAAGCCAGCCTTCAAGAATGGGCAAAATCCAGAACACTGACAACACTAAATGCTGTGGAGCAACAGGAACTCTCATTCATTGCGGATGGGAATGCAAAATGGTAAGATTCAGCTGTTCCCTGGTATTAATCCAAAGGAGTTGAAAACTCATGTCCACACAAAGGCCTGCACATGGATGTTTCTATCAGCTTTATTTATAATTGCCAAATTTGGAAGCAGTCAAGATGTCCTACAGTAGGTGTATGAGTAAATATACTGTGGTACATCCAGATAATGGGATATTATTCAGCACTAAAAGAAATGAGCTATCAAGCCAGGAAAAGGCATATAAATGCTGCTATATTACTAAGTAAAAGAAACCCATCTGAAAAGGCTACATACAGTATGACTCCAGCCATATGACATTCTGGAAAAGGCAAAACTATGGAGACAATAGAAAGATCAGTGGTTGCCAGGGTTTAGGAAGAAAAAGGGATGAATAGGCAGTTCACAGAGGATTTTAGGGCAGTGAAACTACTCTGTTATGATACCATAATGGTGAATATGTGCCATTATAAATTTGTCCAAACTCACAGAATGTACAATACCAGAAGTGAACTGTAACATGAACTATGGACTTTAGGTAATTATGTGGGGTTAATGTAGATCTATTAATTCTAACAAATGTACCACTTTGATTGGGATGTTGATAATGGGGGAGGTTATGCATGTGTATGGGCAGGGGTTATAAAAGAACTCTCTGAACTTTCCACTCAACTATCCTGTGAACCTAAAACTACTCCAAAAAATAAATTCTATTAAAACTGGGAAGGAAAAAAAAAAAAAAATTCAGGCCTCAGACCACAGAAGAAAGAGCCCTAAGGTGGTAAGAAATAATATTTGAATTCCATGTGCTTTGGGCAATCCATTTTATCCCACTGGGCTTGAGTTCTCTTAATTATAAAATCAGATATAACAGTGTTTATATTGCAAATATATTGTAAAAATAAAATAAAAAGACTTAGTGTATGGGGAAACGCCTAATAAAGAATCAATAAATGATAATTTTCTCCTAGCTAAACACTTAACTATCCAACCTTATCAACAGAAAATCTGAAGGTCATTGTATGTACTTGACAATTAATGGATGTAGGAGAATAGGGGAAAAAAAAGGAAAAGAAAGAAAGAGAAAGAGAGTGAGAGAAAGAAAGAAAGAAAGACATATGATGGAATGAATTGGGAGATTGGGATTGACATATATTCACTAATATGTATAAAATAGATAAGTAATAATAACCTGCTGTATTAAAAAAAAAAAGGAAAGACATGAACATATAGAAAAAATATTTTCCTGTGTTACCACAGCCAATGCTTTTCTCCCCCATCTCTGAATCCAAGCGATCAGGCTGCAAAAGTGAATATACATTTTGTGTTTTCTTTCTAATTATCAGACTGGGAAAGATGAGAGATTACAAAAAGAAAAAAATTCTTCCTTAAGCTAAACTATAAATGAAAAAGCAGGAATGATAAGTTCTAATACTAATCCTTCCATAGATTTATCACATTTCCTTAAGGTATTGAAACCCCTAAATCTGGCAGAGAAGTGTCAATGATTCGTTGTGACATTCTAGGCTTAAATATTTTAAAAGGCAATGGTCCATGTAGCAGAGCCTCAGGGAAAGGTGGAGACCTCACAGAGGAGACTGGAAGTCCTTAAGGCAGGGCCATGGAGAAGGAAATTAAAAAGGAGGTGGAAGCTTTTAGAACAGAATAGATTAGAGGGTAAGAAACGAAAGACTTTCGAGGGCAATGGTAATAAACAGTAGAGGGCACCAGATCTTGCCTCCAGCTGAAGTTTCATTACCCAATTGCTGAGAGTGGTCGTGGCCCACAAGCCTTAGCTGAGACAGCCGTTCCACCCAAGATCAGGCCTCCTCTCTAAGGGTCAATACAGGATACCAAATGCCCGCCTAACTTGACTTCACCTGGGGTGAATCTGAAGGGCTAACCCAGCTTCAGAGCTCTCCCAGGGATTGGTGAGGTCTTGGTCATATCCGCATTGCAGTTCAACCTCTCCTTCTGCTTATTCCTGCTTCCGTACGCCCACAGAGGTGTTGATCTTAAGAGTGTTTCCCAATAAACTTGCTGCATGCAAATCTCTGTCTTAGTCTCTGCTTCCAGGAAACCTGACCTGAGACATTAGCTGTGTCGAAAAGCATCAAAAGATGGAATCAATCAATTCAGTTGATTGTCACATCATGACAGGCTCCAAGACAGGCTCTTGAAAATGAATATAAAACAACATAATTTAATGAAAAAAAAATCACCAAATAAACTGGATAACAATATAAAAATATACTTAAGAGAAAGTTTGAGTCCTAGACCCTGTCATGAAAGGCAGACTCAATGCTTATTGGCCAGTCAAAATGGGACAAAATTACCCTGGACAATTGGAAGCCACTGGAATAAACACTTTCTGTTCTGTTTATAAACACTGTGTTTATTCCAGTGGTTTCCAAATGTCCAGGGTAATTTTTCTAATTTATAAGTTTGCACACTATTTATCAACAACTCAGTTTTCTGGGTTGCAGATGCAACACTTATGTTCTTCCTTCCCTATGTTATATTATCTTAAAACTTCATTTAATTCCCCCAGCTGATCCTTCTTTCTGCTCCTCTATTAAAAACAATTAGAACAACATTTAACTTTAACTGCCCTTAGCCAATTTCTGCTGACAATATATATTTCTATTTTTCCTTCGGTTATATAGAGCATGCTTAAAATAAGGATATAGAATGCCCCTTCAGATTTGATCCTCTATGTTCATCTTCTATTCTTTATTAAAGTTTGTTAATACTTTAATTCTAATGGAATTCCCATACTGTGATAAGATATCAGGGGCCTAAAGCAATGAAAGTGTGGTATGTTAAAGACTTACTGCCTTCTCTCCAAGAAAATCATAATAATTAGTAAATCATGAATAAAGCTATGCACGACAACATCAGATGTGATACTCTATATTCTATGCTTTTGAAAATTTCAACTTTGAAATTTCAATTTCACCAGTCTCAGCACAGATCTTGGGTCTGTCATAGGCTTCAGCTGACAATTATTATTTCTCCATTTCTCTCATATTAGGCTAATGCCCCTCCTACTTTCAGAATGGTCCTTTGGCTGATTGATGTCATTTCATAACATTCGAAAACAAAAGAGATATCTGTTGAGTATCCTTTTTCCTAGACTTCAAACTTATCAAAAATAGCACAAGTAAGCAAAATGATGTTCAAGGGAGTGGAAGGAGGAGGGGGTGGAGAAGGCGATGAAACCAATGCTAAAATTAATTATGTCATTGTATGTCATCAATTTTTAAATGCAATTTTTACCACATATAACATACATTCATATTATGTATTTGAGTCCAAAATATGGAATATGAGGGTATCTTGTATATAACTTTTCTTCCAAAAGGAGTGTTGCTGGCAGTAAGTAAAAGAAATTTTGAAAAGCTGCAAAAATTTTAGGGATTAGTGGCCCCTCTCTGCAGTAATGGCCATAAGAGCAAATGCCTATCCCTTGCCACTCATAGCTAGTCTAGCAGCTTCTTAAAAGTGTCTTGTACATTTTCAGACACAGAAGACCTTCTTTAACAAGGAGAAGCAACATCAGGAAGTGAATTTGGCCTATGGGAGAGATGTGGCCTTGTTTGCTTGGACAAATGCAGCATACGCTTATATTTATTGGGTACTTTTATGTGTATTCATTTGATCCTCCTAACCACCCTATGAGGAATGTACCATTATTTCCTTATTCTATAAAAGAGGAATCAGATACTTGGAGGTATAATGTAACCTGCCCAAAGTCACAGAGTTGTTAATTGTCAGAACTGACATTTACACTCAGGCTGTCCGACTCTAGAGCCCCTTCTTTAAAAATAATATACTGCAAAGGCAAAGGTGGGGGAAGAGCAAAAACACAGGCCGTATCAAACAGAGGGTCAGGGGGCAGCCAGCACATTCACTAACCTGAGTTCTCATTTGTAATAGGGGAAAAATCAGTAGATATTGCTTTATTATCTAGTCTCTTATATCCCCCAAAGGTTGTACGCTGAATTAAACAGGAAATCATACTTAGCTGTTACTTCACAGAGCTTGGAACATGAGAAATACTCAATACACATATATCTGATGAATGAATAAACTGGATAAAAGAGAAATACTAGTATAAAATCCTGAAATTTTATCCTTTGCCTCCTATTCTTATACTTTTGTGTATAACATTCCCCCTATTTTGTCAGAAGTATGTATTATCTCAGGAACAATTCTGATTATAAACATGAATGCCAAAAGGAGTCGATGTTCATCTTAAGACTTCCAGATGAGGCCCCTGAAACCCCAAATTAAAATATGAGCCTTGAGAGAAAGGTATATTTTGAGGCTTGAAAGATAAAGTCCTAGCATAATTGATTTTCCTGTAACACTGAGAGGCCTTTCAAGGTTGAGTTGTGTGGAAAATCTTCAGAACTTGAATAAGACAGAAAAAGAAGAAAGCAAGAATATAAAAGGAGGTTAACATATATAGAGGGTAGACTAAAGAGTTTCAATAAATGTATAATTAAAATCCCAGCCTAAAATAATGAAAAAGAAAGGAAGGAAGGGAGGGAGGGAAGGAGGAAGAGAGGGAGGGAGGAAGGAAGGAACACGATATTCAAAGATATGATAGCTGAGATGTTTCCTGTACAGATCAGAAACACCAATACTTACATACAAGAAGACAAAAAAAATCCCATCTATGCTAAACTAAAAAAGAAGCCTCACTTAGATACATAATAGAGAAACTAAAGAACATCAAACACAGATGGGAAAATCCTACAAGCAGCCAATATGAAAGTATCAGTTATCTCTAGAGGAAAACTATTAAACTGACAGCTGATATCACCACAGCAACATTGGAAACCAGGAAAAAAAAAGGAATGACATTTTCAATATGTTAAGAGAAAATAACTGTCAAGTTAGAATTCTAAATTCACCAAACTAATTTTCGACAAGAAGGCCAAAATTGCATTTTTTTTCTACCACCAAACATACACCGTAATACAATCTGGGGAGCCAAGAAAATGGTAAACAAGCGGATCAGTCTAAACACACCAGAACAGTATAAAATAATCACAGTTTGAGATCCTTAATGTCAATCTGAAGCTTCAAAGTCATGTTTTAAATTTATTTGATCTTGTCATAGGTGTATTAGTTTCCCATTACCACAGATTTAGTGGCTTAAAACAACACAAATTTATTATATTGCAGTTCTGTTGGTCTTGGGCTAAAATCAGAGTGTGGGCAGGTCTGTGTTCCTGCTGGAAGCTCTAGGGCAGCTCTAGGGAATAATTCATTTCCTTGCTTTTTCTATCTAGAAGCCCTCTTGAGGTCTAGGGTTCACCTACCTTCCTTGGCTTCTAGTATCTTCATTCCTGCACTCAAAACCAGCAAGGTTGGGATGAGTTTTTCTCACACCATCTCACTGGTCCTCCCTCTTCTGCCTCCCTCTTCCACTTATAAGGGCTCTTGTGATTACATTGGGCCCAGCTGGATAATCCAGAATAATCTTCCCATTTTAAGGTCAGCTGATTAGCAAGCTTAATTCCATCTGCAACCTGAATTCCTCTTTGCCATGGAAAATATATTCACAGGTTCTAGGGATTAGGACGTGAACTTCCTTAGGGGACCATTATTATGCCACTACATTAGGCTTCTAATTATCTTTGCCAGTTTTTAATATACAGTAAACCATGTCCAATCATGTAGAAGTTACATATTAAGGTAAACTGCTTATAAACTAATTTTTAAAATCACAGAAGCACTACTGACACAGTAATCAATACACAGAAAAGCAGACTAACAGGTTTGGAGATTGTTTGGTAGTTTCTTATAAACATAAAAATATATCTACTCTGTGACCCAGTAATTCCGGTCCTAGGTACTTCCCCAAGAGAAATGAAAATATATGTTCACAGAAAGATTTGTACATGAATGTTCATAGCAGCCTTATTTATAGTAGCCAAAAGCTGGAAACAACCCAAATGTTCATGAACAGAAATATAGACAAATCGTGGTTATACTCAGAAAAATGAATAAATTACTCATGTACCCAACAATATGGATGAATCACAAAATCATTATGTTGAATGAAAGAAGCCACATACTTAGACCCAAAGGAATCCATACTATAGGATTCATTTACGTGAAGTCCTAGAACAGGTGTAATAACACGTAATAGAAGTCAGAAGGTGTCAGTCCTAGGGCAAAGTGGGAAAGTGACTGAAAAGGGGCAAGGGGGAACTTTTTTGAGTATCTGGGTGGTGGTTACACAGGCATATACAATTATCATAACTCACTGAACTTAAGAACTGTGCAATTCCAATAACTTATCAAAGCTCCCTGGTAACTCTTCAGATATCATCTAAGTAACTTCAAACTCCACTTCTCTGGTGCTGGTAGCTTTTAGTTCCTTTGCTGTTAAGTTTATTCTCAGACATTTTCACTCTTGTTAAAATTACTTTTAGGGCATCATTAAAAAGCTTCATTTATTTTTGGATCTAATTAAAGTAACCAAACACATATATTGTCCAAATTTAAACATTTTCCCATAAGCATAACTGTTTTCTGGGTACAGATATGCTTGCCTTTCTCTCATGGGCTGATGTTTTATGTATTTCTTTTCCAAATTTATAACCCACAATGACTACATTCAATACCATAAGAGAGGAGTACATTATTGCAGGCTCATTACCTTCGAAAAGGTATGTAGCTATTTCTCATTAATTAGAATGAAGTAAGATCGAATAATAATAGCCCAATTCATGATAATTTCTGTTCTTGTAATTGATATCATCAAACAAATGAATTCAAGAACAATCAATATTTCCAATTAGACTTTTTTCAGTCTTATTTACATTCAATTTTCCCTTATAAAATTTTAAATTCAATCAATTTTTATTTATTGAAAGTATATCTGTAAGCTCGCACTAATTAGATCTGAAGTACAAAATTTAATTATATAAAGTAGGTCAGGTTAAACTCATTTGTCAAACTTCAAGTTATAAGTAACTTTCAGATAGTTTATTGTCATACACTTGCACTTTTGGCATCAAAATCCTTTGTATAAGTGACTTTTAATAAACTAAGTGCCTTAAATGTCACATTTTCTTAACCTCATCAATACCTGGAACACTATCTCACTTATTTTGTCCATAACTAAGGGTGACATGCTACCTTAATTATCTCTCCTAATGGTAAGAATACTACCTTTCCAAATAAAAAAAATTCCAAATAAATGCTAATTTTTCCAACTTTAACTTATTTTTCTATTTCATTTCATTTTTCAGAACATTTAATATTATCTGGAGTCATATATTTAGTTTTTAACTTAGAAATTAATTTAGAAAGACCTAAGGTCCTCAATTTACCAATGAACTATTATTAAAGAAACAATCACTCATTTTTTTAAGGTCAAATTCATTCCCCATAAGTATACACACAATTAAACAAATTAAAGAGTGAGTATATACACGTATTTACAAAATAGATGTTTTGTTGCTTCAGGTTCATGACAAAACTTGTCTTAAAATGACATATACTTGTATGTGGCTATACTATCTTTCCACATAAAACATACTTTGTACACAGTAAGAGTTCAATGATGTTTGCTGAATTGAGCTGCTTTCACATTACTACCCACACACGTATATATCCTAGACGACATTGAATTCAAAAACATTAAAAAGTCTTCTTCAGATTGAGGGATTACTTATTTGCCAGAGGAAGGATACTGAGTCTCTCAGAGAAATATAAACTCACAAGTCTGTTTTCTTTGCTACCCAATATGGTATTGTCCGCAATATTTTCTAGATCTGTACAAATCTTGGTCAGTAGACTTAGACTCAACTATTATTAGGAAGGATTCATCCTCTGTCTGGGGAAAATCAGTTTATATTTGTATATAATAGGAAAGCTTTTCTAGCTGATTCAACTGGGAGCACAAGTTTCTACAGGATTCAAAAAAGTTAAAAAAAATTACCTCATGGACACTATATGTTCTACTTTGTTAATTAACTTTCTTTTAAGTCATACTTAACTCCTTTCTATCATTGTGAATATTTATTTAATTTTATTTAAATAAATTGGATCTATTTACTCCTAAAGAAATTCAATCTTAATTCCTTTAGTTATCCTGTCACTACTGAGAATCAAAATAGTTGTAATTATACTCTCTGTTCAAGCGCCATACCACCTTGACTTAATGTTTGCATGTGTCTCTATCCCTGCCCTGGAAGTAGGTTCATCTGCACCATTTTTCTAGATCCCACATATATGCGTTAATATACTATATTTGTTTTTCTCTTTCTGACTTACTTCACTCTGTATGATAGCCTCTAGGTCCATCCACATCTCTACAAATGACCCAATTTCATTCCTTTTTATGGTTGAGTAATATTCCATTGTATATTACCACGTGTAAAATAGATAGCTGGTGGGAACCTGCTATAAAGCACAGGAAGCTCAGCTCGGTGCTCTGTGATGACCTAGATGGGTGGGATGGGGGGTGGTGGGAGGGAGGTCCAAGAGGGAGGGGATATATGTATACATATAGCTGATTCACTTCATTGTGCAGTGGAAACTAACACAACATTGCAAAGCAATTATACTCTAATAAAAAAAATGTTTGCATGCAAAAACAAAAGTGCAAAAACACTTGTTATACCTTGTCTTCTTGATAATAGACATTCTGACATGTGTGAGGTGATATCTCACTGTGGTTTTGATTTGTATTTCCCTGATGATTAGTGATATTGAGTACCTTTTCATGTACCTGTTGGTAATTTGTATGTCTTCTTTGGAAAAATATCTGTTCAGGTCCTTTGCCTAATTTTAAATTGGATTATTTGCTCTTTTTGCTATTTAGTTATGAGTTCCTTATATATTTTAGATATTAACCCCTTAACAGATATATGATTTGCAAATGTTTTCTTCCATTCCATAGGTTGCCTTTTCACTCTTGATATTTTCCACTGTGTTGTAGAAGCTTTTTAGTTCGATGCAATCCCACTTTATTTTTGCTTTTGTTACTTGTGCTTTTGGTGTCTTTTCCAAAAAATCATTGCCAAGACCATGTTAAGAAGTTTTCCCCTGTGTTTTCTTCTAGTGCTTTTATAGTTTCAGGTCTTACATTAAGTATTTAATCCATTTTGAGTCAATTTTTAAATATATGAGATAAGGGTCCAGTTTCCTTCTGCATGTGGATATCCGGTTTTTCTAACACCATTTATTAGGATATTATCATTTTCCCATTTTCTGTTCCTGGCAACCTAGTCAAAGATCAGTTGACCATAAATGCATGGACTTATTTCTTAAACAGCTCTTTAAATATTCCTTTTTAAGTACTATTAAAGAGAAGTACTTGAAACTGAACACAGCCAACAATTCCTGAAAGTATTTCAGGACTAATAATGGGCAGAAAGGTAAAACAAACAAACAAAAAACTTTCAGAGAATTACACCTAAACAAGGCTTATTTTTGTAGGTATGCCACAATTATCTAAATTAATTTTCTAAAAAATATACAGAAAACTATTTTTCACTGTTCCTTGTTTGTTTTTTTTTTAACTGTCTTGGGTGAAACGTTTAAAGCTTAAATGTTATTGCTTTTCTTAAAAATTTTTTTATACTGTTGCAACTGATGACAGAAGCACTAACTACCTCAAAAGTGCCTTTCTTTATAATATTTTTCTTCCAATTCTTAATTCCTAAAGGATTTATGTGGTTCATATAGTCATTGATACTTCTGAGTGCCCAAAATATTCCTAAAGGTGACGATAGTTGAAAACAGAAGATTTGTTTTTTCTTTGTGATTCTAATTTATGTGCCTTTCAAATCAATGAATTTAATTTTTATGTCTTTCTCTATTCTCAATTATCAAGCATAATTTCAAGAGGAGCACTGAGGAATATTTTTCATATTTTAAACACCTCAGATGGTTTAAAAGAAATACATAATTCCTGAGTGGGTCTTTAAATTAACCATTTTAATATATAAATTCAACAACCTAACTAGATCACTGAACCTGTATATAGGGTAGGTTATTTTGCCTGAAAATCTCCTTTAAAAATCATGTGCCTGACCATTTGTATCTTTTCCATTCACAGGACCAAATGATCCTTTGCAGGAAAAAATGGCTAATGAAACTCAATGGCAGGTCATCATATATTTATCAAAAATACCAAATTTTCCTGAGAAAAGGGCTATAGAAGTCCAATCTAAATTTTCACTTTTAGAGGGAAAATATGAAAAAAAATTAGTAACACCTTTATTGTAAGCAGTCTAATAATGTACTTCTTTGAGTACATGGAGATTCTTTAGAACTGGGATATCTTCATCCATTCACCCCTCATATTTTAAATGTTTATTGAATGCCAACTGTGAGCAAAATATCATAAATATGTACATGCTCTTTAACCCTTGGAATAACAATTCACAGCAGTAAGTTAGGCAGGAACTGTACTTTTTTAAAAATATAGAATTCTATTTATTATTCATCCCATCAAACATGAAAAATATTTACCCCACAGAGTACTACAAGCAAATACTTCCTTGGTTTTAGAAGTCTAAATTCTGGTAGGCAATGCAGAAAATGAAGAAATGTATAGCTTCACTTCATTATACACTATATAAAAATGTGTATAAGTGTATACTGATAGAGAGATGAGAGTTGGAGTGATGGTATTCAACACAGTTTCCTGTGTGCTTTAAATTGCAACATAAGGGAAATAAATATTGTGCACAATTCTTTCGGGAAAAAAGATAAGGGGACTTGATTCCATAATACAGCACTTTTCTTGAAGCTAAATTTAAAAGACCTAAGGTAGACAAAAAGGGAGAGATGTGTAGGGAATATAAACGAAGCAAACCCTGGTTTTATAAAATGATATTTAAGAGAGAAAGTGCAGTGCCATGTCCACAGATTCAAGCTAAGAAGCATCTATGCACATTTCTGCCTTTTTTATTTTTCAAAAGAAAGGGTTACATGCCAGAAAGCTGACAACAGAAGAAGTATTTGGAAATTCAGTGCTTTTATCTTGAAAATAACATCTAGGAGAAATGGAAAGACTGCATTTTTTTTTTATCTGCACAAAAGCAAATTCAAAAGATTATTACTTTTTATTCTCTTGGTGATATGAGCATAGGTTTTAATTAAATATTTTTCCCCCAAAACTCACCCTTTAAATTTGTGACTAAGAGTACTTTAGGAAAGAATGAGAGTCAGAAAGTCCACTGGACAGGTCATGATTTTAAAGTTCCTCTGACTCTTATTCATAAACTGTCAAAACTTAAAATCTGGACACGGGGTCTAATCCACAAAAACCCCATAATGCTCACTGCAAGGAAAGAAGGGAACTCAAGCTCAGCCACTGTGTCATCAGCAACACTATACCCCAGAGAATAAGATCACATTAAAAATCATTTTTCCTTTCCCTCTAAACTCTAAGAAGTTTACTACGTGATCTTAAAAACAAATATCACTTGGCTAGAAAACAAGCAGCTCACTAAAACAGGATATACAGTCTCCCTCAAGGATAGCGAGATCCCACCAGTGATCTGTCGTGTCTCAGCCTTTTGTTCATATCTGAGGTCTTTAAAAAATTGTCTTGAAGGGGTCAATTTGCTTTCAAGCGTGTTTTCTCTACACCTAGATATTGATTTGTAAATCCGAGTGTTTAAAGCTTTGAAAGAAGAGAGGATTCTCCTACCATTTTCTTTTCTTTCAATTCTGGCCACAATTCTGCCGTGAAAATGCTTTTATACAGTCCCTTGGACTTTTGGAGAATGGAGATTACAAGACAATTAGTTAGGTTGAGGTTTAGTTAAGAATGTGTGTGTGGGGGAGGTGGGGGTGGGGGGTTGCTGGTTGGAGATGCTCTTTTTAGCACAATTATCTAATAAATCTGACTAATATTTACTATGTTTATTGAATCAACATTTCAGTACATGACATTTGCAGCCCCACCTGACTTTATGCATTTCTTGTCATCCTGTTGTCTCTATAATTATCACTCTTGTGATAATGATAGCCAAAAATTATCTATAACTTTGAGTGTTAGGTAGTATTTTAAGTACATTATACATTATCTCACGTAAGACCCATAATAGCCCATAAACGATATACTAGTGTCGGTATCCCAATTTCATAAATGAAGAAACTGAGGCATAGAAAAGTTCAATGGCTTGCTCCAGGTTTCAAAGCCAGTCAGTAGGTGAAGCCATTATTTCAACCCAGCCAGGGTTTTAACTGTTAAAACATTCTGCTTCTGGATTCCTCCGGTACTTCATATCTATATCTTCAGTGTTGTTTTCTGATTAGCACTGTCTCCCTTTTCCTTCCTTCCTCCCTTCCTTCTCTTTCCACAAATATGTACATATTGATGTGTGTGTATACATATATCTATGTGTGTGTTAATATATTAATAATTGGCAAACTGTTTACTTAGGAAGAGAAAATTTCTTTGTGTGTATATGGAGTTAGCTTGTAGGTCTGTGCAATATCTGGAAATGAGAATAACTGTTTTTCATAAGAAGGGAAGGAGTCATTAATTGTTCTGAATTGTTTTGACATCAAGAAAAAAGGGAAGATGGCAGAAGAGGGAGTTGGAGGACGTGAGCCAGTGAGACTGTGGACTACTAAAGTTCCACAATGTGAATACCATCTCAGGTCCCCTCCAAAATGTTCAATACTACCCCTCCAGAGTTCTGTTCTATGGGGCATCAAACAACAGGACCTGGAGCAAGGAGCTAGAGAAAAGCATGAGACAGTAAGTCTTTAAAGGCATGGGAGTTTGCAGAGGGCTTTTGCTTTTCAAACATCAATAGAGTAGGGTTTGGGCCAAGTTTAAATATATCTTCAAGGATGGGGTCCAGAATAATATCTTAACATCTTGATTTCCCTCTCTTCCTCCATTCCTTCCTGCCTGCCTTTTTCTCATTCTCCTCGCTTTTACCCCTCCTTTTCCTTATTTTCTTTCTTCCTCCCTCTTTCTTCCCACCCTCCCCCTGCCCTGTTCCTCCTTGTCTTTCCTCCTCTCCCCCATCCCCCCTTCTTCATCTTCTACTCTTTCTTTCTCCCTTCTGTATCTAGTTTAACAAATCCTTTCAATTGCTTCCATAAATACATAAAATATAACTAAAATGGCAAATAGACATTTCAAAGCAAAGTTGAGTAAACTCCAGATTAAACAGAAAACAAGACAAAGGTTAATAGTATTCACAGATATGTAGGTTATAGAAAATATTTTTATACAGCTATGCTCAAGTTGTGCTATAAATGTTAATATGAGCTTCCTCTTGGCTAAAGCAATAAAGGGAAATAAGTGCTTACAAGATGCATATTGAACATAAGCAAATCTATTTCTTTTGCCATGTTGGCCAAAGTGACTAGCCTTTTCCAGCTTTGAGGAAAATCTTCATCCCCGTACATGTCATAGTATATCCCTGATTACAGGGTCAGAAAGGGCAGATACTCTCATTGTTGGCAAACTTTAAGACTTTGAGACAGTTACATTGTTTAGCGTGTTTCCTCGAGTGGTTTACTACAGTTTCACCTATTGAGTTTTGGGGATGCAGTGGACTGAAAGTCCATTAATTCCACTAGTAAATCTTGTTGATATTTTTAAGCCAATTCCCTTGTTGGGATTCTTTACTAGAAAATATTTCTCTCCATAGCAAACCTAGCACTGGAAGAGCAAATGTCAGCCTTTTTTTTTTTATGGTGACTTTCTAGGTCCTCGATCTCCAACTGGAAATAAAAAGCATATTGTTTTAGATATTTAGAGGCAGAAGTAGTCACTGCACAGTGTGAAAGTGCAGTAAGAAATGAATTCCATCAATATATTTTACAAAAGAAACAAAATTTAGAATCTCAAATGAGCTTTCTATAAAGCGATTACACTTGAGTGCTAGGTAATATTGCCAGCACAGCACTTTTTGATGGTTTAATGGGAATTCTCTACAATCTTAAATTCTTTCAACTTAAATTGCACTTCAAAGTTTCATTCATATCCTGTAAAAATGATATAGTTAAATTTTCAACAGGGAATGAATTATTCATTACAGCAGATAATGGTGTTAGGGCGCAACCAAGGAGGTATAACATTAGCATAAAGAATTCCCTGTGCCACCTTAATTGTTAAAATTGAAAATATAGAACACAAAAGATATTGAGTCAGAGATCTTTTTTGTTAAATTAAATAAATGAAAGTCTTTTATGATAACCTTTGTATCATACTTTTAAGCATGCTATCCAGGGGTTTATAAACCATTTGATCTTTCTTATTAATGATATTAGTGCAAGAAATACACTTCTATGTAGGCGTAATGATAGTTTAGGGTGGAGGTTTGGGTTTTTATTTTTTTGGTCTTATGAAAATTCCACAAATCCAATATTTGTAGTAAAAAATAACCTGTGTATCTGTATATCATTTCATTTATTTTGTCCCTGAAAGATGTTGATTTGTGAGTAGTAGCTTACAAATGCACTGATTGAAATGTATAAGAGAAAAAACCTCAAACAGTATTTTATTCAATAAAGGTATCCTGATTGGAGCATATACAATGTATCACTGATTCAAAACATCATGATGTAATATGTAATATGTGCCAGATAAAACATTAGACAGTGTGAGAGATAGAGAGGTAAGAAAACTACTATTTATTTGAGGAGAAAGATTATGAGAGGTAGAGGCAAATTTCAAGGGGATAGATCAGCTTCCAAGCTTAACTACTTGGTTATTGGCAAGTCTCAGAGAAAAACAGCAAGAAAGAGAGACAGAGAGTGAGAGTGAGAGAGAGAGAGAGAGAGGAGAGAGGGATCCCAAGATGGAAGCCACAGTCTTTTTATGACTTAATATTGAAAGCAACATCCTGTAAGTACGACAGTATTCTATTTGTGAGAGGTGAGTCAGTCTAGCCCACACTAATGAGGATAGGATTACACAAAAGGGTGAATATCCGGAAGTCATCTTAGAGGCTACCTCCCCAGGCATATACATTGCATCAGCTGCTTCAAATAAGAGTATAACTATGTCAGACTTCCTAAAATACCAAGGGAAAATTAAAAGAAGGTGAATGCAAGCAATGCAGTAAGCATAAAAATAAACAAACAAAAACCCGTGGCTCATGAAGTCTTTGGGAAATTCCCATTCTGACCAGCTATTTCAATTCAACCCAAGAGAAGGCATTTTTAACCACTGAAGGAATGTAGTTCCTCTTTGTGAACCAATATGATGCCAGATAATTTTCATTTAATGAAGCAAAGTGGAAAGAGAAAGGTGGTCATAGTTCTAAACTGTTGGGTTATTAGTCCATGTTCTTCTGAAGATTCTTCATCCACCTTGAGATTCTGGAATTGTTTTTATTATGGAAAATCGTTTTTCCTTCTAAGAGAACTATTTGATGAAATACAAAGAGCAGCAAATTTGTATTTAGAAAACGTGGCTTCTAAATCTGGCTCTGCCTCATACCAGCTGTGTGACTTTGGACTACTCATGTGCCATTTCTACATCAAGTTTTCTCAATTATAAAATGGATGGGATACAAAATGATTAAATGCTATGACAGTTGTACATGCCAAAAGCAATGGGATCTCAGAGAGGAAGTGAGGATATTGATCACTAGAGGATTGTGGGATGAGTGTGGGGTTCCAGAAGAGTGGGAAAGGTTGAGACCAGGTGCTGTGGGAATGAAATACAGAGCCAACTAGGTATGGGAGAGAATGGATAATGCCCTGCTAAGGCTGGGTGATATGGATTTGTTGTGGAGCCAAAGAGAACCACTTCTTGATAGCTTTTGGCAGCTTGTTCAATGGGCTGGAAGCAAGAGTACTGATTTTAAATAGTGAGATTCGCCTGAAGTTGGGATTTGCAAGAAAGGTGCACCTGGAGATCAAGGAAGCATGATAATCTAGGGTGTTATTTAGTGGGAAAAGGTAGCCCTGGAGTAGCCCTTTCCAATTGCTACATTTTGAATAGAGAACTTTCTAAAGCTATTGGGGGACACTGCTGGCAGAGGCCTCTTATGTCAAAAAATATGGTCTATGTGCCAAGACATCTGCTCTCTGTTCCTATTTATGGCTCTAGCACATGGCAAATCATTTAGATTATACTGATATAGGCAACCTAAGTGGCTGAAAAAGCACTTGGCCAGCTACAGGCAAAATTGGTAATCTTATCTTTAATGTATTATATATATATATATCTTCTCTATACCTTTCACTGTTTCATTGTGGACCCTCAAGCCTTTAGCCCACACGTAACTCTCACAAGTTTCAGGCTGACTTTTTTTTCTTGCTCAGGAAAAACATATATGATTAAAAAAAAGTAGGACCTTCAACTCAAAAATTCAATACCTTTTATGTGTATCACATTTGCCTACAAATATGAAGTTTATTGCACAGATTTTCCAAAGAGCCCTGTCCCGGGTGTACCAAATCTCTTTGGTGAGACTCCAGTATTAGGCAAGCCTGCCTGAGGCAGAAGAGACTCAATTCCTATTATAAAACTGGCCATGATCAAGATCAGTTCAAAGAAAGTTCTAAAGTTGAAGCTGTTGCCTATTGTAATGTAACGTATTATAATGCAATGTCTCTTCTTTCTTTCTCAATGGATGCAAGGCAGGACTAGGGCTATTTTATCTATTAGTCACAAAAAGCAGAGTGCTTAGGGACTATAAGCTATTCAAAGACCTATGAAAATGTTTTGAGTTTTTAGAAAAATAGTTCATTTAGTACAAAATGAAACAAAACTCCAAAATTAAAATTAATTTTTAACTCTATGTCTGCCACATGTAACATCATTGCAACATCACTGCAACTTCATTAATTTCAATCTTCACAGAACTATGCCCTTGAAAATACTTTGTAGCTTATGCTTTTTAATATAATGACTGTCAAAAATGACACAATTATTGTAAAAAATCATAAATTATAAATCGAATAATTTATTCATAACTAAATAAGCTTAAAGATATTAGTTTTCATTCATTTACTTATTCATTCATTTCACAAGCAAGCACTTAACTTGTACTAGGTTAGCAGTGTTCAATGTGAAGTACTAGTGTCCTTGGAAAATAAGAAGACTTTACAAGGAGGATGTAGATATTAATGGTTTTAAGTGATTAGTTTACAGATGTTCAACTTCTATGTGTACTCATTACTGGTATTGATTCACCTAAGAACAAGGCTGCTCCTCTGGTTCCATTTTCCCACTGCCTCATTTCTGATCAATCATCTTTCTTCCCGTTGTAGATTAAAAGCATGGATCTCTAGAATACACACACACACAGACACACACACACACACACATACAAAGACACACACTCACTCAAAGGGTAGTCTAAATATTACTGTAAATGCTGAAGAACAGAATGCTAAAACAACACATTCTTAAGAAACACCAGTGGCGGGGCTTCCCTGGTGGCGCAGTGGTTGAGAATCTGCCTGCCAATGCAGGGGACACGGGCTCGAGCCCTGGTCTGGGAAGATCCCACATGCCGCGGAGCGACTAGGCCCGTGAGCCACAACTGCTGAGCCTGCGCATCTGGAGCCTGTGGTCCACAACAAGAGAGGCCGCGATAATGAGAGGCCCGCGCACCGCGATGAAGAGTGGCCCCCACTTGCCGCAACTAGAGAAAGCCCTCGCACAGAAACGAAGACCCAACGCAGCCATAAATAAATAAATAAATAAATCCAAAGTTTAAAAAAAAAAAGTTGTGAAGAAATACCAGTGGCTTTTTTTTTTTTTTGGCTTTCACCACTGTTGAAGTAGGAAAAAATTGTATTTCATAAAGTAATTTCTGATGCTAGAAAGAAGTAAGTGACATCACTATAAGAAAACTCCGTCCATTTCTACCTAATTATTTAAGCAAAAAAGTTTTCTCGTACTTATACTGACAACAACCAGACACAAAAAATGGAATTGATATAGAAACCTGTCTCCTATCAATAAGCAATAAATTGAAAAGTAAAAGTTCTACCCGTATCAGTAACAGATTGACTTCCAATAAATTTGTGTTAGAAATTGATTACCAAAATTTAATATATTTATTTTTTATCAATTCTGTGCAATTTTTTTATCAATTAATGATCATAATAATAATCAATCCAGAGGATATTTTTCAAAGCTTACAATCTCATGATTATAGGATTTTAAATAAAAATAATTTTTCTCTTTCTCTCTCTCTCTATATGGATATATTATAAATATATTTTGGAATAAAGATGCAGACCTACTAGAGAATGGACTTGAGGATATGGGGAGGGGGAAGGGTAAGCTGGGACAAAGTGAGAGAGTGGCATGGACATATATACACTACCAAATGTAAAATAGATAGCTAGTGGGAAGCAGCCGCATAGCACAGGGAGATCAGCTCTGTGCTTTGTGACCACCTAGAGGGGTGGGATAGGGAGGGTTGGAGGGAGGGAGACACAAGAGGGAAGAGATATGGGGATAAAAATAAAATAAAATAAAATAAAATAATAAATATATTTTGATTTTTGTTGTAGAGAATATAAGTATAATCAATAAAATATTTTTATAGAAATATATTAGCATAAATTATGTAGGGAATTGCAGAGGAGAGATTTATATTGTTTCAATACAGATTTCAAAAAGCCATGGCATTGTGAGTAATAACAATGTTGTTTCCTTTTTCTCACTGAAGATGGGGGTGGGTAATAAGAAAGGAGCAAGGAATGATATATAAAATAGATAATAAGCAAGGACCTACTGTATAGCACAGGGAACTATACTCAGTACTCTGTAATAACCAATAATGGAAAAGAATCTGAAAGTGAATAGATACCTGAATATGCATAACTAAATCACTTTGCTGTACACCTGAAACTAACACAACATTGTAAATCAACTATACTCCAGTGTAAAATAAAAAATTAAGAAAAAAAAAAAAGGGGGAGAGGAGAGAAGATGGCGGAAGAGTAAGACGCGATCACCTTCCTTCCCACACATACAGTAGAAATACATCTACACGTGGAACTGCTCCTACAGAACACCCACTGAATGCTGGCAGAAAACGTCAGACCTCCCAAAAGGCACGAAACTCCCCCCGTACTTGGGTAGGGCAAAAGAAAAAAGAAATAACAGAGACAAAAGAATAGGGACGGCACCTGCACCAGTGGGAGGGAGCTGTGAAGGAGGAAAGATTTCCACGCACTAGGAAGCCCCTTCGCGGGCAGAGACTGCAGGTGGCGGAGGGGGGAAGCTTCGGAGCCACGGAGGAGAGCGCAGCCACAGGGGTGTGGAGGGCAAAGCGGAGAGATTCCCGCACTTCCCGCACGGAGGCTCAGCGCTGACCAGCACTCACCAGCCCGAGAGGCTTGTCTGCTCAGCCACCGGGGCGGGCGGGGCTGGGAGCTGAGGCTCGGGCTTCGGTCGGATCTCAGGGAGAGGACTGGGGTTGGCGGCGTGAACACAGCCTGAAGGGGTTAGTGCACCACAGCTAGCCGGGAGGGAGTCCGGGAAAAAGTCGGCAGCTGCCGAAGAGGCAAGAGTCTTTTTCTTGCTTCTTTGTTCCGCGGCACGCAAGGAGAGGGGATTCAGAGCACCGCCTACATGAATTCCAGAGACTGGCGCGAGCCGCGGCTATCAGCGTGGACCCCAGAAACGGGCGTGAGACGCTGGGGCTGCTGCTGCCGCCACCAAGAAGCCTGTGTGCGAGCACAGGTCACTCTCCACACCGCCCCTCCCAGGAGCCTGTGCAGCCCGCCACTGCCAGCGTCCCGTGATCCAGGGACAACTTCCCCGGGAGAATGCACTGCGCACCTCAGGCTGGTGCAACGTCACGCTGGCCTCTGACGCCGCAGGCTCGCCCCGCCTCCTCCGTACCGCTCCCTCCCCCCACCCCCCCCCACCCCCGGCCTGAGTGAGCCAGAGCCCCCGAAGCAGCTGCTCCTTTAACCCCGTCCTGTCTGGGCGGGGAACAGACGCCCTCAGGCGACCTACACGCAGAGGCGGGTCCAAATCCAAAGCTGATCCCCAGGAGCTGTGCGAACAGAGACGAGGAGGGGAAATCTCTCCCAACAGCCTCAGAAGCAGCGGATTAAAACTCCACAAACAACTTGATGTGCCTGCATCTGTTGAATACCTGAATAGACAACGAATCATCCCAAATTCAGGAGGTGGACTTTGGGAGCAGGATATATTAATTTTTCCCCTTTTCCTTTTTTTTGTGAGTGTATATGTATATGCTTCTGGGGGAGATTTTGTCTGTACAGCTTTGCTTTATAATAGCTTTATTTTACTTCACTATATTATAGCCTCTTTCTTTCTTCCTATTTTTTCTCCCTTTTACTCTGAGCCGTGTGGACGAAAGGCTCTTGGTGCTTCAGCCAGGCATCAGGGCCGTACCTCGGAGGTGGGAGAGCCAACTTCAGGAAACTGGTCCACAAGAGACCTCCCAGCTCCACGTAATACCAAACGGCAAAAATCTCTCAGAGATCTCCATCTCAACATCAAGACCCAGCATCACTCAATGACCAGCAAGCTACAGTGCTGAACACCCTATGCCAAACAACTAGCAAGACAGGAACACAGCCCCATCCATTAGCAGAGAGGCTGCCTAAAACCATAATAAGGCCACAGACACCCCAAAATACACCACCAGACGTGGACGTGCCCACCAGAAAGACAAGATCCAGCCTCATCCACCAGAGCTCAGGCACTAGTTCCCTCCACCAGGAAGCCTACACAACCCACTGAACCAACCTTAGCCACTGGGGACAGATACCAAAAACAACAGGAACTACGAACCTGCAACCTGTGATAAGGAGACCCCAAACACAGTAAGATAAGCAAAATGAGATGACAGAAAAACACACAGCAGATGAAGGAGCAGGGTCAAAATACACTAGACTTAACAAATGAAGAGGAAATAGGTAGTCTACCTGAAAAAGAATTCAGAATAATGATAGTAAGGATGATCCAAAATCTTGGAAATAGAATAGACAAAATGGAAGAAACATTTAACAAGGACGTAGAAGAACTAAAGAGGAACCAAGCAATGATGAAAAACACAATAAATGAAATTAAAAATACTCTAGATGGGATCAATAGCAGAATAACTGAGGCAGAAGAAAGGAAAAGTGACCTGGAAGATAAAATGGTGGAAATAACTACTGCAGAGCAGGATAAAGAAAAAAGAATGAAAAGAACTGAGGACAGTCTCAGAGACCTCTGGGACAACATTAAACGCACCAACATTCGAATTATAGGGGTCCCAGAAGAAGAAGAGAAAAAGAAAGGGACTGAGAAAATATTTGAAGAGATTATAGTTGAAAACTTCCCTAATATGGGAAAGGAAATAGTTAATCAAGTCCTGGAAGCACAGAGAGTCCCATACAGGATAAACCCAAGGAGAAACACACCAAGACACATATTAATCAAACTGTCAAAAATTAAATATAAGGAAAACATATTAAAGGCAGCAAGGGAAAAAAAATAAATAACACACAAGGGAATCCCCATAAGGTTAACATCTGATCTTTCAGCAGAAACTCTGCAAGCCAGAAGGGAGTGGCAGGATATACTTAAAGTGATGAAGGAGAAGAACCTACAACCAAGATTACTCTACCCAGCAAGGATCTCATTCATATGTGATGGAGAAATTAAAACCTTTACAGACAAGCAAAAGCTGAGAGAGTTCAGCACCACCAAACCAGCTTTACAACAAATGCTAAAGGAACTTCTCTAGGCAAGAAACACAAGAGAAGGAAAACACCTACAATAACAAACCCAAAACATTTAAGAAAATGGGAATAGGAACATACATATCGATAATTACCTTGAATGTAAATGGATTAAATGCTCCCACCAAAAGACACAGGCTGGCTGAATGGATACAAAAACAAGACCCATATATATGCTGTCTACAAGAGACCCACTTCAGACCTAGAGACACATACAGACTGAAAGTGAGGGGATGGAAAAAGATATTCCATGCAAATGGAAATCAAAAGAAAGCTGGAGTAGCAATTCTCATATCAGACAAAATAGACTTTAAAATAAAGACTATTACAAGAGACAAAGAAGGACACTATATAATGATCAAGGGATCGATCCAAGAGGAAGGTATAACAATTGTAAATATTTATGCACCCAACATAGGAGCACCTCAATACATAAGGCAAATACTAACAGCCATAAAAGGGGAAATCGACAGCAACACAATCATAGTAGGGGACTTTAACACCCCACTTTCACCAATGGACAGATCATCCAAAATGAAAATAAATAAGGAAACACAAGCTTTAAATGATACATTAAACAAGATGGATTTAATTGATATTTATAGGACATTCCACCCAAAAACAACAGAATACACATTTTTCTCAAGTGCTCATGGAACATTCTCCAGGATAGATCATATCTTGGGTCACAAATCAAGCCTTGGTAAATTTAAGAAAATTGAAATCGTATCAAGTATCTTTTCCGACCACAACGCTATGAGACTAGATATCAATTACAGGAAAAGATCTGTAAAAAATACAAACACATGGAGGCTACACAATACACTACTTAATAACGAAGTGATCACTGAAGAAATCAAAGGGGAAATCAAAAAATACCTAGAAACAAATGACAATGGAGATACGACGACCCAAAATCTATGGGACGCAGCAAAAGCAGTGCTAAGAGGGAAGTTTATAGCAATACAAGCCTACCTCAAGAAACAGGAAACATCTCGAATAAACAACCTAACCTTGCACCTAAAGCAATTAGAGAAAGAAGAACAAAAAAACCCCAAAGCTAGCAGAAGGAAAGAAATTATAAAGATCAGGTCAGAAATAAATGAAAAAGAAATGAAGGAAACAATAGCAAAAATCAATGAAACTAAAAGCTGGTTCTTTGAGAAGATAAACAAAATTCATAAGCCATTAGCCAGACTCATCAAGAGAAAAAGGGAGAAGACTCAAATCAATAGAATTAGAAATGAAAAAGGAGAAGTAACCACTGACACTGCAGAAATACAAAAGATCATGAGAGATTACTACAAGCAACTCTATGCCAATAAAATGGACAACCTGGAAGAAATGGACAGATTCTTAGAAATGCACAACCTGCCGAGACTGAACCAGGAAGAAATAGAAAATATGAACAGACCAATCACAAGCACTGAAATTGAATCTGTGATTAAAAACCTTCCAACAAACAAAAGCCCAGGACCAGATGGCTTCACAGGTGAATTCTATCAAACATTTAGAGAAGAGCTAACACCTATCCTTCTCAAACTCTTCCAAAATATTGCAGAGGGAGGAACACTCCCAAACTCATTCTACGAGGCCACCATCACCCTGATACCAAAACCAGACAAAGATGTCACAAAGAAAGAAAACTACAGGCCAATATCACTGATGAACATAGATGCAAAAATCCTCAACAAAATACTAGCAAACAGAATCCAACAGCACATTAAAAGGATCATACACCATGATCAAGTGGGGTTTATCCCAGGAATGCAAGGATTCTTCAATATACACAAATCAATCAATGTGATACACCATATTAACAAATTGAAGGAGAAAAACCATATGATCATCTCAATAGATGCAGAGAAAGCTTTCGACAAAATTCAACACCCATTTATGATAAAAGCCCTGCAGAAAGTAGGCATAGAGGGAACTTTCCTCAACATAATAAAGGCCATATATGACAAACCCACAGCCAACATTGTCCTCAATGGTGAAAAACTGAAACCATTTCCACTAAGATCAGGAACAAGACAAGGTTGCCCACTCTCACCACTATTATTCAACATAGTTTTGGAAGTGTTAGCCACAGCAATCAGAGAAGACAAAGAAATAAAAGGAATCCAAATCGGAAAAGAAGAAGTAAAGCTGTCACTATTTGCAGATGACATGATACTATACATAGAGAATCCTAAAGATGCTACCAGAAAACTCCTAGAGCTAATCAATGAATTTGGTAAAGTAGCAGGATACAAAATTAATGCACAGAAATCTCTTGCATTTCTATACACTAATGACGAAAAATCTGAAAGTGAAATTAAGAAAACACTCCCATTTACCATTGCAACAAAAAGAATAAAATATCTAGGAATAAACCTACCTAAGGAGACAAAAGACCTGTATGCAGAAAATTATAAGACACTGATGAAAGAAATTAAAGATGATACAAATAGATGGAGAGATATACCATGTTCCTGGATTGGAAGAATCAACATTGTGAAAATGACTCTACTACCCAAAGCAATCTACAGATTCAATGTAATCCCTATCAAACTACCACTGGCATTTTTCACAGAACTAGAACAAAAAATTTCACAATTTGTATGGAAACACAAAAGACCCCGAATAGCCAAAGCAATCTTGAGAATGAAAAATGGAGCTGGGGGAATCAGGCTCCCTGACTTCAGACTATATTACAAAGCTTCAGTAATCAAGACAGTTTGGTACTGGCACAAAAACAGAAATATAGATCAATGGAACAGGATAGAAAGCCCAGAGATAAACCCACACACATATGGTCACCTTATCTTTGATAAAGGAGGCAAGCATATACAGTGGAGAAAAGACAGCCTCTTCAATAAGTGGTGCTGGGAAAATTGGACAGGTACATGTAAAAGTATGAAATTAGAACACTCCCTGACACCATGCACAAAAATAAACTCAAAATGGATTAAAGACCTAAGTGTAAGGCCAGACACTATCAAACTCTTAGAGGAAAACATAGGCAGAACACTCTATGACATACATCACAGCAAGATTCTTTTTGACCCAGCTCCCAGAGAAATGGAAATAAGAACACAAATAAACAAATGGGACCTAATGAAACTTAAAAGCTTTTGCACAGCAAAGGAAACCATAAACAAGACCAAAAGACAACCATCAGAATGGGAGAAAATATTTGCAAATGAAGCAACTGACAAAGGATTAATCTCCAAGATTTACAAGCAGCTCATGCAGCTCAATAACAAAAAAATGAACAACCCAATCCAAAAATGGGCAGAAGACCTAAATAGACATTTCTCCAAAGAAGATATACAGATGGCCTACAGACACATGAAAGAATGCTCAACATCATTAATCATTAGAGAAATGCAAATCAAAACTACAATGAGATATCATCTCACACCGGTCAGAATGGCCATCATCAAAAAATCTAGAAACAATAAATGCTGGAGAGGGTGTGGAGAAAAGGGAACACTCTTTCACTGTTGGTGGGAATGTAAATTGATACAGCCACTATGGAGAACAGTATGGAGGTTCCTTAAAAAACTACAAATAGAACTACCATACGACCCAGCAATCCCACTACTGGGCATATACCCTGAGAAAACCATAGGTCAAAAAGTGTCATGTACCACAATGTTCATTGCAGCTCTATTTACAATAGCCAGGACATGGAAGCAACCTAAATGTCCATCGACAGATGAATGGATAAAGAAGATGTGGCACATATATACAATGGAATATTACTCAGCCATAAAAAGAAATGAAATGGAGGTATTTGTAATGAGGTGGATGGAGTTAGAGTCTGTCATACAGAGTGAAGTAAGTCAGAAAGAGAAAAACAAATACAGTATGCTAACACATATATACGGAATCTAAGGGGAAAAAAAAAAAAAGGCCATGAAGAACCTAGTGGCAAGATGGGAATAAAGACACAGACCTACTAGAGAATGGACTTGAGGATATGGGGAGGGGGTGGGGTGAGATATGACAGGGTAAGAGAGTGTCATGGACATATATACACTACCAAATGTAAAATAGATAGCTAGTGGGAAGCAGCCGCATAGCACAGGAAGATCAGCTCGGTGCTTTGTGACCACCTAGAGGGGTGGGATGGGGAGGGTGGGAGGGAGGGAGATGCAAGAGGGAAGAGAAATGGGAACATATTGTATATGTATAACTGATTCACTTTGTTATAAAGCAGAAGCTAACACACCATTGTAAGGCAATTATACTTCAATAAAGATGTTTAAAAAAATAAATAAATAAATTAATTAATTAATTAAAAAAAAAAAAAAAAAAAGAAAGAAAGAAAAGAAACTAGCCAGGGATGGCAGGCACATTTGGCAATAAAGAAGGCAAAGAGATGATTCCTGGAACTCAGCAAGATTTGAAGCCTGAACACTGTAAATTCTTCACCAATTAATTGGACAATAGTCAAATAATTATGGACCTGTGAAATCTGTAATCCATTTTTAAAATCAAATTGTTTATAGAGACCAGGGCCTCACCAAAAATATTTGGCAAGGACCATACACACCCTAGAAGTGGCCTTGACTGAAAATTATGGGGTTAGGTAGGCCCAGTCATCCCACAAAACTCAGGACAAATATGAAGACCACTCTAGCTTCAGAGCTGTACACAGGATTAGCTGAGACATCTACTAAACTATATCACAGCTACACTTATCCATCTGCCCAAACCTGCTTCCTACCCTACCCTATCCTTCCCTTCCCTTAAACAGGGGTGTTGATCACAGGGTGCTCACTGTCCAATAAATCTGCAGCATGCCAATCTGAGTAAAAGTCTGCTTCCTAAGCCACCTAATTTGTGACACATCCTCATATCCTGTTGAATATGAGTCTGTAAGTATACTGACTTTTCATAATTTGTGAAGGATTTGAACTTAGGACACTTATTTGTATTAGAAATTGTGTGTATATTATTGAATTTTACTTCTGATACTCTGGTGTTTCAGACTGCACTAGTTTATACAGACAGAGAGGCCCTTGATAGTGCACTAAAATGAGTGTTCTTTGTTAAATCTGCTTCCAAGGACCTCCTGAAATGGTATGAAGCAAGAAAAGTTGAAGAAAAAACTAAAATTATAGAACATATAAGAGAGAAAACAACATGAGCTGAATCCAGAAATTATCAAAAGATTAATTCATAGTAATCAAGTTACATTTATTACAGAAATGAAAGATTAGATTAATATTTAAAAGCCAATTAATGTAATCCACATTAACAGAAAAAAAGAAATATCATATCATATGACCATCTTAATGGATGTAGAAATACATGTGATAAAATGCAACATCTAATCACAATAAAGATACTTGAAAACTAGGAACAGAAAGGATATGTAACAAAGCTCATGGAAAATACCAATTTTAATGGTATATTACTGTAAGCTTTTCTCCCACGATCAGGAAGGAGACAAGGATGTCATTATTACTATTTCTATTATACACTGTACAGTAGATTAAGGCCAAGGTATCAGAGTTAGAAGAAGGAAAAAACTGTCATTATTCACAAACAGCCTAATTATATATTCAGAAGGTCCAAAAGAGAGTAAAATAAAATTATTAAAATTGATAAATTACCTTAGTAAAGTTGCTGGATATGAAGCAAATATAAAATAGAAATAAATTGCATTTCTCTCCACCAGAAGCAAAAGAAATTAAGTATTTTAAATAGATTATTTCAAAGTAGCCTAAAAAATATCAAACATTAATACAACCATTTTGGAAAACTGCTTGGCAAAATCTATCCCCCAAAAATATGTGCATACCATAGGATTCAGTAATTCCACTTCCAGATATATAACCAACAAAAACTCATACATATGTTCATAATAGCATTATTCATAATAGCCCCAAACTGGAAATCTCCCAAATGTCCATCAGTAGTAGAATGGATAAAATAATTGATGTGTTCACAAAATGCAATGTATACAGCAATAAGAATGAGTAAATAAAATATACATAAAATTATGAATAAATTTCATAAATACAATGTTGATCAAAATAAATTAACTACAAAAGAATACTTGTTGAATGATTCAAATTATTTAAAGTTCAAAGTAGATTGGAAGAGGATGGAAGAGGCTTCTGGGATGTTGGTAATTTTCTATTTCTTGATCTGTTGCTAGTTGCAAGAGTACTTTGACTTTGTGAAAATTTATTGAACTGTTTACCAATAATCTATATGCTTCTGATATTATTCATATATAAGCAATAATAGTAGAAGCATAAAATTTCTTTCAGAAAACTATAAAGCACAGATTTGAAAAAATCAATGTTATTAAGATGCCAGTTCTCTGAAACTAATGTACAGATTAAATATAATCTCAATTTTGTGGAAATGGACAAATGATTCTAAAAATTTATGAGGAAGTGCGATGGGTCAAGAATAATAAGGACGATCTTGAGGAATAGAACATGGTATAAGAACTTTAGCTACTGGATGTCAAGATTGACAAAGCTATAGTAATTAAATATTTAAGGTATTTGTTTTTGAATAGTCAAATAAATCAATAGAATAGAATAGAATTGAATAGGATAGCACAGAAACATGACCATGCTATGACACTGCAGAATTATGGGAAAATGATGTCCTTATTAAAAAATATTGCTAGAAAATAAAATATTAATTTGAGAAAAAATAAAACAAAAATCCATTCTAGGTGAATTTTAAAACCAAAGATGAAATAAAACCAACAAAATTTATAGAAAATAATATAGAACAATAGTTACATAATCCCATGATATAGAATCACTCTTTAAATATCTACATAAAACTAATTATTAACAAAATTTTAAATATTGGACTATATTAAAATTAAAAATAATAAAAATAGAAATAGAAATAAAAATGTCCATCAATAAAATGTGCAAAGGAAATACATGGAATTGGAGAAGACACCAGCAACACATATCGCTCAATAACAAAGGAATCCTATTAAAAATATATAAAGAAGTCCTAAAAATCAAAAACGAAACTACAGACAACTCAAGAGAAAAATGGGCAAAACACCTGAACATGCATTTCATAAAAGGGGATAACCAAGTGGCCATAGTTGGCTTATATCTTGAGTAATCAAATAAATAAAGATGGAAACAGTGGGATATCATTTCATACACAAGAGAACGACTAAAATAAAAATGATTATCACATGCTGGCAAGAATGTAGACAACTGAAAAGTTTCAGACACAGCCTGTAGGAGCATAAATTAATATACCATTTTGGAAAACTACTAAGCATTACAAATTGAATCTGAAGATCTTCCTAGCCTATGATTCAGCAATTCCACTCTTAGGTAAACCCTAAAGAAATGCACTTCCATGTGCAACAAAGAGATATAGACAAGAATGTGCCTCACCATAAAATTCATATTAACTCCAAAATAAAAGTAATTCAATTTCTGCTAATATTAGAAAGGATAAATAAATGAGGTGTAATCATACAGTGAAACAGTATGCAGCAATGAAAATAAGTGAAAACTAGGTACATGTAGCAGCATGAATGAATCTCACAAACATAATGCTAATGAAAAGAGCTTCACCACAATAGAATACATATGGTGGAATTTCATTTACATAATAGGTTACAAGAAAAAATGTAGTGTATGATATCCATACTTATTTATTAAAATTACAAAGAAATGCAAGGAAATTATAACCAAAGATATCAGGAGGGTGGTTACCTTTGGCAGGGAGAAAAATTAGTGACTGAGGGGAGGCATGAAGATGGAATTGAGTCTTTATGCTGCTAGTAAGATTTTTTTCACTATTTTAAACAATCCCAGTTAAAGATATGTTAACCAGAAAAGAGTTGTCACATACTGTGCAGTCACTAATAACTCTAAGATACTCTTCAAACAAGACACACATGCAGGGTGCCTTTTGATGTTATACAGAAAAATCACCCTGCCAGGAAGTCCAGTTAAACAAAATAACCTTTTCTCTCTTGAATACTGATTTAATCTCATAATTCTCTTTTAACATAGTCCTGTCATGACTAAAATGTTTGTGAGAGCTCAAATTACTTGGGTAGCAATAGATCTCAATAAGATTCTACTCACCACTTATATTTATTTATATTTTCTATCTTAGAAAAAAAATTGTGATGTTTTAATCCAGTAGCCAAGTAAATATAAGAGAATTCACAATTTATGTGGCTAATTTTGTGTTGTTTTGACAGTTTTCTCATGTTTCTTACCATGTCCCATGTGGACTTTACTATACAGTATACTGCAAACTTGAGTAGAAGTTTCTTCTCCATGACCACCTAATCTAGGCTTATGACTTGCATTTATTTACCATTTTTTCAACAGGGCAAATTTTAAACACATGTCTAAGTTGAAAGGATTTTATATTGAACATTCATGTACCCACCTTCTATACTCTATCATTAACATTCTATTTAATTTGCTTTATCATTTAGTTATCTAGCTATCTGTCCCTTTATCCAACCATCAATCCACCTAATCAGGTAATTACTATTTTTAACAGCTCAGGCATTTATGACAAGGTAAACCACAAAACAGCACTCAAGTCAAGAAACAAAATTTTTTCCAAGAACAATTCCTACCCTCCATGTTTTCAGTCCTTGGGAAGGTAAATGATCCTAAAGGGAGAATTTTTTTTTTTTTAATAAATGTGGAATTTTAAGGAAATTAGCTCATTTTACCTTCCTTGTTCTCTTCTTTTTTGGTAGGTTGAAAATGAAAGATAGAATTTCACACAAAAAAATTGTACATATAATTTCCTCATAGGTTTCCTAGTATTCTCTAACATATATTAGAATTTCTCAACACTTCAAAAGTCGAGGAGGTTGAATATTTTGTAAATCAACAAATACACCAGACTGAGTCAGTAAACAAGTTAGATCTATGTCACATGGGACATTTGCTAATGTAAGTTTTCTAAACATGGGCGGTTTAGAGCTTGTATTTGCCATTATCAGGTAATACAGTTTGCATTGAACTAATACAACCTAATGTTTTTTAATGCATGATCTTTTTTCTGAATTCCCCTTAGACATGATTGCAGCAAACTGCACAGTGAAGAAAGCTTTCCATTTTTCACTATGCAGTGATTTGACTTCTCACATTTCTGTTGGAATGAAAATTAGATTCAAGGACAGCTCTGTACCTGATAACTCTGACAAGGTGTGAAATGCTAAGCTTTATATGGCTGTAATGAACATACGCAAGTTTTTTTTTTTTTTTTCTTTTGTCTGAAGGCTTCAGGCTGTCTATCCTGGAGTAAAGAAATTCTTTCTAGTATTGTGGCATCAGCTATCTTGTCTGTACTGTCCATGTTCTCCAAATGCCAGCTGTATGGGGGAAATGCTAGTTCATTAAGGGCTTCTTATTACTTAGGTATTTGATTATACAAGGATTGACAACGTTAATAACTCTCCTGGTTGATTTTCTGAGCTTCTCTTTGCTTACCAGCTGACATCCTTTGGAATCACATTTGAAGGGGAGTAGCAAAACTGTAAACTTCTATAATGAATAGAGGAAAAGTTAGTGTAAAGTAGAAGAACAGGAAGGAACTAAGGACATTTTTGTTTACTTATATGGAAATATTACTATTTTTATATGATTATTGACAGTTTATATACACAGTACACTAAAATTCAGATCTTGTTAAATATGCTTTTAACTTTTTGGTGAAGTCACAACAGTAAAGTAAGGTCTACAGCTCTGTGCATGTGGGAAAAAAATTATGCGTATGTGGCCAACGAAGGCTGCTATTAATTCTCAAGGGAAAAATGAAGTCCTGGGGATGCTGGACATGGATAGCTTAGAGACATGTACAAACAACCTCCAGTTCTTGCACAAGCCCCAAATCAAGAGAATAAATTAAATTTCTATTGAGTGATACAAGATCAATATACAAAAATCAATTTATTTCTATACACTAGCAATGAACAATATGGAAATAAAATTAAGAAAAAATTCCATTTAAAATAGCATCAAAAAGAGCAAAATACTTAGGAATAAATTTAACCAAAGAAGTGTAAGATTTTTACACTGAAAACATTCTTGAAATAAATTAAAGAAAATGTGAATAAATGCAAAAACATTCTGTATTCATGCCTTGTAAGACAATATTGTTAACATGGCAATGTTTCTTGTTTTAGTTTTCATGTTGTTGCTATAAAAATTTACTTCAACTTCAGTAGTTTAAAACAACACAAATACATTCTCCTATAGTTCTGGAGGTCATAAGTCCCCCAGAGAACACCAAGAACATAGGTCTTATGGGGTAAAATCAGTATGTTGGCAGAGATGGTTCCTCTGGAGGCTCCTGTGGAGAATCCCTTCCTTGTCTCTTCAAGCTCGTAAGACTGACTGCATTCTTCAGTTTGTGGCCATATCACTTCAATCTCTGCTTCCATCACCACATTGTCTTCTCCTAGAGTCGTCTCCCTCTGCCTCCCTCTTATAAGGATACTTAAGATTATGTTGAGCTCACCAGGATAAGCCAGAAAAATCTTATAATCCTTAACTTAGTCACACCTGCAAAGTCCCTTTGGCCATGTAATATAACATATTCACAGGTTCTGGGGATTCAGATATGGATGTCTTTTGCAGGAGGTGGGGAAACATTATTCATTACCACACTCCCAAATTGATCTATGGAATCTATGCAACCTCTGTCAAAATTCTAGCTGCCTTTGTTGTGAAAATGGAAAAGCTGATTCTAAAACTTATTTGGAAATGCAAGGAACCCAGGATAACCAAAACAATCTTAAAAAAGAACAAATGTCGAGGATGTACATCTCCCAATTTCAGAACTACAAAGCTTCAGTATTCAAGACAGTGTGGTACTGTCATAGACATATAGATCAATGGAATAGAATTAAGATTCCAGAAATAAATCTATACATTAATGGAAATTGAATTTCAACAAAGGTGCCGTGACCATTCATTGGGAAAAGGAGAGTCTTTTTAACAAAGGATGGGAATAACTGGATATACACATGCAAAAGAATGAAATTGGATCCCTTATCTCACATGATATTAAAAAACTACCTCAAAATGGATAAAAAACCAAGATGTAAGAGCTAAAGCTATAAAACTCTGAGAAGAACACATAGGTGCAAATCTTTGTGATTTGGGGCTGGGCAACATTTTCTTAGATATGACACCAAGAGCACAAGCAACCACTGAAAAATTAGTTAAATTTGACTTCATCAAAAATAAAAACTTTGCGTGTCAATGGACACTACCAGAAAAGTGAAAAGACAAGCCACAGAAAGGGAGAAAATATTTGAAATCATGAGGGTCTGGTATCCAGGATATAAAAGGTACCTAAACAACCCAACAATAAAAAGACAAATAGCTTAACTTAAAAATAGGCAAAGTATTTGAAAAGACATTTCTCTTAAGAAAATGCAGAAATAGCCAATAAGCACATGAAAATATACTCAATACTATTAGTCATTAGGGACATGCAAATCAAAATCACAATGAGATATCACTTCATACCTACTAGGGTAGCTTTAGTAAAAATTTTAAAAAGGTGGGCTTCCCTGGTGGCGCAGTGGTTGAGAATCTGCCTGCCAATGCAGGGGACACGGGTTTGAGCCCTGGTCTGGGAAGATCCCACATGCCGCGGAGCAACTAGGCCCGTGAGCCACAATTACTGAGCCTGCGCGTCTGGAGCCTGTGCTCCGCAACAAGAGAGGCCGCGATGGTGAGAGGCCCGCGCACCGCGATGAAGAGTGGCCCCCACTTGCCGCAACTAGAGAAAGCCCTCGCACAGAAACGAAGACCCAACGCAGCCATAAATAAATAAATAAAATAAAATAAAAAATAAAAAAAAAAAGAAGAAGAAGACAGGCTTGGTCTTTTAAAAAAAAAATTTTAAAAAAGGAAAAAAAAATTGATGAGAATGTGGAGAATCTGGCACCTTCATATATTGCTGGAGGGAGTGTAAAATGGTGCAACTGCTGTGGAAAAGTTACTTCTTAAAAATTTAAACATAGAATTATCATATGACCCAACAATTCCACTCCTAGTTATATACCCAGCAGAACTGAAAACATATGGTCACACAGTATTTATAGCAGAATTATTCATAAGAGCCAAAATATGGAAACAATCTAAATGTCCATCAACTGATGAATGTATACACAAAATGTGGTATATACGTGCAATGGAGATATTATTCATCCATAAAGAGGAATAAAGTACTAACACATGCGACAGAATGGATGAACCTTAAAAACATTATGCCAAGTAAAGAAAGCCAAACACAAAAGGCTACATTGTATGATTTCATTCACATAAAATATCCAGAACTGGTAAATTCATGGAGACAGAAAGTAGATTAGTGGTTGCCAGGAACTGGGGAGAAGGAGGATGCGGAATGACTGATAATGGGTATGGGATTTCTTTTTAGGGTGATGAAAGTATTCTGGAACTAAATAGTGGTGATGGTTGAGCAATGTTGTGATATACTAAAAACTACTGAATTGTTAAAAATTAAAGCATACATTACAGATAGAAGGATAGAGTTTAAAGGTTATCTTGAATTCCAGGAAACAAATAATCTCTCTAGTCTCAAAATGTGAAGAATGTTGATTTTTTGTTGGTTTTTGTTTTACTCTGTATAATTCTTTGAGAATAAAACAGAGATATTGAATATTCAAAGGTTAAAACAATCCATTGTGTGTTCTAGAGTATGGTAAAAGGTATCTTGTGTTTTCATTTCTCTTTAATAGGACAGGAAATTGATGTCTCAGATATTGAGTCTGTGTGTCCAAACTGAGTGTTGATATGTGACATAGTGGGAAGGGGCATGGAGTGGTTGGTACAGAAAGTAAGACAGTTATACGTTATGGACTGAATGTTTGTTCCTCCTCAAAATTCATATGTTGAAACCCCAATTCCCAATGTGATAGTATATGGAAGTGGGACCTTTTGGAAGTAATTAGGTTTAGATAAGGTCTTGAGGATGGGGCCTCTATGACAGAATTAGTATTCTTATAAGAAGAGGAAGAGAGATCACAACTCCCTCTCTCTCTCTCTACCATGTGACGCACAGTGAAAAGGCAGTTGTTTGCAAGTCAGGAAGAAGGCCCTTACCAGGAACTGATGTATCAACATCTTGTTCTTGGACTTCCCAGCCTCCAGAATGTGAGAAATAAATGTTTGTGCTTAAGTCACTCAGTCCATGGAATTTTGTTATAGCAACTGAGCTGACTAATACATTGTGGAATGAGATAGGAAGAGGAGAATGGGACAAAAGCAGACCATGGAATAAGAAATATATTTGCTTAATAAAACAGAGACCAGGTCGGAGAGAGATTTTAAAAAAAGGACTTGTGTAATATCATTTAAGTTCTTTGATTTCTTTTAATTAAAAATACTTCCATGGACCAAAAATAGAGTGTAGATGGACCATAATAACATTGCTCTGTTGATCAAAGTCTCTTTAATCTTTTTTAAAAATAAAACTATAGCAGAATAGATGTGCTTATTAGTTTTTATTCATGCAGAAGTCATAGATTGTTTTAATTTTATGTACTGTAGTATAATTATGTGCACACAATTTATAATGTCTTTTAGGAAAATACAGTGAAGCAGGCAAAGAAAAGGATATGTTGAATTCTTTCAACTTGAAATGGTTGTTTTATTTTTATTTGTTTGTAATGAACTGGGTCATTCAGAATGAGAGTTCAGGGTGAGGAAGAAGTAAAGATTGGTGATTAATGAGGCATAAAATGAAAATACAGGGCAGAACAAGAACCTTGCCAATGGTAAGGAATACGGTCCAGTGTGATGAGATGGGGAATTCACTGTGTACGCTTGAGAATCAAGGCCCCTTCTATAATGAACCATCCAAATTATCCCCTTATCAGCCATTTAGACCCAGTGTCATTTTGCTGTCCCTGAGACTCCTTCAGGGACATATCATTGTACAGGCTAGCAAAGAACAGCAACAAACCTGGAGGAGTCAGTAAACAAACTGGACAATAGGTTATGAGGTTTTGCAAATAGTAGGATTTCAAATAGAGATAGAAAAAGTCTTATATGCAGCCTGACTACTTTCTCCAAATATATACTACTTTACCCTCATGCCAACTACATTCTTTTCTGGTCTTCAAAGGGAGCATGTCTTTTCAGCTTTAGTTCAAAGTGATTCTTCCATGAAGCATTGCTTAGGAGTTTGCCCTAGATTTGTCTTTTAAACTCAGCACCAATAGCTATGTGAACTTGGGGTAAGTGATTTATCCTCCTAAGTCTTATTTACTCATCTGTAAAATGTAAATAATAATGTTTGCTTCAGAAGCAAAGACTTGTAAAGATTAAATGTCTGTGAAGTGCTTCATACAGTACCTGAAAGAGTAAGCACCCAATTCACGATATTACACAGCTAGTATTTCTTCAATTCTGAGGTTCCAAAACCAGAAATCATAATTCCTTTTCTCTTCTCCTTATGCATTAAACCTAGCTAACTTTTCCATGTTGTTCTCACCAGGCACTTTCATAAATAACTTAAGCCTTTTTCTTTTCCAGTAACAGCTGTAATCTCTTGAGCTCTTTCCACTCACCCTCTGAATTACACAACCTCTGTCCTTGAATGGGCACTGATATCTCAATTCCTTCCCTACTTCTAATTCCCTTATATCCAAGTATAATCTTCAGCCTTTATATGTGAGAAGGACTCAAGGATTTGGGCAGATTCTTTTCAAAGTGTAAAAACAAAAAAAAAAAAAACAAAACTAGCCATGCACCTTGCAATCCTTGTGCTTCATTTTTGGGCAGGAGAAACTAAAAGACCAGCAATGAGGCTCTAAGAAGTGCTGAGGAAGGTTTCCACATAGGAATTGTGAAGGCCTGTGCCTCCTCACTGATGTCAGTAATTGCCTGCTCTCACAATCATCCATACCACAAACATTACCTCTCAGAAACTGGCTTTTTACCAAACTCTGGTAGTAGGTCAAAGAAATCTGCAAACCACAAATGAGGATCTTAAAATGCACCGAAATGTAGATTCTGTGTCAAATATAAATACTGGTATTATTTACGTAGTATTGCTTCCCTAGAGAATTCCTTAAACTTCAGTGCTTAATCACTACCTTAAGTTGTTTATTAAAAAGGCAGATTCCTAGTTCATTTGGTCTGAACATAATTGCAAATGAATTTAATGTAGATAGTTCATGTACCACACATTGTAAAATGCTGCCTATAAAATGGAGAGACAGTTCACACCTTAAGGTAAGAAAGCAAAACCCCTGAAGATGCACTTATACATGACAAGCAGAACATACTATGTAACCAGTTTATGTACTTACAAAAACAAAATACCTTTTGCTCTACCTTAAATAATTTCACTCTGTATCCTGAGCATTAACTTTTCATTTAAATAAGGTAAAACAAAACAATCCTTCGCTTAACTCAAGGAATGCATTCTTGGCCATGCTCAGAATGAAAGTGCTACAAGTAGAAGTCAATTCCCTGTGAGAAATGATAAAAAATCTGGGGATTGCATACTTTTTTTTTTTTTTAATGAATTACAATCCAGTGGTGGCTTTGCTCTTATTATCCTTAGGAAATGGTTTGCTTTTGCCAAGATTTTCAGAAAAAACTCTGAGAGATCGATTCTCAAGACATCAGAGGAAAATATCATTAACCACTCAGAAACTTCAGGCAATAGGCAAAGTCCACTAAATGCGAAAAGTTTTCCCTAGGAAGGACCTCATTATAGTGTTTCATGTAGGTGCTTCAAGGAAGAAACTGCTGGGTGGCAAAATGATTTTGATATTATGGAATTTCTTTAAAAAAGGATTCTGTCTGTAATGAGATGGGGGTACATGACCCATGGAAGGACTAGAAGCAGGAAATGAAGAATAGGTGATGGCAAAGAGGGAAGAAAATAAAAGCAAAACTATGATGATAACTTCAAGCAATCAGTAGTGTCTCCTGAAATTGAGAGAATGAGATAATCAGGAAGAATGAGAAAAAGATAGGACAAAGCATATAAATGGTGGTTTTATTTAACTCCTTTCTCCCCTGCTCTGCCCCCTCACACCCCAGAATAGGTCATGTTTCCATTTAAAGAATTCATTATTTGTTCAGATATACAATCTAATTTTAGAGACTTTAAACTTCCTAATTGTACCATTTTTATATTTTTATTTATTTGTTTTTGTTTTCATGGAAAAGGCATTTTATTTTAAATATAGCAGTGTGTACATAATAAATCAGTTTATTTATTTGTTCTTGATTTTGCTTTAAAATCCGAAGAAGACATACAGATGGCTAAAAAGCGCATGAATAGATGCTCAACATCATTAATTGTTAGAGAAATGCAAATCAAAACTACAATGAGGTATCACCTCATACCAGTCAGAATGGCCATCATCAAAAAGTCTACAAACAATAAACGCTGGAGACAGTATAGAGAAAAGGGAACCCTCCTGCACTGTTGGTGGGAATGTAAATTGATACAGCCACTATGGAGAACAGTATGGAGGTTCCTTAAGAAACTAAAAATTGAACTACCATATTACCCAGCAATCCCACTCCTAGCCATATACCTAGAGAAAACCATAATTCAAAAAGAAACATGCACCCTAATGTTCATTGTAGCACTATTTACAATAGCCAGGACATGGAAACAACCTAAATATCCATCAACAGAGGAATGGATAAAAAAGATGTGGTACATATATACATAATGAAATATTACTCAGCCATAAAAAAGAACAAAATAATGCCATTTGTAGCAACATGGATGAACCTAGAGATTGTCACACTAAGTGAAGTAAGTCAGATACAGAAAGACAAATATCATATGATATCGCTTATATGTGGAATCTTAAAAAGAGCGTACAAATGAACTTATTTACAAAGTAGAAGTACAGTCACATATGTAGAAAACAAACTTATGGTTACCAGGGGATAAGGGGTGCAGGGATAAATTGGGAGATTGGGATTGACATATACACACTACTATATATAAAATAGATAACTAATAAGAACCTACTGTATAGCACAGGGAACTCTACTCAACACTCTTTAATGGCCTATATGGGAAAAAATCTAAAATAAGAGTGGATATATGTATATGTATAATGGATTCACTTTGCCGTACACCTGAAACTAACACAACATTGTAAATCAACTATACTCCAATAAAAATTAAAAATAAATAAATAAATAAATAAATAAATAAATAAATAAATAAATAAAATACAACAGAAACCATTGAAAATTAAGTTTTCAAATACTGTTTCTTTTCTATTTCCATATAAAATCTTAAATTTTCAACCTGGCTTTTATTTTCACTTGCCTCTAAAATCTCCCTAATGTTAGCTAATATTTTTTTTCTGGGCAATATTAGTATTTTGATTGTTTTCATAAAGTTCTATCCTTATGTATTTTTAACCTGTATTTCAGAAAGATAACTACCTCATTCCTTCTAAAAATTTATATTTAATTTTGGCCTTTTCCATCTTTGACTCACTTAGCTTTCTTTTCTTCATTGGAATATTTTGCTTTTTCCTTTCCGTTGCTTTCCTTTTCTTTTCATCTCTTCCCTTTTTCCCTCTCTCCCTCCCTCTCTTCCTTCCTTCCTTCCTTCTCTCCCCCTCCCCTTTTTTGTCCACCCTTATCTTTCTTCCCTTTTCCCCCCTTTCTTCTCCTTATCATTTCCCTTTTTCTTTAAGGTTCTCTAGGAGATTTCTATTCATCCCTTTCTGTACCCATGAAGAGCTCAGTTAATTTGCAGGACTTCCTAATATCCATTTCCTACCTTGACACGTCACATTATCTCTAGGCTTATCATCTTCAGTTTATTTTTTAAAAGATATCTTCATTTTCCTATCCAATCAAAGTCTAAAATGGGTCAAATACAAGTTTATAATCTGTCCATAAAATAATTATAAGATGCCAATTTTTCCCCATGCTGATGTTGGCATCAACATTCCCCAGATTTTAATACCTAAAGTCTTAGTCATCTTTAAATGTTTTCTTTCTTCCATGAAGGAAATACTTCACTAACAAGTGTACTGATTTTTTTTTTTTTTGAGCATGATTGATATGTCCCTTACTTTTTTGTTTTTGTATTTATGACTAAATCTCTAATTCTCATCAACTCACATCTGAACCATTATATGCATTTTTTTCTGATTTCTTTGCATGTAAGAGTGACAAGTCCAGAAACCAAGTATCATGAGGACACATTAAAGTAAATGAGACCATCAAAAGAAGAGATGATTAAGGAAAATGGTATTACTTCTCTTTTCCCTCCCAACTCTGGCATCCCATGATATGTACTTTTCTTTCTTAGGTTCATGCTTTTACTATATTTGTATTTTTCTCAGTCTTACTTAATTTTCCTAACCTACCAGGAAACAAAAAAGAAGGCCATAGTATTGTCAGATATTGTCAAATGATGGCTTCTCCAAACATCACCAAATCAACCTATTGATTAGACAAAGCTGGGTTTATTGCTTACCTAGGCAGAGAGAGCGCTACCATGACAGTCTTAGTAGTGTCTCAGAGGGAAAGAGCAAAAACCTGGCTTTTTGAAGTCTGGTTTAAGGTGGATCTTCTAATGCAGAAAACTTGGTTAAATTGAGAAGAGATCATAATATAATAATTTAGGATTGGTAGATAGGGCAAGAAGAGAGTTTTGAGTCAAGGAGTTCCAAGAGTTAGGGTATAAACTGTCTTTTGATGCTTTCTATTAAATAATTGATGGCTTTTTCCAAAAGTTCCTTAGAAGAACAATAAGTCACTTGAAGCTTTTATCTTCCAAGGCAAGGGTTTCCTGAGATAATAAAGGTATGTTGAACTTTTTTCATAAAGAGATTCCATCTCTTCATAGAGAAGATTTTAAAACACATAAGGTTTTAAAACATATATTACAACTGCAAAGATAAAATTTTATAAGAAAAATAGAGCATAAAATCTTTCACTTCCTGAAAACAGGTGCTTCTGGTTTTTTTTTTCCAAAACTCAAGAAACTTGTGTTTTCAATAGTTTCACTTTAGAGAAGAATCACATATCTAAATCAAAAACCACAAACTCAAATGCCTAGATGGACCAGGACCAAAACATCAGTGCATCAAGACATGGGTTCCCAAGGACCGTGGGAACCAAGGGGTTGGTAAGGACTGTGGGAACCAAAGACTTGGAAACTTTCTCCATTTAAAAGCATTCATATCCAAATTAAAACATTTTAAACCATGTCTTAGTTGAACAGAATCTATCTTCAGGCCAGCTTCTACCTGTAGGCCACCATTTTGCAACCTTTTTTCAGTTGGAAAGATTGTGAAGATCTTACAGATGTTTGATGTTGATTATAAAGTCAGGAAAATGCTTGAAAGTTTCCCAGTGTCCGTCCATCCAGCCGTTTAGCATCAGATACGTGCAGCCCCAAAGTGTAGACAGATCCCTGTGACTAACCCCAACCAGTAATGAAAAGGATTAAGTATTACAAAGTTCTCCAGTGACATGGAGAAACATAACGCTAATCCCAAATGCTCAGACCAACATGAGAAGATAAAGAGCTACAATTTACTTGGGAACAACTGCAGTTCTTTTGGTTACGGAAGATAATCTTTCTTTAGTAAAGCAAACAAAATTTCACAAGTGCTTTTATTTTCATATATCTTCATTTGTTTTTCAACATTGATAAGTATTTAAAAGCATTTGAAAGCCTATGCTTTCTCACAAAATCATCATCTTCACTGTAGATTTGAAAGAAGAAAAGTAATAGAGGGAAAAAATGCTGGCAAACCTTCTCACTAGACTGATGAAGTCAGCTATTACTCTCCAGCATGACTCCTGGCGTGACTACTTAAATGATCATTTGGTTCTTGGTGTCAACAAGTTTTCAGATCTGGCTCTTTTGGTGTATGCAGCTTCAGGAATTATATATGACATGTTGATTATATTCTGCAGCAGGAAATGCTGTAGTGATCCGCTTTGTCCAAGCTCAGTCTCATTGCCATCAGCAAGAAAATCTCTAAGAGCCTTGAAAAGGACAGGCTGCCAGCTAAAAGCCCAAACAGAATTAAATTGTGGTATAAAAATATAGTAAACCCAATTATACTGGGATAGTTAGTGGAGGTAATTTGTTAGTCATGTGAAAGCCCCTTCTCTCTGGTCACTCTGTTTGTTTATGGGCTGATCTAGAAAATCATAAAATCCATAGTTCTGTTAAGAAAATCACTGGGCTCCATATGGTTTAAAGTGTTTAATACTCCACTTAAGATAAACCATTTCCGTACAAATCATTCCTGTAGGTCTATCTGCCAACTGAGCAATCTGCATCTTTTGGATGTCACTACCTTAGCATTTGCCACTGGCCTCCTTGAAATGTGGAGAAGGCAAATATGCACATCCTCAGCAAAAACAATGATAGCCACATAACTGATTCATCACACACTATCCATTTCCAAAAGAAAAGGTAACTCTATCTCTGAAGTCTAATCATGCAACAAGGGCCAGCCTTCTAGTGTAGAGGGAAGTGGAAAGGTGGGTAAAAGAGGGTTGGTAGCTGTCATTCTAAGCCAAGGAAAGTCTATTAGAGATGCATGCATTCTTTAATCTGACTGCTTTCAGAAGGCTGCATGATGTCTCCTGAATAATGTACAAAGGAAGTAGAAAGGCACTGCTGCTTCATGATGTTCCCCTAAACTGACCTGTCATCTGAGGTCACATCACCCTCCTCATACTGTGGCTCTCCTCACCGTGCTGGCTATGGTATCCATAATATGAAGTCACCTCAGTCTTTACATTGTATTCAAATTCACTCTATTGAATGCATTCCTCACTTACCTGCTTTTTGGTGATATAAAGTATCCATATGTTTCCGACAATTTAGAGCCAGATGGAAGCATTTTATCATTGAGAAGAAATTTTAGTGAATGAGAAGTAAACCAGAGAATCTTGGTTTTCTCCCACTTATGAATAGGTCAGAACAAAAAATGCATACATAATTGACATGAAACTGATGGAGATAAATAAGATAACTTTCTGTTATTTTTATTTATTTACATATTTAGATTCTGCTAGATGTTTCATTTGGACAATAGGTCTGGAACTAATCTATTTTAGATCTAACCTAGAATAATACAATGTAAGTTTTAGAAGAAAAGTTAGCATCTAATTAACCCATCAATTCATAGATTACATAACACATTAATGTAGGAATCAGATGCTATAATTCTAGGGAAGTACCAACTAGCTCTGTCCCAGAATCTCTTGCTTGGTCCTTTTACTCCACCATACCTCCCAGACTTCACTATCCTGAAGGCCAGGGATCTTTGTCCTCTCAATGTCAAGCCTAGTGTCTGGCCCAGAGTAGTCTTTCTGAAAGCAGCCAGAGAGGAAAAACTCTTAACTGTAACAAAGACCTTGAAGTTACAATTATGAAAGTGAATTATCAATTTAATCTATGGTTTGACCTAAAACCAAATTCCTATTGAAACAGAAAATGCATAGAAAACTAACCCCTCAATTCAGATATCTCAAAGTATAACTTGGGAATTATCTGCATCAGACTTCCCTCAGTGTCTCCATTCCAGGCTTACTGAATTTGAACATCTAGGATTGCAGTTCAGGAACTTACATGTTTAATACAGTTTCATAGATGTGATTCATATTGTTTCATATTCACACTGAAGTTTGAAAAGCACTTTATTCAGCTGTTAAGGCTCCAGCAAGGATCCTCAAACAACTTCTAATGGGAAGCTTCTTTTATCTTACCTAAATAACTAGATGTATGGGCAGGTGATGGTAATACTGAGTGCCTGTGTAGATGGGGAATTTCAACCAGCCAGAGTCAGGAATTCCCATGGGGGAGAGAACAGAGAAACAGTGGCAATGATTTCCGGCTCCAGGGTTGTCTCCTGGCCTGGGCCTAATATTCCAGTGAGCCACAGGGAGTTGGGCATAGCAGCAACCCTCATCCGTAAGAATTGCCACCTTCCCTGTTATTTCACACAAAGAGGAGAGGTTTTCCTCATATTGTGAATAAAGATCCCGCAGACGGAGCTATTTTTCCCTTTCTTTCAATCAACAATCAACTTATTTCTTACTGTAGGCTGGACTTTGTATTATAGATTTCAAATTATTTCATAGTCTCTATGTTAGAGGAATAATTTAAAGTTAAAAAAGAGTCACTCTAAAGGTAATCCTGTACAAAGTTTGGAAATATATAGTGTTTTAACAAATTATAGTGTTTATTCATTTAGTCACATGTATTTTTCTAACGTATATTTAGGTTTCATTGAGTATAACTGACGTACAATAAACTGCACATAGACAAGTATACAACTTGATAAGTTTTGACATCACTATACAACCATGAAACCATCACCACAATCAAGATAGTGAATACAGCCATCAACTTGCAAATTTTTCTTGTGTCTTTTTGTAATTCTTCCCTCCTCTTCACTCATTCCAGCCTACCTCCCCTTCCATGACTTCACTCACTCATAAGCTTTCGGTCACTACGGATTAGTTTGTTTTATCTAAAGTTTTTCATGAATGAAATCTTACAGTATGCCACCTTTACAGTCTGGCTTCTTTCACTTGGCATAGTTATTTCGATATTCATCCACTATATTTCAATGGTTTTTTCCTTTTTATGAGTGAGTAGTATCTCATGGTATGGATGTACCACCGTTTGTTTAAGCTTTCATCTCTTGATACATCTGGTTTGTTTTCAGTCTTTCTTTGGCTATTACAAATAAAGCTGTTATGAACATGTATGTACGTCTTTAAGTGGGTATATTGTTTCTTTTCTCTTGGGTAAACTCCTAACCTGGATCAAATGGAGATGTGTATTTACTATTATAAGAAGATGACAAATTGTTTTTTCAAAGTGATTGTATGAGAGTTTTACTTCTCCCACATCCTCATCAACATTTGAAATAATCTATCTTTAAATTTTAGTTACTTTAATAGTTGTATAGCAATATCATATTACAGTTTTCACTTGTACTTCCTTCATTATTAATGATATTGAGCATCTTTTCATTTGCTTATTTCTTATCTATGTATCGCCTTTGGTAAAGAAACTGTTAGAATCTTTTGTCTGTTTATTTACTGGGTGTCTCATTTTCCTATTATTAAGATTTGAGAACTTAGTATACATTTTGGATAAAATCCTTTATCAGATATGTGCCTTGAAAACATTTCTCCTACACTGTAGCTGTCTCTTCCTTGTCCTAACAGTATTATTTGGACAGCAAAAATTTTACTTTTGATGACATCCTATTTATCAATATTTTCTTTTTGGCGTCATGCTTTTGGTATCGTATGGTATCTAAGAAATTATTTGCCTTGTCAAAGGTCACCTAGATTTCCTCCTTTGTTTTCCTCTAGAAGTTTTATATTTTTTGGTTTTATGTTTATGTCTATAATTCTTTTTGAGGGTGTCTCTTTGTTTTTGTTTGTTTGTTTTGGTATACCATATGAGGTATGGATCAAAAGACAAATGACTTCTTCAGAGTGCTGTCTCAATGTCCACATTATCTAATCAGGACTGGTGGTATTGACCCAATGAAGGATGTAAACAGAAATCTGTATGTAGTGACATAGGCTGAATCCAAACCACAACCATGGCATTTATGAAGGCAGGAACACAGGAACATAGGCTGACAGCTGTTTAAGTTCTTTCAAGTTATAGTTTCTCCCTCTTTTACATTCCTACTGAAAGAGAGACTTGCTACATTTCTCTTGCCCTGACCCTATGGAAGTATTTGGAGAAAGCTGAGAACAAGGATTGGAAAGAATGGTGCATAGCATTGCTCCTTGGTACTCATTATTAATACACATTTTCTATCTTCTACATTTTTGAAACAGAAGCAGGTCCCTATTCTTACCTCTTGTCCTTTATCTCCTCAGTCTGCTAACCTACACATTGAGAAATCATGGGGAAAAAAGCGGGTATCCAGGGCCAGGGGCATTAGTGTACGTGTCTGTGATGTGAAACAAAGAGAGGGCATGAAATACTTCCTACTACAATTATGAAAACATAAACCTAGCAAGCTATAAATTATTTCTGAATTTATTTTAAAATATTTAACTTTGCACAGGTATCCAGCTGCAGTTTCTATACATAAACATTCAGCCAAAATAGCATTTTCATTAACAAGATTGACTTCTAATGGGAATATGTTCATACCATATCATGAAATAAAAAATTCAGGTACAAAACATATGTAGAGTTATGAGACTGCTCTGTTAAAAAAATTCTATGCTTATTAAAGGACTGAAAATAAACATACAGAAAAGATAAAAATATATCTGCTGGTGGTAAGAAAGTGATTTTCCAAAAATAGTTCTTTGTGTTTTCCTGTTATTTAAACATATTTTTTATAACAAAATATTTTCTTTTATAAAATTATTTTATATGAAGCAACTAAATAGCCTTAAAAATCATACTGGTAAAACACGGGCATTTATATAACCAGAGGTTTGTGCAAACCTGTTAAGCTAAGAATTTTCTCTAATAAAATGAATGCTACTCATATCAGCAAAGTAGTACAACTGTGGGCTAGTAACCATGACATGAAAAACAGAATGCTAAAAACATTTCCATTAAAACATTAAATTCTATAATGGAGAGATTCAACCTTTATCGCTTGTTATTTGGATTGCTCAGCTCACTTTAGCCCCTTTTTAGAATTCCAAAGGATTTGCTGCAGGAGGACAAGTCCTCCTGCATCATTATTTAATACCTCTCTGTGTCTTCACATGTTTGAGTCTGTAAAACAATTTTGTTCTAAGATACTGAAGATGAACTCCTGAGGTTGAACAGAAAGATTCACTTGTCTCACCAGAAATTCAAAGTCATTATGAAACAGAAATCCCGCTTCCCCTCAGTAATAGAGCAGCCATGAATCATAGCATAACTCTGGCTCTATCACAATCTGACACTTCATGCCTCAGACAACAACTTGATTTGTCCAGAGAATATCCCTGTGAGGGCTGCCAATAGTATCGATGCCCATTGAAGAGGATATAATTAAGTCCTTCGTGAGCTAATTTCATTTTCTTATTTAACAACGTGGGGTGCATAAGAGTAAAATATAAAGTAGATGAAAAAAAGGTTCTAAGAAACCTTGCTTTGCCCAAATCTGGTGCAGGGTCTCACCTCTCTTTGATCTGATAAAGGATGTTTAGAGACATTCAAAACAGCCTTCCCTCAAATACCCTACATTTACAGCATATGTGTTTGTTTCTACCAACTAAGCACCATTAGGCTTTCTCCAGGTATAACAGTTTCTTCCAAATTAACTGCAGAAAATCTCAGTGCTTCATGTTTGTTATCTGCTTCTATTATGGCTTAAGGATTGAGAAATTGATTCTAATTCACTTTACCACTCACTGTGAGCAGTTTGGAGTAAAGGTATTTGTCGATTAGGGTAATTTCTTAGAAGCTTGTTATTTGCTTGGGAATATGTCCATTACCCAACAACTGGAAACATAAGGAGCTGAAACAGCCCTATTTTTAGTTAAAATAAGAATTTTATGTTGAGACAGATAAGTAGCAGATTAATAGTAATCTTAATCATTCCTATATTGGGATAAACTCTGAAGCTGCACGAGGCAAGTGTTCTACAATGACAAAGAAATAATCTCCACATCAAAAATTCTCTTCATCTTTGACCTTTATCCACCTTTCATATCTAAATATAATTCCTTTCAAAATACAGGGAAAGGAGCTCATTATGCATGTGTTACATGTCTTGGTCAAAGACATTGTATTTACCCGTCTTGGTCAAAGGCATTATATTAGTTGGGCGATTAAGAGGGCTACAAAAATTAACTTGAGTTCTGTCCCAAACTGATAACCAGCAAGACACGCATGCTGATTTGTTGATTTGTACCTCTCTAAATCCTGGGCCCATCCCTGACGGAATGTACAGGCTGCACCTCATGTCAGAGCCTGTATCAAGAGTAGGGTAGAGAGTAGCCCCTGCATAGAAGCACTGGCAGCGTGGCAGGTAAAGCTGGACTGGTTAGTAGGTAGGAAGAGAAAGAGAGTTATTGAAATGTGTCTTTAAATTGTCACCTTATGATGAGAGCCTAACCAGATGGTCATCTTTGCCACTTTCAGGTTCCAGAGGTTCCAGCTAGTCAGGGCTGGTAAGAAGAACCAAACAAGGCTGAATTTGTTCATAAGACAGAGCACAACAAATTGAATTTAATGTACAGGTCCTCACTTGCCCTTGCTGGCTATTTTTTGTCTTTTTGCCCTGTCTTCCCACATTCCCAAATTCCTAGAGTTTTTAAACTATGAGGTTCTCTCATTACAAGAGGAACTATTGTCCTATAATCCACTAACATTTATGTGCATGTGTTTGATATATTTTGTCCTAGAATCATTGAAATTTTCAAAAGTAACAAATGGAGAAAATATTGATACAAACAAAAATGAATTCAGACTTGTAGCACCTGGGTATGGGAGATGTTTGGAGGCAAAGGATTTTTCCCAAACTTCCTCACTCAGGATACATGAGGACTTTTCTTGTCCCCCCATGCATGAGGTCAGCTGTGATGCCCTCACTGACACCCCGTGGTGTTTTATTCTAAAAGCTAAGTCAAGATTTGGGATACCAGGCATGGAATGCAGAGAGAAAAATGAGTTAGTGGTTTTCTCTGTCATTGGTCCAGAGTGTCTGAATAAATTGGGAATCCTTTCAAAGATTCCTTGCAAGTAACAGAATGCCAGACTAAGTGTTTCAAGCAAATAGTGATTTGTTTCTCTAACGTAACAGTTCAGAGGCAGTTGCTGGCATTATTCAAGAGTTCAAATCCACATATAGGTAGACATTTCATTGTTATCTTTCTTTTTCTAACTTCACCTTTGTTATCACAGACCATTCCCTGAGGCTCATAAATTAGCCCTAACCATTTTCCACATTTTTACATTTGTCTATCTCTCCCTGTATCAGCAAGAAACTGATCAATAATGCTAGAGTTTTTTTCTCTGAGGGAGGAGCAAAGTGAATAGGAAGGAGAAGCAGTGGTTAATCTTGATTGACTGAAAATGGACTGCTTCTCATGGCAGCTGGGGCTCCTTGGTCAGTGTTTATTGTCGGGAATGGGTTAATGGAGTCCACAGCACCCTCTTAGGTAAACTGTAAACGGAGCATTGTTATTATTCTATCCCAGTGGATCCCTTTGGTCACTCTTACTTAGCAGAGTGAAGAATAGTATATACATTGGCTCATTCCCTAGAATTTCCTTAGTCTTGCCTTGCACGAACCCAAGTTTTATAAGATGCTTCACCTAATGAACTATTTCCAAGTGTGAAACCTCCAAAATGAAATTAAAAAAAAAAATCTGTTCAGGAAATGTATCCAGACTGACTTAAAGAGGAAGGCACATCATCTTTATCTGGGCAATTCCTTCCACTGGCTTTGGACCTGGACTGTTGTGGTTTCTGTATTTCTCAAGCTTATCTCACTTGGAATTTTTTTTTACTTGTTTGTGATCCCAGCATTAGACACTCTTCCTCACAAACTACTTTCCATTCCTTATAGCAACTAAATTTGCATAAGTTTTGAAGATTTAGAATTTTGAACCTTTAAAAAGCATTACCTTTTTACTGTTTCCATGACAGCTCACCCTGGCTCTGCTATGCTTCCTGAGGTTTTGAGTCTCCATGCCCTTAAATGTTGGTTTTATCAGAGATCTCTCTCTTTTTCTTATCCAACTTTATGCCTACACTGACTTTCTTTTCAAATTATCTTGTCCCATCCAACCACTAACTCCTTGCTGGTCCACTGCATCCAAATTTGTATCTGTAGCCAACTCTATTCTCCTGATATTGGGAAAGGTATTTATAATTGCCTTGTCTACATCCCAGCCCAAAAGGTCCATAAGCACCTTGCTTTCAAAGTTTCAAAATGTATTTGATGGCAATCTACATTAAAAGTGTGTTCAACATCATTAGCCATTAGGTATGTGCACATTAAAAACGCAAAGAGTTATCACTACACACTTATCAGAAAGGCTTGAGGAAAAAATAAATGCTGGTGAGAATATGGAGAAACTGGACCACTCACACATTGCTGGTGGGAACATAAAATGGCACATCCACTCTGGGAAATGGTTTGACAATTTTTTTAAAACATGCAACTACCATATGACCCTGATTGCACTCCTGGACATTTATCCCAGAAAAATGAAAAATTACATTCACACAAAAACGTATAGATGGATGTTCATAGCAGCTTTACTCATAATAGCCACAAACTGAAAATGACCCAGATAACCTTTAACAGGTGAATAATACTTAGCAATAAAAAAGTATGAACTGTTGACATATGCAGCAACTTGGGCAAATTTCCAGGAAATTAATTATGCTGAGTGAAAAATGGCAATCCCAAAAGGTATGACTCCATTTATATAACATTCTTGAAATAACAAAATTTTAGAAATGGAGAACATATTAGCGGTTCCCAGAGGTTGGGAGCTGGGTGAGGTGGGGAGAGGGAGGTGGGTGTGGCTTAAGAAAATGGCCAGATGAGGAATATTTTTGGGATTGGAAACATTCTACATCTTGACTGTATCAGTGTCAATATCCTGGTTGTGATAGTGTAGTTTTTGCAAGATGTAACTGTTGGGTCAAACTTGGTAAAGGATATGTGGGATGACTCTAAATTATTTCTTGCAACTACATGTGAATCTACAATCACCTCAAAATGTAAAATGTAATGAAAATTTTAATCACACTTGTTTTGGGTAGTACTGAATAAGTTAGAAAAGCCAAGTAAAAAGAAACTTAAGTTCCTAGAATTAGAAAATTGCTCTTAAAAATTAACTTGCATAGTGTAACTGCACCCTTTCTTCTAAATTATTTAATCAAACTTTGCATTAACCAATTTCTAAAAGACTTAATTTTCTCCACCTTGATAAGCCAAAATTTGTATGACTCTCTACTTTCCTATCAGAAATTCTACACAGAATCAATTCATTTGGGATATCTTTGGGAGAAATCATGTCTTTTAAACCATAAAGCAAAAAACTTATAAGGACATGTTTTTAAAAGGCATTTAAAATGTTTCAAACATGTCTGATACTAACAGATACCATTTAATTTGTATTTTTACCAACTTCATACAGATAAATGTACTTCTTTGAAAAACATCGCTTTTTTGAGTAGATACTAAAGAATATTTATGATTAAGAAAGGGACAAAGCCATTGATAGAATCCTAGAAAGTACCAAAAATTAAGAAACTAGAAGAATCCAGTGAAAGGGGGAAGGCAGAAGAACTGAGAATGATTACTACGAAGTGCAAGGGGGAACGTATCCTGAATTCAACATAATTTCTTCAAATTTGTCCTCCCTGTAACTGATTCTCTCTTCAACCTTATTTCCATTGCTCTTAAAATTATTCATTGAGCTTATTTTTAAATTATTTTTAAGTAAATATATTATATAGACAAGTATACAAATTCCAAGCATACGGCTCAATGAATTTTCATCAAGTGAGCCGAGCCACCACCCAAAACAAGAAATATATCACCAGAACCCCAGAAAACTTCGTTGTGCTCTGCCCCAGTCACCAACCATGCTCTTCCCAAGGGTAACTAAAATTCTGAGCTTTATGACCATAGATTATTTGTGCTTGTTTTTGTACATTATATAAATGGAATTTTAAAGTATTTTAAAATAAAATGACATTATCTTCCCCACAATACACCTTCCTCCTTAAGTGTTTCCTATTTTGGCTTCCTAAATTAGAATGCTTAAAGTCATCTTCACGTTCTCCCTCTCCTACTTCCAACATGATCTTTCTAAAATATAAACATTATCAGTCATTCTTGAGAGCAAGTCAAATCTGTGTGTCATCTTCAGGAAAAAAAAAAAAAAAGTCCATTTTAACTGGGTTACAAATCCCTTGAAGATCTGCCTCTGGAATATTTTTCCAAGTTTACTCTGCCTACAAGTCCCAGCATGCGTTGTACTCCAGTTGTATGGTATTATTTGCAGTCTCCAAAACATACTCTTCCATACAACTCTAAGTATTTGCATATGCTCTGATTTCTTTCCAGGATGCATTCCTACCTCTTTATCTGCCTAGTGAAGAGCCTATTTAACCACCAAAACTTAATTAAAATATCCTCACTGTCCCTCATTTCACCCTCAGAGACAATTAGTAACTGTATGACATTATTTTCAGTATAATCTACAACTACTTGTATGTAACACTTTTAACATAATGTACAATTATTTCTTGGCATGTCTCTCTGTTCCATCGATTGAGGGTTTCTTCTACTTTTCCCTATATTCCCCATGTTTAGAAAAATATACATTAAAATAGTTGGTTTATTTGAATGACAAACAGTAAACAAACAAAAAAAGAAAAAGAAGTGACAAACAAAGGTGAAGTAATTAATATTCTCTAGATGCATCAAGGAAGGAAGGAAATGTCATACAAAAGGGGCATTTAAGTTCAGTGTTAAAGAATGTGTAGAATTTAGGTAGGCTAAGAATGAGGCAGACATTGATCACTCATTATTCACAAGCAGTAACACGTCTCTGGGAAAGGTGTACCTGGTGGATCCCAAGAACTTAGAAAGGGCTCTTCTTCAGAGAACTTCAGAAAATAAACTACTTCATTGGGCCTGACCAAGACCCAGAGCCTCAGACAGCATCTCAGCCACCTGACTCAGACACAGGCCCTGTCTCCTGGAGGTATTTTGAAAGACTAGAAATCATAATACAAGCATTGGCCTAGGTCCATATCCCTGCTGCTTGTAGAATTTGTTGTTTGGTCCTTTATAGGACTCCCACACATTATCTGTATGATGGGGATAACATGTTCTTTTTCAAGTGGGTTAATGTGAGCATCATATGAACTAATGTTCATGAAGTACCTGGCACAATGCTTGAAAAATAGTCAGTGTCCTGGAATTGTTAATTCCCTTTTTTGTTCCCCCAATGCATGCTTGTGATGTTTTCCTTTTTATACATTAACTGTAGATTGCATGCTGTACATTGTACCAGGATGAGGAGATGAGAGGGTGGAGGTGAAATACTGTGTGCATTAACTATGTAGCAGATTGTGTGGAGGATACTGTAACCCCAGCCAGGGCCGAGCATCAACAGTAAATCCTGCCATGTGAAGTGTGTTCTGCTGACCTCGGAGATTCCCTGGAAACCCAGTGTGGCCTGGATTGCTGACAGAGGCACGATAAGCGCTGTGCTGCTCAGTGCAAAACAGCTAGCTTACTTCACCTGATTTTGCACAGATTCAGAGCACAACACTCATTTCATCTGATTTGTGCTTAGACGAGGCAAAGGGAAACAAATGTCTGAAAACAAAACCCACATGCTAAGTCAGCTAGTTTTGAAGCTCTAGTCAAGATTGCACATAAATGAGTCTGTTCTTGCCTAGATAATTTCTGTTCCTGTGCCTTTCAGCAACACTGTGTAAGCACTACTGTAGAAACAGCTATATCTGACACTGTGAGGACAGAGGGACTCATAAAAGCAATGGAATAACCATGATTTAGCTGCTCGATACATCTGCTGCTTGAAAAAAATAAAAAATTAGCTTAGCCACTACATGTTTTTCTCTGTATAATACCACTTACATTCACATATTTGACACATACTTTTTAAGCATCTACTATGTGCTAGGCACAGTGTTTGCTGTATGCTAAAGATTCAGTGGGAAACAACACAGATGAGGCCTGTGATCACAAAGCTTAGTGTTGATCAACAACTAATTTGAGAAAGTTCCCTGTTCACACAACCAATAGGGTGTGCAGAAAGACCAAAGGACATAGAAAACATAATTATTTAGCAAGATATTTGTTGAGCAGTAGTAACCAGATGCTACAAAAGAGTCAGAATATATAGAAAATGGGAAATGATTCGTTGACACAGATTTGCTATAGATACAGATACAGGATCTAAAGGGATCCTCACTGTATGATTTGGGTCATGAGTGATTGCAGATAAGGACATTGGGAGCGGACAGAAGGGTCAGAGCCAGAATGATATATCAAAGAAATAAGACAGTAACCGTCTGTATTGATTTTCTATTACACATAAACAAATTACCACAATTGAGAGCGGGTTAACTGGGTCCACTGCTTAGGGTATCACAAGTCTACAATCAAGGTGTCAGCTAGCTGATCCTTACCTGGTGGCCCAGGGTCCTTTTCCAAGCCATGTGGCTGTTCTTTCCCTAGGAGCTATAAGGTCATGTACACTGTGTCTTCTGGTTGGCTAGAACAAGTTTTTTGACACTTCACCTTCTTTTAAAGAGCTCACATCATTAGGTCAGGCCCACCCTGGATAAGCTCCCTTTTGATTAACTCAAAGGCAGCTGATTAGTAATCTAAACACAGAAGGGCTAAACCATCAGATTTACTGGCCTCAACCACACTCAAATGGAGGGGATTGTCATTGGGGAGGTGGTGGGGGAGGAATCTTAGAGGTCATGTTAGAATTTTGTTTGAAGTCAGAGTTATCAATAAAGGGAATCCCTTCATAGTTAGCTGCCTTTATTCTACATGTGCTCATTTGCCCTGTTTGGAGGAAACTAGCAGTGCTTAGGGGTAAGACTCCAAAACTGAACCACTTAGGTTCAAATCCTGACTCCACTTCTTCATAGCTGTGTGACTTTGGGTAAGATACTAACCTTTCTGATGACAACAATGAAGTGTTTACTCAAAGTATTTTGATTTTATTATCTGCAGACAATATTAAGTAAATTATGATTGTAAAGTAGTTCAAATGTGACCATTTAGTACATGTAATTGTAGAGGAAATTTCCTAGTTTCTGGTTATGATTCCTTTTCCTTGGGAATTAAGTAAAGGAGATCAAGTCCCAGCTTGCTTATTAATAGCATGGATTGTGATTAGAGTAAAAAAAAGTAATGATTTTATCTTATTCTGTACTGAAGACCACAAAATATTTCAGTGTATTAGCACTAATAGACTCAGACTTGTTAAATTAAATTAAGCAATTGAGCCTATAAGAATTAGACCCTACTTCTAATGAGCAGGTCTTCAGAGTAACTAAGCCAATAAAAAGACAGCCTTCTCTTCTTACACAAAACCTTGGATGGATGGGACAGTAAGGAATATATCCCCTTCTTCTAATGTCCTTGGAGAAGGGTGGCTAGACTATATATTATAAGCTAGTATAACCTAAGTAGGTATCTTGATAGTTTTGAAGACATACTTCATCCTGGCTCAGTTCTTTGTTTCATCCAATAAATAACACTGATATCATCCTCCAAGAGTCACAATCTTCACATCCATCAAGAACCACAGGATTTTGAAGAAGGAAACCTGGACTGTGAACATGTCCTGCTTTGGAGACAAGGGTTGTATACTTGGCAGACCTACAACTAATGTGACTGCATCCTTATGTATCCATTGCCTCCAAAGTCTTCTTTTGAGAGACTAACTTAAAATGCTCAATGGTATGGGTCTACATAGGAATGTTATGAAAAATTTAGCTAGGCCTTCGTATTCTAATGAAGAAACCCAAGGAAACTGCAGTATAGCAGCTGTTTTCATAATGCATGAAAGTGAGTAGGTCTAGAGCATTGGTCTTCAATCTTTGGTATGCAGGTTCTCATACACAGAGACTCTGACGAGGTGGGGGTGACTTTGAGGTAAGTGGTCTTGAAACCACACTTTGAGAAATGCTGCTCTAAAAGATAGCAGACAAATTAGGTGTCTGCATCTATGTAAAGGCTTTTCAGGCCTAGACTACAGTGATGTGGGGAGTGGGCTGGGGTGAGGTTGGATGCTTTTTTGGTCTTTGTTAGCTTAGGCTCTCCTTTTGAGGCAACAAAACTTCGTGTCACTCAGAACAGATATTTAGCAGAAAAATTTTCTCTCCCCCTCAATCTCTTTCAGCTCTGAGAGCCGGCATTTTATCATTTAGACAAAGAACATCAAAGAATTCTATAATACAAGGTAACAACATAATGCAACTAACTTACACAATAACAACTCCCTTAACATATATTTGTAGGATTACTTACATCTATGTTCAGCTGGGAAAAAAAGCCACTCAACTCACAGAAAAACTTCTCAGTTTACAAAGTGGCAACAAATTCCAAGTGAACTACAAATGCTTAACAAATATACATTGCCACAAAAATAAGAAATTAGCTTATTCTGAAATGAAAGTATTTTTATTCATCAACTAGAGAGAATTAGAGAGCCTCTTGGTCATTCTTAGTATTTCTCTTGGCAGTAAAATTTCCACCTTGAGAAGACCTTGAGGAGGTTGGAAAGTTTAGAATGGAGGGGCTCTTTTCTCCTAGAGAAGAGAGCTGCTCTGTGTCCCAGAGGCCTGGTCATTTGGGCATCCCAAAGAGGCAGGTCCAGGATGTTTGTAACAGAACAATCCATGAGCCCTTTGTTAGACTATCCCTTCAGGAAGCAGTCCCTTCTGCAGCTGCTGGAGTCTCAGCGGTTGGCAGTGCCATGTGTGAAGAAGGGCAGTGTTTGAGTCTGGGGAACTTGGTTCTTGACCCAGAGCTGCCTTGTGCAACTTTAACCTACCTAGGTAACCTTCCTGTACCTCACTTTCTTCAACTTGAAATTAAAGCAGTTAAGCTAGATGAGAGCTCAAGACCTTCCATCTCTGCCATTTCATTATCCTTACATTTAAAGCTGAAGTTTAAATGTGGGAAATCAGAGTAATCAAGAATTAGAATACACAAGTATTAGAATAAAAGCCCCAAATTCCTGTGTCATCTTGCCTCTGCCTACCCAGTCAGCTCATTTGTAGACATTTTCTTCTTGCTCAATATATTCTCCATAGTCCCAATTATTTTCCAGGATAAGGTCTTTGCATATTCTATTTCCACCTCTGTAAGACACCTGCAGAGTCCTTAGCTTGGCTATCCTCTATGTTGTAGCACAAATCTCACTTTCTCAAAAAGGCTTTTCCTGACTCTCCCAGTCTAAATTAGATTCTCAGTAAGTATGCCTTTCTATAACAATTTATTCTTTTCCTTTACACCATTATTGAAGTGTGTCATATATATCTAACTGTGTTTTATTCGCTAAATGCCTTTTTCTTCAGAAGGCTGTAGGCTCCTGAAGGAAACAGAGTGTCCACTATGTTCAATACCCGCGCTTGAAACATAGTAAGTCACCTTAAATAGATGTCAAGTGGATGAATGAATGAATAGATCAATCAGTCACTGCAATTCCTTTCCCCATTCCAACATCTGAAACAAAATATACCCCTCTCCGATTAATGAATGAGATGTGCACCTATGTGTCTTTTATGTCTGCTCATATGGGTGCTTTGGGATCTCACTTCCTTTGCTGACCTCCCTGTAATTTATGCATAACAGGTTTCCCTTCCTCTTTCAACTCCCAGGGATTAAAAAAAGGAGATACACCTCTTCTATGTTCTCCTTATGTATTTCATGAACACCAAGATTCCCTGTTGTATCAGCTTCCTATTGCTGCTATAACAAATTACCACAAACTTGCTGGCCTAACACAAAATTATTATCTTATAATTCTGGAGGTCAGCAAATCCAAAATGGATCTCAATGGGCTAAAATCAAGGTGTCAGCAGAGCTGTGTTCATTCTGGAAGCTCTCAGGAAGAACTGTTTCTTTTCTCTTTTCCAACTTCTAGAAACTGCCTGTATTCCTTGGTTCAAGGCTCTCTCCCTCAGTCTTCAGAGCTATCAAAAGCAGGTTGAACTCTTCTCATCAACTCTGACTTCTACTTCTATGGTTACATTCCATGTAAGGTAACATTCACCAATTTCAAGGATTAGGACATGGACTTTTTCTGAGGGGTGAGATGACTTTATTCTATATACCATACCTGCATTTTTTCCCCATCTACCTTTTAGCACACAATATTCATACCTGACTGAATACTCCAAAGGCTCACTTCTACTCCTTTTCCTTCTCTCTCTCATAAGACTTTCACAAGAATGTTACTCCACCATGAAGGAGGCTATGCAATAGTCACTTGTAATTTACATATATGACTTTCATACTTTCAACTATTTGCTAAAAATCTAGGAAGTCCATCGCATTTTGCATAACAATTTTTCTGAGGCACGAATTTTAATCACTGGACTTGGAAATATGATTCTTAGTGAAAGAGTGAACTGTCCACTCTTACATTCAATGTTTACATTTAATATGGCTCTTTAGAATAGTCATTGTAATGTTACATGACAAACATTATATTCTGTAGTGTAACCATGTTTGCAACATTTGAGAAAGTCTATTATTCTTCATGAATATCAAAGATGTAGTTAACAAAAATATAATTATCTATGTTTAACAAATACTAAAAATTTCAAGTTTTATGATATGTAATTCACATTTGACCTTACAATTTATTATCACAGCAGCTCTGTTAGAGAAGTGTTACAGGCAGGGAACAGAGATTCAGAGACCATCTGCAGTTTACCGAATGTCAAACACCTAACAAAGGCTGTAGTCAGGATTTGAAAAATTTTGGTACAACCATCAAGCTATTTCCACTACTTCATATATCTGAATGTATTTTTGTGGTTTCCTTTTGTTAATTTGTCATGTAAAATAGCTGCATTTTCCAGGTGGCAGAAGCTCTCAGCTCAGCAGACTGGGCCCTAATTAAGGCCTATTGTGTGTTGACACTCTTCCTCTGGAGACCCTGATAAAGGCCTCAGACAACTTCAAAACTGCCCATACACGGGACAACTGGATCCTTTTACAGCCTAAGGAATCTCATACTTTTGCAAAAAACTTTTTTCTCAGTACACCGAGATGAAGGGAGAGCAGAATATAGGAAATAGATCCAATTTTAGCTGAACTTCAGTTTAGAGTTAGGAAGAAAAGCATTATGAAATAAAAGAAAATCTTTACAGCATAAAGTGTAGGGTGGTTACCGGAGTAGGAAGATAAGCTCTATCAGTGTCAAAAAACTGCAGAATCTAATTAGCAATGGTATCTCTGAGACCCCAGAAGTGACTGGTGAAGATCAAGCTATTCAAGCTACACTGACTGTGGCAATGTCTGACATTTCACCCTTTCCATGAAAGCCAAGGAATGCATTAACTTCAAACATGAAGTTTCCTAAAATTATCCATTCTTTTAGCTAGTACCCCAATCAATTATTAAAATATAATTTTCAAAAGGTTAAAGCATAACTAACATATAAGTATAAAATGAACACCTGTCAAAGATTTTAAGTAATGGAAAAAACCAGCAAGAAATCAGTTCCAAATATATTTGCAGAGATAGGCAATGTAAGAAAGAATGGTAAAGATAAGATTGCACTGTCAAACACAAAGCTATTGTCCGACAGGGCACTAACCTGTTAATGTGGAGTATTTTCCACTGGTAAGAAATTATTTTCATCCCTGTTGGACGAAAATGTTTAAGTTAACCTCTCCCCCTAGATCAGGGTCTCTCAGATTGGCTGGCACTATTGGCATGCTGTTGTGGGGGGCTGCCCTGAACACTGTAGAAGGCTTAGAGGATTCCTAGCCAGCAGCACAGCTCCCCCCTGTCATAGCAATGAAAAATGCCTCTGATGTTGTCATATGTCTCCTGAAGGGTAAGTAGAATTGTTTTATAGAGTCCAAGATTATCAAAATTTATCCAAAACTTCAAAACGGGCAAAAGAGGTCACTGGGTCTTCTTTTAGCGTAGCAGTGGGTGTATACCTTTGAGTTTCTTTTGACTGGACTATTTTACTTAAGTAGGCAGTGATTTCCAATCAGGGGCAATTTTTGAAGTACTTCTTGTATTGCTAGCCCATACTACTGATTTTCCATTCAGCTCTGCCCCTCAATATGTTCCATCATGAGCTGAATAGGAAAAAATATTAATTTGACTATATATTTGTAAAATAATACCCATTTTTCAAAGGATGCAATAAATTGTGAGCAGCCATTTTAAGTTCTCTTTTTTAATATTTTAACTCTGCTTTATCTTTAATCCTTTTTTAGACATTTGCGTCAGAATATACCAATGTTAGGCAAGGACTGTAATTAAATGCAGTGTTGGCTATTCACCTCTCACTTATTGGTGGCACCATTTTCCAATAGGTTATTCTATTGGATATAGGTCTACTGGATCTATTTCCTATTTCTAACTTTTCCCTGCTGTCTACAGAGGAAAGATAATTAACTTTGTGACCTTCAGTGATGGTAATAATAATGAAGACACAGGTCAACCATTCCTTATCTAAAACTCTTGAAGATAAAACGGGCTTCAAAATTCGGCATTTTTCAAATTTTAGAAAGTTGATATGGTACATATTACTGAACACTCCCAGTGAGGTCTGGGGCAGCATCCTATAGTCAAAAACTTTAATATTTCTACAGCTAAACAAATGGACATACACATCAAATGGGAATTAAAAAATCTACAAATAACCTCACATCATCTCACGTCAAACTTTGCTACCAAATGACTTGTGTCAAATTTATGAAAAATATTTTGATTTTCAGAGCTTTTTGGATATCAGAAATTTAAATTAGGGATTACGGATCTAGAATAATAACATGATAACGGCAACAACAATATCTGATATTTAAGAGTATTCATTATGAAGCAGGCCCTGTGTTGTATTACATCTGATTAGATCATTTCAACCTCCCACAACCCTATGAGGTAATTCTATTATCATCCTTATTACACTGATGAAGTTTGGAGACTTAGGTACTAGCTCAAGGTCATACAAGATTTAGATCTAGAAAATTTGATCCACAGCCCAGGCTCTGAAGTAGGTAGGATTACATGCTGAAACCTAAAAACTCTAGCCACATTTAGTACTCAACCTTTCCTTTTTGCTCTACCTGTCCGTAAGTCTACCAACCATGGGTCAAGAACATCACGTTAGTAAGTGAAGGGCACTATATCTATGTTCCTCTGCCTTGCCTAGATATTTTCAAGCAAATGTGACTTAAAGGAGTACAACTGACTCATTCTACTCAGGTTCACAGGATTTCTTTGCCAGTTTATTCAATTTATCTTAAAGCTTCCTATCAAGAATTTCATAAGCACAAATACACTCAGTATGGATACAGAGAAAAGCTGGCAGTCAATATTTCAGCTGTTTCCAAATGCATCTATCCTGCTGATACAGGCTCAGGGAGAGTTATAATCCACATGACACTTTCATGAAATGCTTCCCAAATGATTTTATTAAACATTTTCTGTGAGAAAAGTCAGCTGAAGGACTGACCCAAAGACAACCCAACTGGGAGTAACAGAGTGGCTAGAATATGAGCATTCCCCTTATACAACATTCCTAAGCTGGCTTCTCATATGTGCCATTTTGGGAACTACAAATATATATCTTGTCTGTCACTGTGTTCATAATTTTTGAGCGTTTTTCAAATCAGTTAAGAAATGTTTTGTATTCTCAGTAAGCAATGCATCAGCATGACTTCTATGACTATAGAACTATCAGTTAATCATGTAATTTCACCTCTATATTCCCCTTTAGTCCTCACTTTTAGGGCTACGAAGTAGTCCTATGCCTTATGCGAATACAGCTAGACATGGCTCTCTGCAAACTAGGAAGAGAACCCAACCATGTTGGCAGCCGGATTTCAGACTTCCATCCTCCAGAGCTCTGCTTCTTAAAATCCAGGTGAAAGACTGCTACATGTCATGCAGGTGTTGATGGGCTGACACATCTCCATCAGCCCTGCCCTTGGAGAGAGGTTTGACCATGGACAAGATCGGCCTGGTGACTGTGAAGATACTCTGTGGTTAGCTTTACAGGAGGGTGTATCAGACTGGAAACCCTGTCCCTGGAGGTTTGGAATCAAGAGGAGCAGAGGGAGGTAAGACATAGACAAACAACCTTCATGGACCATGAGGATTCCAGAATGTCCTCACTCTGAGGAGAGTCACCATTCTTTGACCTAACAAACCAAAGGATGCCTATTGCACACTGGCTTACAGCAGGAAAATGGGAAAACATCTTCTAACCGCAGTCTCCTGGGCTTGAGATGGAGAGCAAAGGACCTAGTATTGAAATAGTACCTGTGAAAAGTCTGCATTAGAGGACATTTCAAAGGAATTTTATTTCTTTCAATTAGATGTATTAATAAAGACTAATAGCTATAAAAATGAAAAATAATAGTAGCTTACTATCACATCGTATATCTTTTTTTTTTCATCCCTTTACTTTCAACCTATTTGCATCTTTTGTATATAACATGCATCCCCTATAGACAGAATATAGTTGGATCTTCTTTTTTAATCCAGTGTGGCAAACACCTGTGTCTTGATTAGACTGTTTAAATCCATTCACATTTTAAAAATAGCTTTATTGAGATGGAATTCACATAGCTATTGTTCACCCTTTTAAAGTGTACAATTCAGTGGTTTTTAGTATATTTACAAAGTTGTATAGCAATCAACACTGTCTAATTCCAGGACATTTTCAGCAACCCAAGAAGAAACCCCATACCCCTACCCCCAGCCCATGGTAATCAATAATCTACCTTCTGTTTATATGACAATAATTAAACATTTCAGAAGTTGTTCTCAAACACCTTGAGCCAGAAAGGCTGTGTTCTGCTGACAGATCTGTCTTTGAGTAGGGTAGTGATGAATGATGAGTATATCTTCTGAGCTTCAGTCTACTCTTCAAACCTACTCTTTAAATTGATGAAACTCAGAGATTTCTGCTTCTTATCACAATATGATAACTGGGAGCTATATTTACCCTTCCATCTCAAAAAATTAGAAAACCAGTAAAAGAATATATAGAAAAACAATTTTCAGACTTTGGGTAGCAGACAGCAGAAGACTATGATTTCTAATAGAAGAAGCACAAATAAACAAGGTGAATCCTATATTTTCTACAGTTTACTGTCTGGATGCAGATCCCTGTAGGAATTACAGAGCAGAGGAACCCAAACAAACCTTAGCATCTTTGTTGAGTAGAGAAGAAAGAGATCAGAAGTCAGGCAAGGTTGTTCAAGTTCATGGGGAAATGTACTAGAGGAACAAGAACACAGAGAGACAGCACTGGAGATCTGCAGAGGGTCCCCTCATGTCTTTGGCTTAGTATAGATTTGTGCGTGTATGGAAAGAAATTACCCAAAGTCATTGAAAAGGACCACTGAAAGGCAAAGATTTAAACAATATTTGGAGCTCATACAGGTGAAGAATAATTCATGTTTTCATGACAAAGAATGGAGAGGCCTCATAAAATAAGTAGTGATGGATGGAGTCCTCAGGAAAGTATTATTTGACTCAGCATTTCCACTTCTAGATGTATACTCAAGAAATATGATGATGTACGCTCACTCAAAGCCATGTACACAAATGTTTTTAACAGTATTATTCATAATAGCAAGAAACAACAATTGGAAAATATTGTGGTGAAGCGGAAGGAATATTGGGGCTGAGAATTAAAAGAGGCAAATTTGATTTCTACTTTTTGAGTTATAGCATGTTAGTTCTTTCTGAACTACAGTTTGTTCATTTATAAAATGGAAAATAAATATTATACAGGATTATTGTGATGACTACATAAAATAATTTTTTAAAAATTGATTTGAAATAAGATTGGAAATGTACCCAAATATTATTGTATTAGGTAATTACTAGGGCACCAAATGTAAGAATACATTTAGTGACTTTACCTCCCAAAAAAGCCTAAACTTCAAATCAGAACTGATCAATTGTTATGGAGCACAATTTAAGCAGTATTCAACTAATATCATTACTAACTTTGGTTTCTGTTTGAGCAATTCATGCCAATATTCAAAGTTTTGGAAGATACAGTTATAGATTTCTTATTTATTTATATCTCTGGAGGAATCCTTTAGTTTCTGTGTTCCTTAATCATTAAATCTTCAGTATCATGTAACTTAAATTAGTTTTCTTTTTATGTTTTATTAGTTTGTTTTATGTTTTATTAGTTTCTTTGTTTTATAAAATATTCTTATTAATTATTTTATATACCCAGGTTCCACTATCTTTAAATCAAATAAAAATCGCTGAAATCCACCTTTCAAAATTAATGAAATAGGTTTGTCTTCACTTCAGAATGTCAGTACTCATAAACCTTAAGCAGCAGAAATTTCCATGAACACTACAAATAAGGTCAAGGGCTCAGTCTCTGAGAATCTAAACCTAAAAAGTTAGTAAAGAAAACAGGACTAATTTAATTATAGTATTTAGCTGGATGTCCAAGACTACAAAACACTCTTCTAGCTTTTTTGTTTTTCTTGTTGCTGCCTACTAAATTCTACTATTTCTATCCTTGGTAACTTTTAGTCACAAGCCTAATTTAATTTAGTTTTTCTGAATACTTGACATAAAAGTCACTTACTATAGACTGTGACTTCAAAACTTTCCCAGATTATAAAAATTTCTAGTGTCATCATCACTTAATATTTATGAAGTATCTACTTAGCCTTGTCCCCTCTGGGATACTCAGTTTCCAGATATCCAGACTGATGAGCGTATATTCAATAATTTGAACTTTTTCCCTTTCTTTATTTCCTTCACTTACTGTCCTGCTTCTATCCTTTCTCAGGGTATGAGTATGTGTATTTGTAATTTTCTTAGTCATATCAAGAATGCTTGCCACAATGGGTACAAATCTATTTAAAGTGAGATCTTTGGCTAGATTATTAATAGTTTATGTATTTTATTACATTATCCTGTAGAAATAGCATGAATTTGAGAACCAGAAATTCTCTCATTCAAATCTTAGTTCTACCACTTCAAACTGTATGATTTGAGTAAATGGCTTATTTTCGAGCCTGTCTCCTTATGTGCAAAACAAGAATCATAATAAGTGTTATGGGGAGTGAAAAATGATGGATATAATTTGATTATTATAGAAACAAGCAAGGATGAGGTACTCAGTAAATAGTCGTTATCATGAAAATTGTCAACACCTGGGAAAGGTACAAACCCCCCCCCCCACCTCCCTTCAACAGAACACGGGTTGTGGTTTTTAGTTCACTGAATCTGGTCACAGCTCTGAAAAGTCTTACTTCAGTAGCTCTCTAGAGATCCAGAATGGCATGCCATTAACAGCCTAAGTGAGGAGTGATTATGTTGGCAAGGGTCTTTACTCACACATGATACCACTTCACAGGACAGTAGATTCCACCTGCTTCTTTCAATATAATATTTAGCGACATGGTGTGATTCTGATTAACTGTGGTTAACCTCAGTTCTGGTTAAGACAGCAACTTGATAATCCCTTTCTCACCTCCAGAAATTTATAAATTTATATAAATTTACATAAATGATAAAGCAATTGAAAGGAAAATAATGAAGAAACTTTTGAAGACCACCCCCCCCCCAATTGTCCCCTTAAAAAGAAACTCAGCAAAATACTGGCAGAACCCCACTGACAATGCCTCATTTCCCAGGCCTGAAAAGCTTGGAAGCCTTATTCATCCCTTGGAAGCACTTTGACAGCTGAAGATGTGTATCATTTGAGAGTACTTATTTATCCAATTTTGAAGAGTCACTACCTCAAGAAAATATCTTCCTGATATCTTCTGAGATAATAGGGATTTCCCTAATGTGTGAGCACCAGTGCCAGAAAGAAATCTAGACACAGCCATAGAATGAACCAGTTGAGAATCTACAACACACAGACCCATGTTAACCAACAGCTAGCTCTGGCATAGTGGTATTCTCCAATGTAGGAAAGTAAAATCCCACAACCCAAACAGCCCAAAAAAGATGTTTAAGCTGCTTGTCAAGGTTCTTAAGCTAAAAAAAAAAAAAAAAAAAAAAATCCCTAAGCTGTTGTACCTTAAGTGGCTTATATAAATTTGTATAAAACAAACAAAAACCAGAATTGAGCTCAGCCATACCTCCAAGGGTCCCAGCTAAACAAAGCTCATAAACCATTAGTGTCCCTCTTAGAAAATCAAGGGGCTTCCTCCTTAAATTCTGTATTGACTTTTCCACTTGGCCTGGGCATTAATCTTGATACAGTAAGATGCATTGAGAATTGTACGGAATCCATCCTGACCCACAAAGAGGGTGTCTAGGGCAATTCTATCACTTATTACAAGCCTAAACAGTAAGGCTGACCTGAAGGCCTTCCAGGGCTGAGGAAGGTAAAAATCACTCTGTTCTCTGGAGGGAAAGATACTGTCTGATTCCCTCACAGGAAGCAAATTCTCAGGGGCACACAGGGTACCCCCTGGAAAGAAAGTGCTGTTTATAATTAACCCAGGATGTACAGGTAGACAGTGCTTCCAATGTGGCCTCCCCACTGGCTGTAGGCTTTAGGGTTCCCAAATCAGTTCCAATAACTGAGTTTTGTCCTTATTTTTGGAGGGACCACCTTAGGGTAGTCAGTCTAAATCTGTCGTGTTAGTTCATATACTGGGGGTTGGGGAGGAGACATTTGTTTGCCTCTCAGAATGACTGTGTCTGGGGAGCGGGGAATCATCAGGAGGTATTTTGCATGGGCAGTAAAGAAATGAGGGCCATCCTTGCTATTTCCAATAGACTTTCTCAGTAACGTTAAGGGAACTGGTGATCAAATCATGGCCAGAGCCATCTGGAGGGGGAACAGCAGACCCAGCAATCAGTTATATTTAAGATACTTGCTACTATCTGGGAGAGCCTCACCAGGGCACTTTCCTTGGGGAGGAAGGCTTTAGGGCAGTTCTGGAAGACAAAGGTTATTAATGCCTCACCCACCTCCACATTTCTAGTGTTCTTTAGATCACCCTCACCCCACCCCTACTCATGATGCCAGGTCGTTGCTTTCCCTTTAACACCAAAAATTGGTGTGTCCCATTCCAGTAGCTTTATCTTCATCTTTTTTACAATCATACCCCCTACTTGCACCTTTTGTCCAGAAGGGTCACTAAGAATGAAAAGAGGGATATAATGAAAAATTATTAGAAGATCCTTAGTATAAACCTATGTTATCAACTGAAAATATAGATTTAATGACATTGGAAGTGCTGACACCATAAGATTAGTAAAATGTAAAAAGATCCAAATAGTTCATGTAATTTAATCCTAACTTAGAAAAAAATAAAAATCATAACAAAAAGACTGGAAAATATGTTAAAATTTAACAATAGTAATTCATGAGTTAATTTTATTTTATAGCTCTAAAGTTCTGCATTATTATTCTTTTGACATATGTTATATATGCTATATATGTGTTTCCCTCAAGAGGGGAAACAATAAATGCTATTCTTTTTTTTTTTTTTTTTTTAATGCATTTATTTATTTATTTATTTATTTATTTTTGGCTGTGTTGGGTTTTCGTTTCTGTGCGAGGGCTTTCTCCAGCTGCGGCAAGCGGGGGCCACTCTTCATCGCGGTGCACAGGCCTCTCACTGTCGCGGCCTCTCTTGTTGCGGAGCACAGGCTCCAGACGCGCAGGCTCAGCAGTTGTGGCTCACGGGCCTAGTTGCTCCGCGGCATGTGGGATCTTCCCAGACCAGGGCCCGAACCCGTGTCCCCTGCATTGGCAGGCAGACTCTCAACCACTGCGCCACCAGGGAAGCCCAATAAATGCTATTCTAAAAATTCAAATGAAATCAGTGGAAAGTCCTATAACTTCCCATAAACAATATGGAAAGAAGTCTATTTTAATTCATTTTCCAATTGCTTCTACCTTTAATTTTAATACTTCTTTCTTTCCTTTCCTTTTTTATAATTCTTCTAAAAGTTTTGTATCATCATGTTCACAGGCAACCCATGTGAAGGGTGACAAGGAGAAGGAAGGTGTAGGCAAGGAGAGCCTCCAGACTGAAATGCAGGCTTGACACCTGTGAAAGGAGAGAACAGGAAGGAATACCAGAGAGGAAGAGTTTCAGGCTGAAGCACAGTTCTAGGGATGTTTTGGCTGATGGCATCATCAAGTCAATGTTGACCATTACAGGAGGCCCCCCTCCTGGAGGAATGAACACCCCTGGTTACCTGCCTCCTGTGCTCAGTCATGAACTGGGAACAGTAATGGAAAAGTTTGTCTCCTGTGAAAACTCAGAGGTAGATTCAAGGAGGGGCACTGGTCTCCTATACTCTATTCAGCAAGATTCTGGGCAGCACATTTCCATGGCTCCACAGTTTTAGTGTGAGCCTAGCCTTCATTGTGCTCTCAAAGATGTTCAGAAAATTTTTCCTCACACTGTAAATTTCTCCTGAAGCGTCTCTGTTACCTGTACCATTGTGAACCATCTTTCTCTTAAAATTAGCAGAAAAGAACAAACTTTAGTACATTTCTTTCATCTGTGAATGTGGCAATGGAAAGGAGCTTTGCAGTGACACAGACCTAAGGCTGATTTCAGTTTTGCCACTTATGTGCCGTATGAGGTTTAAAATCTCATGTAAATTTTCTTCCTCCTCAAGTAAAGTTCTTACTAGAGCAGTATGATAGAAACTTTCAAGCTTAGTTTCTCAAGGAAGGGAGACTTTTGTAGAAACTCCCCACATGTGCAGCTGTGCTTATATTATGTGAGACTGTGCAACTGGTCATATCTGGAAGCACATGGGGTGGATACTTCATTCCCACTGTGCCAATTAGGATCTTCCAAAAATTTGGGATTAGGTCACACATGTCAGTGTCTAATACCACTTGAATTTGGAAGAAAAACAAATTTATAACCAACACTGTCACTGTAGTATGGTCAACTTTCATTATGTGCACATCAAATCATACACACAGAGAGCAGCCTGAACCTCAATACAGAGGCAAAAGCAAGAGATAATTAGGAAGTGATACAGAAAGACATACAGATTGAGAATACCTGCCTTCATGCCTGATTTTCTCATTTCCTCGTATCAGTCCTCGTGTGACTAGGGCATACTTCCTTGCTCTTAAAATAAATTCCCTTTTATACACAAGTTAGTATAAATGGATTTCTGTTGCTTTTTACCGAAAGAGCTTTTAATAAAATAGACAGAGTCCTGATTAATAGATGCTTTTCAGAATAAATGCATTTCCTTTAACCTTAGCTTTCCTGGAGTCAGCTATTTTCTGAAACCCATTTTTCCATTTTTCTTGAACTTTCATTTAGCTGGCTCTGGACAGATTATATTAACGGATTATAGCTGTGTTTGGAGGCATGACCAGGACTCTTATGCCCTTATCCCTTACTGGAGCTAAGTGTGAGGCAGAATAAAAGAAAAACTAAAATGTACACCTGAGATTGCATCATTAACCGATTAATTCCAGAAACTTGGCGAAAAGAATCAACAGCCTCAGTCTCCTTGCTCAGTGTTAGTGTAATGGTTAACTGAGGAATCTGACTTCAAAAATGATCTAATCAGTACAAAGGCATCCTCTATTTAGCAAGGATAATTTAATCAGATAGTGTTCCTAAAATATAATATTGATTACTGAATATTGTCTCCTTTAACTTTTAGAAAACTCCATTGAAGTCATGATGACATTATGAGCCATGCAATTATAGATGACCATAATTAGGTCAATGCAATATTACCAATGGCGTCTGACAAATGGAGCCATCAACCCAGTGAACAAACTTGCATCCTTCATACATAAAGCTGTAGCCACCATCCCCAAATTATTAGATCTTTGTTTTGTTTTCCAGCAGTGGAGATGGCTTTGTGCTCTTTCATTGTGACTAGAACTAGCTCTTGTCAAAAGGATTCCTAATATTAGAATGCAGCCTGCTAAACAGCAAGATTAACTGGTCTATACACAAACTATTCTCTAGTATAAATCCCATTTCCACTGTGTTGCAGTCACCTTCATTGGTTATCAAGGTATGAGACATCCATCCCTTTAAATGAGACATCTTGCCTATGAAAGAAGTCTGTATGCATCCATTCAGTTAGAAATAACTTCTTCCATCCCTATATTTGCAAAGCAACTTATTAGTTCTTTTATTACAGCTCTCATCTCAGTTTACCTCATATTTGAGTTAACTACGTTTGTCCTTAATTATGTGCTTTTGAAAATCTGCTTCTATGTCTCACTCTACTTGTAACATGCACAGAATCTACCAGTGCTTATACATTGTAAGTAATGTATAATTACTCATTCAATTTTTAAAAAAAAATAAACAATAAGTAACTAATAATATTGATATCCCTTTAAGAGAAGGAATTAAAGCACTTGGATCTTTGAGGGCCATAAGTAAGAAGATTCTATTTATTTACAGAAAAACCCAGTATAACTTGCTAAATATATCTAGATTCATACAAATATAGTTAATTCTTTAAAATCACAGAACTTTTGAAAATATTAGAGAAAAAACATAACCTGAGCAAAGACTTTATACACACTGATAAGCAGGTGAAAAGGTTCATAGTTGACCATGAACAAAGTCAAAGTCTCTTCATATTAAATATGACTTGAAATATACTAATATATGAAACATTTTATGTAAGAATCTGATCAGTTCTCCTGACAAGGTGGATTATACCTCAAAGATAATAGGAGGGATATGTTTAAATGTCACAGGAGAGGAAGTTATACTACAGCTTTAATAGCTTTTTAATGCTCAGAATCTGATCAAAGTAATTATAGCTTGGTAATTCAGAGAATGGGAGATATTTACTTCTCAGAGTAAAATGAGATGTTTGAAAAATACAAATTCATTAAAATATCTTGACATTTACTAAGAAAGGAAGCTTAACACAGGGCAAATTTCCTTTCTTTCAGTCTGAAATACTTTAAATTACACTCATTTTATTATTATAATATCAAAATTTTTAAATTATAATTCTAAACAGATACAGGGTTGTAGAAAGTTTAGAAAAATTATACAATAAGCATATAAATACTATCATTATTCCCACAATCTAGAAATAACTATCATTCATATTTTACTGGATTTCCTTTAATATGTTTTCTCTTTATATGTTTATTTTATGTAATTGATGACACAAAAATTATATAGCTTGCATTTTTACTTAAAATTTTAATGTGAAACATTATCCATGATATAGAAAAAACTTTAAAATTATTTTTGTCAATGACTACATGACATTCTATTACATGAGTATACTATCTATTTTTAAGAGTTTCTTTGTTATTTGGTATTTAGTTTTTTCCCTATTTTTTATAAATAATTTTACATTGGGTATCTTCTTCATAAATTTTTATTTAAGTAACAATACTAATTGAAAATTATAAGGACATTTTAAAGGTTCTTAACTTACCATATTGCTTTAGAGAAAAATTATCAAAATTTATATTTCCCGAATAGTCATACAGATCTCATTTCATTAAATGCTTTGGTTGCTCTGAGAAAATGTTTGTTTTCCAACTCTACTTGTATTTATTCATGGTGCTTTTTTTACTTTATTCTATGTCATATGTGCTGGAGATGAGTAAATAAGAGCCAAAAATACTATAGTGACCCAGATCCTGGTTTCATTCAGGAAATACTCTGTTTATCAAGTTCTACCACCTTATCAACCTTGGAAGTAAAAAAAAAAAAAAAAAAAAAAAAAAGTGCCAATCGTACGTTATACTTAATTTCTTCTCTTAATAAAACACTGAATATTTGGCATAAAATTTTTTAAACCATATTTGTGTTTTCAGCCTGAAAAATTATTTGGGACAAAAGCCCTTATTTTATTCTCTACTGAATAACAATAAGAATGATAATGATATAGAATAAAAACAAGAAAACAACTATGATGCTCTTTCTCTGTGCCAGACTCATGATAAACCTTCACATTCACTGTTGGATTTGATCCCAAGGTGAAAAACATAATGTAATTCTTTAATGTAAAAGTTTAAACCCTATATTCTTTGGTTCAGATCTCCATATCTAAAAACTATACATTCTCTCTGTTAGTTAAGTCATGACTGGAACCAGATTGTAAACCTCTAATTATCAGTTGTTAGTGGAATCTTCTGGAAGTACATGAGAGCTATGAGAAGATACAATTTCAAGTTGCTCAGTCATCTAGAAGATTATCAGATAAAAATGAAAGGTGGGAATATTTGGAAGAGACTGACTTGGAGATAATAAAGAAATAACCATAAACTATGTTACTTGAAGAAACCTCGGGTCAAATTTGCACCTCTTCTACGTATTGTAATATCAGTATCTTGTAGCCATAGTTGTTTTTGTTAGGTTGTTGAAGTAGCTGGCAGTCCCACTTACAATGTCTGAACTCCAAATTTTCAATTTTATATCTCATAGAATATAATATTAAGTATCTAATTGCTGTTTGTGCATCAATTAAATCTAGCAAATGTAAATTTAAACAGATAGCTGGTAAATCCTTGTTAAGGAGAATGATAACAGGAAACTATTATAAATAGTCTTGTATAAGGCAGCATCTTTCCTCTCCTCCTTCTAGAAACCATACAAATATTCATTCAGGGACAAAGAAAAAGAAAACTTCATGATGCTCCATGATGAGAAAGGTTAGTCTAGTGATGGAAGACCTCAGAAAAAGTTAGGAAAAAATTACATTTCTTGAAAGTGAGGGACTCACTCTGGATTGCAAAAGATTATCACTTTATTGTAACAATAGAGGCAGGAATGAAATTGAGAAGGACTAACAGCAAAAGCTGTCAGGAACTTTTTTTGTTTCATTGAGAAAGGCTAAGGGGGAGAGGTTAACACAAGTAGGTTAAAAAAATCCAAAAAACATTATTTGAAGGAAGCTCTTTGTTCTTGTGGTAGTAAAGAAGAAAAGATTCCTTTGGAGGTGAAGCCTAAAAGACTACAAAAGTATCCCTATACATCAATACTTTCTATATATTATTGTTCCAGAAATATATGATTTATTTAACAATGAGTAATAACAAATAAACTGGTATAGCATTAACACAAATATATTGTAAGAGAAAAGGATGGAAAAGAACAGCATAATTTTTTTAAAAAAGAACACTGCAGAAAAACATTTTATGAAGCACATAAAAATTGTGAGCAAATATTTCACCATTAATTTTCTTAAGTATCTTTATAAAGAAACTGCCTCTGTGAAGAAGGACTACAAATAATAAAGAACATCAATTTAGGATATGGAGAAATATAAATAGACAAGATGCAGAAAAAAAGTGGAAAAATTAATCATAAAAAGGAAGACAAAATTTACGGGAACAAAAAGGATGCTATATTCTGTGGGAAACTTGGGGGGTAAAATACGCAAAGTGGTCAAAATAAATTGGAAATAAAGATTTTTAAAAGGCTACACAGAAAAGATCAATGAAAAAATAACACTAAAAAGTAAATTAAAACAATGTAACAAAACAAATATTTAAAGATAATACTTTTTAAAGCTTTCCTGAAAAAAACAACAACAGCAAAAAAGACAATATTCAAATTGAAAGTAATATCTCAGGAAAAATCAATACAACGTTTAACACTGCAACATATCCTGGTACACATAATGAATATAAAGGAATAAAAGAAAACTTTTGGTTAATTGTAGGGAGTTCAAGACACTTTTTAGGCAAAAAGATATCAGACTGCTTCAGATTTCCCCACAGCAACATTCAATGCCAGAAAATAATGGGGAGAAAGCCACAAAATACTTAAGAAAAGAAAGTGTAAACCAAGGACTTTATACTGAGCCAAGCCAATATTCAGGTAGATAGGTTAAAGACAAACTGTTTGGTTTTGCCACAAATCAGGGAATGTTTTTATTATGAGTTCTTCCTCTAGGAAACTATTGAAGAATGAGCTTCAGAAAACTAATAAATGACCTTGAGAACTAGTGAAAAAGGATTGGTGGTAGGCATAAATTATACATAACTTTAAAACAAAGAGTAAAATAAAAATAAAGATTAGAATGAAGAGAATAGAATAAAAATTTTTAAATAAAAATATAAAAGAGAGTAGAATAAGTGATATATGCCTGGACACCATAGAAATGATATAGCCAACCAATATTTGGGAAGTGGAACATAGAATAAGCTGCTGACTACCACCTCTATAGTGCTTCAGAGTCAAGAGGATATCAATTCAAGGTGACATATCATATATGAGAAGTTTACATAAAATTTATAGTACCGAAGTGAATACTAAAATTAAAATTGGTCTATAGAAGATGTGAGAAAGAAAAGCTTGTAAATGTTATCAACCATTTAAGAGGGAAGCAATAGCTACAGCCTAAAGAAATACATTAATTGCCATTTAACAATATATTATAAATATCTTTCCACATCACCCAGAGAGAATCTACATGTTTTCTTATTGGATGAATAGCATTTCTGTTTCTGAATATATATGATTCTTTTAAATAAGCCATATTATTGGAGATGTAGGTGTTCCCAAAATGTTAATTTAAGAGAAATAGTGCTATGAACTTTAAACATATGTTTTTATGTACTTGTGTGTTTACTTTTCCAGTTAAACTCCTAGTAATATAATTCTTGGGTCAATAGATTGACAACTTTTGGAGGCTTTTGTAATATATTGCCAAAGTATCTTTTAGAGCAAAAATGGTGATAATTATTTCTCTTGATTCTTGTTAATATTAGATGTGATCACGCTTTTATATCTTTACAGAATTTCTGAGAAAAACGTCATATTTAAATTTACATTTATTTCATTCTTCATAAAACAAATGAACTCATTATATACTTACTAAAAATTTGTATTTGTTCTTTTTTTTCAAAACACCTGTTTATTCCCTTACTCCAATTTCCACTGAAGTTTGCATTCTTTTCATATTGATCTGTAAGTGTCCATTATGTATTATGACAATACTTTATCATGTTTCTTATAAATATTTCTCCCCTTTAAACTTTTATTTATGGTATTTAAAACTCATAAAAAAGTTACTTTTATGTTAAATCTATTTTTCTTTTCTTCTCTAGCTTCTGCCTTTATTTCACTCTTAGAAATTATTTTTAACCTAACTGTACATACACTTTTTTTAGTATCTTAATTCTCTAGACTTTCTATAGCATCTGTGATTTATTTATTTATTTATTAACACAAAAGGTGTTTATTTAAATCATTTCCCCTAACTTGGAATTCCTTTTTTAAAAATATACATATACTATTGGGCTTCCTTGGTGGCGCAGCGGTTAAGAATCTGCCTGCCAATGCAGGGGACATGGGTTCGATCCCTGGTCCAGGAAGATCCCACATGCCGCGGAGCAACTAAGCCTGTGTGCCACAACTACTGAGCCTGTGCTCTAGAGCCCCGCGAGCCACAACTACTGAGCCCATGTGCCACAACTACTGAAGCAGTGAGGCTAGAGCCCCTGCTCCACAACAAGAGAAGCCAACGCAATGAGAAGCCCACACACCGCAATGAAGAGTAGCCCCTGCTTGCACAACTAGAGAAAGCCCATGCACAGCAATGAAAAACCAATGCAACAAAAAGTAAATAAATAAATAAATAAATAAATAAATAAATAAATAAATAAGCAGCATTGTCAATCATGGAAAATATTTTAAGAAATAAAATATACATATATTATTGAAGTATAGTTGACTTACAATGCTGTGTTAGTTTCAGGTGTACAGCACAGTGATTCAGTTTATATATATATATATATTTTTTTTTTTTTTTCTTTTTCAGATTCTTTTCCCTTATGGGTTACAAAAAATATTGTGTATAGTTCCCTATGCTATACAGTAGGTCCAGATTGGTTATCTATTTTATATATAGTACTATACATATGTTAATCTCAACCTCCTAATTTATCCCTCCCCCCACTTTCCCTTTTGGTAACGTTTGTTTTCTATGTCTGTGAGTCTCTTTCTGTTTTGCAAATAAGTTCATTTGTATCTTTTTTGTTCTTTAGATTCCACATATAAGTGATATCATATGATATTTGTCTTTTTGTCTGGCTTACTTCATTTAGTATGATAATCTCTAGGTCTATCCATGTTGCTGCAAATGTAATTATTTCATTGTTTTTTTATGGCTGAGTAATACTCCATTGTCTATATGTACCACATCTTCTTTACCCATTCATCTGTTGATGGACACTTAGGTGGTTGCTTCTATGTCTTGGCTACTGTAAATAGTGCTGCAATGAATATTGGTGTGCATGTATCTTTTTAAATTATAGTTTTCTCTGGATATATGCCCAGGAGTGGGATTGCAGGTTCATATGGTAACTCTATTTTTAGTTGTTTTATATTTTAAAACATCTTTATTGGAGTATAATTGCTTTACAATCATGTGTTAGTTTCTGCTGTATAACAAAGCGAATCAGCTATACATATACATATATCCCCATATCTCCTCCCTCTTGTTTCCCTCCCACCCTCCCTATCCCACCCCTCTAGGTGGCCACAAAGCAACGAACTGACCTCCCTGTGTTATGTGGCTGCTTCCCACTAGCTATCTATTTTACATTTCGTAGTGTATATATGTCCATGTCACTCTCTGACTTCGTCCTAGCTTACCCTTCCCCCTCCCCGTGTCCTCAAGTCCATTCTCTATATCTGCTTCTTTATTCCTGTCCTGCCCCTAGGTTCTTCAGAACCTTCTTTTTTTTTTTTTTTTTTTTAAGATTTTAAGATTTTTTTAAGATTCATTTTTAAGATTCTTTTTAAAGATATATATGTGTTAGCATACGGTATTTGTTCTTCTCTTTCTGACTTACTTCACTCTGTATGACAGACTCTAACTCCATCCACCTCACTACAAATAACTCAATTTCATTTCTTTTAATGGCCGAGTAATATTCCATTGTATATATATGCCACATCTTCTTTATCCATTCATCTGTCGATGGACACGTAGGTTGCTTCTATACACTGGATATTGTAAATAGAGTTGCAATGAACATTGTGGTACATGACTCTTTTTGAATTATGGTTTTCTCACGGTATATGCCAAGTAGTGGGATTGATGGGTCATATGGTAGTTCTATTTTTAGTTTTTAAAGGAACTTCCATACTGTTCTCCGTAGTGGCTGTATCAATTTACATTCCCACCAACAGTGCAAGAGGGTTCCCTTTTCTCCACAACCTCTCCAGCATTTATTGTTTGTATATTTTTTGATGATGGCCATTCAGACTGGTGTGAGGTGATACCTCACTGTCGTTTTGATTTGCATTTCTCTAATGATTAGTGATGTTGAGCATCCTTTCATGTGTTTGTTGGCAGTCTGTATATCTTCCTTGGTGAAAAGTATATTTAGGTCTTCTGCTCATTTTTGGATTGGGTTGCTTGTTTTTTTGATATTGAGTTGCATGAGCTACTTGTAAATTTTGGAGATTAATCCTTTGTGAGTTGATACATTTGCAAATATTTTCTCCCATTCTGAGGGTTGACTTTTCGTCTTATTTATGGTTTCCTTTGCTGTGCAAAAGCTTTTAAGTTTCATTAGGTCCCATTTGTTTATTTTTGCTTTTATTTCCATTTCTCTGGAGGTGGGTCAAAAAGGATCTTGCAGTGATTTATGTCATAGAGTGTTCTGCCTATGTTTTCCTCTAAGAGTTTTATAGTGTCCGGCCTTACATTTAGGTCTCTAATCCATTTCGAGTATATTTTTGTGTATGGTGTTAGGGAGTGTTCTAATTTCATTCTTTTACATGTAGCTGTCCAGTTTTCCCAGCACCACTTATTGAAGAGGTTGTCTTTTCTGCACTGTATATTCTTGCCTCCTTTATCAAAGATAAGGTGACCATATGTGTGTAGGTTTATCTCTGGGCTTTCTGTCCTGTTCCATTGATCTATATTTCTGTTTTTGTGAAAGTACCATACTGTGCTGATTACTGTAGCTTTGTAGTATAGTCTGAAGTCAGGAAGCCTGATTCCTCCAGCTCCGTTTTTCTTTCTCAAGATTGCTTTGGCTATTCCGGGTCTTCTGTGCTTCCATACAAATTCTTTTGTGCTTCCATACAAATTGTGAAATTTTTTGTTCTAGTTTCGTGAAAAATGCCATTGGTAGTTTGATAGGGATTGCATTGAATCTGTAGATTGCTTTGGGTAGTGTAGTCATTTTCACAATGTTGATTCTTCCAATCCAAGAACATGGTATATCTCTCCATCTGTTTGTATCATCTTCAGTTTCTTTCATCAGTGTCTTATAGTTTCCTGCATACAGGTCTTTTGTCTCCTTAGGTAGGTTTATTCCTGGGAATTTTATTCTTTGTGTTGCAATGGTAAATGGGAGTGTTTCCTTAATTTCTCTTTCAGATTTTTCATCATTAATGTATAGGAATGCAAGAGATTTCTGTGCATTAATTTTGTATCTTGCTACTTTACCAAATTCATTGATTAGCTCTAGTAGTTTTCTGGTAGCATCTTTAGGATTCTCAATGTATAGTATCATGTCATCTGCAAACAGTGACAGCTTTACGTCTTCTTTTCCGATTTGGATTCCTTTTATTTCTTTTTCTTCTCTGATTGCTGTGGCTAAAACTCCCAAAACTATGTTGAATAACAGTGGTGAGAGAGGACAACTTTGTCTTGTTCCTGATCCTAGTGGAAATGCTTTCAGTTTTTCACCATTGAGAAAGACGTTGGCTGTGGGTTTGTTACATATGGTCTTTATTATGTTGAGGTAAGTTCCCTCTATGCTTACTTTCTGGAGGGTGTTTATCATAAATGGGTGTTGAATTTTGTTGAAAGCTTTTTCTGCCATCTACTGAGATGATCATATGGTTTTTCTCCTTCAATTTGTTAATATGGTTTATCACATTGATTGATTTGCATATACTGAAGAATCCTTGCATTCCTGGGGTAAACCCCACTTGATCATGGTGTATGATCATTTTAACGTGCTGTTGGGTTCTGTTTGCTAGTATTTTGTTGAGGATTTTTGCATGTATGTTCATCAGTGATATTGGCCTGTAGTTTTCTTTCTTTGTGACATCTTTGTCTGGTTTTGGTATCAGGGTGATGGAGGCCTCATAGAATGAGTTTGGGAGTTTTCCTCCCTTGGCTATATTTTGGAAGAGTTTGAGATGGATAGGTGTTAGCTCTTCTATAAATGTTTGATAGAATTCGCCTGTGAAGACATCTGGTCCTGGACTTTTGTTTGTTGGAAGATTTTTATAATCACAGTCTCAATTTCAGGCTTGTGATTGGTCTGTTTATATTTTCTATTTCTTCTTGGTTCAGTCTCGTAAGGTTGTGCTTTTCTCAGAATTTGTCCATTTCTTCCAGGTTGTCCATTTCACTGGCATATAGTTGCTTGTAGTAGTCTCTCATGATCCTTTGTATTGCTGCAGTGTCAGTTATTACTTCTCCTTTTTCATTTCTAATTCTATTGATTTGAGTCTTCCTTTTTTCTTGATGAGTCTGGCTAATGGTTTATCAATTTTGTTTATTTTCTCAAAGAACCAGCTTTAAGTTTTATTGATCTTTGCTATTGTTTCCTTCATTTCTTTTTCATTTATTTCTGATCTGATCTTTATGATTTCTTTCCTCCTGCTGACGTTGGGGATTTTTGTTCTTTCTCTTATTGCTTTAGGTGTAAGGTTAAGTTTTTTATTTGAGATGTTTCTTGTTTCTTGAGGTAGGATTGTATTGCTATAAACTTCTCTCTTAGAACTGCTTTTGCTGCATCCCATAGGTTTTGGATTGTTGTGTTTTCATTGTCATTTGTTTCTAGGTATTTTTTCATATCCTCTTTGATTTCTTCAGTCACCTCTTGGTTTTAAGTAGTGTACTGTTTAGCCTCCATATGTTTGTATTTTTTACAGATTTTTTTCCTGTAATTGATATCTAGTCTCATAGCATTGTGGTCGGAAAAGATACTTGATACGATTTCAATTTTCTTAAATTTACCATGGCTTGATTTGTGACCCAAGATATGACCTATCCTGGAGAATGTTCCATGAATACTTGAGAAGAAAGTGTATTCTGTTGTTTTTGGATAGAATGTCCTAAATATTAAGTCCATCTTGTTTAATGTTAACATTTAAAGGTTGTGTTTCCTTATTTATTTTCATTTTGGATTATCTGCCCATTTGTGAAAGGGGGGTGTTAAAGTCCCCTACTATGATTGTGTTACTGTCGATTTCCCCATTTATGGCTGTTAGCATTTGCTTTATGTATTGAGGTGCTCCTATGTTGGGGTGCATAAATACTTACAATTGTTATATCTTCTTGGATTGATACTTTCATCATTATGTAGTGTCCTTCTTTGTCTCTTGTAATAGTCTTTACTTTAAAGTCTGTTTTGTCTGATATGAGAATTGCTACTCCAGCTTTCTTTTGATTTCCATTTGCATGGAATATCTTTTTCCATCCCCTCACTTTCAGTCTGTATGTGTCCCTAGGTCTGAAGTGGGTCTCTCGTAGACAGCATATATATGGGTCTTGTTTTTGTATCCATTCAGCCAGTCTATGTCTTTTAGTTAGAACATTTACTCCATTTACATTTAAGGTAATTATCGATATGTATGTTCCTATTACCATTTTCTTAATTGTTTTGGGTTTGTTATTGTAGGTCTTTTCCTTCTCTTGTGTCTCCTGCCTAGAGAAGTTCCTTTAGCATTTGTTGTAAAGCTGGTTTGGTGGCGCTGAATTCTTTTAGCTTTTGCTGGTCTGTACAGGTTTTAATTTCTCTGTCGAATCTGAATGTGATCCTTGCTGTGTAGAGTAATCTTGATTGTAGGTTTTTCCCTTTCATCACATTAAATATGTCCTGTCACTCCCTTCTGGCTTGCAGAGTTTCTGCTGAAAGATCAGCTGTTAACCTTATGGGGATTCCCTTGTATGTTATTTGTTGCTTTTTCCTTTGCTACTTTTAATATTTTTTCTTTGTATTTAATTTTTGATAGTTTGATTTATATGTGTCTTGGCGTGTTTCTCCTTGGATTTATCCTGTATGGGGGTCTCTGCGCTTCGTTGACTTGATTGACTATTTCCTTTCCCATATTAGGGAAGTGTTCAACTATAATCTCTTCAAATATTTTCTCAGTCCCTTTCTTTTTCTCTTCTTCTTCTGGGACCCCTATAATTCGAATGTTGGTGCGTTTAATGTTGTCCCAGAGGTCTCTGAGACTTTCCTCAATTCTTTTCATTCTTTTTTCTTTATTCTGCTCGTGGTAGTTATCTCCACTATTTTATCTTCCAGGTCACTTATCCGTTTTTCTGCCTCAGTTATTCTGCTATTGATTCCTTCTAGAGAATTTTTAATTTCATGTATTGTGTTGTTCATCATTGTTTGTTTGCTCTTTAGTTCTTCTAGGTCCTTGTTAAACGTTTCTTGTATATTCTCCATTCTATTTCCAAGATTTTGGATTCTTTACTATCAGTACTCTGAATTATTTTTCACGTAGACTGCCTATTTCCTCTTAATTTGTTTGGTCTGTTGGGTTTTTACTTTGCTCCTTCATCTGCTGTGTGTTTCTCTGTTTTCTCATTTTGCTTAACTTACTGTGTTTGGGGTCTCCTTTTTGCAGCCTGCAGGTTTGTAGTTCCCATTATTTTTGGTGTCTGCCCCCAGTGGCTAAGGTTGGTTCAGTGGGTTGTGTAAGCTTCCTGGTAGAAGGGACTGGTGCCTGTGTTCTGGTGGATGAGGCTGGATCTTGTCTTTCTGATGGGCGGGACCGTGTCTGGTGGTGTGTTTTAGGGTGTCTGTGACCTTATTAAGATTTTAGGCAGCCTCTCTTCTAATGGGTGGGGTTGTGTTCCTGTCTTGCTAGTTGTTTGGCATAGGGTGTCCAGCACTGTAGCTTGCTAGTTGTTGAGTGGAGCTGGGTCTTAGCATTGAGATGGAGATCTCTGGGAGAGCTTTTGCTTTTTGATAGTATGCAGAGTTGGGAGGTGTCTGGTGGACCTATGTCCTGAGCTCGGCTCTCCCACCTCAGAAGCATAGGCCTGATACCCAGCCAGAGCACGAAGACCCTGTCAGCTACATGGCTCAGAAGAAATGGGAGAAAAAAAATAATAATAAATAAATAAATAAATAAATAAAATAAAGTTATTAAAATAAAAATTAAAAGTACTAAAATTTAAAAAAAATTTAAAAGTAATTTAAAAAAAGGAAGAAAGAAGATAGTAACCAAACCAAAAAACAAATCCACCAATGATAACAAGCGCTAAAAACCATACTAAAAACAAACAAAATAACCTGACAGAACCCTAGAACAAATGGTAAAAGCAAAGCTATACAGAAAAAAATCACACAAAGAAGCATACACATACACACAAAAAGAGAAAAAGGAAAAAAAAAAGTCTATATATTAAAAAGAAAAGGAAGAGAGCAACCAAATCAATAAACAAATCTACCAATTATAATAACCTCTAAATACTAAACTAAGATAAACATAAGACCAGAAACAAATGAGATGCAGAAAGCAAACCCCAAGTCTACAGTTGCTTCCAAAGTCCACCACCTCAATTTTGGGATGTTTTGTTGTCTATTCAGGTATTGCACAGATGCAGGATACATCGAGTTGGTTGTGGAGATTTAATCCGTTGCTACTGAGCTGTTGGAAGAAATATCCCTTTCTCTTCTTTGTTCGCACAGCTCCTGGGGTTCAGCTTTGGATTTGGCCCTCCCTCTGTGTGTAGGTTGCCTGAGGGCGTCTGTTCTTTGCTCAGACAGGACGGGGTTAAAGTAGCAGCCGATTAGGGGGCTCTGGCTCACTCAGGCCGGGGGGAGGGAGGGGTGTGGAATGTGGGGCGAGCCTGCAGTGGCAGAGGCCGGCGTGAAGTTGCAACAGCCTGAGGCTTACCGTGTTTTCTTCCTGGGAATTTGTCCCTGGATCATGGGACCCTGGCAGTGGTGGGCTGCACAGGTTCCTGGGAGGGGAAGTGCAGATAATGACCTGTGCTTGCACATAGGCTTCGGTGGCTGCAGCAGCAGCCTTAGTATTTCATGCCTGTCTCTGGTGTCCGCGCTGACAGCTGTGGCTCACGCCCATCTCTGGAGCTCATTTATGCAGTGCTCTGAATCCCCTCTCCTCACGCACCCTGGAACAATGGTCTTGTGCCTCTTAGGCAGTTCCAGACTTTTTCCCAGACTCCCTCCCAGCTAGCTGTGGCACACTAGCCCCCTTCGGGCTGTGTTCAAGCAGCCAACTCCAGTCCTCTCCCTGGGATCTGACCTCCGAAGCCTGAGCCTCAGCTCCCAGCCCCCCACCCGCCCCTCTCAGGCTGGTGAGCAGACAAGCCTCTCGGGCTGATGAGTGCTGGTTGGCACTGATCCTCTGTGCGGAATCTCTCTGCTTTGCCCTGTGCACCCCTGTTGCTGCACTCTCCTCCGTGGCTCCGAAGCCTCCCCCTTGCCCACCCCACGCCTCTACCAGTGAAGGGGTTTCCTAGTGTGTGGAAACTTTTCCTCCTTCACAGCTCCCTCCCAGAGATGCAGGTCTCGTCCCTATTCTTTTGTCTCTGTTTTTCCTTTTTCCTTTTGCACTACCCAGGTACGTGGGGAGTTTCTTGCCTTTTGGGAAGTCTGAGGTCTTCTGCCAGTGTTCCAGTGTTCAATAGGTGTTCTGTAGGAGTTGTTCCACATGTAGTTGTATTTCTGATGTATTTTGTGGGGAGGAAGGTGATCTCCACGTCTTACTCCTCTGCCATCTTGAAGGTCTCTCTCTCTCATCTGTGATTTTTTATATTCTGCAAATTGCCTTGAACTTATAGTATTAAAATATATTTTAAAGATGCTAAAACTCATGAGTAAACAAAGTTACAATAGAAAATTATTAAGTAAGATATTTCATCTCAACCAAAGGATATTTAAAGGAGATAATTAAGTGGACAAAGATCTGAAATTGGGAAACCTGTTCTCAAGTCCACCTCTATGTTGTTTTTTATCTCATCTTAGGTCAGATAAGCTGGTAGACTCAACCCATTCATACTCCATGACTACTCTGAACCTTAAAATGAAGGACAGATGTATCTGCTAGTGAGTGTATTGGCTTTCTACAAATGACTTCTTAACACCTCTGGTATGTTGCTCTTACTCTATTATTTAGACCTTCTTGTAATTTTCTAGTTATTTGGTTCCTGTTTCTGATTATTTTGCCTTGGTTTGTATTTGTCCCTGGAAACTTTCTTTAAACTCCAACATCTAGCCTGTAACTAGGCTCTGTTCCCTACCTCGTGCCATCAATTTCTAGTACTCACCTAAAGTGGTTTTTCATGGCCTGAAACTTAGAACAGGCCTACCTGCTGCCTGCTGGTGGGTAATAGCTTTCTAGCCACTTTCTAAAATAGTTGAGCTTTAGATATCCTTATATTCTACCCAAAATGTGATTTGGCACTAGGAAAGTTATTTGCTTTGCTAAAGTTATTTGATATGTCTCTCCAAGTCTACTTGATTGGAGGCAATTTGTCAAAGCATCACTATATTCATTGGCATAAGTTGTCTCCCCCACAATTTACTTTCAAAGAGTTTTTATTTTAATCACACCATCAGCAAAAAAGAAGGAAGAACAGATAAGAAGAAACAAGAGATTACCTAATTGCTATCAATAAAAACCTAATATTTGTTTGTTGTTTTGTACAAAGGAATATCTCTAAATAGGAACTCTGATACTTAGATCAATCTAGTGTACTCTAGTTTCCTTGCTGAGCACCAAAAAACATCTTTCATAAAGGAAAGAGGAAATATATAAAGTTTTTAAAGAACACAAAAACACATATGGAGGCAAGACTGGATTCAAAACTTGGACTTGGACTTCCCTGGTGGCACAGTGGTTAAGAATCTGCCTGCCAATGCAGGGGACAGGGTTTGAGCCCTGGTCCGGGAAGATCCCACATGCTGCAGAGCAACTAAGCCTGTGTGCCACAACTATTGAGCTCATGCACCACAACTACTGAAGCCCCCACGCCTAGAGCCCGTGCTCCACAACAAGAGAAGCCACTGCTCCGCAACAAGAGAAGCCACTGCTATGAGAAGCCTGCACACCGCAATGAAGAGCAGCCCCCTGCTCACTGCAACTAGAGGAAGCCCACGTGCAACGAAGACCCAACTAAACCAAAAATAAATAATAAATAAATTTATAAAAAAACAAACAAACAAAAAAACAAACAAAAAACTTGGACTTACCACTTCCTAGCTGTATGACCTTGGACAACTTATTAAATTTTCTGAGGCAGTAAAAAGTGTATGATACTTATCTCATATGCTTATGCAGCAAATTAAGTGTAATGATGTATGTAACATGATTAATAAGTGTCCAATGATATATAATATTATTGTGCTTTTATTACATTAGTAACAATAATAATTATTGTCCATATTTCACTAACCCCAAAACTCCAAATGAGCAGTAGAATCTCATTGTACACAATAGCAGAGGCTGCCATTCAGTATGAGTAATGATGCCTCATTATGAAGATGACCCTTATGAGCAGACAAAACCAAATGTCCCATTTGGCATATCCTCAAATAGGAACCTTGTGAGAAAATATGAAAGGATTTTTTTATGACTAGCATAAGGGAATGACTGATTTATTTTTCATCAGGGAATGAGGAGTTCCACAGAGATAAATTTGCCAAATAAAGAAGTAAGTTATCAAAGTCAATTTGTTTGATCATCTAGAGCTGATATTAAGAATACTATTTACTGGGACTTCCCTGGTTGTCCAGTGGTAAAGAATCCACCTTGCAATGCAGGGGACGAGGGTTCGATTCCTAGTCAGGGAACTAAGATCCCACATGTCGCGGGGCAACTAAGCCCACGCACCACAACTACTGAGCTCACACACCTCAACTAGATCCCACATGCCACAAACTATGGAGCCCACGCACCCTGGAGCCTGCACACCACAACTAGAGAAGAGAAAACCCACACGCCACAACTAGAGAGAAGCCTGCGCTCCACAACGAAGAGCTCACGTGCCGCAACAAAGATCCTGCGTCCTGCAACTAAGACTTGATGCAGCCAAAAATAAATAAAATAAATAAATCTTAAAAAAAATTATTTATTGCATTGTATAGTAACACTGTAGCAAACATTTTGGAATTCTATCCAGCAAATATTCCTCAATTCCTCTTTGATGCCAGAATTCCAATTTTGTGAATCTTGATTATTCTAGAGCAATTATGACAGTTCCATATTCCTTGGAGGAATGAATAGACTTTAGTTTTTAGAGACGTTTTATGTTTACCAAATAATAAAGAGATTTCTCATATACTCTCTCTCTCCCCTGCTCAGTTTCCCATATTATTAATACATTGCATTAATGTGGTGTATTTGTTACCATTGATGAACCAATATTGATATATTAACTAAAGTCCATAGTTTACATTAGCGTTTACTCTTTGTGTTGTTCAGTTCCATGGGTTTTGATAAATGCCTAATATCATTAATCCACCATTGTAGTGTCATACAGAATAGTTTCACTGCCTTAAAAATACCCTTTTCTCCACCTATTCATTCCTCTTCTCCTCCCTCCAGAACCCTGGAAACCACTGATCTTTTTACTATCTCTACAGTATTGCCTTTTCCAGAATGCCATATAGTTGGATTCATACAATATGTAGCCTTTTCTGACTGACTTCTTTCACTTAGTAACATGCATTAAAGATTCCCCCATGTCTCTTGGTGGCCTGATAGCTCATGTCCTTTTATTCTCGAATACTATTTCATTCTATGGATTCATCACAGTTTGTTTATCCTTTCACTTTTTAAAGAACATATTGGTTGTTTACAGCATTAGGCAACTATGAATACATCTGCTATAAACAGTTATGTGCAGATATTTTTGTGGTCACAAGTTTTCAACCCATTTGGATAAATACCTAGGAACTCAATTACTAGATTGGGGTGTAAGCCTATTTAGCTTTGTAAGAAAATTTCAAACTAACTTCTGAAGTGGTTATACCATTTTGCATGTCTACTAACAATGGATGAGAGAATCTTTTGCTACACATCCTCTCCAGCATGTGATGGCAATGTTTTGGATTTTAGTCATTCTAATGGTGTGTAGTAGCATCACATTGTTGTTTTAACTTGCAGTTTCCTAATGGCATATGATATTAAGCATCTTTTCATGGTCGTTTGCTATTTATTTCGCTTCTTTCGTGAGGTGTCCATTCAGCCTACTTATGCCTACTCTGTTAAACCACTTTATTAAGGTATGATTGACATATTAAAAGCTGTACATAAAAGTGCAGGACCAGATGGCTTCAGTGGTGAATTCTACCACACATTTAAGGAAGAATTAATACCAATCCTTCTCAAACTCTTCCAAAAAAATAGAAGAGGAGGGAACATTCCAAACTCATTTTACAAGGCCAGCATTACTCTAACCAAAACCAGACAAGAATGCCACAAGAGAAGAATATTACAAGCCAATAGCCTTGATAAACAGACTCAAAAATTCTCAATAAAATATTAGCAAACTGAATTAAACAATACATTAAAAGGATTATACACCATGATCAAGGGAGATTTATTTCAGGCATGCAATAATTGTTCAATATCCACAAACCAATCAATGTGATACACAACCATAACAAAAGGAAGGATAAAAATTATATCTATAGAGAGGGACAAAGTATTTGAACAAAGTCAACATTCATTTATGATAAAAACTCACAACAAAATGGGTATAGAGGGAATGTACCTCAGCATAATAAAGGCCATTTATGACAAGCCAATAGCAAACATCACACTCAATGGTGAAAGGCTAAAAGCTTTTCTTCTAAGATTGGGAACAAGACAAAGATGCTCACTTTGCCACTTCTATTCAACAAAGTACTGGAAGTCGTAGCCAGAGGAATTAAGGGGAAAAAAATGCATCCAAATCAGAAAGAAAAGAAGTACAGTTGCCTCTGTGTGCACATGAAACAGTTATATATACAGAAAACTCTACGGAGTCCACACACATACACATACACACATAAAAACCGTTAGAACTAAAAAACAAATTCAGTTTAGTTGCAGGATACAAAATCGACATACAAAAATCAGTTGTGTTTTAGCACACTAACAATGAACTAACTGAAAAAGAAAATAAGAATAAATCCCAGTTACAAATGTATCAAAAAAATAAAATACTTAGTTATAAGCTTAATTAAGGAGGTGAAAGATCTGTACAATGAAAACTATGAAACAATGATGAAAGAAATTGAAGAAGATACAAATAAATGGAAAAATATTCCATGCTCATGGATCAGAAGAATGAATATTGTTAAAATATCCATACTACACAAAGGGCCCAGAAATAAACCCATGCATATTGGGAGATTGGGACTGACATATATACACTAATATGTATAAAATGGATAACTAATAAGAACCTGCTGTATAAAAAAATAAATAAAATAAAATTTTAAAAAAAGGAGCAATACAATAACAAAGAATAAAAAATAAAATAAAATTAGAAAGATAAAAAATATTTTAGGAAAAATAAAAATATAATTGAAACAGCTGCAAAAAGGTAAAACAAAACCACAACAGAAAAAAAGAAAAAAAAGGGGGGGGGGGCGGGAAACAAGCCAAAAGGAGCAGAACAATAACAAAGTATAAAGAATAAAATAAAATTAGAAATATACAAGGTTTATTAGAAAAAATCAAAATATAAATGAATCAACAACAACAAGGCAAAACAGAACCCCAACCTAAAGGAAGAAAAAGAAAAAAAGAGGCCAGAAAAGGCCTTGGCTATGGGGGGTGGAGCTTAGGTAGGAGCCTGGAACCTCGGCAGGGGTGGGGTTTAGGGTGGGGCAGGGCCTGGGGGGTGTGGTGACATTTAAGCATGGGGCAGGGCCTAGGCTTAGGACCTGCAGAGAAGGGGAGAGTTGGCACATCCAGAGAGGGGCCTCAGGAGTGTGGAGTTCTGGAGTTTCGTGGTAAGGCTCTGTGTGAGGGTGTGTGGGTGGGGTTTAGGCCCAGCACAGTTGGAAGGGGTCTTAGAGGGGTTATCTGAGTATAGAGGTAGGGCCCTGGGTGGGGGTTTAGGGGCGGGGCTTGGGCTCTGTGTGGCAAGAGGGAGGCTCCGAAGGCAAAGGACTAGGCCTGGGAGCCCAGTAGGCTCCCTGGTGCCCAAGTGGGCAGGGAAAGCGCTGGCCACGTTCCCTTCCATTCCTCTGCCCTCCTGAGCGTCTCCCCCATCGCTGCTGGACCCCTAACCGTGGGTGGGTCCCACTGGGCGTAGGAACTTCTCCCCTCCCCCAGCCGCCCCTCAGGGGTGCTGGTGCCTTTATTTTTGTTCCCCCTTTCCTCCCTCCCACCCCCTCAGGACCCGCGCAGCTGGAGGGGGCCTCGGTGGGCAGAGGATCAGGCTCGGGATCTCAGCTGGCTTCCGGGAGCCCAAGTGGTCAGGGGAAACGCTGGCCACGTTCCCTTTGGATTCTCTGCCATCCCAGTGGTCCCCCCCTTTCCCCTTCTGGGCATGGGATCCCTTCCCCTCCCCCAGCCACCCCTCAGGGGCACTGGTCCCATACCGCCTCCATTTCTCCTCCCCCCTCACTCCCCCTCACATCCCACGTCCTACCCATCACTGGGGGTTCCTCCCGTTCCCTTAGGTGTCCGTGGTCCCCCACCGGTGCCTGGTAGGTGCCCTAGTTGTGCAGAGACGCAAATTCTGTGCCCTCCTAGTCTGCCATCTTGATTGACTCCCCTGTTCTTATTCTTAATGTCTTCTGGAACCTGCCATATTAGATTACATGAGAATGGAAGAAACACTTCCCTGAACAGTTTAAAAATCTATCCTAAATGCATCATTGTATATTTTCTTTTACTTTTTTTCTTTCACTCCTTTTTTTTTCCGCCACAGCTGTGGATTCATCCATATGGTACCTTCTCAAGAATGCAGCCTATTTTCCTGTATTATTGTCTAATTTACAAGTCTTGTGGCTTTTGTTTTTTGATATTCTTACAATTGAAATCTTGTGTTTGGGGAGACTCCATTTTCGCAATTCCTGTTATTGATCCCATTGAAGAATATATTGTTTATAGTTACATAATGGGGCTGGAAATAAGAAAGTATAATTGGATTTGACCAAAGGAGATACAAAAAGGAATGATTGCTGCCTTCTCTGACTGGTTAAATGATGCCTATATTTCAGGCTGAGTAATCTCCTCAAACTATCCTTTGACCTAGTTTTCTCTATAAAGTGCAAAGAGCATGACCACAGACAGGCAAGGGTTCAATTTAAACTCCATGTCTTAAATTTTCCGTTTCAATGGAAGTTATCAACCATATACAAATTTTGCAAAGACTTAACCTAAAATAGTTTAGTAGCTTTTGAACAGTACACCCACACTAAGATTATAGAAGTGTAATGTTGTACATTGGAAGTGGTGGAGGGGGTGTGTTAGGGGATTCTTATGGAGATAATTTTGGATAAAAATGCTGATATGTTATTAATACCTCCCCCTCACCCCAACTCACCCTATATACATACACACACATGCAGGCAAGAGGTGGGAGTAGGTACTTGTCTTTCACCATTCAGAGAGTTTGATACGTATCCCAAGTAGTTATAAGACACACTGAGTTAGTGTCTTGCTCCTGCCTAGGAAATCTGCAGCCTAAGGATAAGCTAGCTAGCAGCTTTCGTGGCACTGTAAAGAAGAGTTGCTGATGTGCTAGGATAAGTCTATGCAACCTAGAGTTGGCACAGCTAATAAGTTACATGACCGAATTCCTAGTTGCTGAGGAAAGAGTAAGTGATCTTTAGGATAGAGTGCACTTGCTCAGATTTAGGAAACTGTAGCTGAGCAAACATCAACAATGACATGTGGAAGTGGTAGAAACGATCTCCAAAGGCTCCATGGAAGTGTCAAACCAAAAAAGGAACGTTAAACATCCCCCAGGCCAGAGAACAGAAAGCCAATTTACAACAGTACCAGTCAAAAATTAATTCTCCTACATCCTTTAACTAACTCTCCTCCCTTAGCTTGTTTCTTGTTATCTTGAAGGGGTTCAAGGTTGTAGATATAAGGTGGGGGAGGAAGTGAGCAAGAGAGATGAGGCTGACCACAGCCCGTTCCTTGAAGTAACTTCTCTGGTTGTAGCCAGAGAAGATGGAAAGAAGCTTTACCTTTGATCAAGTTGGAAGCTTTCATGATTATATGGGAGTGGGCATTTTTAATTAATAAATTGTGTGTGAAACAAATTGACTTGGACTGTCTACTATCTACCAAGACCAAAAAATCTCATTTCTGTCCAGTTTTTCTCCTGGGACAATGGAAGTACTATATCCACTGGGATAGCTTAAAGGGACAGTAGGAAACAGAAATAAAATTGATTTTATGTTTAAACATTATGAGTCTTGCTTGATTAATTCTATTATGTTTATGGCCTTGAGCAAGTTACTTAAATTCTCAATTTCTCATCTGTAAAATTAAGTTAACTATTAGTACTTCATAATATTGCTATGAAGATGCAAATAGTTTTTAAAGTTATAAGAAGCATTACTATTTAAATTGTCTAACACTGTCTGACTCATAATAACCATTAAATAAATAGTACCTACTAGACTTTTCCTAGCTCACTTGGACCTTTCACTTATGATTAAGATATATTTTATAGTATTCTTGTTGAATACAGATAATACACTCACAGTGTTTGACAAAAAAAACCCCAAAAAAACAAAAAAAAAATTGAGTATTCACTTTTCACAAGGCATTACACTAAGTACTTTTTCATACATCTTTTCATTTAACATCAAAAAGTCCACATAAGGATATCACCATTAGCACCATTGTATATAATGCATTTGAGACTTGATAATGTTGAGAAAGTTGTCAAAGTTCATGGAGCTGGTGAGAAGCAAGGCCGCAATTCTAATCCTTTTCTCTATACTATGTGACCAGGACATTTTTCCAATATCTCAAGTTATTAATAACCATTTTTAGTAGATGTTCTGCCCAAATGCCTGATAACAAAGGACAAGAAAGATGCGACTGTTTTCTGAAAGATTACAGGATGAAAGAACTTACTTTCACCTTTTAAGCACCACTTATGTCTGGAGAAATCTTTTTCAATAAATATCTGTTCTGAGTTCCCAGTCCCATATACAGTATTTTGAATGATCAAAAAAGTTTCTGCTCTTAAGGAATTTAGTCCCTTCTTAGGAAAAAATATAACTAAAATATAATCAAATGTAAAAATTATTGTTATAAGCAGTAAGTGAAAAGGAAAGAAAGGTCAAAGAAGCACTTGTCTGAAGCAGAGTTTGAGTGAGAAAGACCAGTGGAAGAGATGGGTTTGAGGTGGGCCTGAGAGAATGAGCAGGCTTCTGAGCAATACACAAAAAGCAGGAGGCTTTTATAGATGAGAGGAATGGAAAAGGTATCAGATATACTTTGAGTTTTAATCTGTGATGGCTCTGTATTTTGTCCTTTTGAATCTATTTAAGCTGGGAATCCAATATGGTTTAATTGTACAAATAAACATTCCTTAGAGTTATTGAGATAATAGAATAAGGCATTTGACTTCTGTCTTAGTCTGTTCAGGCTGCTATAACAAAAATACCATATACTGGGTGGTTCATAAACAACAGAAATGTATTTCTTACAGTCTGGAGCCTAGGAAGTCCAAGATCAAAAGTGCTAGCAGATCTGTTGTCCGGTAAGGGCCTGCTTCACGGTTCATAAATGACTACCTTGTGCTGTGTCTTCACACGGAGGAAAGGGTGAAAGAGCTCTCTAGGGTCTCTTTTATGAGGCACTAATCCCATTCATGAGGGTTCCACCTCATGACTTAATCATCCCAAAGGCCAACCTCCTACTGTGATAACCTTGGGATTTAGATTTTCAACATACGAAATTAGGGGGAGGGGGGCACAGACATTCAGTCCATGGCAACATTGTAAAGAAAAGTATAAGCTTTTCTTTAAATAACAGCTGAATTATATTTTAAAAAATAATAGACATTTAGCACCTAATCATGTTTTATATATAACACAAAATGATAAGCTGGGAGCATTTACTCCATTCTAGAAAAATAAAATTTTGTGTTAGAATTATACTGAGCTAAGTAATTAGAATGTTGGAACAACTGCTATTCAGATATTTTAAATCACATTTATCTATAGAAAATAAGATTTTCTAAATATGATGTTGTTGCATAAAGGTCTCATTGCTTTATGCACATCTTTTCCTTTAAGTGAAAGCCACAATTTGAAAGTAAATAACATTTGCAAGCCCCTAGAACAATTAAGCTCTTATGATCTGTGTGTATATAGGGATGGAAAATATTTCTCAAATTCATAAAGAAATAGAATTGAGGACAGAGAGCGAAGGTGAATGGAGGAAAAAAATAAAAGAAGATATCATGACTGGTTACAAAAACATGAAGCACACAGTAAGGTCTGTTGAATTCTCAGGAATTTTTCAATGGTTTCAACTCTCAATTATTTCCCACATCCCATTCAAAGGTGCATTAGAATATTAACATCAGTATTTCATTTCTTTGCATTTATAATCATGCCCTTGCCCCACACAGACTCACACCTGCACATCTGATCTTCTTATGCAAATAACTTGGTAGAGCTATATTTTAAACCTCTAGTTCCTAAGTTGAACTCTATTTTTCTTTGACTCCAGATACGTGTAGCACCAAAATTTGGTAGTAGAGAAGGAAAAGGGACCTGCATAGGTCTAAACTTGAACTAGTCTTGACACTGCATAAAGTGCTTCAGATCCAGTTCATATCTCACTAAAGAACAGATTCATAAAAACAAAACAGACAAATAAAAAACAAGAACAACAAAACATGCGGTAACAAATAGCATGGCTTACTGTAAAGAGAATGGGATTCATATGCTACTAAACCAAGCTGGATCTGAAAGCAGGCTCTGTCACTTACTAGCTTTGTGTCCCAGGAGAGTGATTATCAAACTTGGGTGCATACCAGTCAATCACTTGGGAATCTTGTTAAAATGCAGTTTCTGACTCAGTAGGTTTACAGTGGTTCCTGAGATTCTGCATTTCTAACAAGCTACCAGGGGATGCTCATGCCACTGGCCCAAGGACCACACTCCTAGTTGCAAGTTCCTAGGACAAGCCACACAAGGCTGCTAAGGCTGTTTCTAGTCTCTAGGGAAGATATCATAACTCCCCTTATGTTGCTGAAAAGAAGTGAATGTAGTAATTCAATTAAATCACCAGTGACTGGTGTGCGATAGATCTTTAGTAAATACCTTTGATGAAACAGTTATCTTTTGAACATCTTTCTACCATCTCTAATGTGGTTTTCCTTGTGGAGGGTTTGCTTAAGTCTCAATTTTTCCCTTGAGGGAAAGTTTTGACAATTAAACTAGAAATTCCTGTAAAATATTCCTTGTAATTGTGACTAGGATATTGCAAATTCCCTGCCAGTATTAAAGGGTTAATAAACATTGCAGAGTTTCAGTGTTACTAAGGCCCTCATCTAGGACTATTAGTAAAATGACCTTGAGGCAACCAGCTGTCACTTAGACAAAATGCCTTATAAGGCCTGAAATAATGACACCACATTGTATCATCCCAAATCTGCATTTCAAAACCAGCAAAACGCAGCTGTCTGTCAGCCTGTCAGAAATCATTCAGCTTGAACCTATACGTGTTTTTACGCTTTTCACCACAAATTTTAATGGTGATAAATGGAGGGATGGCTTCTATAACCTAATGAAGCTCTCACCACCTCTGAGAGATTTCAACCCCCTCCACTTAAATGTTTCCTGAAACAAGATGTACAATGTCTGTGTCACAGAGAATGTCATGGCTCATTTGTCATCTAACCTCACACCTCTGAGCAGGCTGGTAAGGACAGGGGAAGAGATTATTTCTCTCAGGTGGTGAATTCCAATGCGTTGAACATATGACTCATTGTCTTAACTCTGCTTAAGGTATTTTCAGCTTTTCCATTTCAAAATGAATCTCTAACTACTATATTAATAATCATGAAGGTCTCTCTTGAGAAATGAACAAATGCGCATTTTGTCATGTCTAAATTCATTGGCTTCCCTTTAATATTAATGCCTCTAAATTTGTTTATTGACTGTCACTTTAGCATATCTTTTTCTTAAGCTAAAGAAAGGCTATTAATAATATAATTCATGTATGAAATGTTTAATATTTAACACTGTCTCCTAGCTGCTCCCAAACTAATATATTAATGTAGACGCATCATTATGCTAAAGGAAATGCCTCACAATATTAGAAAATGTTATGGACCCAAAGGAGTAATGTCTAGTTAATTACTAAAGAGGAATCTACATCTGGTAGATTCTGTCTTCCCTAGTTTATTCTCTGATAGGTCTCCAGATGATCTCTGAAACAGTCTCCTTAAGCACGCAAAGGTTTCAGAGGTTATTAGTAGTAATTGTGTTGCACAACTGAGGGAATTTTGTTTAGCATGATGAAAGCAGCAATGTCATTATTAGTTGATTAGTGTGAACAATCTTTGACAATATGTAGCACCAACTATGACTCCAACTGGTGGCAGTTCATTATTCTGATTGCTATTTGATTTGCAGTATTATCAACCACAAAGTGAGCGACACGGACCAGGGAAGAAAAGCAATAATTGGAAGATGTTTTTATGACCAATGGGAGACATGAAGATTTCATTGTTTAGGAAAATGAATCTGCATGAAGCAATTGAGATTTTGGGGGTAGATTTAGAAGTCAGAAGTCTAGTAAAGTAATGCATAAAACTTAGTATCATAGACTTTTTTTTTCATCAAATTAAATGTACAGTAGGTTAAGGCATTGTGGTTTTAGTATTTGTCAAGGGACAATTTCAAGTGCAAGGCAAAACAAGATACACACAAAAAAGGAAAGGAGGAGAAACTGCTAGGAGGAGTTTGGAGAGTAAGTACTAGAGGAGTCTATGAGAAAAAAAATATTTTCTAGGTGAACAAATGCTATACCCTTGGAAGAATCTAAACAGAAACATCTTATGTTAAATTTAAAAGACACATGTTTTCTGGTAAACTCCAATGGCAATATCATCAATAACAAGAGGTGCTTTTTTCTGTTTTGAGGTTTTTTAGTTGCTTCTAATGATATTACATGATACTTATCACATATAAAAAATCACAGATATAAAAAATATATATCTGAAGGCTGTCAAAGCAAAATTGAATCATATGGAATTAAATAGGCAAGAAAACTTTATTCAAGACTTGCAACAGGGGTCAAGACTACTGCAATAACAGAATGTTTGAACTCAATTCTGTTGAAACAACAGCCAAGAGAGTTCTTAAATGATGGAATGAGCTGTGGAAAAGTACTGGATGTGTTAAGGGGTAGGTTGGTCAATATGATTAGGTCATCTGTGTTTGCTAATTGGACATTATAGAAGTTAGGCTTCTACTCTCTTACAGAGAATGAGAGACACGGTCTCTATCTTCCTTAATGATTGTATTTAAAAGGGATGGTTCCCAGGTCCCCGAGAAAGACATTCCTGGTTGTAAAACTGGTAGAAGCTAGGAGGAGATTTACTTTCTAAGGAGGCAGAGAAAGAATTTACAATTCCAAATTTTCTAGAGAAAATGCCCTAAGAAAAGAGTTCTGGGGCCTATGATTCCCCTTAGTCAAGCTGAGGGGAATGTTAAGGTCATCTTGATCAAGTCCCACTGTTGAGACACATTGGCCATTAAACTTTTGGAGAACATTCTTGTAGACCTAGACCATTTTTCATACATAAGTTCACATTGGATATGCAGTGTAGATAGGTCCAAATATAGTTTTTTAAAAAAATAAATTGGATTATATCCTGTTATTTTTGAAACTGTTTATTTTATTTGACAATATATCGTGGAAATACTACTATTGTGAACAATATGTACACAGCATTCTTTTTAGTGATTCCATCGATTTCATTGTATTCAATCCTATGGGGCCATAATTTTACCAACTTATTTATGGTAGCTAAAACTTAGCCTCTCCCATCCTTCCTCCAGATCTCCTATTAAAAGTAAACAACTTTACATGACTTTAAAGTCACCCTTCTTGAAAGAAAACTTCTTTCATTACCTTGCACTTCAAAATTTTGCAAAGAAAAAGATTACCAAATATTTACTAAATATTTTTGTAAAAAATGACCATACCACAGGGCAAATGCATTGTTCTTAGCTAATTATTTTATTATTTTAACATTTTTTTCTTAGCTCACTTGATTTTGATATTGATAGGAAGGGTTTCAAAGCTGAATCCTTATAACAAGATAATTAACTAATTCATAAATTGTGCATCTATTTACATCTCTATTTTCAAAGCTATACGTGAAATTCCAAGTTAATTTGCTATGGCTACATTGGATCTATGATCATACTGACAGACCTGCTGAGCCTGATCCCTGCTGTGAGATGCACTCTATAAAATTCCAGAACATTTGTGAAATACACACACATTAATTCTAATAATGGGTTTAAAGAAAATGGCTTTTTTGTTTGTTTCCTTGTTTGTTTTGTTTTTTCAACAATAGATAATTTAAATAAAATACCCTGGGAAAAAACCTTTTTTTTTTTTTTTTTCCAAAATAGTGCAAGGTCAATATTGGCTTTCTTTTAGAACTCTACTTCCATCCTCTTGCTTGTTTTCTTCCAGACTCTAGACATAAGGCCCTTGTTTTTAGACACTTAGAAGATATTTTCATGTAGAATTGGAGAAGACTGAGAAAGAAACAAATCACAGCTGGATCTCCCTCTCTTTCATTCTGGTATTAATGTTATGAAAACATTAGTGAATGTCAGAAATAAAACAGTCATCATTTTCACTATTTGCAGAAAATGTATCATATAGTTTCATTAGTTTGAATTTTTAAAAGATTGTGGCATAATTCAATTGAACATTCATATTAGAAATAGATCGTTAGTTTGGTCCATCAGGATGTCAGGGTTACATCAATGGAACCCAGCCAAGTCTCTTTTCTTACTAGTCACTTTGGTTTATCAGTAAGAATTCTGTTCTATAGTTATAATATGAAGTCCTCTATTCTGTACAGCAAAGTTAGTGTTACACTCCTTGGGGGGTAAAGCTTCCCTGATTTTATTTTTTCATGAATCTTCGTTGTTCCCTGAGAGTCAGACTCACCACGACTTTATCAAACTTTATTGCTTAAATAGAGTATGGAAATTGGAAAAGATTTGAAAAACCAACAGCGGAGTAAATCAACAAAACTATGCTTAGTTTAGGCATATCGTGCTCTTTACTAGCTGCAATCAATGCAGGATTCTCCACTGGAAATGCTTGAGGAAAAGCAGGAAAAACAAAACAAAACAATGTTTTCATAGCTGGAAACTCAGACAAGTGTGATAGTTAAAGTGGTACATTTTTCAAATAAATAAAGGCAGTTTGAACAAGAAGAGCTTAGACAGGATATTACCACAGTAGTAAAACACTCAAGTTTGCTAGATACCGAGAAACTAAACCTCAGAAGCTAGAGCCCTTCCCTTTACTAGGGTCACTGACATGAATGACAAGAACTATTTCTTACTTGAACATATTCTTACCTTTCAAAATTTCAGAATTAATTGGAATCCTCAGAATCTAGTATTTCAAAAAACAGAGAGATTTGAATAGGTATGTGAAAGATGTTATTTCTTGAATGATTTCCTCCCAATGCAAGATGTGTGGCAACATCTTCACCTGCTCACTTTTTAAGTCCTCCTCAGGATAGTAGGGGCATCAAGCATAGGTGATGAAATTCAACATTTCTACATGTAGTCCTAATGTTACAGAACTTCCAACTAGAATTGGACATTGTTGAATTTCTCTACTGTTATTTCCTTGGCTCTTGTGATCCACATATTTCTAAGTTTCCTTCATGGGTCATTCTTCTTAAGCTGGTCTCAAACTTTGATGTTCTTCACATTTTTATCTTTCTCACTGTACATTTTATCTCAGAAAAATCATAACTACTTCAGTGTTCCTGATTCTCAAAACTATATTTCCAACTTAGTTTTCTTTCTGAGCCTTGATCCTAATATCTAATTGCTTCTGGACATTTCTTCTGGATTGTCACATTTATACCAAAAACTCAATTGACCATTTTCCCCTTCATTCTTACATTTTCTTTTTCCTATCTCATTGAACCATTCCACCAACTACCCTATTACCTAGCCAAAACATAAGCATTAACATTTCCTTCTGCCTGATCCTGTGCATTTCATAAGCCACCAAGTTTTGTATCATTTTATATCTTTTATTTCTTGATTCATCCATTTCATTCATGATACCATTACCATAATTGTATCCACATTATTCTTTGCCCAAATTTCTGTAATAGCTTCTTAACTGCTGTTTCCCCTCATTCCATCATTAATCCCCCATACTGTGTACAAAGTGATTTTTCTAAAGTGTTCCTCTGATCATGGCTCTCCTCTGCTTAAAACTTCTTAATGGTTTCCAAAGCCTTGAGATTAATTCTAATATGGAATACAAAGCACCAAAACCACTTGAAGTTTAATCTTTTACCACTTCTGTTCTTTCTATTAGAACACTCGTGTTCTAACCATCCTAAATGATTTCTACTTTTTGGGCATGCCCAGTTTTCTCTTGTCTGTTAATTACTACATTCTCTGACCACTTCCTCTCCTTGGCAAATGTTTTTATTTTCTTTCTGGGCTCTTTCTCTGATTCCCCAGGGTAAATTATAAATTACATGCTCCTCCTATATTCTCTCAGATCTTCATTCGTTGGCCCTTATACACTTTAGTTCACTGGGTTTCCGTGTACTTACTGGTAGCCCCCGCTATATTGTACACGATATGAATTTGTCATTGAACACCTCACCTAGCTCCCTTCTTACTTGGCACATTATAGGCAATTCATATTTGTGGAATGACTGAACATGTGAATGAACATTAAATCATTTTAATCCACATTTGACTGGTATATCTTCTTCCTCTGAATTTCTGTACCCATTTTATTATTTATTTTATTATACTTTAAATTTGTTACTAGTGATATGAACCTATCATCACTAATATCACTTCTGCAGAGTAAGTCATATCCCAGAAAAATGCAATTTCATTGAGTTGTGTGAATTTTTACAAATAGATCTTTTCCCAATCTATGTCAGAATTAATGAAATTCCATACGGAAGGCAAAAGGTCAAACACTGATCACACATTACTGATCACAGCATCTTCTGATGTTTCTCTAGAATTTAAATCTGTAAATGAATACCGCCTTCTTGCTATTAATATTCTTGAGAAGATGTGAAAAAAAATTCTGCACAATCGTGTCTGGGAAGCCAACTAAAATAAATTCTTTTTAGAAGGCCCCACATGGCAGTTTGGATACAGGAGATTTCTGCATTTGCTCTTTCGTTTGTATAATGCGTATCTATTTAGGTGCATAACAGCTGAAATTTGAAATGTCAGTTTTTATTAATGAAAGAGATGGAGTAACAGACTTGATGGAGAGTGACCTGATATGCACTTCAAATGACTGGTTAAATACACAGAAAGGAAACTGTTCCATAAATACAATCCATTTTGAAGATGCATATGGTTCATCTAAGGTATTATAGAGGAATACTGAGGTGTGGTTTAAGACAATATGTCAGCTTTCAAGCATCAAAATCTCTGAACTGAGTATAATATCCAACTAGATAAGCTATATTTTAGAGAACCAGAAAGAATTGGTCATAAAGAGGAGGCAATTGTTCTTCTTTGGTGTATTGCCCATTTTATTCCAAATATTTATTAAAGAGTGCCTGACCCAATGCTTCCCTTAATCCATATCTATGGTTTAAATGCTACAGAACAATGGCTCAAATGGGGCCCCCTTGAAAACATAATTTGAAATGATATGCTTTTTGGCTATAAAATTTTGATTTTATAGAATCAAGGATTCAGGAGTCAGGATGAAAACAAAGGGAAATAATTAAATTGGAGCACTATAGCATATTGGACAAACCATAATGATAAATACTGTGCTCTATATATGCATAAAATATATGTATATATACTACATATGTAATTATCTTCTACTGGCCTTTTTTCTAGTTATCTTCTAGGGGCTTTTTAAAAGCAAATAGTGAAAATCCTTTCTATCTAGTTCAGTTCCTGTTTGCTCAAGGACCAAGTTAGTGAATCAATAAATATGTACTCTTAAGACTATGTAAATAAATGAAAAAAATATGTACTCTTAAGACTATGTAAATAAATGAAAAAAGAGTAATATATTTATAATCGGATATGAAAGGACGTGGGGATATCTTTGGCTTATTCCTTATATCAGTAACACAAATTTATCCTTTCAAAGAAAGCATCCCATGATGTCATTACATAGATGATGCATGACTGCCTAGATGTGAGACCAAGTAAGTATAGAAATCCTCAGGTTTTACATAGTTGGATGAAAAGTGAATTATACTTTTTATTTAGTATCAAATAGACCTCTCACATAATACTGTACTTAATTCAATCACATATTAAAAACACAGTAATGCAATAGAAGAGTGGTAACTGAATGCAAGATATAAGTCAGCAGAGCTTAGTCCCAGCCTTAGCATACTGTTTCATGGTCCAGCCTTGGTCTCTATGGTTACGAGAGAAGTAAAATTGAAAACGACAGCAAGCAAAACGACTATATTGTTCATCTCTTATCTCAATTCTTGTTTCTTTTCATGCCTATCTTTTATGGACCAAGTAATCCCATTGCCTTTAACTTTATTATTGTAAAACTCTGGTAAATAAATATTACTACACAAAAGTGAAGCCTTTAGCCATGGCATTACATATTTTAAAAATTGCCTACAATGTCAGATATTGATCAACTGAGGACAACATATTCCCAGCATAATGATCACAATTTGAAGGCTTGTAATTCAAGTGATGTTTCTGTCATTTCAAGCTTCCAAATTCTACCATGCAGGATAACAAATCATATTCCCAATACCATGTCCTAGGGAAATAATTGGATTGTTCTTTTCCTCTTGAATCAGGACGAACACTACTGAGCACTTCACTGTGAATGGAAATCACTTCTATTGACGTTGTGACCTCTTACTCAACCCTCATTATCTTCCCTAGTAAGACCACTCAGGTTACTTTCTGAAAAATGAGTGTTATGGGATTTGGAGGACAGAAGACTGGCTGTATGACAAAGGCTTTAACTGATTTGTATATAAAGTGTAATGTATATGTAAAGTTGATAGGAGGAGCAAGAATTCACAGTGTTCAGCCCATTTTCAAAGTTCACAACTCATAAAAAACTAAGAATTAGTTATGTGAAGATATAAAAAACATCCCAAGGCCTTTGGCACTGCTTGAATAATATGGAGAAGAAAATGATGCAGAGCAAGAAAATTTACCTACTGTTTTTTCTGTTGAGTGCTTACAATATACTATGTTAGGCATTATACTTAACAATGTCTCTCATTAATATAACAGCAAATACAAGAGATACTGTTATTCTTATTTTATGGCTGTGGAAATGGGGCACAGACAGGTTAGGTAATTTGACCAATGTCATGCAACTTGTAAATGATGAAGTCAAGACTCAAATCCATATTTTCTTTACATTAAACTGTATGCTCTTTACCCTATGCAATACAGCCAAACCCTGAGGTTGGTTGTCTAGAGCAGGCTAATAAAGTCACTCAACACATATTTAGGTAATTCTCCATCTTATTTCAGTAACTTCCTTTTTAGGTCCTTTATAACCAAAGGAAACAAACTGCTGCCCATGTGTATCTAATATATTGAATAGCTTCTATGTTTTATTTCAAGTAAGATCATGTTTTAAGTTTTGACTATTGATTTTCTTTAAAGGCAAACAATACCATCAGACCAGTTTTTCTTTTCCAGGGAGTGAGGCTTTGGGGGAATAAAGAGCTGGCACTACACATAGACTGTATCAAAGGGGACACATAAAAATTGATACTTTCTTTTTATTACTTGAGAAAAGTGCATAGTGGCAATTAAAGTGCCTGAGCCTCTGAGCTCAAATCTATTTATTGTGGCTGATAATGGGCACAATGAGAAGATGTGCTCTATTCCAAGAGTAGAGAAGGCTTTAATAGCCTTTGAAGTGAAAACAAATAGTAAGAAAAAGCATGCAGGCAAGCTCCTCTTTGGAGGTGCAGGGGATGTACAAATTCCATTATTTGCTAATAGAATTTGTGCTACTCTCCCTCATCACTTTGAAATTGTTTGCAGCTTCCCACATCTCTCTTAGATGCTGGTCTCCTGGGTGGTTGTCAGCAGAACATCCATCTGTTTCATAGCTTCTTTTTAAACAGGGTCAAGATCACATAAAATGCTATTGGGTATTTCCAGTCCATGTTAAAGGACTAAAATAAATACTATGTAATTATTATATATGCTTCAACCTAGTTTTATGCATTAGCTACCAACTTGAAGAGCTGCCTCTAAATTGTTTATCTGTACAGTTGGTTAAAAACAAAGTTTTATTTAGGCAGTCTTCATATTCCTGGATTCCATGTTGTCTGCCATTGCTGCATCCTCTTTATTTGTGTTATTGAGCATGACCCTGATGGTGGGAAAGGGGAATTAGTGATGGAGTGCATAGACATAGCCAATAGATAGAGGAAAGGCAATCTGAAAGATGTGCTCTGTTAGCTCCTGCTTATCACATATATTTGCAAGGATAGCAGCTACTTCATTAGGAAGATATCACAGGACTGCTCCTAACTTGAGGTAAAAACAACAACCAATAATTTTGTAAGTAGGATCGGTTACATGTTACTGTCAGCTTTGCATCCATCTAGCGCTCAGTGATTCTCAATTTGGCTGCACATTAGAATTACTGGGGCATATTTTTAAAATAGTGAGTTAAGGTCACATTCAGACCAATTTAATCAGAATCTCTGGGGACGGAATCCAGGAATCAGTACTTTGGGGGTTCCCGAGATGATTCCAATGAGCATCCAAGACTTAGAACCACTCAGCCACGCTCCAATTGTCAGCAGCACCAATATGAACATATTTTCTTATGTACAATTTACGAAAGAAAACTGGCTACACGTAGTTCAGTCTCAGAATGATATTGTGTTCAAGAAAAATAGACCAATAACCAGAAGTAATTAAAATTTTTCAATGCTTATGCATGTATCTAAAGATTATTAAGGAGAAATTAAATATATAGTTTCTAAAACAAAAAACAAAAAACCTGTTACAACATATCTTTCCTCTCCTAGGTATTCTCTCACACTCCAAAACTTTTTCATCTGCATTTTCAAACACTTAATAAAATCATCCCTTCTACCATTGCTACCATCAGCCTGTCTGGTTTTCTATTTTCCTTTCTGCCTCTTTTATATTCATTCCTCACCATTTCCTTCTGCTTAGTATTTTATTATGTAGATTGACAAAACCAGCAAAAAGGACTCCTTCCTCTGTTGGAGGGATACAAAATTGGAAAAACTGGGCTGGCCATTCTAGTTTGGTGGGCTGGAGTGAGAAACAACTGTAACCCTCCCATATCGCCATTTCAGTGTTTCCTCATGCATTTTTGTCAATCTTTAAGCCTTTCCTTTCAAAAGTTATGATGTAAAATTCTGTTCCCTAAAAGAGTCCTTGTTCTCCCAGGGGCCTCTAGAGAGGCTTGCAGGAACTTTTGGATGAAACCCAGTGATTCCATTTCAGTCCCTCTACACAATCTTGAGTCTGAGAAAATGATGACTTCTTGGGAAGCAAATACAGCAGCTTAGCATTCAAACTCCTGACCATGTTGAACTTTACCTAAACTCTGTGCTCCTGAAAATCAGCCACGGTTGAGAAATTCCCCCATACTGTAGTGTTCTGAAAAACATCTAACCCAAAGGACCACCTTGCCCTCACGTATTCAGGCATAAGACTTGCCTCCACACTTCAGATAAGACTCAACGTCCACTCCCCCTCATGACTCCCTTGTTATCTGCCTCTATAAAACCTCACAACTGTTTTCTTTTCTTTGAGAGGTTCCTCTGTATCGAGGAACATTTTCCTGATTCCAATAGCCTGAATAAAGTCATCCTCTTAATTGTCTGGGTCATTTTGTCTTTCACACTCCTTATTCCTATAAAAATCTTTTGTGAGATGATGAAAAGGGTACATGGGGCAATGAGTAACTCCATGTACCTCTTTTGCCTCAGCTGAAGCAGGAATAAGGGTATTTTTTTTTAAATAAACTTCTAAGTTTGGAATAATTATAGACTTACAGAAGATGTGCAAAGATTATACAGTGTTCCTGTATACCCCTCATCCACCTTCTCCCATTGTTAACATCTTATATTAATATTTGTCAAAGCTAAGAAACTGACACTGGTACATTACTACTAACTAAACTCCAGACTGTGTTTAGATTTTACCAGTTTTCCATTGAGAAACTGCCTGCCATGGCAAACATCCCCCAAATGAGGACTATAATGACAGTTTGACCACACACACAAAAATTGCTGAATGCGGACCACAACTTTAGGCTTCCCCCTCTCCAATGAATAACAACATTGCTTTCTGCCTGAAGGTTTTTTCTAAACCATGGAGCAGAAAGGTGAAGTTCAAGAAAAGACCACTGGTGGCATTTTGCAAGGGAAACAACCTAGCCAGAGGAAGAAGCTGGAATTAGGGCCCAAAAAGGCAACTGCAATTTGCAGGTCGAAGTTATGAGAAAGAAAGGAGCTTTTAAAATCTGCATTGAGGTTTCGTTCAGGTCCCTGTCCAAACCCTCTCCAGTAAGTATCCGTTCTGATCTTACTGCTACACAATACCTGAAAAAAAGTAGCATCATACACTCTTGCCAGTTTCATACCTATATATAATGTGAGGGAAAATCCAATCCAATGATAGCTGAAACCACAATTTCCTTTATTTTCATTTTAATGCAACATTATTTTGCATATATATGTTATGTTGTTATTACTGTTATTGTGATTTTTTAACCTAATATCTATATAAAAAGTCTTTGTCTCATTTAGTAGTGTTTGCCCCTCAAATTCTATTTTGTCTGAAATTAATACTGAAGGGTATGTATTAATATTTCTCTATATGCATTGATTTATTTCAATATCTATTTAGCTCCATATCATTTTCTTCAAATATATGTTATTGTTGATTCTGTTTGATTATTCAACTTTTTTTTTCTTGTGAAAAACCAAAATTTTTATGTTTGTTCTCTTTTAGTATTTTCCCTGTTATCTTCTCTCATTATTTCTTGAATCTTGGGGAATTTTAATGACCAAACATTTCACTGATTTAATTTTCAGCACTATCAATTCCATTTCTATTCACTCCAAAGTGAATTTTAATTTTGTTTTGAAATTTGGGTTTTCCTATGGTACTATATTCTTATCAACTCTCTCCTTTTGTGTTTTTGCTTTCATCTTAGATTTTCCTTTTATAAATGTCTGCCTTATTTTTTTTTAGAAGCCACATCTTCTTGCACTCAATTGAAGATATAAATGATAAAAGAAAAACAAGGTTACTTTCATCCATTCCTAATTTAAATACTATTCCTAAAGTATATTTTATCTGTGAATTTTAAAGATGTTTCTTTTCACTACAGTTAAAGTAATGTTCACATATCACATAGCATTTTGTTTCTCCACTTCTGTATTAGCGTTCTAGGGCTGCTGTAACAAAGTACCACAAACTGGGTGGCTTAAAACAACAGAAAATTTTTTCTCACAGTTATGTAGGTTAGAAGTCCAAAATCGAAGTATCAGCGGGGTCATGCACCCTCTGAGACTGAGTGGAATTCTTCCTTGCCTCTTCCTAGCTTCTGGTGGGGGCCGGCAATCATTGGCTTGCAGCTGCATCTCTCCAATCTCTACCTCTGTCACCATATGGTGTTCTCCTCTGTGTCTTTGCCTGTCTTAGCGTTGTCTTCTTATAAGGAAACAGTCATGTTGGGTTAAGGGCTCACACTACTCCAGTTATGATCTCATCTTAACATCTGCAGTGACACTGTTTACAAATATGCTTTCATTCTGCTAAGGTTAAGACTTCAATGTACCCTTTTGGAGGAACACAATTCAACCCATAATGACTTCTAAATGAGGAACTATTTATCCATATATGGTTTTGCTGAGAGACAGGATAATTAACATGTCCTTAGACTTGGTCACAGATCTCTTGGAATAGTTGCCAGATAGTTTCAACAGAAACAAGGTAATAAGCTCATGTTTTTCATGTATGCTGCAAATCAGTGAAATTCTACATAGCATAAGCTAATAAAATAAACAGGAAAGTTTATGTGTATGTCATATTATAAAATGCTCTTAATGTCCAAACACTTCATATAATGGATTTTTATGTTTAAAATACTGACAATGAATAACTCCATTGCTTGATGTTGCAAGAATTTTCCAAATATTTACCTAGAGGACAAGTTGATTAGTATAGCTCGTTCCTAGCTCAATTTTCAGCACCTAGCAGGCATTCATCCAGTGCAGCTCTTCTTGACTGAGATGGAGTTTTTCCCTGCCTTTTTATCTCTGAACTGATGGAGTATAGATGTGACTATTCACTTCAGAAAGCACTATTTGCAGAGCTATTCCTCTACATTTTCATACAACACCTAATATGTTAGCAGTACCTCTGGCATGCAGTATGTGATCATAATTCCCTATTGTTTAATGTCCTATCTTTTTTCCTATGAGTTTCATTTTTTTAAATTTATGCAGGGGATGTATTAGGAAGAGAATAGTATCTCTAGATACTGAAAAAAGCCTTTCTGAGTTTTCTTAGACACTTTGGTGAGAATTTTACTACAAAACAAATGTCATTAATAAGTACTTCTTTGACTTATAATGGGGTTACATCCAAATAAATTCATAGTAAGTTGAAAAAAACCATAAGTCTAAAATGCATTTAATACACCTAGCCTACCCAACATCATAGTTTAGCCTAGCTTACCTTAACATGCTCAGAACACTTATATTAGCCAATCGTTGGGCAAAATCATCTGACACAAAGCCTATTTTATTATAAAGTATTGAATATCTTATGTAATTTATTGACTACTGTACTGAAAGTGAAAAACAGAATGGCTGTATGGGTCCAGAACGGTTGTAAGTGTATCGGTTGTTTACCCTCCTGATCATGTGGCTGACTGGGACCTGTGGCTCACTGCTGCTGCCCAGCATCGCAAGAGAGTGTCGTACTGCATATCGTTAGCCCAGGAAAAGATTAAAATTCAAAATTCAAAGTATGGTTTCTACTGAATATGTATCACTTTCCTAACATAGTAAAGTTGAAAAATTGTAAGTTGAAGCATTGTAAGTTGGGGACCTGTGTGTGTGTGCATATGTGTGTGTGTGTGTGTGTGTGTGTGTGTGTGTGTGTGTACCATATATATATATATATATTCAAATTTATATATAGTTATATATAATTCATTATATATGATTTTATAAATAATTTTAAATTTAAAAATATAATTTTCATTACCTCATATAAGGCAATTAAACATATTTGAAGAGTCATTAAGAGCGCTTATTTATTTAAATATGACACAAATCGTTTCTTTTTTATTAGAGGATGTCTCGTCGGCTCTAAGGGATTTGACAGGCTAATTGCTAAATAGTTTCCTTTTCAAGATATTCAATAGAACTCAGCATTTGAATAAGAAGTTTAGATAATTCATGTAGCTTCTTACTTATCATATTAGTAGTATTACTACCTCTTAGTCAAAAGCCTGTATTAACTCTCCTAAGGAAATTGGTGCATTTTTGTATTCTCTAGCTTATAAAAAGGACTTGAATTTCAAAATACTAGATTAGAGGACTACTTGTAATATTGATTGGTTAACATAAGACTTTGATTCACTATGGCTTGTATGATTGCTGCCAGCTGTAGCACTGCTTTCTAGCTTCTTTAACATTTCAGAAAATATTCATGTGGGAATACTAAAAGTAAAACATTAAATATCTGGTCAGGAAAACCTGGTTTGTGACCTGGCTTTGATAGTTACTAGCTGGGTGAAATTGAGAGGAAACAAATCCTCTAAATTGGACTTCCTTGTAGGGAAGAAGCTTAATAATACCATCCAGAGTTGTTGGAAAAAAATCAAAATGATATGGTGTACTGCAAAATCTTTGTAAACTAGTACCTAAATTTTGGGAATTTTGATTATTATTATTCTAATGATGATGATTATCAGACAACTACAATTTAGTAAAAACAAAAACTTTTGTCACATGAATATATGATAAATAAACTTGGTTTGCATGAATTTCTTTAACATATACAATCAAAGGCTCCAGTTCCACTCAAGATGGAGTAACCAGTTTTACAGCCTGAAGACCAAGAAGGAGGACCCTGGGAAGTGGAAAGTGTCAGAGAAATCACTAACAGGAAGGAGCTCAGGAAAGAGACACCATAATGCTGTGTACAAATACCTGGGCTCACCCTCAAGTTTCATGCACATGTTTCTGATTAAAATAGCATATCAAACTCTTTGAGAATAATACTAATGTGCTCATGACCACCCAGGTCCCAGACTAGCCACTGAATGATGCACATGTGGTAGAGATGGAAATAATATGGCAAGCACATAGAAAAATGAACTCACAGAATGTGTGTGAGAATTTAACTGAATTGATTTCCAGCTAAAATTAAACATTAATTAAATGATATCAAGAACATTTTAACATAATATTCAAATTCAGGATGCAATCCAAACTTATGTGACAAAGAACTGGGAAAAATCTTACTAACTCAAAGAAAAGACAACCAACAGAGGCACAACTTGACATGACCCAGCTGTTGTAATTATCAAAGACTTTAAAGCAGCTCTTATAATCATGCTCAAGAAGTAAGAAGAATACTCTTGAAATGAATGGAAAGAGATGAAGTCTCGAGAAAATTTTAACAGAAAAATTAAATAACTGAAATAAAAATTCACTGGATGGGCTCAGTAGTAAAATGAAGATGATCGTGGAAAGAGTCAACGAACTTGAATACAGATTAAAAGAAATTATCCAAACTGAGTAACAGAGAGGTAAAAACTTTAGAAAAAATTAATAGAACCTCAGGGATCTATAAGACAATACTAAAGTTTCTAACATTTATGTAATTGGAGTCCCAGAAAGGAATGAGAAAGACTGTGGTACAAATATATGAAGAATTAATAGCTAAAAACTTCTTAAATTTTGGTAAAAGATGTATAAATAATCTTACAGATTAAAAACTCAGTAAACTCCAAATCAGATAAACAAAGAAAGCCATGCTTGGACACATCATAATCTAAATCTTGAAAACTAAAAACAAATAAAAATTCTTGAGAACCCAGAAAAAAAAAATGCCACATTATGTATAGGGTAACAATGATTCAAAGGGCAGTAGATTTCTTATCAGAAACAATGAAGTTCAGGAAACGTGGAAACTATTTTTTAAATACTGACACAAATTGTAATTGCACAACTCTATTTTCTGTGAAGGTATTTTTCAGGAAAGAAGGTGCAATGAAGATACTCTCAAATTAAGAAAAACTAAGACAATTTGTTTCTAATAGAACTGCCCTAAGGAATACTAAAGGAAGGTCTTCTGATGGAAGCAAAATGAATCCAGAAGTAAACTTGCAACTTTGGGGATATAGTAAAATCAACAGAAATTGTAAACCTCTGGATAAGTAAAATAAACTATTCTCTCTGCTTAATTTTGTTAAAATATGTGTTATGGTTAAAAGCAAAAAATCTAACATTGTCTTGTGAAGTTTGATACATATATGATACTATTGGGTTGGCCAAAAAGTGCCTTCAGTTTTTAAGTAAAAATAAAAGACATTTTTCATTTTCACCAAGAACTTTATTGAACAACGTATTTACCATTTTGTTCCACTACCTTCTGCCATTTTTCAGGCAACTTCATAATTCCATCTTCCCAAAACTTTCTATCTTTTTGAGCAAAGAACTGTTCCAGGTGCCTTTTACAGTCTTTCAGAGAGTTGAAATTTTTTCCATTAAGAGAATTTTGTAAAGACCAAAATAAATGGAAATCCGAAGGTGCAATGTCTGGTGAATACGGCAGATGAATCAGAACTTCCCAGCCAAGCCCTAACAGTTTTTACCTGGTCATCAAAGAAACTTGCGGTCTTGCGTTATCCTAATGGAAGATTATGCGTTTTCTGTTGACTAATTCCGGATACTTTTCATCGAGTGCTGCTTTCAGTTGGTCTAATTGGGAGCAGTACTTGTTGGAATTAATCGTTTGGTTTTCTGGAAGGATTAATAATAGAGGACTCCCTTCCAGTCCCACCATATACACAACATCACCTTCTTTGGATGAAGACCAGCCTTTGGTGTGGTTGGTGGTGGTTCATTTCACTTGCCCCATGATCCCTTCCATTCTACATTATTGTACAGTATCCACTTTTCATCATCAGTCACAATTTGTTTTAAAAATGGAACATTTTCATTACATTTCAGTAGAGAATCACATGTGGAAATACGGTCAAAAAGGTTTTTCTCACTTAACTTATGTGGAACCTAAACATCAAAGCAATTAACATAACCAAGCTGGTACAATTGATTTTCAACGCTTGATTTGGATATTTTGAGTATGTCAGCTATCTCCCACGTGGTATAACATTGATTGTTCTCAATTAATATCTCGATTTGATCGCTATCGACTTCAACTGGTCTACCGCGACTGTAGAGCATCGTCCAGCTAGAAATCTCCAGTACGAAACTTCACAAACCACTTCTGACACATTCAATCAGGTCACAGCACCTTCTCCAAACACTGCACAAATCTTTTTTTGCATTTCGGTTGTGTTTTTACCTTTCTTGAAATAATAAAGCATAACATGCCAAAAATGCTGCCTTTTTCCTTCCATCTTCAATATTAAAATGGCCACACAAAAATTCACCAATTTTGTGTTTTTTTAAATGCACACTGATATAACAACTGTCACATACAATCTAACAAAATTGTTTTGAATGAAGTTAAAGAGAAGTGCTACTAGAGCCATCTTACAGAAAAAACCAAACGAATCTTTTGGCCAACCCAATAAAATATAAAAGGGGGACAAGGTAAAGATTCTGACCACGTATATGGAGGTAAGGTTTCTATGTTGCATTTGAAATGGTAAAATACTAATTCTAAGTAAACTGAAAATCTATGTATGCTTAATTTCTTTAGTAACCAGCAAAAATATAATAAAAAAGATATAGTCAACATTACGAGTAAAATGGGATACTAAAATGGAATACTAAAAATATTCACTTAATATAAAAAAAAATGGAAAAGGGAGGCAGTGGAACAAACGTGAAAGGAAAACAGACAGAATGGTATCCCTACAGAAAAATATATCAATAATTACATTAAATTCAAATGATATAATTACATAAAAAGACAAAGATTATCTGAAAGGGTTTTAAAAAAAAGAATACAAGACCCAACTATATGCTGTCTATAAGAAATTTATTTTAAGTACAATGATATAAGTAGATTAAAAGTAAAAGAATGGTAAAAGATATACCATACAAACATTGATCCACTTACATTATGTAACAGCTATCTTTATCCCTGGTAACTTTCCTTGCTCTGAATATATTCATTTCTTCTGTAAAACTTTTAACATTTTTTTGTAGGTAAGCTGGCAATAAATCCTTTAAATTATTGTTCGAAAAAGTAAATATTTTCTTTTCAATGTTGAGATTTTTTTGTTGGGAATAGAATGTTCAGTTAATAGTTTTTATTTGTTTTGATTTGTTTTTGTACTTCAGCATTTTGAATAAATCCCTCCAGTATCAGTTGGCTTGTGTAGTTTGATGAGAAATCTGCTATATTCTTATTTCCAGTTCTCTTTATGTAACATGTTCTTTTTCTTTCAGGATTTTCTGTTTGTCTTTGATTTTCAGCAGTTTGATTATGATATGCCTAGGTGTTTTGTTTTGTTTTGTGTTTACCCTGTTTGGTGTTCCCTGAGCTTCTATATCTACATCTAAAAAATCCTTTCATAGTAACATCTAGGTTAGTGTTTAATTGAAGAATTGGTTATTATAATCTAGCCCAAGTTGACACATAGACCTATCAGCCATTTGATATTTCACTTTATCCATCTTTTCACCTGGAATATTTAGCATATTAATCTTAGTTATTTTAAATTACCTGTCTCAGAATTCCAAATCTGTGTCCTGAGTTTAGCTCTATTGATTTCCTTCTTGTTTGACAGCATGTTGTTTTCAACTTTCTTTTTTTTGTATGCCTTGTAATATTTTTTTTATAGGTGGACATCTTGTATAGGGCCCTAGAGACTGAAGTGGAATGAGATAAGTAGTTTTGTTTTTCCTTATTGGATTGTAAATGAGCTTACTTTCCTTCTGCTAAACTATGCCTATGGGAATTGAGTCAATCTAGTCAGGAGTTGATATGTGTTTGGGATTTGTTGTTACTATGGTTTCCTTCAGTGTAGTACAGGGTTCAAATTGTAACCTATTTTTAGGGTAGGAGTTGGTTTTCCAGTGGTTTTATCTCAGTATCTGCTCATCCTCATCTTTAGGTCTTCCCTTTGTACTGTGCCTCAGCCAAAAATAGTCTCTCTACATGCTGTTGGCCTTTGTCTAGCAGAAAACTGCTGCGTCTTGTTACTTGATGCTTGTTAGCCTGGGGTGGGGTGTAGGAAGGAGGTGTCTACTCTTACTCTGATTTAGCCTAAGTCCCAGGAAGGCACTAGATTCCTGATTCCTAGGGGTGGTCATTCTCAGTGGTTCTGTCCCATCTTCAGTTATAGTAGACCTCTAGTGGTTTGGGACCAGCAAGCATTCCTACCCTGCCCACAGGATACTGGGTCCTATTTTGTTCCCTTTTATCAGCAGTTGTTTTCTTAGTCCACTAAGTGTGACAGGTTTTTTGTTGTTTTTGTTTTGCTCTGCTTTGAACAGTTAAAACTCTTATTCTATAGAAGAGGTAGGAGAGAAGAATCTGGGTGGGATTTTGTGCCTTCCTTATAACAGTTGCTCTTCCTTTCCCAGTCCTACCATGAAGAAGGCTCTCAGGACTTGTGACAAACTTTTTATATGAGCACCCTGTGAGGAGAACTGCTTTCAACTGGGTCTGCAAGTATTGAATTTCCATCAAGTCTGTGTACCTCAGATATTCTATATTATCTACCTAGCCTCTACCAATTTGTTAAAAATTTTAAGTGGATTCTACTGATGGACCCAGAAGCACCTGACTCAGGGAAGCAAGTGCTCCTGTGCTGTCTCTCTTTGAAAGTCTCTGTATTTCCTTGGATTCCAAGTTAGTTCACGGCCTGTAACCTCGGTTCTCTGACAGGATCAATGAAATAGCAAATTTGCAGATCATCTGGAATTTTTTGTTGTTTTTGTTGCTGGTGTTGCTTTAGTGTGGGAGTGATGCTTTTGTTAGTTTTCTACATTCCAAAGTTCTAGTTTTTGAATGAAATATTGGGCAAAAGAAGCCTTGGCTCTTGCTTCTCTGACTTTATGGGGAAGATGTTTATTGAAATAAAATTATATTAATTTAAAAATAATTAATGCTTGTCTAAAAACTGAGACACATTCTCTGAAAAAAATATTTTAACAAAGGATCTTGATTTGTAGGTTTGGTATTTTGAAATGGGCTGAGGAAAAGAAGCTTAGGCAAAATATAGTTGGATTAAAATTAGTTACTGGCTAATATAATACAGATTCCATTTTTTATGTTTGACTGTTAATAGCTTTTAAACTTTACTCCCCCTTCTTACCCTCTGCCCCACAACTGAGGGAGCTAATAAGAAATCCTTTGGCACTGGAGGGAGATTCAAACCATGCAAGCCCCTTGTCAAGCTGCTTAGGAGCCCTCACCCTGGCCTCACCCCAAAATCACAATAAAAACCTCTAGCCAGTCTCCTTTCTTTGCCATCTCAAGCCATTTTTGGACCTCCTTGGGAGGTCTACCCTGTTCTACCCAGAAACGCCTCAATTGTGTAATTATACCCTCTTGGTGTGTGTATGGTGTCATCGATCTCAACATCCAAACCAAATTTTGGGTTGGGTCCATCCTGATATTTCAGTGTAGCCACAATAGCTAATCTCACATCTATTTAAGCCTGCATTGTTGACAAGAGTTTTGGAATATTTGCAAGTAGGTTATACTATATGTATGCAAATATTCTTGTTTAGACTATAAAAATGTAGAAAAAAAAAGTATAGAAATATTTATATAAAGAAATTGAAAATGCCCTTTTAACAGTTTACTCTTTCATTGAAGTACAGTTGATTTATAGTATTATATTAGTTTCAGGTATATAATATAATAATTCAATATTTTTATAGATTGTAATCCATTTATGGTTATTATAAAATATTGGCTATATTCCTTGTGACATATAATACATCCTTGTAGCTTGTATATTTTATACATAGTAGTTTGTACCTCTTAATCTTGCCCTATTCCCTCTCCACACTGGTAACTACTAGTTTGTTCTCTATATATGTGAGTCTGTTTCTGTTTTGTTATATTAATTCGTTTTATTTTTCAGATTCCACATATAAGTGATGGCATACATTATTTGTCTTTCTCTGCCTGACTTATTTCACTAAGCATAATACCCTACAGGTCCATCCATGTTGTTGCAAATGGCAAAATTTCATTCTTTTTTTATGGCTGAGTAATATTCCAGTGAGTGAGTGAGTGTGTGTGTGTTTGTGTGTGTGTATCACATCTTCTTTATGCATTCAGCTATGGATGGACACTTGGGTTGCTTCCATATTGTGGCTATTGTAAATAATGCTGCTGTCAACATTGGGGTGCATATATCTTTTCAACTTAGTGTTTTTGTTTTCTTCAGATATAATGCAGAACTGGAATTGCTGGATCATGTGGTAGTTCTATTTTTAGTTTTTTGAAGAACCTCCATACTGTTTTCCACGTAGCTGCACCAATTTAAATTCCTACCAACAGTGCACTAGGATTCCCCTTTCTCCACATCCTTGCCAACACTTGTTCTTTGTGGTCTTTTTGATGATAGACATTCTGACAGATGTGAGGTGATATCTCACTGTGGTTTGGATTTGCATTTCTCTGATGATTAGTGATGTTGAGCATCTTTTCACATGCCTGTTAGCCATCTGTACATCTTCTTTGAAAAAATGCCTGTTTAGGTATTCTGCCCATTTTTAAATTGGGTTGTTTGGGTTTTTTATTGATATTTAGTTGTATGAGCTGTTTATATATTTTGGATATTAACCCCTTATCAGTCATATCATTTGCATTTTCTCCCATTCAGTAGGTTGTCTTTTCGTTTTGTCAATGGTTTCCTTTGTTGTGCAAAAGCTTTTAAGTTTAATTAGATTCCATTTTTTACTTTTGCTTTTGTTTCCTTTGCCTTAAGAGACAGATCCAAAAATATATTGCTATGATTTATGTCAAAGAGTGTTCTTCCTATGCTTTCTAGGATGCAACATTATCCTTATTTTTAACTGTGAGCTTCTAAGGCCATTTGATTATGTACTTGATATATCAGATCTAGTCTCACGAGGAAATAGATGGAATACTTAAGTTATGATAATATGAAGGTAGTTTAATACAGGGTATATTTGCAAAGTTATAGGCAATAGGTAAGGAAAAAGAAGAGGCTACTACTTGGGCTAGTAGGCTAGTAACAGTAGAGGTCAATATCACTCCTACATCTGAAAGGTAGAGGGAAAGAGGGCAACCACAATATGAGGAGAGAGAGGGCTGAGTGTACAGGGTATGAGGCTGAGATTTTTTTGGTGGGGACACACAACCAGCATAAGGTGACCATATAGGGAGGGAGCCAAGAGAACGTTGATATCACTCTTTCCCTCTCATTTCCTACATATGATCTTCCCTTTGTTCTTCTTGACAAAATCCATCTGGAAGGCTGAGGACAAAAGAACTTTTAATGCCATCCATATAAGTCAGTACTGAGCTGGGTGAAGGTGAATAGAAAGGAGATCTGAAGGTTCAAAAGAAAGATATCCAGAACACAGGACATTCTTTATGCTTAAAGTAATATTGTAAATCTACTTTCAAAATTATTGTCATTCTTCCTTTGAGTAGAAATACATACCCTTTGGTCTTACTACACATAGAAGTAATAATAGCTTTCACGTCCCTAAGAACTTTTGTAAAGTTTCCTGTATTAATTAATCCTTAACATATTCAGGTGTATCAAATATCTAGTCCCTTTAGCTGCTGTTGCTGATTATCGTTGTTGCTGTTGTCCTGTGTGTGTGCTTACGCATTTACTCCAAACCCCTTGTTCGGAGTAAATGACAATAACTCTGGAGGTTATCCCTTATCGTCCTAAGAGTCCTAAAATATGGTTTTATTTTTTCCTTCAACTTTGAACTTTGGATAGTTGTGTCCATACTACACTACAAAAGATACAATGCTTTTCAATTCACCCCATGTCTAGACCAAGAGTGACTTCATCGTTTCTGTAATGATTTTATAATGTTAAAATATTAAGAAGGACATACACTTGAAATAATTCTAAACAGAGTTTTAATTTTTTCCCTTTGCTAGTCAAAGTTGATTCTTTTATATTAAAAACTTTAAAACACTTTTAAATGAACACAGACTAGACTAGACATGTGTACCTATAGGCTATGAAGAGAACATGATTGATTGTGTTCATTATTTTTCCCTTAGAATAAAGGATTCATTTTTACTAAATAGCTTCACAGATATTTTCAGGGGTAAGGTAAGGCAGCCTTAGCTTTACTTATCTTTCTCATCTTTAGACTCTCATCCAGATTCTGTTCAGTTGTAAAATCAGTATTTTATAGTCTGATATTCTCTGATGCATAATAGTGTATCCTGGCAAATGAAGGTTCTGCTCAACTGCTGGCAGAAAAAGTTCTTTTTTTCCCTATCTCATCCATCTTAACGAGCTGATGCTATGGTGCATGATATGTATTAAACAACAGAAAATAGGAAGATTTCTGGTGTTCATGTTTCATAAGTAGTTATAACAATTAAAATAATTTTATATCAGTGTAAAATGCCAGTAACAACAACAAAAAAAACAGATTTTTTTTTGGAAAGAAAACATATTTCTGGATGAAGTTATATTTCCTTTCTAAAAATCTGGTTTCATCATAGTTGTTGAGCTAGATATTCAGCTAATCAATAAAAAGACCTGCATTAGGAAGAATGAAGATTGGAAATTCAGATTCCAGGAGATAAGTACCTAATGTCATGGACTTTATAATCTAAAAGTAAATAAAGGCATTGATGAGTACTTGGGAGATAAGTGCATGGGAGGTAACAGTAATTACAAACTACAATAGCTCTGAAAAAAAATGACAGTGTGTTTTTCAGTAAAGTCACTATTTTCCTATTGCATATATTTATCCATCACAAGTTAATTTAAGTAAATTACATATTATTGTGGTCTTTAGCCACTAAATATAAAACTTCTGATAGTGGCAAAGAAATCTATATTTTAAAGCCTTTCATTAGGATCACTGAAAAAAAAATAAATGGTTTTAAAAACTTACACAATTTAAAAATTCATAGAAACTAAAGTTATTCTGATTTGTATAAAAGGGGCATGTAGTCTTGGTTTCCTCAGCCTTAGGTTAGTATAAGTGGTTTTGAAAAAGATTTCTTTAAACTATATTACCTTAATTGAATGCTCCTTGAGGTTAGGCAAAGGCAAGAGAGAGGCTGAGAGAGAATGGCTCACAGAATAGAATTCTTAGAGTCAAGGAGACTAATGATCATCTCAAGTCAGTGAGACACAGGCAAAGCCTCTCTCTACAGGTTTTGGCAAGTGTGACATGTATGCATTCTCCCACCCTGCAACAGCACATGCCTCCTGCAATATAGTTTACCCCTAATGGTGACAGTGATTACCTCTGTCAATACAGCATTTTATAAGAAAGTACTTCAGTAGTAGAGTTATGCATCAGTGTTTTTTTTAAAAGACTAATTATTTTACTTTTACAGCTGGGGCTTAGAGCTAGGTTATTCATCCCCCTCTCTAAATGAGTGGATCTCCACATAAGAATTCCTTTCACAGAGCATGTTAAAAACATAAGCAAGTTAAAATGCTGCCCCCATTCTTTCTGAGAAAAATAGAGGATTCCCAGCCAGAGAGGGAAGTTAAAGGTGATGATTTCTAACCACTTCAGGAAGATATTTTGCATTATGAAAGTGGCATAGAAGGGATACCCAGGGAATTGGACTCTAAATTATTGGGCGAGAGAAGGAAGAGACTTTCCAACAATGGGTCCTAGGCAAGTGCAGCAACCTTGTCTGCACCAATCAAATAAGTGACCAAGATTGTCTTAGGGATGGGATAAGCCAGCAGGCCTCACTTTCTTGTAGGGTTGGTTAAATAAAATGACTCTTAACTATTAACAGTCAGGCATTATGGGCTGAATTGCATTAAATGAGTGTGGTAGGCAGAAAAACGCCCCCCAGCCCCCACCAAAGATGTCTACACATGAATCCCCAGAGCCTGTGAATGTTACTTTATATAGCAAAAGGGATGTGATTAAGTTAAGGGTTTTGAGATGGGGAGATTATCCTGGACTATCCAGGTATATCCAATGTAATTACAAGGGTTCTTATTAGAGGGAGGCAGAAAGATCAGAGAGGATGGGATAAAGAAAACAGAGGTTAAAGTGATTTGATTGCTGGAAGGGGGCAATGACTCAAGGAATGTGGGAAGATTATAGAAGCCAGAAAAGGAAAGGACATGGATTTTCCACCAGAGCCCCCAGAAGGAAAGCAATTCAGCTGACACCTTGATTGCAGATTTCTCATGTCTCTATGTGAAAGAAAATAAATTTGTGTTGTTTCAAGCCACTAAAATTTTGGTAATTTTACCAAATTTACTAAATTTGGTAATTTACCAATTTCCTGTTAGAGCAGCAACAGGAAAATAATGAAGATTTTGGTACCTGGAAGTGGAGTGCCACTGTAACAGATACCTAACATTGTGGAAGTGGCTTCAGTATTGAACAGTGGACAGAGGCCAAAAGAATATTAAAGAGCATGATTTTAAAAAGCCTAGGGGCTTCCCTGGTGGTGCAGTGGTTGAGAATCTGCCTGCCAATGCAGGGGACACGGGTTTGAGCCCTGGTTTGCGAAGATCCCACATGCCACGGAGCAACTGGGCTCGTGAGTCACAATTACTGAGCCTGTGCGTCTGGAGCTTGTGCTCCGCAACAAGAGAGGCAGCGATAGTGAGAGGCCCGCGCACCGCGATGAAGAGTGGCCCCCGCTTGCCACAACTAGAGAAAGCCCTCGCACAGAAAGATCCAACACAGCCATAAATAAATAAATAATTTTTTTAAAAAAAGCCTAGATTGCCTTAACTTTAGTAGATACATGGATATTAACAATTCTGCTAGTGTGAACTCGGAAGGAAGAATTACGTAGCAGGTAACTGAATGAACATACCTGGGTACAGGAAAACAGTCAGAAGTGGGAGAATAGAAAAATGGAAAAGGCCTGTCCCAAACAGGTAGGGGAAATACTTGGGAATCCTGGCTGATTTTTGTCCGAAAGGAACACAGTCTTATAAATTTTTTCAGGTGTTTTAAGATAAATTGGAAATATCCTGATTTTTAAATGTTGATCACTAATTAAAAACATTTTAGAACACTGTCGAATCCAAAAAAATATATATGTTGTTCTGATTTGGCCCAAAGGCTGACATTGCTTTACATGAAATTTAGAAGAAAGGGATTGTTATAAAATACACAGGAAGTTTTTCTTTTACTTGAAATATACTTTATGACCTAGTTGTGCTGCTGCATCATTTGACGAGTATCAAGTGTTAAAATGCTAGATTATGATAACAGGTGATTTGAATGTATTGATTGCGTTGAACAGATAGTAAGAGTTCACTGATTACAACAGAAAAAAATAAAAAAGGAAATAATGTTTCTAAAGACTTACCATGTGCCAATTACTGTGTTTGGTAGTTTATATATGATTTTTAATTTAATCTTCACAAAATTATGTTGCACTATTAGCTCCATTGATAGTTGAGAAAAGTGAAATACAGTATCTCTTGTAAAATATCAAAGAACATGTAACTCATAAACCCATGTTTCTCTGCCTCTAAATTCACTGTCTTTTCAACAGAACTGACCATCACCCTAGCACTTAATATAAACCATGTTCTTATGTGTTAAAAAAAAAATCTCCATGTGGTTTGGATTTAGAGAATAATTCCAAGGTGAAACATGGTCTTTGAATATGGTAAGAATAGTTAATGGACACAAACAGCAAGACTATTAGATCAAAGATAACTAAGGTGAACTATCCAGTTTCTCTTTGGACAGAGAATGTGTTGAGGGGCTGGGATAGAACTATTGAAATATATACACATATTGAAGTAAAGGAGAAGGAAAAATATAGTGAAGATGAGGCATTATGCACTTCTATCCTGGACTTCTATGGTGTGTGTGGAATAATCTTGGGATCTGGAGGCTGAAGAATCATGTTCAAGGAAAGTATTTCTGCCTTACTGAAGAACATATCATACTGAGCCTCAGTGTAATGGGAATGATACTCATTTCATAAGACGACCGTAAGGATGTTTTAATGCTATTTAAATTTAATGGCTTATAAATGTTAGTTTTTACTGCCTGTGTAGATATGATTGCATGATTGTAGAATTCTTTTACAATTATTTTTGCTTAAGATATGTCTTCATTTTTCATATTACTGCATTCGATGAAAAACAAAAACAGAAACAATAACAAACCCACAAAGAATTCTCCTATTGCTGAATTAAGTCTTTAAGAAATAGCCAGAACGGGCCATAGCAGACTACCCCAAGACCACAAGGATTTTGTTAACAGTGAGAATCTACAAATGTGACTTAAGGCTTAACTTAAATGACTCCATTGTACATTTCCATCAGATGAGACTCTCCTTGAATACTCACAGATATAGTAATGTCCACTAAAATTGAAAATGAGACTCTACTAGTCTCAAACTAAATATGCATGGGGGTGGGCGGGGAGATGAGAGAATGCATTTTTTGTGCATTCAGAAGAACCACAAAAGGACCTGAATCTATCATTAAAAAACAAAGCAACACAAAACAAACAAAAACCTTTCCCTTATTACTCAAAAGACACCAGGATTTGCTACCAGTGGTAAAAGTTCAAACGAGAAAAGTTCACTATTAACATCATAGCAAGAAAGAATTTCTCCTTCTACTGGAAGAGTCCTATAGTGAAAGGAACTTGAGAGAGTTAAAACTGTTCTAAGGCTCAAACCTTTCAACCTCTTAGGATGAATCTCCCTAAAAGATCAAAATATTCTTTGTTTCCTAGAATAACTGAATTTTTTTTTTAAAAAAAGCAATACCAACCAGCTAAAGATATCTTTTATCTTTCCAAAGGGTAATGTTTATCATTACCCTCACATGCATTTACTTATTATTTACAATGATTTACTATATAGACATATTAAACTATTTTGAAAAGATTATTTAGAGAAGCAAAGAATTTCCATGGGATGCATTTAAATCTCTATGCAAGAAATATTTTACATTTGAAAAAGAAATATAGTAATTAGGTCACCTGAGGGAAGAGTGTTAGAAAATGAATGTCTTTTATAAAGACTTACCATTTGCAATTGTGTTCAGAACTCTACACATAATGGTTCCAAAAATGATAGTGGGTACATGAAAAACTGAAACTACAATTATTTTTTAAATTGAAGCTTGCTCTTACAGTATCAAGTGCAAAGCCAGCTTCACAGGCATGCAACCTGAGCAGTCACAAAGCACCCTATCCTGACAAAGGCCCTGTACTTGGTTCAATTCTCTGCTGTTGCTGTCTTAAAATTCTTCATAATTTTTGTACAAAAGGCATCATATTTTCATTTCACACTGTGCCGTACAACTTACTTACCTGATCCTGGTTTTTAAGTGACTTATTGTTGATCCCCCTTCAACCAGCAATACAGTCCCTCTTCCACAGGGTCTCTGTCTCTTTATCACATTAACAGAACCACTACCATTCAAAAAATATTCCGAAAACTACAACCTGATGCTACTTCCTAAAATAATTAAAGATTTAAAAGACCTTTTAAATTTCCAGCTAATATTGAAGTAGAAAAATTCCTTACACCATTGTTGGGATCCCATCGAATCTTATTTTAAATTGAGAGAGATAGTATGATGATCAGAGAATAAAAGAGGTTATTGAAAATTATTATTGAATTCACTACTATACAAGTGCAAAAATTTTAATTTTTTTATGTATGTGCCTTATTACATAACCAGATTTTATTGTGAATTTTCTATACATAACAGAGTCATCGGGGGTATTTATTAATAATGCAGAAATCTGGGTTTTGTCCCCTGAATTTTTAATTCAATAGCTTTGGAATGATGAGGACAGCACTCCATACTTTGAGTAAGTACCCCAAGTAAATTCAACCCTAGATGAAATCCATCATTTACTATTCTGCTTTGTTTATTCAATGATATAATAGTTTTTCTGTATATTAAAATAGTATTCAAAATTGTTTTAAAGACATATTATTCCATCATGTGGCAATGCTATAATTTATTTTTTAATTGTATGCAGTATATCTGGAATATTAAAAATAATTCAAAACCATTGTAAACTATAAGATAGTCCAGTGAAGTAGCTAAATAAAGAATCAATATGCAGGAATTAGTGTTCTTCATTTAGACATATAATAATCTGTTAGTGGGTAAAATGGAATGAAAGAGTAATAAAAATATAAATTACATAGGAATAAACTTATTAAAACATTTGCCAAACTTATATGAGAAAACATTCAAAATCAAAAACACTCCAAATGTTACTAAATGGTATAAAATAATATTAGCATAATTGAAAAGATTTAACACACTCTTTGATAATAACAGTAAATATCTTTAAAATGTCAATTCAGACAATTCACTGAAGAAAACATGGTCATGTCATTATAATATACATGCAGATAAGATATGATGAGAAGGTACTTACCTCTGTAGTATTATTCCCCCAAATCCAAAACCACAGTCTAATCATGAAGAAACATCAATTGAAAGACATTTTATAAAATACCTGAGGAATTAAGTGTGTCCTGTGTGACTCCACTGGTAGAGGATTCTCAGAAGTTTGGAAGTCTGGATTCCTCTGGATTTCACCCCATGCACTTTTTCCTTTGTTGATTTTGCTTTATATCCTTTCACTGTAATAAATCTTAACTGCGAGTAAAAAAACAAGAAAAAAAATTGTCAAGGTCATGAAAAGGAAAGAATGGCTGAGAATTCTAAATTCTATTCTGAATTCTCTGTTTTGTTTCATTAATTTATTTGTCTTTACACCAGTGAATTACTCTCTTGATTATTTTAGCTCTATAAAAAGATGAGTTAAATAATATGAGTCCTTGAACTTTACTGTTCTATTTCAAAGTTGTCTTGGCTATTCTTTTTCATTTCCAAAAAATTATGAATCAGCTTGTCAATCTATACTGACTGTTGATATTTTGATTGGGATTTTATTGAACCTCTGTATCAGTTTGGAGATGTGACTACTTAATATACTGAGGCTTTTGATTGGCATGGCATAGCACTCAAGCTATTTAGATCCTCTTTAATTTCAATCAGCAAAGTTTTATAATTTTAGTGTATTCTTCTATATCTTTTTCTCAAATGTATCCCATATTTTTATATTTTTCATGCTACTCTAAATGGTATTGCTTTTATATTTTCAATTGCCAATTATTTGTTACTAGTATATAATAATACAATTGATTTTTGTGTATTGGTCTTGAATCTTTTAACTTTTTAAAATGTACTTATTAGTTCTAGTACCTTCTTCTCCCTGAACTCCCCACCTAAAATCTATAGGACATTCTCCATAAAAATCAAGTTATCTTGAAATAAAGACAGTTTTATTTCTTTTCTAATCTTTATGCTACTTTTTTTCCTTCCTTACTATACTGACTACAACCTCAGGGACAATACTGAGTAGAAGTGGTGATAATGAACACCCTTGGCTTGTTCCTGATCTTAGTGGGAAAGAATTAAGTCTTTCAACACTAAGTATGATGTTAGATGTATGTTATTGGTAGATGTCCTTTATCAGACTGAGGAAATTCCTTTAAAGACATGTGAAGGGTCTGAGATTTTATTGTATTTTCAAGCTAATGAATTAGCCTCCCACAATTTAATGGGTACTGGCAGAAAGCATAAGACAAAAGCTTTCTGATTCAAAGACAAAAGATTTTAACTCATATTGATAACTGCTGCTAAAGTATCATTTTCTTGCACTACTTCCTTGAGCCCTAATTCCCACAATGTGATGTAAAAAGGACAAAGTTCTGCCTGCACATTCTGTGGATTGTGTTACTGAGGAGGAACTCTGATCTTAGGGCATCCAAATATTCTATAATAGGCAGTATGTATGCCTGCCTGGTGCTCCAGAGGTAGACGTTATCTTTACTAGACATGTAAGAATGTGCATTGTTTATTCTGGAGGGAGACATTTTCTCTATTTTCCACACCTGTTGCTCTACAAACACCCTTGAAAAGACAGTCCAGCACAACAGGACTATCAATACCTTGCTTGTAAGAAATGCAGAAACAGAAGACACTTATGGACAATTTTCTCTCAACTACTTCCTTTTATTCATATTTTGTTGAGTTTTTACCATGAATGAATGTTGGATTTTGTCAAATGCTTTTGTAATATTTTTTAATCATATAGATTTTAATCTTCATTCTACTATTTTAGCGTATCTTGTTAATTTATTTTCAGATGTTAAAAAAATAAAAATTTGCTTTCCTGGGATAAACCATACTCAGTCATGATGAATAATTTTTTATATGTTGATTTAGTTTGCCAAAATGTTTTGAAATTTTTTGCATCAATGTTGATGAGGCATACAGAGTGTCAATTTATTTTCTTGTGAAGCATTGCTAATTTTATTAGATTAACACTTGTCTCATAAATAAGTTAGGAAATTGTCCCTTCTCTAATTCTAAAGAAGTTTGCATAGAATAGATACTATTACTCCTTTTATTTTGACAGAACTCACCAATGAAGTCATGTTGGCCTAGGCTTTTTAAAAAATGAATATTTATAATAAAGATTCAATAACTGCTTGACAGAAGTCTACTCAATTTTTCTATTTTTTAAAATTAATTTTGGTAACGTGTCTTTTCTAGGAATTTATCTATTTCACCTAAATTATGTAATATGTTGGCATAAAGTGGTTTATAACATTCTCTTCAAATCTTTTAATTTTGATAGAGTTTATAGAGCTGTCCCCTCTTTCATTTCTGATGGTAATTTGTCATTCTCACTCTTTTTTTCCTTTGTCTAACTAGCTAAAGAATTATCAATTTAATTGATTTTTTTATAGATATAACTTCTGTTTTCACTTAATTTGTAAAATCTTTTTGTTTTCTAATTCATTGATTTATGTCCTGATCTTTATTATTTCCTTTTCTCTCTTGAATTTGATTTGCATTTCTCTTTGTAGTGTCCTGAAGTGGAAACCTAGGTTAATAATTTTCTCTTCGTCTTTTAGTAGCATGGCTTTGATTTGTCTAAGTGTAGTTTCCTTTGTATTTTTCCCACCAGAGATTCTTTCAGCATCTTGAATTGATAGGTTAATTTTTTAAATTCAATTTTGGAAGTTTCAGTCATTTTTTTCTTCAAAGGGTTTTCTAGCACCATTTAATTATTTTACTCATGCTGAAGTCCTTTTAATGTATATTGGGATGCATATGACTCTATGACAGGTTTCTGAGATTCTATTCATTTTCTTTTAATTGTTTTTCTGTATTTTCTGGACTGGAAACTTTCTAGTGTCCTATCTTCAAATTCATTGGTTATTTCTTATGATATCTAAAACTTTCTGTTGAGTACATTTACTACATTTTTCATTTTGTTGTTGTAGTTTTTAACTCAGAATTTCCACATTATCCTTTTTACAGTTTCTATTTTCCTGTTAAGACCTCCTATTCATTGAGTCATTTACACATATTTTCCTTTAATTAAGTCAGTGTCTATTAACTTTTTTTTTCCTGAGTATGGGTCACATTTTCTTATTTCTTTGCATGCCTAGTATTTTGTTTTTGTTGAAAACTAGACATTTTACAGAATATTATATTATAGTCACACTGGATTGTGTTTTATTTTTCTGAAGATTGTTGGTTTTGTTTTAGCAAGTGCCTACAATTAAACTGTAGACTCTATTTCCCCTTTGCTATGTGACCACTGATGTCTCTGCTTAGTTGCTTTTAAAAATATTCTTATTTTTACCTTTTAATCAGGCTTCCTAGGAGTCAACCGTGTGTCTGCATAGCTTAGTGATCAGGCAATGATTTTGGCAAAGATTGTACTCAACTATCTGTAACCTCATAAGGATTCCTTACTCTGCCAAGTCATCTGTGTATGGGTTGGGGATTGCAGTCAGAGTTGCAGCCACTTATCATGTCTGTCTTGGCTTTCACTTTTCACTGCCATCACTTGGTTCTTTCTTGTGCATGCATAGTTTTCTAGTCAATCTGAGATGTGTAGAGAGCTTATATCAGGCTTCCTATGGCTCTTTCATTTCCAGAATCTCTCTACTAAAAAAAAAAATCTGTCTAATCCGCCACTCTCCTCAACAAGGACTGCAGAATTAGGATAGCAAAGATATAGATTATTACTGTTTGTTTCCAATCTATTCTACCTGCCATGTGTTTTTGCCCTCTACTTCCAGATTTTAGCCCATTGGCAACAAAGTTTCTGGGTCTTATGGCAAACTACATGCTGGTAAAATTGCCATTCTCACTAACCAAATTTGGGGGTGGGCAGACATTGGGTGGGATGAGGAGAGCTGGGGTCAGATGAGAGCAGCCTTAGTCAAAAGGCCACACACTCACAGTGTTCTGACTCAAAGTTCCTGCGATTTTTCAAGAATAAACATGTTCCAATTTGTTGGTTGCTTGTGCTCAATTTCCTGTGCCCTGAAATGATTGCTTTTTGAGTATTTTGGCAAATGTATTTATTTATTTTTGGCGGTATTACCAACCTTTTACTGCCATAACCAGAAATCCTTCTCTCCACCAAACACTTTTGACAGATATTGAACTGTACTTGTAAATTAATTTTGGAGGACTTCACCTGTTTATAATATTAATGTTTCATTCAAGAACACTTTTTCAAAATATGTATTGTTTATGTATGTTCTGCATATTTCTAAACCTCTAATACATTCCTTTCTTCACCTGGAATGTGCTGGTATGAGATGAATTTGGAGGATGCTTGGTGACTCCTTGTGAAATTCTGGCTTCTACTGCCCTATATCAGTGTCTCTCTGATCCATTCTTTCTGCTCTCTAAAAGTGTATCCCAAGGCCTCTGGAGGTATAGGTGAACAGGACGGAAATCTGCCTGGCCTCAGTTCTGCCCACACTGTTAGAATTCCTGATGTAAGTGTTGGAGAAAGAGTATGTCAAGAAGGAACAGTGAAAACCATACCTAGGAGAACATTGGGGGAAACTGTATAATAGAATGACATTTAAAATATTAACCAGTGTATATTCTCCTAATATGTTTCTGTTCTTGTTTTTATTTTTTCAATATGGTAGTCAGTAAGTAATTCCTTGCTTCAGAGATTTGGGTGTTTTATTGTTTGTTGATTTATTTTGTAAGGCAAAAAAGCAAAAGATGATAAAAGTCAGAGGCAGTTTTGTTCTTTTGCTTTGTTTTGTAAAAGCCTAAACAAATTGAAGAGATTATTGTAGGCACCCAACTAGCATAAAGAAGTGACAGGAATGCCATTAAGGGCAAAGAAAGAGAGAGAGAGGGAAAGAAGAGATTCTTGGAAGCTAATGTATGAGTCAGGTTACAAGTGTCTTTGTGATTGAAATAGAAAAAAACCTATTTGCCATAATAATAGCTGCATACAAGGAGCTGGGCATCTGCACCCATAATAGATGCCGTTCATACCTCAGATTATATCCTTTTACCCCTTTCAGTTTCCATAGCTGCAGTTTCTGTGCACACTAATGGCTTCTGAGTCTAACACATGTATCTCTACCTTCTTGGACTGAGTGCTTTTCCTGGAAACATGATAGCTGGCTCAGCCCAAGCAAAGATCAGTCTCAAAATTCCAGAGACAGGTTACCAAAGGCAAATCTCAACCAATGAAGGGCAGGAATCAGTGATAAAAACACCAGTTTCCCAATCCCTTGGTGGACAATTCTAACTCATATGGTCCCTCACAGGATATCCAGGAGAACTGAGTCCCAGTTGCGCATAGCAGTAACCCCACCCCATTAATACACATTAAAGTGATAAAGTTCCCTATTTCACTTTCCTCATTCCTGTACCTGTGCTTCCTGAGACCATCTCTCCTACACCTAAGTCCTTGTCTCAGGGTCAGCTTTGATGGCATCATTATCTGATTACATTTAAGATTATCTGCAGTCACTCCTCAAGATCTATAAGCTGCTTGCTTGGTCACACAGGCAATTAAATAAAGGTGTGACAGGAACAAGCCATTCAGTAACTTTCAAGTCTTTGACAGTGGCACTAATTTTTACACTTCCTTCAGAAGTGATGTTGCTTTACTGTTATGTTAGTATCATGGCAAAGAGTGAACACCAGGAACATGAATTTGGTCTTTCCTACATAATAGCCCTTATTTCATGGATCAGGGAACCAATGTGGGGATTCTGCCAGTTACCAGGTAGATAGGTAGACTGAGAGAGAGAGAGAGATCAATTGATCTCTAGTATATGTACCCAATCTGAGTAAATAAACACAGATGTTTCTGTGGTACCAATTGGACCTACACTGAGATGAATTCTGGCCAAGATACTTTCTATCATCTAATATCTATAAGCCACAGTGACCATGGTGGTAAAGTGGGGTGGATAAGAACTAGCTTTCATTTGAAGTCAGTACCTAATAACCTCCAGAAAACCTAAATTTTTTCCTTTTTCCAGTGCACACACCCTGGTAAACGACCATAGATCATGAAGCCTTGGAGAAAGAATTATACTGTATACTTGGTGCCACATTGCAAATGGACCAGGCTCCTCCTTAATCAAGTAACTGTGGGTCTGCAAACTGAGTAAGGGGTTGTGAATCACCACTATGGTGACTTGAGTTAGGTTTCTTCCAATATCACCTAGAATTTATCTGTTTATATAAGTCAAGGCTGTCCCTCTATTTCATTCATAGGGTTTGCTCCCTTGATCAAATGATAACTCACTAATACTGTAGCCTGAGAGTCAAAACACTCCACATTCCACTCAGTTAATCACTTGTGAAAACTGGGCACACCTGTGCTGAAGTGCTGCCACCTGTCCTCTATTACTCTGTGATCCAATTATTCCTACTATAATTGGGAAACCCAATTACATACTGGCATTGTCCATGATCATCTCTGGCCTTGAGAGGACAGGCCCCAAAAAACGTTTTATAGATGCTGATTTTTTGCTTTTTAATGCCCTCATGAAGGGAGTGTTCAGTAGGCTTTCCTAAGGTTATGAGATGACTGAACACATAAGAGTTCCACTCCAAGATTCCCATCTCCTTGAGTTTTCAGAAACTTTCCTCTAGATAGTGCTTGACTGGTCCCAGCATCTCCCTTCCCTGTTGGTCACTTTTAAGGCCAAGCCCACAGTCAGATGCTTGAGCTAACAGTATAAATCACAAATTCCAGATGAGTATACTCATACCGCTAAAATAGGCTTAAGTCAACTTTCCATTCTGTCATCTAGTACTAACACCCTTAGAAACCATATGCATACATGCTCCCTCAGTTCTTACAGATACAAATCAGCCAGATTCTGCACTATTTCAGTGTCTATGCTATGTCCTCCTTGAATGAACCACATACCCCACTAGGGCTCTGCTGGAACATAAGTTTATTTATGGTGAGTGTGGGTCCTGAAGACAATCTGAATCTCCTTATGAATTCTGATCCCCATTTAAAATTCTTGAAAAACTTCTCTTCAAGGGAAGTCTGGTTCTCTCACTGAAGTGGGAGAAGGACTGCTTTCACAGGTAAGGAAGATTTTGCAGTAATTTTTGGTTTAAAATTGTCAGCCACTTTGGGAAGCCAAATTTGTTGCCATCCCAAGTCTCGGGATCCCAGTATTTCCTGTTTATCTTGTTTTAGCATAAGAGACCTGGCAAGGTTGTGATTTAAATGATTTTACAACACTATAACTTATATGATCAAGTTCTGGATCTGACCCCGAGCCACGTCTACATTGCAGCTACAAATGATAAGGGATTCTTTAGCAACAACCTAGAGGCATTCTGATTCTCCACCTGTGACTTGACTTGGGTGTACAGGCCTTAAGCTTAGTGTTTTCATTTTGTGAGCTCTCCATGGTAGCCACAGTTCCCCAAACTGTTTTTATCATCACCATTGTCAGTAAACACCACATCCTCTAAGCATAATGCCATGTCCTTTGATTGCCCCATGTCTTTCTATCCACTAGCACTTCATCCTCCACCAACACATATGATTATTTGACTAATTGTGATGCCACTCCATCCCCCAAAGTGCCTCTGTTCCCTATGTGCAGTGCCCTCAGGAAAGTGATAAGACCCCTAAGGAGGAGCTGCACCAAGTTTCCCACATCATCAAACATCCCTTCATTGTCCAACATGTGGCATTTGGAATCAAAGAGCTACCAGAATAAAAGGGTCTCTGGGAGCTCAGACAATTAGGATATCAGTAGCAATCAATATAAAGTAGAGAGTCAAAGTCCTGTCCTTATTTTAGAAGTTTTACTCTCATTTTCCTCCTAAATATTGGTATAACTCTAGGAGGCAGTGGAATCCCAACACCAGCTGCAAGATGGAGGTTGGGTGTCCAATTTTAATTTATGGGCAATACACAGATTTGTATACATTTTTTGTAGAGTCTATGGTTTTAAGTTAATATGTAGAACATATCTAAGTATTTTATATTTTACAGTAAAGAGATGTTAAATTCAGCTTTTCCTGATATTTAGGAGTTTCAGAAGCATCCCCAAAGTTTGAAAACACTAGAAAACAATGCAGGACTGGCTAAAAACTTGTGTTTGACTCCTCATTTCCCACACCACCTCTCAGCTATAAAATGGGACTGTTTAGAGAGGAAATGTGACTACAGCAGAGGGAGCCAGTGGGACCCTGTTGCAAAGAAGCCAGAAACTGATGGGAAGCTGACATGGCTTGACTGAGGCAACATCACTCGCTACTAAACATGCTCCTTGTAGTTCCCTGTGTTTTCCAGGTAAAAAAGCATCAACATTTGACATTCAGCATACAGAGGACCCCACTAACAATGCATTAGCACATAAGACTATGCCCATCCTTTCCTTACCAAGTCTGAAGTCGCAAAAAACAACAGGTAACAAGTACAATAAATGTGTATCCAGAAGGAAAAAGGAAACCTAAGACACCCCTCTTCCTGATCACAAGCTTCCATACCAAGATCGCAGTTAAAACAGTTTTTCTTTGTTGGGGGGATGGGTGGGTGGCAGTGGAAGTGGGTAAAAAAGCTATGAATCAGATGACAAAATAAAGCTGTAATTATATATCATTCTTCATTTTTAATACCTCAAAAATATGACTAATTTACGTATTGAGAGTAACCAGAAACCCTAATGCGATGGTTCTCAAAGACTGGTCCCCCACCCTCTCCAGCAGCATCAGAATCATCTGGAAACTTGATAGAAATACAAATTCTTAGAACCACTCCAGACCTATTAAATGAGAGACTCTGGGGTAAGGCCTAGAAATCTGGTTTTCACAAGCCCTCCAGGTGATTTTGATCAAGCTAGATTCTGAGATCCACTGCCATAGTGGGATTTGCTTATGATTTCATCCAGGTGAGGGGAAGAAAAGTCAGCAGAGCTTGTTTAATAGACAGTGGTAGAAACAGTTTATTTTTGCATGGCACCTTCAGGGTCCACCAGGCTCAGTAAACCAGTTACATATAGCTGCTTGCTGATATTTCTACATGGTACATCTTCAGATTTTTAAAAAATTTTAAATCCTAGTTTTAATAGCCTTAAATGTTTTCTTTTGCTATTAGTCCTGTTTTGTTTGTTCTGTCTTTTCTTCAGTATCTTCCCTCTATTCTGATATTTTCTGTATTTTTGAAATTTTTCTCATTCTGATCATTTCTTCCTTGTGTTTAATGTCTGCCTTCTATTTTTCTAATAACACTTCTCAGGAAAATTCAACTATTATTTCATGATTCCAATGATTTTGTGGCAATCAACTTCTTTATTTCTGAACATTGAATATTCTTTTGATTTCACAGTGGAAACTTGTTTGCCTGTGTTAATTTTAGTATTAAATCTTTGAGCTTTTCCTGGGTTATATTTATGTCAGAAATGAAGTTTTCATGCATAAATTTTTCTCCTCCTTATTCATACTGTACAAACATTCTAGTCAGACATTATTCCTTGTTTGCTCATATTTCCAAATGATTTTTATAATCTTTAGAGAAAAAGTCTTTGGATGTGGCTTTGAAACCCTACTTTATAGCTCCACCAATGGCCAAGGGCAGGTTTGGAGTTTGATGTAACACTATAGCCTATTTGGTATTACTAAAAGTCAAAGAAGAGCTGGGAAAGGTCTGAGAGAAATGTGGAAGACAGCATGTTTGAAGGAGGCTCACAGCATGATGAAGCTGTGTGCTACAGCTGTGCTGATATCAGGTGGGCTAAATGGATTTGGCAGGGGGCTCCCAAGACACCTGCTACACCTTGTAAAAACTATCTCACACACAGCACTCTGAGAAAGAAAACAACCAACTTCCCTATAATCAAATGAGAGGAGCATTTTGGAGCAGAGCATGAGAAGAATCAGTGTCAGTACAGTTGGCTCACTAGTTCCCCAAGTGCAAGTTTAAGTTCAATCTGAAAGCCAGAGGCAGCAGCAACATCAGATTAAAGGCACCAGGTGCTGGTTTCAACAGTTTACTACATCATTCTAGAAGCTAGACTGTGAGTTTCTGAAGTCAAGCAACTACTTTTAATTCATCTTTATCTACACTCCGTCTACAACTAGACTTGGTAACTTTTTCAGTAGTGTTCAAAGAGCCACTGCTACACTTTTTACCCCATGGCAGTCATAGTAAATCTCCCCATAACCTGGAAAAATATTTTTCTCACTTGTAAAGTACCATACAAATATAAGAAATCTTCTTTCTTTGTATTCTAAATAGTATACATCAACTGTATAAACATAAAGTGTTTCAGAGGAACAATCATGTTACTCGGTTATCTTTGCCAAAGGTTAAATTGTGTAATTACATGTCTGTTGTTGGGCAACATCCCCTCAACAGGTACACACAGCCACACCCATACCCACATACACCCTTTTTTGACTTTTTGGATGGCAGCAGATGTAGAATCTCTGAGCTTACATCCGTGAAAACACCTAGCATGGTGACTGGCATAAAGTAGATACTTGGGAATTTCTCCACTGGAAGTGTTAAGGTCATCCATTGTCATCACTTTCCACATCCAATCACTCATACTTTCCCTGCACTAGGAATCCCTGCTAATACTCATTTTTAATCTATGATGTAGACACAATTTTTTCACCCAAGAATCACAGATCATCAGTTCTTCATCTTTATTCTGTTACTATTATTGTATGTCTCATTTTCTTCCTTAGTGACTTTTCTCTGTTTTCTTTCTGGCTTCTGTTTTTGAGGTAATGTCTTCTTGCTTGCCCTCTCTGCACTTTCATTCATCCCTATCATACTACAGTGGCCGTTCTCTGCTAAAGAAAACAAAAACAAAAAAAACCCACTATACCTTTTTTTTTTTTTTTTTTAACAATTTAATGCCTGGTTATCAGCACCTCACATATACCTGACTGAGGGAATATTCCTTTTCCTGCATGCAGCCTAGATAGCGTCATAACATCTCTGTTTCACTCTCTCTCGCTCCTTTTCCCAGTGTTTCATGATATATAGCAACATTTTAACAGTAACTACACGGATTTCCATTGCAATGTTTGAAATATGTAAAATACTACAATTTACACTTTAACACAGATGGTGTAAGCCCTCTGCCTAAAATACTTCCCTGAAATTTTTCCGTAATGTATAGATCCCTCCACCCCTACCCAGCATGCACTTAACACAGCTTTCCTTACTGTCCTAGTATCTTCCTTTTGTTGCAAATACTTAGGCAGATTTACTTTCAGGTGAAAATGAACTAAATTTGAAGTGAAGGGGAGACTTTCTGGTCTAATTAAAAATGTTATATAGTACTTCAGACATCCTACATCAAGGTCAGAAATTTTCACTGCATTTTTTTTTTTTTCTGCACTGGGTTTTAGTTACGGCACACAGGATTTTCGTTGAGGCATGCAGGATCTTTCGTTGTGGCATGGGGGCTCTTTGTTGCAGCCCGCGAGGGTTTCTCTCTAGTTGTGGCGCGTGGACTCCAGAGTGCGTGGGCTCTATAGTTTGTGGCATGCAGGCTCTTTAGTTGAGGTACACACGAGCTCAGTAGTTGTGGCACACGGACTTAGTTGCCCCACGACATTTGGGATCTTAGTTCCCTGACCAGGGATCGAACCCGCGTCCCCTGCGTGGGAAGGTGGATTCTTTCCCACTGCATTGCAAGACGGATTCTTTCCCACTGTACCTCCAGGAAGTCCCTTTCCACTGCATTTTATATAAGGATTGATCTTTCAATGCTGATTACAAAAATAGGATTATAAAATAAAAATGGAAATAAAGAAGTATACCAGGCTTCCCTGGTGGCGCAGTGGTTGAGAGTCTGCCTGCCAATGCGGGGGACACGGGTTCGAGCCCTGGTCTGGGGAGATCCCACATGCCGTGGAGCAACTAGGCCCGTGAGCCACAATTACTGAGCCTGCGCGTCTGGAGCCTGTGCTCCGCAACAAGGGAGGCCGCGATAATGAGAGGCCCGCGCACCGTGATGAAGAGTGGCCCCCACCTGCCACAACTAGAGAAAGCCCTTGCACAGAAACAAAGACCCATCACAGCCATAAATAAATAAATAAATAAAAATTAAAAAAAAAAAAAGAAGTATACCATCTCCTATCAAATAGGGCATCGACTTTTATTTTCTATATTAACTTTTTATTATTTTTCTGTATGCATTCATCCGGGTAATCTCAATATAAAGTATCAATTTCTGTTTTGTTTTCATTTTACATATTGTCAAGAACATTTATCTATGTTGCTACATTGCCTTTACAATTGTCATTAAATGATGGTATGCAGTTTAAGCAAGTACATTTATCATTATTTATTAGTGATTTAATCATTCCATTAACTCTGATATTTTCTATTATTTATTAATGTAAATATGAAATAATGATGCACTGAGAATAAATGAAAAGATAAGCATCTATACAGAAAGTTTTTTAAAACTTTAAAAATAAGGCATAAATAAATATATGTTCCACACCTGTGTGTTCTACATGTTTTCCAAAACGTGCACCAATACTTATAGAAAAGCTATAAAGTGTGGCTTTAAGTAAGTGATGAATGTCACCAAAGGGTGGCCTCCTTTTTACTGTGTATATTTAATCTGTATTATAATCTCTATTGAGTTCACATTTTCAGATTCTGGGGCCCTAACCCAAAGCTGTCCTTACATTTTTACTTCTGTATACCTCAATTTGGCAGTTCACTGTTCATTGTTTAATTCTCTGTAAAGAAAAAAAAAAAATGGCAGGGCCCAATTCTGATCCAGACTAGGACTCTGACTTTATTTTGAGCTGTCCTTTCCACACTTGCCTGTACATTATACTGCCAAAAGCCATTGCCCTCATCTCTGGAGTGTTAGATCTGCTTGAGATGTGACTGATGTTTCCATGCCTTCTAAACCCACTGAAGACTTTGTATCTATTCAGGACATCTTATAGCTGCACTGTGGGTGCAGCTATAATGAAGTGGGAAAAAAGTGGCTGACCTGGGTCCTAAATGTCTCTAAGTCTCATTTTATTTATCTGTAAAATGGGGGAATTCATGACTAGCTTACACACAGAATTTACACTGACCATGCAGTGCAGTCAGGGAACATCCTGAAAATAAAAGCTGATCCAGAAGTGCCTTGAGGAGATGCCAAGCATTCATAATAGCCAAGTCCAAGGCACATGGGCAAATTCTAGGCCAGTGATGAATTGGCCTCCTCATTGACAGCCATACCTCTCATAGACAGCACTCTTCAACTCCATTAGACCACTGGCAAACACACTGCCTGCATGCAAACCTCTGGACCATTGCTTAGGTTGAGCACACAGCCTGCGATGTCTCCAGCTTTGCCCATGCAGGATAATGTGCTATTTTTATTTCAAGACTTGGCTCAAATGCAGCAGTTTCCCTGAAGCCTTTCCTATTGCCTGAATCAAATGTATTATATTTCCCTTTATGGTCCTCCATCATGTTCTTTCTATTCCTGTTAGAGCTTATATTTTATCCTGCCTTTAGAAGAGTTTTCTGCTTCCATACAGGTTTCCTCAGGCAAATAGTGTCTCTTAGGTGTGTCTTTATTCTCTAAATCTTTACTACAGATTTAGTTACATGGAATTTTCTTAAAATTTTTTGACAAAAGTTGATGGCTAGAATGACAATAAACTATTATTTTGGTATGTACAAGGATGTCTTGGATTATCATAAAGTTCTTGGGAAAAGCTAAAATGGTTAGCTTTTTCTGGAAAATTGAATTTGTATGAAGATAATTTTTAAGAAAGTTAATGTTACCATCTTAATTTAATCCTTACTGAAACACTGATAGATTTGTATAGTGCTTCAGTGTTTTCAAAACATTTTCACTTGCTTTATATCACGTGATCCTCATAGCAACTCTGTAAGTTATGAAGTTGAGTGTCTTATATGAGCCAAACCCACTGGTAAGCCATTAGGGTCCATTTTCATGATAACCCCTCTGATAACCCTGTAAGGAAAGTATTATCATGCTCATTTAAGAGATGAATATGTTGGTTTATGGATGATAGCATGTCCAATTCATATAGCTATATAAGCTGAAGAGACTGAAAACTTAACCCAAATTTGTGTCGTATCAAAGCCCCTACCCCTAACCTTAGGTGTAAATAACTTGTCTAAAAACCCACAACCCTAACTATTTAGTGTGCCCTAATGTATACTTTGCATTATTTAGAAAAACAAGAACCTTTAAAAATTACTATTTGTGTAAAACTAGAGAAAGCATTTCTTCCATTCCTAGAAATCATTCTCTCTCACAAATGGTGCTTTATACCTTGAATTATGCTTGCACTAATGCCAATTTACATGTGTCAACAGAATGACATCTTTGATGTACTTCCAGCTCTCTCAGACATTCCCAAGATAGGGTGTGGAGTATGGTTATATAACCCTGAATTTTAATAAAACTTACATGTATATGTAGAGCCTGCTGTTGTCCATGAATATTTACCTGACCAGGCTTAACCAAACTTTAATTTTAGGGGTTTTTAAGCTCTGTATATTATAGAAAATTGCGAGGTTGTAGGCACAGCTAAAATAAGGAAAAAACAATGGTTACATTATAATAAAATTTTAGAAATAAAGTACAACTTCTATTTCCAGCAATAAACTAACAAATTAAATTGTTGGAAAGGTTTTTCAGTCAGAAATATTATTTATTTATTTATTTAATTTATTTTTGGCTATGTTGGGTCTTAGTTGCGGCATGCGGGATCTTTCATTGTGGTGTGTGGGATTCTCTCTAGTTGTGGTGTGCGGGTTTTTCTCTTCTCTAGTTGTGGTGCATAGGCTCCAGAGCATGTGGGCTCTGTAGTTTGTGGCACACGGGCTTAGTTGCCCCGAGGCATGTGGGATCTCAGTTCCCTGACCAGGGATCGAACCCACATCCCCTGCATTGGAAGGTGGATTCTTTTTTTTTTTTTTTTTAATTTATTAATTAGTTTATTTACTTTTGGCTGTGTTGGGTCTTCGTTTCTGCGCAAGGGCTTTCTCTTGTTGCGGCGAGCGGGGGCCACTCTTCATCATGGTGCGCGGGCCTCTCACTATCGCGGCCTCTCTTGTTGCGGAGCACAAGCTCCAGACGTGCAGGCTCAGTAGTTGTGGCTCACGGGCCTAGCTGCTCCGCGGCATGTGGGATCTTCCCAGACCAGGGCTCGAACCCGTGTCCCCTGCATTGGCAGGCAGATTCTCAACTGCTGTGCCACCAGGGAAGCCCGGAAGGTGGATTCTTTACCACTGGACCACCAGGGAAGTCCCAGTCAGAAATATTTAATGGCAAGAAGATAGTATATTCACATTGTATTGGAAAGCCAATAAATACTCAGCAGTTTATGTGATATCAAATTTTGAAATTAATTTATTTGCTATTAATGTGGCTACTGTTCAATTTTCTACACAAAATATGAAATTTAACATGTCACTAATCATTACTAAATTGTGAGTTCCTTTATCTCTTTCCATAGATAAAACATTAAAAGTAGTTTTTTCTGCTAGAAATGGTAGAGTTGAGTAGTCATAGTTCCCTATTCCCAAAAATTTCAGCAAAGCAAACATGTGAGTATGAAGAGCGTATAGTCAACTTTATCATCAAGGCAAAATACAAAGTATATTATGAGCCTCAAGACTGTTTATAAATATTTTCTCAGGTGTCTTACATCAAAAATTATATAGACCCCACAGTACAATGTTTTTCTTTTACTTATTCATCTATTCATTCATCAATGCACTCATCAAACCATCAATCATTTGATGACTATTACTGCCTAGATCATTTTAGAATCTATGTAACCTTAATTCCACAACCATACTATATTAGAATTATATGAGAATAGTTATTGGACAATTTTATTTATGAAAAAACATGCACAAATTCTCAAAAATATTAACTTAAACACAATAGCATTTAAATAGTGGAGTTTGTTTTAGGAATTCAAAGATGGTTCTATATAAGGAAAAAACTATTATAGTTCACCATTTGAATAAACTGACAAAGAAAATTTAAATGATTATCTCAACTGTTCAAAATTACTTGATGAAGTTTAACACATACTGATGATAAAAACTCAACAATATGAATACAAGTGTATTCCCTTAACTATGTAAAGTTTATATATCAAATACCTGAAACAAATATCTGAAATAACTTTTGACAGATTCCTTTTAAAATCAGGAACAATATAAAGATGTGAACTTCTGCATCTACTTTTTAACAAAGTACCAGTGATGCTGACCAATGTTATATGGAAAGAAAAATTTAAAAAAATAAGAGACAGACAGACAAAACTGTCATTATTATTACGAGATATGATCATCTAAAAAATAGATCAACAAGAAAACTATTAGAAAATTTTGATGAGTTTAGCAATCTGTTGGATACAAAGTCAACAAAAAATAACAATAGCATTTTTTCTCACACCAACATACATCGACTGGAACTTATAATAAAAGTACATTTCACATTAGAGGAAAAATATAAACATTAATTTTCTAGAAATTAATTTATTCAAGGAGTCACTTTGAAAATAAAGTCTATTTTAATATAATATTTATAAGACACATACTTCAGGCATTATAACTATAAAGTCTAAACTATTTTACTTAAGAAAACCAATTCAGAGCACACAGACCTAACAAATATCTCATGTCATTAAAAATAGGCAATTCCATTAAATCCATTCAAAGTTCTTCAAGGTTTTATGGGAATGAAAGAAAAGGAAGGTCTTAAGCTAAAGTATTAAATATGAACTGTAACTTAAATAGTTGGCAGTTTCTGAGTGATATATTTCTTATATTAGGATACGCTATCTAAGAATGAGGAATTTCCCTCTAATTATTTAGATGACCTATATGTCTTTTATCACAGCTTTAGTGTTTTCTTCACACCCTGGAAATAGGATATCCAGGAATAGGTCAAAGAACATAAAAACAAGAGAGAAATGTTTACATGTGGCCTGGCACTGAGATTAAAAAGGATAATGTATTCAGCTTCTAGGCAGCTGACCTGAGGGCATAAAGTCTGCCAGTCTTTCAGACATAATTCCCTACTTAGTATCCTCCATATGTCTGAAGAAGTAAAATAAAAGATCCAGTTAAGAAGTGAAATACCACCCTGCTCTACAGGCTTCTCAAATACAAAGACTGCTTGTTTATCTTTGGACCTCCCATATTCTAGAATCGTTCCAGGTATAGAATAGATAGAGGTATGTATGTCTTTTAAATTTAATTACCATAGGAGCCACATACCAATCAATATCCTAAAAAATATTTTTTACTGTTTAGATTTCTTGTTCCTGTTAAATCAAACTTCTTGGACAAATTGATTATGAGCACATGTCAAAGTGTCTGTGCAAACTTTTCATGAGAGAAGAGGTCCCTTAAAAAAGACTATTCAAAATTTTCTGTTCTGCAGGAGACTTTTTATAAGAAAGAAAAATTGTTAAATAATTATTGTTAAGATGGTTAAAAATTATGTATCTCTGATAAAATATTTTTATGACTTTTACTCAGTTGTATGGGCAACCTTAGCTTCCCAGAATTTCTTAATCTCATTTAGGTATATCAAAAACTTACTCAAGTGTTTATCATAAATCATAATTACTTCCTAGACGGAGGTCATGAATTATTTCAAGCAAAAATGATCTGTCTCAGCCCAGGTTTGGGAAACAATCTTTTCTCATTAATTTTATTATAAAGTGTACCAAGACAAAGTAGGTTAAAACTATATAGCATTCCCTATTTAAAATTAATTTGGATATTACTTGATTGGTGGTTGGCTCCTCTGGCCAGCCTTTTTTTCCTTTTTGGTGGAGAAGAAGAGAGGATATGCAGTGGAAAGGTCATGGACATGCAGAAACTGGTAGGCAACTTCTTCTAGGGAAGCAAGGAGACAAAGCAGGGATCTCCAGATCACTAATATTTACTTACTTTCTCTGTTGCTATTTCCAGCCACCCAGGAAAAGCTATAAAATTTATATAAGATCCCAACAGAAAAGTGAATTTAATTACTTGGTATGTTGTTCTCAAAAGATTTATCAAAATAGCTTGTAGCCTCTTAATTCTTATTTCTTTTTTTGTCCACTCCAGAACCAAAGTACTAAATGCTGGTTAATTACTTTGCAGACTCAGGACCTAGGGTATTTTGGGTGTGAATTTTTTAGCTGCATCCCAAAGTGAAAAGGAAAGAGAGAGAGATTGATTCAACTCAGGCTGAGAAGGGTCCCAATATGAAGCCAGCTAAGATGTGGTCTATCCATCCTGACTTCTCCCAAACAGAGATGAGCTTTTATTACGTTTATCTGCCATGCTACAAAAGGTTAAGTATCACCACGTTCACTATTTGCATCAAAAAAAAAAAAAAAAAAAGAAAAGAAAGAAAGAGAGAAAGAAAGAAAGAAAAGGACAGCTCTTTATTTAGAAGGCCTAGATGCAACTCTTAGCTCTTCACAATTTTTCACAGCCTCCCAAAGAGGCAGTATTTTTCCACTGCTGGTGGAACTCGTAACTTAAACTGGCTGGTCCTGTCAAATTCAATTTGACAGCATCACTTTGAAAATAAAGTCTATATTTCATATAATATTTATAATACACATACTTCAGGAATTATAATTATAAAATCTAAACTATTTTACTTAAAAAAACAATTCAGAGCACACAGACCTAACCAATATCTCACATCATTAAACATAGGTAATTCCATAAAATCCACTCGAGTTGTTCAAGGCTTTATGGGAATGAAAGAAAAGGAGGGTCTTAAGCTAAAGTAAATATGAACTGTAAGTTAAATAGTTGATATAATATATTTTAAAGGTCATTTAAAGTTTTTGAACTATTACTCCAAAAGGATTCACTTTGTGCCTGATAAGAGAAATCCTTCTGCAACATATACATATACAGTAAGAATTTGTCATTTTATTATTGTAATATTTAAAATATTTTATCCTGAGTATTTTTATCTGCTGTCAAACTTGCTATCATTGTACTTAAAATTAATATAACAATTCAAAATGTTCCATGGGATAAATGAAGTATGCTGTTATTAAAATAATTAGATTGAACTCTATTTTATCATTTCTCTTACTGCATGATTATGCAGTATTTCTTGAGTACCCAGAGTAACATACCAAAACAACTTAAAGTGTAGAGTGTTTAGTTCTAACTGAGGATTAACTAAATAATTTATACCCATCAAATTTTTATTAAACATCAACAAAGAACTCAAAACAAAACTAGGTCACAAATAAAATCTCAGTTATTACCATAGAATTTCAATCATGCAGACTGTGTTCTCTGTTAAAAATGTACTGAAATTAGAAACCAGTAACAAAACTGTAATTAACTCACATATATTAGAAAATTTTAAAAATAATAATGTTCAAATAACTGTCTGGTGAAAGATGTAAGCATAATAGAAATTAGAAAATATTTGGAATTGAATAATATTTCAAACATGATGTATCAGACAAATGAAAAAGTTACTGAGTACTCACATTAGAAAACAAGAACTAAAAATTAACTAACCAAGTGTCCATCTCAAGATGTTAATAAAATAAAAACAGAATAAACTGACCAAAAGCAATAAAAAAGAAAGAAGCAGAAAATAATGCCATTAAAAACAATGCAACAATAGAGATGATCAAAAAAACAAAAAAGTGGTGCACTATGATGAGAGCACCTGATATCTACTTCCTTAGCAAATTTCTTATATTCAGTATGATATTATTAACTATAGTCATCATACTGTATATTAGATGTCTGGATTTATTCATCCAACATAACCTTAACCTTGTACCTTTGACCAACATCTCCTATTCCACCCACCTCCCTGGCCCAGATAACCCTAGTTCTACTCTCTGCTTCTATGTATTTGACTTTTTTAGGTTTCACATATAAATGACACCATGCAGTGTTTTTCTGTCTGTGTCTGAGTGATCTTCTGACTATAATAATGATTTCACTATGTACATGTATATCAAATTATTATGCAGTGCACCTTAAATATACACGATTTTTGTCATAAAATAAATAAAAAGTTGTTCTCTGGAAGTTTGCTTCTGACCAATATAGAGTAATTCCCCCATAAAACTCTATAAAGAAAGAGAAAGAAGAGAAGAGGAGAGGAGAGGGGAGAACAGGAGAGGAAAGGAGAGGAGAGAAGAAATGAGGTGAGCCTGACTGTAATGGTTGCCACAGCTTACTGCCTTGAGAGAGTTTCCATGATATAGTACAGAAAGGAGGAACCCAGATAGAGCCAGGCATTGCCTGATTTAAGGAGATCAAGCTGAGATTTGGGGGAGAAGAGGAAGTAAGAGTTCAAAGAATTCAGTGCCAGAGAGGAAAGAGCTACACAGAGAGAAAACTCTGGAGATCTGAATAGCAGCCCCCTGAAGTAACCAGCAGAGTACTCAACAGACCCTGTGTGTAGGGAAACAACCCAAGGCCAGAGAAAGAACCTTGCAATTAACATAAAAGGTAACAGTGACTGGTGCTCACACAGGGTCAAGAACAGCACCTGTTCCTACCAGTCTGACTGGACAAACTCAACTTCATGGGGCAGAGAGTAGTGCAAACAGAAGAAACTTGCCTCAGTTTTGGGAAATAATTATCTATAGAATAAGCAATGCTCCAGTCCCTCCTAAAAACACACACACACACAGCTCAAAAGAGTAAAACTTTTTTTCTAAAATACTTAGCTACATCCCAAAACAAAGCTCAAGAGTATTTATAGGAATACAGATACACTCAGAACCAAGCAAGGTAAAATTCACTATATCTGGCATCCAATCAAAGGTTACCAAGCATGTCAGAGATGGAAAAGAAATATAGCTCACAATGGGGAGAATAATCAACAAATCAAAACCAACCCAGAACTGATGCAGATATTAGAATTAATAGAAAAGAACATTTAAAAAGTTACTATAATGGCAACACACATATTCAGAAATTTAAATAGACATCATATAAATATATGGAAAAGATATTAAAAAGATCCAAATCAAACTTTGAGAGGTGAAAACTACAATGTCTAAGATGAAAAATGCACTGGATGGAATAAATGGCACATTAGACATCACAGAAGTAAAGCCTAAGAAGCTTTGAGGCATACGATAGGAATCATCCAATATGAAACACAGAGAGAAAAACCAACTACTAAAATGAAAATAGTGCCACTGAGTTATGATACAATTTCAAACAATTTAACATAGATATAAGTGGACTCCCCAAAGCAGTGGAGAGAAAAAAAATATTCAAGAAATAGGGGCCAACAGGGAGCCTGCTGAGATCCCAGGCCAATCCCCTGCCCTCCAAGCCCCCTCCAGACTGCGTGTGTCCTTGGGGACATAGGAGGGAGGCCAAGGAGATCAGAAGAGGCAGGTGGCAGGAGCCCTGTGAGAGGAGCGGGAGAGGAGCAGAGGGTGATTGCCCCACCCACTTGGGCCCAGGGAGCCTGCTGAGCTCCCAGGCCGATCCCCGGCACTCCAAAGTCCACTCCAGGTCATGTGGGTTCTTGGGGGCATAGGAGGGAGGCCAAGGAGAGAACAGGAGAAGCAGGTGGGAGGGGCCCTCCCAGAGGAGTGGAGGGAGATTGCCCCGCCCACTTGGGCCCAGGGAGCTTGCTGAGCTCCCAGGTGAGGTCCCCTGCCCTCTGAGACCAGGGGTGGGGGACACGCCTGGGCACATTCTGTTCCTTGAGCCTAAGCCCCACCCCCAGAGCCCCCAGGACCTTTTCCAGCCCTGTGGGTCCTGAGCATTGGTCCCGCCCACCACCCAAACCTTGCCCTTTCTTAGGCCCTGCTCTCCACAGCCAAGGCCTTTCCCCCCATCCCCTTTTATATTTTTTTTCTTTTCTTTTCCCTCCTCCTCTTTTTTACTATTGTGGTACTGATGTACCTTCCAGTTGTTGATTCATCTATATTTTAATTTTTACACTCTTTCTAACATATTTGTTAGTGTCCTAGTCTAATTTTATTTTTTACTTTCTTATTGTTCTCTTTTTTTTTTTTGCCACCCTACATGGCTTGTGGTATCTTGATTCATGAGCCCGGGGTCGGGCAGAAGCTCCTGTGGTGGGAGCTCTGAGTCTGAACCACTGGAATAACAGAGAACCTCAGACCCCAGGGAATATTCATCAGAGAGAGGTCTCATGGATTTCCTCATCCCAGCACCAAGACCCAGCTCTACCCAATAGCCTACAAACTCCAGTGATGGAAGCCTCAGGCCAAACAACCAGTAAAACAGGAACACAATTCCACTCATTAAAAAAAAAAAAAAAGAGATGGCAAAAAAATAGGTCACAGATGAAGGAGCAAGGTAAAAACCTACAAGACCAAATAAATGAAGAGGAAATAGGCAATCTACTTGAAAAAGAATTCAGAGTAATGATAGTAAAGATGATCCAGAATCTCGGGAATTGAATGGAAGCATGGATTGAGAAAATACAAGAAATGTTTAACAAAGATCTAGAAGAACCAAAGAACAGACAGAGATGAACAACACAATAACTGAAATGAAGAATACACTAGAAGGAATCAATAACAGAATAACAGAGGATAAAGAATGAATAAGTGAGCTGGAAGACAAAATGGTGGAAATAACTGCCAAGGAGCAGAATAAAGAAAAAGAATGAAAATAATTGAAGACAGTCTCAGAGACCTCTGGGACAACAGTAAACACACCAACATTCGAATTATAGGGGTCCCAGAAGAAGAAGAGAAAAAGAAAGGGTCTGAGAAAATATTTGAAGAGATTTTAGTGGAAAACTTCCCTAACATGGGAAAGGAAATAGTAACCCAAGTCTAGGAAGCACAGAGAGTCCCATACAGGATAAACCCTAGGAAAAACACACCAAAACACATATTAATCAAACTAACAAAAATTAAATTGAAAGAAAAACTATTAAAAGCAGCAAGGGAAAAACAAAAAATGACATACAAAGGAATCCCCATAAGGTTATCAGCTGATTGTGCAGTGGAAACTCTGCAGGCCAGAAGGGAGTGGCATGATATACTTAAAGTGATAAAAGAGAAAAACCTACAACCAAGATTACTCTACCCAGCAAGAATCTCATTCAGATTCGATTGAGAAGTCAAAAGCTTTTCAGATAAACAAAAGAAGAGAATTCAGCAACACCAAACCAGCTTTACAACAAATGCTAAAGAAACTTCTCTAAGTGGGAAACACTAGAGAAGAAGAAGACCCACAAAAACAAACCCAAAACAATTAAGAAAATGGTAATAGGAACATACATATCAGTAATAACTTTGAATGTAAATGGATTAAATGCCCCAACCAAAAGACACAGACTGGCTGAATGGATACAAAAACAAGACCCATATATATGCTGTCTACAAGAGACCCACTTCAGACCTAAGGATACATACAGATTGAAAGTGAAGGGATGGAAAAACAAATTCCATGCAAATGGAAATCAAAAGAAAGCTGGAGTAGCAGTACTCATATCAAATAAAATAGACTTTAAAATAAATACTGTTACAAGAGATAAGGAGGGACACAACATAATGATGAAAGGATCAATCCAAGAAGAAGATATAACAATTATAAATGTTTATGCACCCAACATAGTAGCCCCTCAATACAGAAGGCAAATGCTAACAACCATGGAAGGAGAAATCGACAGTAACACAATAATAATAGGGGACTTTAACACCCCACTTACACCAATGGACAGATCATCCAAACAGAAAATAAATAAGGAAACACAAGCTTTAAATGATACAATAGACCAGATAGATCTAATTGATGTTTATAGAACATTCCACCCAAAAGTGGCAGAATACACTTTCTTCTCAAGTGCACATGTACCATTCTCCAGCATAGATCACATCTTCGGTAACAAATCAAGCCTTGGTAAATTTAAGAAAACTGAAATCATATCAAGCATCTTTTCTGACCACAACACTATGAGATTGGAAATCAATTACTGGAAAAAAACTGTAAAAAACACAAATACATGGAGGCTAAATAGCGTGCTACTAAATAACAAAGAGATCACTGAAGAATTCAAAGAAGAACTAAAAAATAGAAACAAATGATGATGAAAACACGACGACCCAAAACCTATGGGATGCAGCAAAAGCAGTTCTAAGAGGGAAGTTTATAGCAATTAAATCTCACCTCAAGAAACAAGAAAAATCTCACATAAACAATCTAATCCTACATTTAAACCAACTAGAGAAAAAAGAACAAAGAAAACCCAAAGTCAGTAGAAGGAAAGAAATCATAAAAATCAGAGCAGAAATAAATGAAATAGAAACAAAGAAAACAATAGCAAAGATCAATAAAACTAAAAGCTGGTTCATTGAGAAGATAAACAAAATTGATAAACCCTTAGCCAGACTCATCAAGAAAAAAAGGGAGAGGACGCAAATCAATAAAATTAGAAATGAAAAAGGAGAAACCAAAACTGACACAGCAGAAATACAAAGGATTACAGGAGACTACTACAAACAACTATATGCCAATAAAATGGACAACCACGAAGAATGGACAAATTCTTGGAAAGGTACAATTTTCCAAGACTGAACCAGGAAGAATTAAAAAATGTAAACAGACCTATCACAAGTAATGAAATTGAAACTGTAAGTAAAACTCTTCCAACAAACACAAGTCCAGGACCAGATGGCTTCACAGGCAAATTCTATCAAACATTTAGGGAAGAGATAACGATAACACTGATCCTTGGCAAACTCTTCCAAAAAATTGCAGAGGGAGAAACACTCCCAAATTCATTCTACGAAGCCACCATCACCCTGATACCAAAACCAGAAAAAGATGTCACAACAAAAGAAAATTATAGACCAATATCACTGATGAACATAGATGCAAATATCCGGAACAAAATAATAGCAAACAGAATCCAACAGCACATTAAAAGGATCATACACAATGGACAAGTGGGATTTATCCCAGGGAGGCAAGGATTCTTCAATATACGCAAATCAATCAATGTGATAGACCACATTAACAAATTAAGGAATAAAAACAGTATGATCATCTCAATAGATTCAGAAAAAGCTTTTGACAAATTCAACACCCATTTATGATAAACACCAGAAAATGGGCATATACAGGACCTACCTCAACATAATAAAGGCCATATATGACAAACCCACAGCAAGCATCATACTCAATGGTGAAAATCTGAAAGCATTGCCACTAGGATCAGGAACAAGACAAGGATGTCCACTCTCACCACTATTATTCAAAATAGTTTTGGAAGTCCTAGCCACAGTGATCAGAGAAGAAAAAGAAATAAAAGGAATACAAATTGGAAAAGAAGAAGTAAAACTGTCACTATTTGCCAATGACATGATACTTTATGTAGAAAATCCTAAAGATGCCACCAGAAAACTACTAGAACTAATCAATGAATTTGGTAAGGTTGCAGGATACAAAATTAATGCACAGAAATTTCTGGCATTCCTATAGACCAACAATGAAAAATCAGAAAGAGAAATTAAGGAAACACTGCCATTTACCACTGCAACAAAAAGAATAAAATACCTAGGAATAAACCTGCCTAAGGAGATGAAAGACTTGTACTCAGAAAACTATAAAACACTGAAGAAAGAGATCAAAGATGACATAAACAGATGGAGAAATACGCTGTGTTCTAGGATTGGAAGAATCAATATTGTGAAAATGACTATACTACTCAAACTAATCTACAGATTCAATACAATCCCTATCAAGCTACCAATGGCATTCTTCACAGAATTAGAACAAAAAATCTTACAATTCATATGGAAAGATAAAAGACCCCGAATAGCCAAAGCAATCCTGAGAAAGAAAAATGGAGTTGGAGGAATCAGGCTCCTTGACTTCAAACTATACCGCAAAGCTACAGTAATCAAGACAGTATGGTACTGGCACAAAAACAGAAATATAGATCAGTTGTACAGGATAGAATGCCCAGAGATAAACCCACGCACATATGGTCACCTTATCTTTGATAAAGAAGGCAAGAACATACAATGGACTAAAGACAGCTACCTCAATAAGTGATGCTGGGAAAACTGGACAGCTACATATAAAAGAATGAAATTAGAACACTACCTAACACCATACACAAAAGTAAGCTCAAAATTGATTACAGACCTAAATGTAAGACAAGACACTATAAAACTTTTAGAGGAAAACATAGGAAAAACACTCTTTGACATAAAACACAGCAAGATCTTTTTTGACCCACCTCCTAGAGTAAAAGAAATAAAAACAAAAATAAACAAATGGGACTTAATTAAACTTAAAAGCTTTTGCACAGCAAAGGAAACCATAAACAAGGCAAGAAGACAACCCTCAGAATGGGAGAAAATATTTGCAAATGAAACAACAAAGGATTAATCTCCAAAATATACAAACAGCTCATGCAGCTCAATATCCAAAAAACAAACAATCCAGTTAAAAAATGGGAAGAAGACCTAAATAGACATTTCACCAAGGAAGACATACAGATGGCCAAGAGGTGCATGAAAAGATGTGCAATATCACAAATTATTAGAGAAATGCAAATCAAAACTACAATTTGGTATCACTTCACACCAGTCAGAATGGCCATCATCAAAAAAAGCTAGAAACAATAAATGCTGGACAGGGTGTGGTGAAAAGGGAACCTTCCTACACTGTTGGTGGGAATGTTAATTGATACAGCCACTATGGAGAACAGTATGGAGGTTCCTTAAAAAACTAAACATAGAACTACCATATGACCCAGCAATCCCCATAGTGGGCTTATACCCTGAGAAAACCATAATTCAAAAAGAGACATGCACCACAATGTTCACTGCAACACTATTTACAATAGCCAGGAAATGGAACCAACCTAAATGTCAATTGACAGATGAATGGATAAAGAAGATGTGGCACATTTATACAATGGAATATTACTCAGCCATAAAAACAAACGAAATTGAGTTATTTGTAGTGAGGTGGATGGACCTAGAGTCTGTCATACAGAGTGTAGTAAGTCAGAAAGAGAAAAACAAATACCGTATGCTAACGCATATATATATAGTCAAAAAAAAAAAAAGGTAGTGATGAACCTAGTGGCAGCACAGGAATAAAGACATAGACATAGAGAATGGACTTGAGGACATGGGGTGGGGAGGGGGAAGCTGGGGCAAAGTGAGATTAGCAGTGACATACATACACTACCGAATGTAAAATAATTGACTGGTGGGGAGCGGCAACATAGCCCAGGGAGATTGGTTCGGTGCTTTGCAATGACCTAGAGGGGTCGGATAGGGTGGATGGGAGGGAGGCTCAAGAGGGAGGGGATATGGGGACATGTGTATGCATATGGCTGATTCACTTTGTTGTGCAACAGAAACTAATACAGTATTGCGAAGCAAATATACTCCAATAAAGAACTATTAAATAAATAAATAAATAAATAAAGGACAAAATTTTCCAAAATTTGGGGGAAACTTCATATCCACAGAACTAAGAAACTCTACAAACTCCAAGCACAAGACCATAAATAAAACTACAAAAATACCTAATAATTAAATTTCTCAGAACCAATGGGAAAGGGAAATTCTTAAAATCTGTTTCAGGAAAAATTACACAGGAACAGAGATAAAGATGACATCATAATTCTCATCAAAAGTAATCAAAATGAGAAGACAGTGGAATACTATTTTAAAGTTCTGAAAGACAAGAAAAACTGTTATCCTAAAATTCTATATGCAGCAAACACATCTTTCAAAAATGAAGACCAAATAAAGACATTTCAGACACACACAAAAAAGCAGAAAGATTTCATAAATAGCAAAACTACACTATAAAAAATGTTAAAGGGCAGAAGGAAAATGTAAATATGGATCTACACAAATAAATGAGAAGCAATGAGAGGGAATAATTACAAGGATAAATACATAGGATTTCTTCTCATTATTTTAACCTCTTTAAAAGATAATTAACTGTTTAGACAAAGATGATAATACTATAATGTGAGGTTTATACATTATGTAAGAATAAAACACATGCTAATAATAGCAAGTCATAATGGAGAATTTAAAGTATACTATTAAACTTTCTTATACTATATGTGAAGTCATATAGTATTCCTTGAAAGTAGAGTATAGTAAGTTAAATAGGTATACTATAAACTCCAAACAACTGTTAAAATAACAAATCAAAGAGTTAGAATTAATATTCCAACAAAAGAGATAAAATATAATTGTAAAATATGTTCAACTAATTTAACAGAATGCAGAAAAATAGGAGGAGGGAAGCAAAGAAGATATGGGACAAATAGAAATAAAATAGGAAGATTATAGATTTAAAAGTAACCACACAATACTCACTAATCCAATAAAAATCAAAGATTCTTAGATTAAATATATAGTAAGACCTCATTTTAAGCTGACTTCACAAAATACACTTCTAATATAAATACACTAATAGGCTTAAAATAAAAGAAGAGAAAAAAATACACCATGGTTAACATAAGCAAGTAAAAGTTGAGATGCTTATATTAATATTAAAGTAGGTTTCAAATCAACAAATATTACCAGTGTTAAAGAGGGTCATTTGGGCCAATTCATCAAGAAGAACATAACAGCCCTAAATCTTTATACAACTAATTCAACCCAATAAGACTTTGCTGAGACACATTATAATCTAATTCTCAAAACCAAAAGACAAAGGGAATTTTGAATGTGGCAAAATATATATATATATATTTCATACAAGGGCACCTCCCTTAGACTACTATCAGTGGATTTCTCACCAGAAACTTTGCAGTCCAGAAGAGAATGGGATGATATGTTCAAACTGCTGGAAAACAAAACAAAACAAAAAACTGCAGCCAAGAAATAATATAAAAATATTTAAAAAATTAAACAATAAAATTATAGGCCAATGCCCCTGATGAACATAGATTCAAAAATCCTCAACAAAATACTAGCAAAAGAAATTCAACAATACATTAAAAGGAGCATACACCATGATCAAATGGGATTTATCCCTGAGGTGCAAGAATGGTTTAACGGATGCAAGTAAATAAATGTGATACACCAAATTAACAAAAGAAAAATAAAAACCATATGAATATCTCAGTAGATGCAAAAAACAGCTTTTGACAAAATTCAGCATGTTTTCATGATAAAAATTTATGTACAGAAGGAATGTACCTTAACATAATAAAAGCCTTAAATGACAAGCCCACATACAGCATCATACTCAGTGGTGAAAGGCTGAAAGCTTTCTTCTAAGATCAAGGAATAAGACAAGAATGCCCACTCTTGCCACTTCTATTCAGCATAGTACTGGAACTCCTAGCCAGAGGAATTAAGCAGGAAAAAGAATCCAAATCAGAAAGGAAGAAGTAAAGTCATCTCTGTTTGCACATGAAATGATCACATATATAGAAAACCCTAAAGACTAGACAGATAAACAAACAAAAAAAAAAAACCTGTTAGAACTAATAAACAAATTCAGTTTAGTTTGCAGGACACAGAATCAGCATATAAAAAATAAATTGTGTTTCAAATACTAACAATAAACTATCTCAAAAAAAAATTTTTTTAAGCCCATTTACAACTGCATCAGAAAAAAAAAATTACTTAGACATAAACTTAACCAAGGAGGGGAAAGATCTGTACAATGAAAACTATAAAACAATGATGAAAGAAACTGAAGAAGACACAACTATGTTTAAAGATATCCCATGGATTGGAAGAAACAATATTGCTAAAATGTCCATACTACCCAAAGTGATCTACAGATTCAATGCAATCTCTATCAAAGTTCCAATGGCAATTCCCATAGAAGTGGAAAATAACAATCCTATGATTCATATGGAACCACGAAAGACCTTGAATAACCAAAATAATCTTGAATAAGAAGAACAAACCTGAAGGTATCATATTTTCTGATTTCAATTATATTTCAATAATATAGTAACAAAACAGTATGGTACTGGTGTGAAAATAGACACATAGACCAATAGAACAGAACTGAGAGCCCAGAAGTAAACTCACACATATACAGTCAATTAATCTTTGACAAAGGCACCAAGATTACACAATGGGGAATCAATAATCTTTTCAAGAAATGGTGTTGGGAAAACTGTATATCCACATGCAAAAGAATGAAACTGGACCATTATTTTACATCATACTCAAAAGTAAACTCTAAATGAATTAAAGACTTAAAAGTAAGATCTGAAACAGTAAAACTCCTAGAAGTAAAACATAGGAGAAAAACTCCTTGACATTAGCCTTGGAAACTACTTTTTGGATTTGACAAAAGAAGCCCAGGCAACAAAAGCAGAAATAAACAAGTGGAAATACTCACACTAAAAAATTTTCATCATAGGAAGCAATCAGCAAAATGAAAAGGCAAACTACAGAATAGGAGAAAATGTTTGCAAACCATGTATCTGATAATAGGTTAATATCCAAAATATATAAAGGACTCATACAACTCAATAACAAATACACAAATAATGTGATTTAAAAAATGGGCAAAGAACCTGAATATACTTTTTTCCAAAGAATATACTCAAATGGACAGATATACCATGTTAATGGATTAGGAGACTCATTATTGTTCAAATGTGAAATGCCCACAATTTATCTATAGATTCAAGGCAATTCCAATCATACTCACCACAAGCTTTTTAGATATTTACAATATGGTTTTAAATTTTTTAGAGAATGGCAAAGTAATTAGAATAGCCAAAATAATTATGAAAAAGGTAAAAAAAAGGGATTCCACTCTATCCAACTTCAAGACTTACTAAATCTATAGTAATCAGAGTAATGCTGAAAGGATAGACATAGATTAATTAAACAGAATACAGAGACAACTAACTGCTGAACAATCATCGACAGGAAGACACTGGAAAACACAAAAAAGATACCCCACATGCAAAGACAAAGGAGAAGCTGCAGTGAGACGGTAGGAGGGGTGCAATCACAATAAAATCAAATCCCATAACTGCTGGGTGGGTGACTCACAAACTGGAGAACACCTATACCACAGAAGTCCACCCACTGGAGTGAAGGTTCTGAGCCCCACGTCAGGCTTCCGAACCTGGGGGTACGGCAACGGGAGGAGGAATTCCTAGAGAATCAGACTTTGAAGGCTAGCGGGATTCGATTGCAGGACTTCAACAGGACTGGGGGAAAAAGAGACTCCACTCTTGAAGGGCACACACAAAGTAGTGTGTGAATTGGGACCCAGGGGAAGGAGCAGTGACCCCATAGGAGGCTGAACCAGACCTACCTGCTACTGATGGAGGGTCTCCTGCAGAGGTGGAGGGTGGCTGTGCCTCACCATGAGGACAAGGACACTGGCAGCAGAAGTTCTGGGAAGTAATCCTTGGCATGAGCCCTCCCAGAGCCCCCCATTAGCCCCACCAAAGAGCCCAGCTAGGCTCCAGAGTTGGGTCGCCTCAGGCCAAACAACCAACAGGGAGGGAACCCAGCCCCACCCATGAGCAGACAAGCAGATTAAACTTTTACTGAGATCTGCCCACCAGAGCAACAGCCAGCTCTACCCACCACCAGCCCCTCCCATCAGGAAACTTCCACAAGCCTCTTAGATAGCCTCATCCACCAGAGGACAGACAGCAGAAGCAAGAACTACAATCCTGCAGCCTGTGGAACAAAAGCCACATTCACAGAAAGATAGACAAGATGAAAAGGCAGAGGGCTATGTACCAGATGAAGGAACAAGATAAAACCCCAGAAAAACAACTAAATGAAGTGGAGATAGGCAACCTTCCAGAAAAAGAATTCAGACTAATGATAGTGAAGATGATCCAGGACCTCGGAAAAAGAATGGAGGCAAAGATCGAGAAGATGCAAGAAATGTTTAACAAAGATCTAGAAGAATTAAAGAACAAACAAACAGAGACGAACAATAAAATAACGGAAATGAAAAATACACTAGAAGGAATCAATAGCAGAATAACTGAGGCAGAAAAACGGACAAGTGACCTGGAAGACAGAATGGTGGAATTCACTGCTGCATAACAGATTAAGAAAAAAGAATGAAAAGAAATGAAGACACCCTAACAGACCTCTGGGACAACATTAAATGCAACAACATTCATGTTATAGGGGTCCCAGAAGGAGAATACAGAGAGAAAGCACCCGAGAAATTATTTGTAGAGATTACAGTTGAAAACTTCCCTAACATGGGAAAGGAAATAGCCACCCAAGTTCAGGAAGCGCAGAGAGTCCCATACAGGATAAACCCAAGGAAAAACATGCCGAGACACACAGTAATCAAACTGGCAAAAATTAATGACAAAGAAAAATTATTGAAAGCAGCAAGGGAAAAATGACAAATAACATACAAGGGAACTCCCATAAGGTTAACAGCTGATTTCTCAGCAGAAACTCTCCAAGCCAGAAGGGAGTGGCATGGTATACTTAAAGTGATGAAAGGGAAGAACCTACAACCAAGATTACTCTACCCAGCAAGGATCTCATTCAGATTCGATGGAGAAATCAACAGCTTTACAGACAAGCAAAAGCTAAGAGAATTCAGCACCACCAAACCAGCTCTACAACAAATGCTATAGGAACTTCTCTAAGTGGGAAACACAAGAGAAGAAAGGACCTACAAAAACAAACCCAAAACAATTAAGAAAATGGTCATAGGAACATACATATCGATAACTACCTTAAATGTGAATGGATTAAATGCTCCAACCAAAAGACACAGGCTCGCTGAATGGATACAAAAACAAGACCCATATACATGCTGTTTAAAAGAAACCCACTTCAGACCTAGGGACACATACAGACTGAAAGTGAGGGGATGGAAAAAGATATTCCATGCAAATGGAAATCAAAAGAAAGCTGGAGTAGCAATACTCATATCAGGTAAAATAGACTTTAAAATAAAGAATGTTACAAGAGACAAGGAAGGACACTACATAATGATCAAGGGATCAATCCAAGAGGAAGATATAACAAATATAAATATATATGCACCCAACATAGGAGCACCTCAATACATAAGGCAACTGCTAACAGCTCTGAAAGAGGAAATCGACAGTAACACAATAATAGTGGGGGACTTTACCACCTCACTTATACCAATGGAGAGATCACCCAAACAGAAAATTAATGAGGAAACACAAGCTTTAAATGACACAATAGACCAGATAGATTTAATTGATATTTATAGGACACTCCATCCAAAAACAGCAGATTACACTTTCTTCTCAAGTGTGCATGGAACATTCTCCAGGATAGATCATATCTTGGAACACAAATCAAGCCTCAGTAAATTTAAGAAAATTGAAATTATATCAAGCATCTTTTCTGACCACCACACTATGAGATTAGAAATCAATTACAGGGAAAAAAAACGTAAAAACACAAACACATGGAGGCTAAACAATACGTTACTAAATAACCAAGAGATCACTGAAGAAATCAAAGAAAATATCAGAAAATACCTAGAGAGAAATGACAATGAAAACACGACGATCCAAAACCTATGGAGTGCAGCAAAAGCAGTTCTAAGAGGGAGGTTTATAGCTATACAAGCCTACCTCCAGAAACAAGAAAAATCTCAAATAAACAATCTAACCTTAAGCTAAAGGAACTAGAGAAAGAAGAACAAACAAAACCCAAAGTTATCAGAAGGAAAGAAATCATCAAGGTCAGAGCAGAAAAAAATGAAATAGAAACAAAGAAAACAATAGCTAAGATCAATAAAACTAAAAGGTGGTTCTTTGAGAAGATAAACAAAATTGATAAACCATTAGCCAGACTCATCAAGAAAAAGAGGGAGAGGATTCAAATCAATAAAATTAGAAATGATAGAGGAGAAATTACAACAGACACCACAGAAATACAAGGCATCCAAAGAGACTACTACAAGCAACTCTATGCCAATAAAATGGACAACCTAGAAGAAATGGACAAATAATTAGAAAGGTATAACCTTCCAAGACTGAACCAGGAAGAAATAGAAAAATATGAACAGACCAATCACAAGTAATGAAATTGTGATTAAAAATCTTCCAACAAACAAAAGTTCATGACTGGATGGCTTCACGGGTGAATTCTACCAAACATTTAGAGAAGAGCTAACACCCATCCTTCTCAAACTCTTCCAAAAAATTGCAGAGTAAGGGAAACTCCCAAACTCATTCTATGAGGCCACCATCACCCTGATACCAAAACCAGACAAAGATACTACAAAAAAAGAAAATTACAGACCAATATCACTGATGAATATAGATGCAAAAGTCCTCAACAAAATACTAGCAAACAGAATCCAACAACACATTAAAAGGATCATACACCATGATCAAGTGGGATTTATCCCAGGGATGCAAGGATTCTTCAATATACTCAAATCAATCAATGTGATACACCATATTAGCAAATTGAAGAACAAAAACCATATGATCATCTCAATAGATGCAGAAAAAGCTTTTGACAAAATTCAACACTCATTTATGATAAAAACTCTCCAGAAAGCGGGCATAGAGGGAACCTACCTCAACATAATAAAGGCCATATACGACAAACCCACAGCAAACATCATTCTCAATGGTGAAAACCTGAAAACATTTCCTCTAAGGTCAGGAACAAGACAAGGATGTCCACTCTCACCACTATTATTCAACATAGCTTTGGAACTCCTAGCCACAGCAATTAAAGAAGAAAAATAAATAAAAGGAATACACATAGGAAAAGAAGAAGTAAAACTGTCACTGTTTGCAGATGACATGATACTATACATAGAGAATCCTAAAGATGCCACCAGAAAACTACTAGAGCTAATCAATGAATTTGGTAAAGTTGCAGGATACAAAATTAATGTGCAGAAATCTCTTGCATTCCTATACACCAATGATGAAATATGTGAAGGAAAAATTAAGGAAACACTGCCATTTACCACTGCAAAAAAAAGCATAAAATACCTAGGAATAAACCTACTTATGGAGACAAAAGACCTGTATGCAGAAAACTATAAGACACTGATGAAAGAAATTAAAGATGATACCAACAGATGGAGAGATATACCATGTTCTTGGATTGGAAGAATCACTATCATGAAAATGACTATACTACTCAAAGCAATCTACAGATTCAATGCAATCCCTATCAAATTACCAATGGCATTTTATACAGAAATAGAACAAAAAAGTCTCCAAATTTGTATGGAGACACAAAAGACCCCAAATAGCCAAAGCAGTCTTGAGGGAAAGAAACGGAGCTGGAGGAATCAGACTCCCTGACTTCAGACTATACTACAAAGCTACAGTAATCAAGACAATCTTCGTACTGGCACAAAAACAGAAATATAGATCAATGGAACAGGATAGAAAGCCCAGAGATAAACCCACGCACCTATGGTCAACTAATCTATGACAAAGGAGGCAAGGATATACAATGGAGAAAAGACAGTCTCTTCAATAAGTAGTGCTGGGAAAACTGGACAGCTACATGTAAAAGAATGAAATTAGAACACTCCCTAACACCATGCACAAAAATAAACTCTACATGGATTAGAGACCTAAATGTAAGACCAGACACTATAAAACTCTTAGAGGAAAACGTAGGAAGAACACTCTTTGACATAAATCACAGCAAGATCTTTTTTGATCCATCTCCTAGAGTAATGGAAATAAAAACAAAAATAAACAAATGGGACCTAATGAAACTTCAAAGCTTTTGCACAGCAAAGGAAACCATAAACAAGATGAAAAGACAACCTTCAGAATGGGAGAATATATTTGGAAGCGAATCAATGGACAAAAGATTAATCTCCAAAATATATAAACAGCTCATGCAGCTCAATATTAAAAAAAACAAACAACCCAGTCCAAAAATGGGCAGAAGATGTAAATAGACATTTCTGCAAAGAAGAGATACAGATGGCCTAGAGGCACATGAAAAGCTGCTCAACATCACTAATTGTTAGAGAAATGCAAATCAAAACTACAATGAGGTATCACCTCACACCAGTTAGAATGAGTATCATCAGAAAATCTACAAACAACAAATGCTGGAGAGGGTATGGAGAAAAGGGAACCCTCTTGCACTGTTGGTGGGAATGTAAATTGATACAGCCACTATGGAGAACAGTACGGAGGTTCCTTAAAAAACTAAAAATAGAATTACTATATGACCCAGCAATCCCACTACTGGGCATATACCCAGAGAAACCCGTAATTCAAAAAGACACATGCACCCCAATGTTCATTGCAGCACTATTTACAATAGCCAGGTCATGGAAGCAACCTAAATCCCCATCGACAGATGAATGGATAAAGAAGATGTGGTACATATATACAATGGAATATTACTCAGCCATGAAATGGAATGTAATTGGGTCATTTGTAGAGACATGGATGCATCTAGAGACTGTCATATAGAGTGGACACCAAGGGGGGAAAGCGGTAGGGGTTGGCAGTGGTGGTGTGATGAATTGGGAGATTGGGACTGACATGTATACACTGATGTGTATAAAATGGATGACTAATAAGAACCTGCTGTTTAAAAATAAATAAAATTAAATTAAAAAAAAAAAAGGAACTGAGTCTTAGAAAAATTTATCCCTTGGTATTGACAATGCCAGCAGACTTCCACTTTGGTTAGCAGACATCAAACTGTATTAAAAAGTGAACCTAAAATTTCTTCAGTGGTGATAAACATTGTTAAAATTGAAATAAAGATGATTAATGTCAAAAAGAAAATACAGAATAGAGAGCTCAAAAGTAGATCTAAACAAATACAGTGAACTGACTTTTTACAAAAGTATAAAGATAGTTCAGTGGAGACAGAATAACCTTTTCACATAATGATACTAAAATAACTGGACACAATTTACAAAATAATAAACACTGACATATGCCTCACACCTTATAACAATATTAATTCAATATGGATTATAGCCTTAAGTGTAAAATGTAATACTAAAAACTCTTCTAGAAGAAAATAAGAGAAAATCTACATAACCTTGAGTTTGATTAGGAGTTTTAAGAGATGACCTCAAAAGTATGATTCATAAAAGAACATATTAGTAAACTAGACTTTGCCAAAACTTTTGAACCGTGAAAGACATTTTTAAGAGAACAAAACGAAAAGGCACAGACACCAAGAAAATATTTCTAAATCACACATCTGCTAAAGGATGTATATGTAGAAAATGGAAAGAATACTTAAAAATTAACAGCAACAAAACAACCCAATAAAAATAGTAAATCTGAATTGTCTCATCACCAAAGAAGATTTATAACTAGAAAATAAACATATGAAAGAATAAGCTGATCATTGGTTATTAGGGAATTGCAATTTTTTTTTTTGAAGTATACCTCTATACCTATTAGAATGGCTAAAATAAATTAGCTGAAAATTTTAAGTGGTAGTGAGGATATAGAGGAACAGAAATTCCCATCCACTGCTATTTGGAATGCAGAATATCACAACCACTTTGGAAAATAGTTTTCCATTTTCTTATAAAGTTAATAATATGCTTACCATATGATTGATCATCTCTACTCCTAGGAATTTACCCACATGAATTGAAGATTTATGTTAGCACAAAAACTTGTACATGAATGTTTCTAGCACCTTTATTCATAAGAGCCAAAAACGGAAAACAACTCACATGTCCTTCAACAGATGAATGGATAAGCAAACCATGGTGCATCCATCTAACGGACTAATACTTAAAATAAAAAAGAACAGACTATTGATTCATGCACCAACATGGGTGGATCTTAAATGCATTTTGCTTAGAGAAAGAAGCCAGACTTCAAAGTGTTGATATTGTATGTTTCCATTTGTAGGAAATTCTGGAAAAGGCAGAATTATAGGGATGGCAAACAGATCAGTTTGTTGCCACGGGTTTAAGGTAGTGATACTTTGAGTAGCAAGGGGTCGCACAGGAATTTTTAGAATGACAGAATAGTTCTGTATGATACTGTGGTGATGGATATATGACTCTATGTAATTATCAAAATACATAGAACTGCACATCACTGAGTTACTTTTACCATATGCAATTTTTTAAAGTATCCCCTAAGATGTTGGGAGAATTCAGGATAGGATACAGACTTTTTAAACGTGGCTGTTCTGCAAATGTGTGACATAACCTCACCGAAGGAGATGGGAAGAAAAAAAGAAGACCTAATTACCTTTGGAAAACCATGTTTTGCCAAAATACTGTAAGACAAAAGAGAAAAAAAAGTATATAAAATACCTTCCCAGTACACTTTGAAAGAGTCAAGGTCATGAAAGACAAGGAAAGATCAAGAAACTGTCCAAATGGAGACTAAGGAGACAGGATAACTAAATGCAATATGTGGTATTCTGGATTGGATCCTAGAACACAAAGGACATTAATGAAAAAAAACTGGCAAAATCTGAATAAAGTCTGTAGTTTAGTTAATAGTATTCTACAAATATTAATATCTTAGTTGTGATAAATGCATAGTGGTTATGAAACATGTTAACATTAGGGGAAGCAGTGTGAAGAGGGTGTGGAAGTCTGGAGAGGTAGCTTGGATCAAATTGTAAAGGTTTTATTTATCTGTTATTACTATTTTTTAATTACAAGCTAACAAGGTTATTTCCTATCCTGAAACCAAAGAGCAATAGTGTGTTTCAGTAGAAAAATGACATGATGATTGATTTGCGAATCACGTTTTTGTTTGTTTTAGTTTTTGTTGTTTTTACACAGATCACTGACTACAGTAGGGAAGACAGAGTTGGGAAGACAGGCAACAGTGAAACCGATTATCCAATAAAACTATTATTGAGAAACTATGATTAAAACTATTATTGGAAACTATGATTAAACCTACTATTGAGAGGATTTACTTTGTGTTCAATTATGAGCAATTGCCAACCTTCTTAAACTAGTATTAATGAACATTATTCGATCTTAATGAGAATGATGACACAAAGAAGATTGTCTCTTATCTGGTCTGCAATAGCGTAATTTTGATTCTGGTACACAGGCATTTCTAGTTGAAACACCTTCACCAACAGGCGGTCGAGCCCTAAGGAGGTAAAGTCAAAGCTTCAGGATCACCAGGGGCTGATAACCAGTTTTGCTAACTCTAGTCCAGTGCCCCTTCACTAGTGGCACCGGGTGGATTAGGCAGACATGAAGACTGACTGCTTGGCTGCGTTTCATGCTGATGCTCTAAGGCAGAGCTGAGGAGAACTGAAACTGGGAGCCAGGGTTTGAGGACGCATCTAGCAAGGGGTACAGTGGAACTGGGCATACTATCTTGACAGTTACTTCTCTTCATTTTTGGAGGAATGACATGATATCATTACTGCCAATTTATATTTGGTGAGTGGTGCTATTTTTTATATACCTATACTGGGCATCTATTGTTTTTATCTGCTAAGCACACTGCTTAGTTCTCTTGGTAATAATAGCGATTCTCTTTTCCTTCCTTTTGGGGATTGCTCCTCATTCACTCTCTGAATTTCTAGCAGGCCACTAGTCACAGTACCCTGCCCCTCCTGTCTGCGTTTGTCACTCAGGTCAGGAAAAGCAAAGCACTACACCTCCCTTGATACCTAGTTCATGACAGACAACAGCTCTTCCCAGGACTTTTGAGAACTAGAGTTGAACGGATGGCTCTCTTCTTCCCATGCATCATGACCTACATGTACATGACATTAGTCCTGCTGGTGGTCATGCCTCCCACCATGAAAAGCAACCTAAGAGAGAAAGGCCAAGATGAGAGGCAGAGAGACAGGGAGAAACATGGTGATTGTAATAGTTTGAGTTGCCCCAGGGGCAGACCCTTAGACAAGTATCCCAGGGTAACTAGTTTACTTAGAAAGTAAAAGAAACACCATCAGAGGAGTGTGGAAATGAGACAAAGAAGAAAAGCAGGCTCATAAAGGGTAAGTTACAAAACCACTTACTACTGTGATAGTGCACAATCCAAAGTGATATTTTTTTACACTTACAGTGGTTCCAGATTGAGATGTATGTGCTGGTGTTTGGAAAGCAGCACCTCCCTGGCTCTGAGGGAAACCAAATGATAAACAGACGATTGCTTCTAAAGGATGCAATCAGAACAAGAGGGCTTAGCCATTGGATTCAACATTCAATGAGCTCAGTCTGGACAAACAGGAGCAACCATGAGTCCAGTCACTCATTCTTCCCCTGGGCCTTGCTCGGTATGCAGAACCCATTTCCCCTCTCAAACACCTTAGATTCCTGTTTCATATCTTCTGTCTCCCTCCTTTCTCTCCTCTCTCTCTCTTCCTCCCCTCCCCGCCACCCACCAGCTCTCAATTATTGGTGGTTACTGTGTATCTGACACTAAGAGCTTAACCTGCATTATCTCAGTTGGTTAATTTTCCAAGCAGACTTATGATTTAGGTACTACTAGTTTTATCTTCTTACAGAGGGGGAAGCTCCTGCATAAGAGGGTGTGACAGCAGCCAACTTGCGTTTATTTTATTGATTAGTGTTTAGAGTTTGGGTGTATTTTTAAGGTATCAACAGCACTCTATCACTCTCCTTCAACATTTGCTCTTACTTTTACCTTTTATTCTACCTTTTTTTTTTCTTTCCCTCCCAAATGCACTCTGCACTGCCTCCTCTTTGGCTTTTGATATTCCTGCTTTTATACAAAGTACATTGTAGACTACTCAATATTGAGTCTGAAGAGGCTCAGGTTTCAAACAGATATGTTTTACCAACAGATTTTTAAACTAAGGTATTTAAACTAAGGCAAGTGGCTTAAGCCCTCCAACCTTTTTCCATCTCAAAGTTGAAGCCAATCCTCTGCAGGATCCACCTCACACATCAAATAAAGTCACAACATGCAATCTCTTTGCTAACTGGCAATTGCTATGAAGATTAAGGTGTTGTGGAAGTGGGAGAGGGCATGTGTGGAAGTGTGGGTACAGTGTGAGAGGCAATAAGGCAGGGCTTAGATGGCCCCATTCCACATTTGAGATGGCACACAAAACAACTGTGGAATAGAATCTGCAAGCTGGAAAGGGGTTTACAATTGCTGAGGTTTGAAAGGATCTGCTAAAGTGGTTTTAGAAAATTGTTGACTAAGTAGTTTATCAATCCTCATGTTATCAACCTGCACACATGTTTCATGCTCTGCAGCATCTCAGCAAATGCTTTAGTTAATTACCCACTAATTATAACATCATTGAATGGCTACACTGAGGCAACCACATAATTATGGAGCAGAAAGCTCTGAGCAATTACAAGGCTGAGCATATTGGTTGATTACAGTAAATCCCCAGCTCATTGTTGATATTTGTCACCTGCTTAATGTTCCTAATCTCTTGATGCATGTGATAAACCATGTGCAACAGAGGAAACAGGGCCTATGGAGAGAAAGCCAAATTTACAGGAGAAATAACATATATGCAATGAACTAATGAGTAGATAGTCTGTTCACCTCTATTTGTCTAGCCAGTATGTAGGAGGTAACTGCTCTAGTGGTTCTCCTCCTCTAGGGCCTCCCAGTCCATGAGAGGAGACAGTCTTGTATGCACAATATAGTGAATTAGCCTTGGTAGAGATAGATATGAAATCCATCTCTACCAATGGGAGCCTGGTAAGACAGTGACTTGGAACATTGGAGAACATTCCAGAAGATCTCCACAGAGGAGGTAATATTGAGGTCTGTTTTTGAATGATGAAAATATTGCTAAGTGTACAGGGGAGAAAGGGAGTCTCTGAGAATATACAGTTTTCTTTAAAGCTGTTAGTGAATCAGCAAAAACACACACAGAAATAAAATAACAATATTTTGTTGCATCTCCTGAAAATAATGCCCAGCTTCAAGTAAACAGAAGAATGAGGGAGATAACTAGTAGAAAGAAACTCCTGTAAAAGTGTATTTTAAATGCTTTGATTCTCTCTACCACACCCAGCTTCCTCAAGCTGGAAGGAAGCAGGAAGCTTGTGTTTCTGAAACAATCGTATGTAAGAGCTTCCCTTGGCAAATCCTACAATTGATCTCCATGCTTGGAAAAACAAAGGAACCTTGAATCAATCTGGAAAAAATGTTGTAAAATGTAATTAGGTAATTATAGAAGAGTTACATTTTCACATTGCCTTCAAGACAGCATTGTTTTTAGCCTCCTATCTTTCCCTCCAATTCTAAAACTTCTTGAAGTGTCTTGGGTATTTTCACCCTAAACATTTTCTTAGACAGATTGTAAATATCTCAAAACATTGGATTGACATTTTTTGTATACGGCATATGGATTTCTCTAGATTTTTTTCAGATCCTGTGGGCCAAAATCAAAAATTCACCTACTATGTAATTAATATTTACCTTTAATACCTAAGATTGGCCCATGATCATTTCACTGAGGAAACTGAAAATTAGTAATTGAATGTATTACATAGCTTAGAGCTATAGAAGTAGATTTTTCACATAGAACTAAGTTTCTGTTCCCAGGAGGGAAAAATGAACACATGGAAAAGAAAAGTGACAGTCAAGTTCCTTTGGTACACTATTTCAACAGTTATGTACTGCTCTGCACATAGTAAGATTCAATAAGTGTCTATTGACTGAATTAGAAATTTTCAGTCACCTTGACAGAAATTTGTGTGTGGTTATAAGAGATCAGATTGGGGATAATGTAGGCAAAACACTGTCTGAGAACTCTGCCCACAGCTAAGTGTTTTAAAGATCAGCCATTTTATTATAGCTTTTCTCTGCACAGAATTGGAGAGTCAGCACTATTCTGTAAAACTCCTGCCCAACCAAATTGCCCTGTGTGAAGAACCAATGCTCTCTTTGGAAGAGGCATTTCCCACTGAACTTTCCACACCATTCACTACTTGAATGCTCTAATGAAGTCACCAGTTTCCTTAAGCATTATTCTATTATTTTAGGAAAATCTCTTATTGACATTTGTAAAGAAATGTCAATTTTATAAAATTACAAATAAAATCAAAGATTTTATCATTGTTTTTATCACAACCTAGACCTTTTAGAACCCTATATGTCAACACTGTGTCTAGCACAGTGTCCTAAAGGTACTCAATACAGTCTCTTTTTTTTGGAGGCGGGGAGGTATTTTGTACATTTAGCTTCCCATTTTTACCAATGAGGTTTAAATTATACTTTTCCTATATATGTTAATATATTTTGAAAATTGGAAATACCTGACCTATTATATAGTTACTAAACAGAATATAGTCAAGTATAACACATTCCATACTCATGCTAAACAACTGAATGTTTACTGCGTTTCAAGATAATTGCTCTTAGATTCAGTTTCCCATTAACAAAATGGGAATGGAGATATTTATCTAGTCCTACAGCAAAGTGTGAAGGATATAATGACCTTAAAAGAACTTTCTGGATTATAAAGCTGTCTGCACAGGCAAGGAATTGTCATCACTGTGAAAGATCTTCAGTGATTACAGTATTATGTGTGCCATTGCTTCATGTTTGAGGCCCTCAAAACAGCTAAAAAATGCCCAGCTTTAAAGTGGAGACAAGGGATGCTTAAGCCAAAAGTGACAGACCTTTCCCTACCTTTCTCAGTGTGATGCAAACTCCAAGCCAGCCTGTCTGGCCATGCAGAGACTCCTGCTGAGGCCACTACATCATCTTTCCAAAAAGCACTGCACTAAAACATTGTCATTTAATCATTGAATCCTTGGGCTCAAAGACCATTTAGTACATTCAACTCTTTCCAAACTGAAAAGGTGTTGGTAAACATGACTATAAATCAGTATTACAAATTCTAGATTTGGCATGAGTATGAAGAGTGTTTAGTGTCACTAGGACTCTGGTCCAGTACTGAAATTCTCATATTTCCTTTTTTTTTTTTTAATCTACATATCTTTAAAACACATTATTACATCCTTATATCATTCTGCATCAAGTGAAAAGACTATCTTAAAGTATAAGAAAACTTGAAATACATAAAAAGAAATGTTTTCTATGTTCAAGAGGGAAACCATTTGGATTAAGAGGTAACACTGGTCTTCATGGTTTAACCTTAAAGATGCTTATTTGAATATTTAGATGATTTTTAGAATTGAAATTGGGACAAGTATAGCCCTGAAGAATCATCCCATACATATTAGTGTCCTGATCATGTGACATTCTAACTCATGGAACTCGGTTTACTGTTTTTTGGGTTTTTTAAAATTTAATTTAATTTTTTTTATACAGCAGGTTCTTATAAGTTATCTATTTTATACATATTAGTGTATACATGTCAATCCCAATCTCCCCATTCATCCCCCAACCCCACCACTTTCCCCCCTTGGTGTCTATATGTTTGTTCTCTACATCTGTGTCTCTATTTCTGTCCTGCAAACCAGTTCATCTGTACCATTTTTCTAGATTCCACACATATGCATTAATATACGATATTTGTTTTTCTTTTTCTGACTTACTTCACTCTGTACAACAGTATCTAGGTCCATCCATGTCTCTACAAATGACCCAATTTCGTTCCTTTTTATGGCTGAGTAATGTTCCATTGTATATATGTACGACATCTTCTTTATCCATTTGTCTATCAATGGGCATTTAGGTTGCTTCCATGACTTGGCTATTGTAAATAGGGCTGCAATGAACATTGGGGTGCATGTGTCTTTTCGAATTATGGTTTTCTCTGGGTATATGCCCAGTAGTGGGATTGCTGGGTTATATGGTAATTCTATTTTTAATTTTTTAAGGAACCTCCGTACTGTTCTCCATAGTGGCTGTATCCATTTACATTCCCACCAACAGTGCAAGAGGGTTCCCTTTCCTCCACACCCACTCCAGCATTTGTTGTTTGTAGATTTTATGATGCTACCCATTCTAACTGGTGTGAGGTGATACTTCATTGTAGTTTTGATTTCATTTCTCTAACAATTTGTGAGGTTGAGCAGCTTTCCATGTACCTCTTGGCCATCTGTATGTCTTCTTTAGAGAAATGTCTATTTAGGTCTTCTGCCCATTTTTTGATTGGGTTGTTTATTTTTTTAATATTGAGCTGTTTATATACTTTGCAGATTAATCCTTTGTCCATTGATTTGTTTGCAAATATTTTCTCCCATTCTGAGGGTTGTCTTTTTGTCTTGTTTGTAGTTTCCTTTGCTGTGCAAAAGCTTTGAAGTTTCATTAGGTCCCATTTGTTTATTTTTGTTTTTATTTCCATTACTCTAGGAAATGGGTCAAAAAAGATCTTGCTGTGATGTATGTCAAAGAGTGTTCCTCCTATGTTTCCCTCTAAGAGTTTTATAGTGTCCGGTCTTACATTTAGGTCTTTAGTCCATTTTGAGTTTATTTTTGTGTATGGTGTTAGGGAGTGTTCTAATTTCATTCTTTTACATGTAGCTGTCTAGTTTTCCAGCACCACTTATTGAAGAGGCTGTCTTTTCTCCATTTTATATCCTTGCCTCTTTTGTCATAGATTAGTTGACCATAGGTGTGTGGGTTTACCTCTGGGCTTTCTATCCTGTTCCATTGATCTATATTTCTGTTTTTGTGCCAGTACCATATTGTCTTGATTACTGTAGCTTTGTAGTATAGTCTGAAGTCAGGGAGTCTGATTCCTCAAGCTCCGTTTTTTTCCCTCAAGATTGCTTTGGCTATTTGGGGTCTTTTGTGTCTCCATATAAATTTTAAGATTTTTTTGTTCTATTTCTATAAAAAATGCCATTGGTAATTTGATAGGGTTTGCATTGAATCTGTAGATTGCTTTGGGTAGTATAGTCATTTTCACAATATTGATTCTTCCAATCCAAGAACATGGTATATCTCTCCATCTGTTTGTGTCATCTTTGATTTCTTTCATCAATGTCTTATAGTTTTCTGAGTACAGGTCTTTTACCTCCTTAGGTAGGTTTATTCCTAGGTATTTTATTCTTTTTGTTGCAGTGGTGAATGGGATTGTTTCCTTGATTTCTCTTTCTGATCTTTCATTGTTAGTGTATAGGAATGCAAGAGATTTCTGTGCATTAATTTTGTTTCCTGATACTTTACCAAATTCATTGATTAGCTCTAGTAGTTTTCTGGTGGCATGTTTAGGATTCTCTATGTATTGTATCATGTCATCTGCAAACAGTGACAGTTTTACTTCTTCTTTTCCAATCTGTATTCTTTTATTTATTTTTCTTCTCTGATTGCCATGGTTAGGACTTCCAAAACTATGTTGAATAATAGTGGCGAGAGTGGGCATCCTTGTTTTGTTCCTGATCTTAGAGGAAATGTTTTCAGTTTTTCACCATTGAGAATGATGTTTGCTGTGGGTTTGTCGTATATGGCCTTTATTATGTTGAGGTAGTTTCCCTGTATGCCCACTTTCTGGAGAGTTTTTATCATAAATGGGAAAACTTGTTTTACTGTTGATCGAATCCAACCTACTGCTATATCAAGCAATTCATTATAACTCTGAAGGATATTCTTGAGAATTTTTTTCCCATAGTTCTTGAGGTTATATCCTTCCAGGAGAAAGCCTCAGAGACACTGGGATTTCAAATCCTCTGTTCAGACTGTTGTTATAATGCAAATAAATATTTAGAAAAACCAATAATTGTTTTTCATTTCAGAAGATAGAGAATGAAAATATTAGAAGACTAGTTTTGGGAGAACCTGGTATCAAAGAAGAGGAGACTAGCCTTGCTTGAAGCAGTGGATTCTGTTGGCTTGTTTAAGGAAGCTATATCTAGTCACCTGATGTCAAAGCATTTAACAAATAACAAAGGAAATAAGAAGTCCCCACACCAAAAAATTGTCAAGAAAAATATGCTATTTACATCCTTTGCCTGTGAGTTTTGAGAGGTTGGATCTAAAGTTCCAATATGATTCTTATTCTATGTGAGGTGTTTTAACAAGAGGACTTTTGTTTTATGACTGTTCAAGCCATAAGAGGTGGCTCCCACTACTTTGGCCTTTGTTTTGGAAACAATACACAAGTTCTCAGTTGATTTCCATGTATTACATATAGGCACAAATATACAGGCTCGTATCTAACTACAAGGGACTAATACTAAGTCCTAAACATAACTAGGGTCTGAAGAAATATGAGATTGAGATGTGCACATATATCACTGCATCAGAATGCTAGAGATCACGAGGAAGTATTTAGTGTTAATGTGATGTTTGCTATGAATGCAGCATCATGTAAAAAGTAATTCTACAGGGATTTTATTTTTATAAATTCTGGCTCAAATTGCTGGCCAACATAGTGATGGTCAAAACTCTAAATTTACATGTGTTGTTTTGCTCCATATATACATAGCCTTAAAATATGTATTCCTGTTTATCTAAAGACTCTGACACCAATTTCACATTATTTGTCCTCCTCCTCTTTTGGAAACTTAGAGTAAATGGGCCCAAGATGGCACACAAAGCAGTCTTCATGTGATTAGATGTCCTGAGAATCATGCTTGTGAGCAATAACTGTTGTATTCTCTACTCCCTCCTTCAAAGATGGTGGCCAGCTTGTCTTTGATTAATGTTTCTAGGTTGCCACTAGTATGTGATCACACCCATTTTTCCAAGCAAAGATCAACACTGTCAGCCTTCACCTTCTGTTTACCCAAATTTGTAGCATACACCCATACCTGCATCAGCTCCTTCAACAGACATGGATTCATAGCTATACTACATGGTTTGGCAAGGATAATAGGATGAATAAAACATGGTTATTACACTACATAAGCTTTGAGTCTAAAAGGAAAATGTGCAATGTGGTCAATGAATATATTACACTAAGCAGACTAGGTCACTTGTTCTAGAAGAGATTAAAAGACACTGTGGTCCTTCATAAGAGGGAGATGATATAAGGCTGTGGGGCAGTTGGGGATGGGGGTGGAAAGGGAGGTAAAGGTGAAGAATATTTAGGGGAACATGAGATTTGAAGTGATTCTTAAGAAAACACAATAACCTATGTGGGAATCATTGCCACTATTTAAATGTAGATGGGATGGAGGAAAAGATTGTGTTCTGTAAGCATCTTTGACTTTTTAGAGTGACCAACCAGTCTGTTTTAACCAGGTCTGAGGGTTTTCTCAGGATGCCGAACTTTCAGTATTAAAACTAGGAGAATCCTGGGCAAACTGGTCACTCTACGTTTCCTCCTCTTACACCAATGCGCACTTGTGATTTAAGGGTGACCTGTGGATTTCAGCAACTGAATATTTCTTTAAAGTGTCTTGTCCTCTCTTCCGTCATTTTCACATTTTTTGTTCAATTTTCGTGATTTCTTGCCTGAATTACTCCAGAAGTCTTCTATCCATCCTCCTCCTGGATAATAGATGATCTTTCTAAAATACAAGTTTGGTCATGTCACTCCCCTGCTTAGAATTCTTCAATCACTCCTCATTACCTTTAGGATAAAATCCAATGTCTTTAGAGTGTATCATAATCATGTAGGAGGAGAGATTCTTTAAAAAGTTAAATGCCCATTCATTCATGTGTGTATTAATCCAACAAGTATATGTTAAGGGTCTATTATATGTCAAACACTGTTCTAGGAATCAGGTTTAAGATGGTGAGCAAAGCAGACAACATCCCCATCCTCACGTAGCACATATTCTAGTAGGGCAGGGACGGACAGTACACAAATATATACTGAGTACAATGCCAGATAATGATATGCTGTTAGGCTTTCAAAGAAAACAAAGGTGAGTAAGAGAAGAGAGGGTGGGTACAATTTTAGATAGTGTAGTCAGGGAACACTTCTCTGACACCTGAGCATGAAACAGGGTCTTGAGGATATTTGGAGAAAAGAATGTTTTAAGAAGAGGGAACAAAAAATACAAAAATCCTGAGCTGGGATAGTGTTCAGTGCCCCTCAAGAGACAACAGGAATTCTGAGTATGGCTGGAAAGGAGTGAGTATGAGAAGACTGACAGGAAGCAATAGCAGAGGGAGAAGCCAAGAGCCAAAGCATCTAGACACTTGTAGACCATTTTGAAGATGTTTGATTTCATTCCAATGAGATGGTCAGCTGCTTAGAGTTTTGAGCAAACGAGTGGCATGATTTGCATTTTAAAAAGGTCTCTCAGGCAGTATGAAAAGACTATTAGAAGAGTAGAATCAGGGAGACATGTAGGAAGCTAGTTACTATAGGAAGGAAATGATACTGGCTTGGAATACAGTGGTATCAGAGGTGTTAAGAATTGGCAGTGCCTCAGGCCTCACTCAACACCTCCCTCCAGCAGCTATACCTCACTACTTAGATGCTTGCTCACACCTCTGTGTGTTGTTGGCTCTGCCAGTAATTCCTTTCTCCTCTCCACATGCCTTGTTCTAGATACCTCACCTTTTTAAAAAAAAAAAAAGCCTAGTAAAATAATCATCTCTTTCAGGAAGCCATCCATAGGTCTGGGTTTGGCTTTGATGTTTTGTCCATGCTGCACTGCACCTGTCCTTAATTTACACACTGGTTGTGATTGCCTGTTTACATGTCTGTTTACAATCCACCCAAAGCTCACACTTATTCTCAATATCTCTCTATCTCTCTGTCACACACACATACACACACACAGGCACCACAGCTGTGATCCCTTTGAGGAAAGTGACTGGCATATAGTAAATGAAGAATACATGTTGTGTTGAATAAATGAAGGAAGGAGTTTGCATATCAAAATGAAAAGACGAGAAATTGGGCCCTACTTGTACAGGAGTTATGAAAACAGGAATATTCAATCAATGGACTCCTTCATTCATTCAGTGTATATTGTTTAGCATCTACTATATGCAAACATGCAGATGCATGCTAGGTGTTGGAGATACAATGATGATAAGACACAATCAGCACTGATTGCAAATCCAATCATCAGTATATTCCAATTGTGACTGAAAAGTACATTATCAAAAATACCTAAAACCAGCTAGCAAACGATACGTGGAAGCTCATACATTGTGAAATAATCACAGATGATACTTTACAGAAAGCTCTCACTCCTATAGTTATACTTCAATGATTAAACAGAGTAAAATTTTTAAAATGTATAACAAATGTCCTCTATTCCGAAGAGTATAGACAGAAATGATTTTGATAGAAACCATGGAAATGAATTACGAGTGACATGAGACCAATCCCAGTCCAGGTCAGGGACAAGCTATAAAACAAAGCACAGGCCCATAATAGAATCAGCACTATGCCCAGTATAATTCTATGGCATGAAACACTGATAGCAGATATAGAGAACAGTTGTTCTTTGTGTATAGACACTATAAAAGCCTAAAAGCAACTTACAGGTCAGGTGGCTTGTAGCAAATACCACCTTCTTGTAAAAATCATACAAGACTGATGAGAAAATCATGGGGTGAACCCAGAATAAGCCAAGGTCCCCAGGGTATGGAAAAACCAACCAGGGGGCATTGACCTTTCTGTTCTCATTATGACCAGGTTTTGCAGCAGAGCTATGCCCTTCTACTACCCACGTTGTCCAACGGCTTGCAGCTGGAGTAAATAGCTTAATTACTGACATCCACAAATGCAGTGGCCAACAGTTCCCATGGGGATTTCTGAAACCACTCAGCTACAGATGGAAGAAGGGAATCTGCAGCAGGATAAATAACTGCTTGGGTTAGAAAGCATCAAGGCAATCATGCCTGCTGTGAAAACCAAAACGGCATACTGCTCCTGTCTGTGGCTGAGTCTCTGAGAACTGATTCTGATGGACTAAAATTTCAGGGCACTGTATAGGTTCAGAGACATCATCAGAGTCAAACAAACCTGGGTTCCAAGCATAGGGCTTTGTACATTTTTATTAACTGACTGTGAAATCTTAAAACTATTAATTTTTCCTATTCTTTTTTTTTTCAGTAAGGACCTTTAATAGCATTATGTATCCTATCAGAATTGATCAACATTGTAATACTGAAACATGTTTTCACACCTTTTTTTCTTTCTTTTGCCTCTTTTTTCATTTATTTTGTTCTTGTAGTTATTCCTTCAAATGCAAACAAAATACCCAAAAGAAATCTTGTAGACAAAGGATTTAAAAAACAATTGAATTGAGATCCCTGACATTCAGGAAATGATTATTAGATAAATTCCAAAAGTCCCTGTCTTCCTCAGTGTTTTCTTAAATACATTATCACAGAATTCATCACCATGCATCAACCAAAGGTGAGAAGTTACCAATTTTATACTCATCTATTACTGGAAACTAATCTCTAACCCAATTTTAGTACTGGTACTGGTAGAAAGGGCATCTATCATTGTGCTCCAATTTCACATTTTTATCCTATCCCAAGTGTTCTTTCTGATGCTTAATTGTGTTAATTGCAGATTACTAGCTAACATTTATTATGTCTTGATATCATGTGAGTCTTTGCTATCATCTTTTTGAACTAATTGTTTGAGAATAGGAGAAAAAAAATTGTGTCATAACGGAAAAATACTGGATATGGATTATAAAAACTGTAAGAAATAGCATTAACAATAAAACATGATTTTCAGTGTTTGCTATATACCAGGCACTATGCTTATATTATTATATTGGGTTGGCCAAAATGTTCATTCAGTTTTAAGTAAAAATAAAAGACATATTTTTCATTTTCTCCAAGACCTTTATTGAACGATGTATTCACTAACCGATCGAACTTTTTGGCCAATCCAATATTTAGTCAATTTAATTTTGTCCTGGTATTTATTAATTTTGTATATCTGAACAAAATTTTTAAGCTCTCTGAGACTCAATCACCTTCTATAAAAAAAGGTATAGTAATATCTCTCATATGGGATTGTTGTGAGGATTAAATGAAACAAAAATTCAAAAGTAGAGTGTCTGGTATGGGAATAGATAAATGTTAAATGATTATTTTAAACTTGGCATCAAGAACTGACCCCCTATAAAACTGGAAAAAGAAAAATTAACTTGCTACTTATGGCTGTTTCCTTTAAAACTGTTCCTTCATACAAATCCAATGAAGGAAAATATCAAAACCAGGAGCAAAGGTTAGAAAGGGAGGGGAACCACAGTCCTGAATTTCAGTGGTTAAGTACAGAAATTTCAAGAGCTGTGAACATTCAGGTGCCTGATTTCACTTCTAGTAAGTGGTAAAACTTAAGGGCAGGGCTAATATGTGAGCTAAAGGAGAAGAAAAGATTGAATACTTAATGCTTTTGGAAGGTTGAATATAACATGATGCTTTGTAGTTATAAAGAGAGAGTTTTCTTCTGTTTAAGATGACAGGACAGTTCTTGGAGGAAAGATATTTGTAGATGAAAGTAATGAGATAGAATTCAATGAAAACAATGAACGGCCCAGAGATTAGTATGCAATAAATTACTCTCAAATTACTCTTTCCCCTCAAGTTGCCACCTTCAAAAATATCACATCCTTGACCCCACATTCCTTTCTTTATCTTATCTCTTATACTTTTCATTCACAGAGTATTCACTGCCTCATGAGCTTTCCTCTTATTCATTCTTAAGGCAACCCTTACCTCCCTCTTACTCCTCATATGTTGTTATTTCTCAGAATCTATATTTTTGGTCCGTAGCTGTTCTCAACCTATTCTTCCTAATCTAGAACTGACTCACCTTTGCAATAATTTAAAACCACGTCTCTACAAAAGACCTCTCTCTTGAGCTCCAGCCCAAAGACTGGAGCTCATCATGACTTGAACAAGCCAAAAACTCTTCAATGGTCTCAAATAAACATGTTCATTTGTGGTAACTTCTCAAGAAATTATACCAGCAATCAATCCACTGGGCTTAAAACATCCCAGATTTCTGCCTTTTCCATACCACTCACCCAAAGCAGTTTTAACTTTAACGCCTACATATCTAACTATGCCCCATATACTCCATGCTCAACTCCAAATTTTAATTCTGAACTACTTCATTTCTCACCAGAATGACTATAGGAGTATTTCTAATTCAGACATCATTTGTTAAACCATGGTCTCCAAACATTGGGTATTTCCTGTACTGAAGAGGGAAGGGTGAAGGGAGGCAGAACAATCAGGTCCTAAGTTCCTCATCCTTATTTCAAGCAAGTATATCCCTTTCTATCTAAGGTTTCAAATAATATTTCCTTTGAAAAGTAAAGATTCTGCTATTTAGAATATGTAAATAATTATTCTATATCTAATCCATTTTCCGTATTATCGACATCATGCTAATGTGAAAATCTTATATCATTTCCTTGATAAATAGCCTTGGTATCAGTTAGGGATTTTTCCTACAGCTCAGGAAACCAGAACCATAAGTGATAAGGAATAATAGATTTATTATAGAGGTTAGACCCTACACTATTGTGGAAACTGTTAGAGGTCTGTGGAAGGTTGTTGCTTATGCAATGTGTGGTGAGCTGAAGTCACTATAGGTCAAAGGATTGGCAGTCAGGAAGAAAAACTGGAGGGAGAGTGAGAAAAACAAGCCCATGAGGACAGCTAGAATGTACTGCACAAGGCCAAACTGGAACTCACATCTGTCTCTCACTGATTTCAACCTTGACAACACATGTGACCTGCAGAAGAAGCCATTATCCTTCACACATACCTGTACACGTTCTGGCTTAGGACTCACCGAAACTGAAGAAGGAGACATGGTGGGAGGTGAAGGAGCCGTGACTCTGCCAACAAGATGAGTCTCCATATATAAGCAGCAGTGTGAACAAGCTATGGTAGTGTCTAGCTCCCATACTGACTTGCAGTATAGTGACTGTTACTTCACTTCTGCCCTTAAATCTTACACAGATTTCTCCTGTGGGCAACACTAATCTCAAAGCATACGGGGAAGCAAATTCTCTGAAATATAGCTCCAGTTTGCTAAGCAGACACTATATCAAACCGCAGTTCTTTTCAGTTGGCACCTATAGCCTTCAGGGGAAAAAATGTCATACCTCCCAGCTAATACAGAACTGTTTTTACAACCTTGTCTCAGTTTGCCTCCCTAGTCTCATCTCTGGGCATACTCTTATGTTCTAGACATATCAAATAAGTTGCTGCTCCCAAGTTTCTGCTTTTTCAATCTTTATTGCCTTTGTGCAGTTTCTTATCTAGAAAGCCCTTGTTTTCTTTGACTGATCAGCTACTACTCATTCTTCACTTAGCAGGTTAAATCTCAACTCCTCTAGAAATCCTTCTTCACACCTCCTTGTAGGTAGTCTGAATAAGAGGTACTTCCAATATGAACACTTCCATATGGTAGGTACTACCATAGCTATAGTTTTTGGTAGTTACTGATGGAAAGTTCTGGATTACTTGTTCACTTTATTCACTATATTTTAAGTTCTTTGAGGACAGAAAATATGATCTTGTACATCCATGTATATAAATACTTCAAAGAATGCCTGGGTTATCATAAATATTCAAAAGATATTTGTTGATTTGTTGATCAGTAAAATGAGTAAATGAATAAATGTATGAATACATGACAGGAAAGAAGACCAAAGGAGAACTACTGCTACAAACTGGTGATTCTAGTAAAGAATTGCTCATAAAGAATTGGGTGATAATTCTAGTGTGAAAAGCAAGACCTTCCTCTGTATGAGCTTGCTTTCATTCACTACAGATGAAAACTCTGATCTCCATCTCAAAACTCACATGTTTTTACTTAAAGGTGAGTTTATGTTTAGCAGTTCCTACAGGAGAACTTCCTGCCTATCCCAAGTATACCGAGGAGTTGTCCATGTAGATTGAAAAGCCTGTCTCCATATAATGCGTGTTACCTGACACATTCACACACAGTTTTCAGTAAAGTATTAAATCATCCATGTCAATGGCTTACATTGGCCAGGCAGGGGTAGCTTCATGGCAGCCAGGGAACTGCATGCATTGTAGTCACTTCCCTTAGACAGCAGTGGGAGAAGTGAAGGGTAGATTGTGGCCATCGGTCAATTGAGTATGTGGACTTCACTAAGGTGGTCGATTCTGTCAAATACGTCAGTGTGTGAGGAATCCTATGAGAGATCTGCTATCGAGGGAAGTTTACACACATCACTCTCTTACTTTATGAGAGAATCATGAAAAAAGATGTAGCTGTGAGAGAGACAGCAAATTCATTTACTGTGACTAGGTGTACAGGCGAAGATGACATCTCTCAGCCATTAAGATGTGCATTCCAGCAGTATTCTACACTGCCTTCAAGTATAGTATTCCAGCAAGGGGGAATCACTGTATGTGATTTTAGTTTTAGAAAAAAGGACAAATATCCTATGGTATGGACTAGTCATAGAATAATTATGCTGCAGATGTGGTTATATTTAGGTTATATATATTGACTTGCAGTCTGTACTACCTTTTGACTTTTTCAAAAACAGAAGATGACAGGTTTTAGTGTATTTTACAATTTAGAGATTTCTATTACAAGTATATATCTCTAGTCCAAATCTCTTTCCCAGTCCCCAACTTCCCTAAAGAATATTCAAAATCAATGTGTACAAGTTCCACTACTTCCCCTTCTGTCCCCTGAACATATATATACCCAATTGGAGGATGAATTCTATAGACTCATTTTTATCAATTATTTTTTAATTTCCACTCTAACTCAGGCCCATATTACCTTTTATCTTTGAAAGCACAAGTCAGGAACCCAGAATAGAACTTTTTTTTTTTTTAATTGGGGTATGGTTGATGTACAATATTATATAAGTTTTAGGTGTATGACATAGTGACCTAAATTTTTAAAGGTTATATTCCACTTATAGTTAATATAAAATATTGGCTATATTCCAGAATAGAACTTCATATGTGCAAATTCCAGCTAAGCTTAAAAACAAGGCTCTTATGCTGACACCTGTATTTGAGCTCTTTGTGACTTTTGTGTCCCAGATACTCTTATAGGATTCTGTAGCTATCCCCCAAACACTGACCATACTCTTGAGTGATGGCCAGTTTTTTCAGGTTTCCTTGAATGCTTCCCTCTCTGCTGGTCAACGTTTGTCTCTTTAGAGTCTAACATACATTCTGAAGCCCTCACCCCAGCCTCTCTGGAGTGCATCAATGTCTCCCAGGGAAGGCTGACCTGACTGGTTTCTCTGTTCCTCTTAACCTGTTCCCTGTAGGTCCCACCGTTTCCAGATATCTCATAAAATAATACATTAAAGGGAAATGACTCTATTATAGAATGTTGACCAAAGTCAGGATCAAAAATCCAAGATAAGAAGATACTAAATGTGTTAGGAAATGGACTACAAAGAAATTGACTTTCCAGTATGTTGGAAGGTGATAGGCAGAGATATTCATCAGACATCCTGTGCCCTACCTGTGCTTTCTCTTTATGAAACAATCCTCTCATATACCCTGGATGAAAATATGGTCTTACTGGCACTGACTTTAGTCCAAAAGAAAATCTGCTATTTCTCAATACTATTCAATGGAAACACACTGACTGTGTAATTTCTTTACAAATCATGCTGCAATGCCAAAGTAGAAAATGACTGTGACATAGTAAGAATTGAACTTGTCAGGACTTGCAAGACCCTATCTTATAAAGAGAGTGTCATCCACATGCTGTGTGCTCATGCTTCCACCCCCCTTAGGTTCTCTGGAGACCAAGCAATTGCATTGAGATTTACTGTAACTCTCTCCTCTGTGTGACCACCTTACTTCTAATTAGACTTTGTAAAAATTAAATCAGAAATGTTATCTTACAATGCATGAATGTGTGACTTCCTACCTTAAATCTACAGCCTACTTAAAATGTTGCAGACATTCAGGAGGTGCCAAATAAATACCGTCTATTTAGTACGGCCTTCAAGACTCTCCACAGTACCATTTCAACTGCATCTTCAGCCCTGTCACCTACAAATGTATGAGTGTATTTTATCTTCAGCTAGATGAATTATGAGTTGTTATTATCACCATCATCTTTCCATATCTGTGCCATTGCTCTGCTGCTTTCCTGGTAGACTCTCCTTATGTCCACCTCTAAATTTCCAAGTCATCTCAAGTCCCATGTCAAAGCTGCCTCCTTCACAAATCCTTGGTTATTTTTCCCCAATATGTGCTGGTGTCTCTCTCTGCCGAACCCTCAAGGCACTTTATTAATATTGATTTTTTTTGCATTCTTCTCAATCTTCCTTTTGCTATTGTATTACCAACATGACCCTCTTGCAAATTTCTGCTGGATTGTAACATTGTATCTTTTGGAATCAAAACGTATTGGCTAATTTAAGTTGCATAGTTTCAAGAGGAAAAATCCCTTTTTAAAAAGGAGAAGCAGAATCTTCAAAGTGAAACCAATAGCAGTGCTTTGCAAACTTTAGTGGACAAAGCCAAAAGGAACTTCATTTATGAGGCCTGTGATAGGTTCAGAAAGTTGCATTTTTAACAAGCAACTCAAGTGATTCCATGCAGGTGGTCTGAGCACCACATTTCAAGAAACAATGCCAGAGAGAACATACAATTGCTAAAGGGAGCAGACAGGCGGTAGCCAATGTGTATAACAAACAATTATCTGTAATTTAAATTATCTGTAGTTCTGGATTCACAGAACAGAAAGCTGGTCCAAGTACAGAAATGGTTAGCTGTAAACAATAAAAAACTCATGATTAAAAAGGTACAGTGAAGGAAAATTACACTGGACAATTGTTCTACACAACTTGAAAAATGGACATGTAGAATTCTTTTTTAGAAACAAAATTTTAAATAAGCTTTCTTGAACTGATTCTGTTGGCTTTACGAATGGGAGGCAGGAATTTCACATAGATACCATGTAAGAAACTTAGTTAGAAACGGTCAATACAAACATTAAATTGTGTGATATCAATCTAGAGCTTAACATAGATAAAGTATTATAAGTGACAGAAAGAGTTAAAAATGTAGGAAACAATCAATTTATAAATATTAACCGCTTACAAAAGAGGTATGCAATTGCACATTGGGATCTGTCTTTTAATTATGCCCTGATTTTCTGTTTCTTTAAATATATAATATTTATTTAAAATAACATTTATATTTACAATATAAGGTAGGTCACAAGCATAGCCCAAGTTTCCTCAGGTCTAAACAGCCTGAAAGTAAGGATAAAGTCACATTAATAACAATGGTTCTAATCTTGCTCCTACTTGCTCCACTTGCAAACTTTGCCAGTTCCCTAGCAAAGTCATCTTCACTGCCTGTAGAAGAATTCAAGAAGTGTCATGTATACTCAGAAATAGATCCTTTTTTATTATTATGCACAGATGCTGACTTGCTTGGCATCATCTGGGTACCACTATTTTGCCAAGTTCCTATCATCTCTAGTCAGTCATCACTGAGTACCTCCTAGTCTGCCAGATGCTATAATCTCCTTCCACAGCCGAGTCATTGGCACCACCAAGATGATTAACCTCCATGGCGTTCTTTTGCAAAATGGAGAATACTGCTTCTCTCTCCTTTGGTTCTTAACTACATTAGAATGCACTGTGAATGCTCTTGCTTAAGATCAACATTTTACAGAGTCCTTTTTGCTTATAAATAAGCCCTTTTTGCTTATAAACACTCTAATTTTCATGGAACTTAGTTATGAACCCAAAGGTGGCTGGACCAAGAAGCTAATATGAACTATACACATACCTACTGCCTTCTCAAATGCTTATACACCCAGGGTGCATTGCTCCAAGAGCTTCTCATTTCTCATGTGAGTGAGCTTCTCTTGATCCTCCATTACTATCTGTGTCGTGTCCAGTTTCATTTATAGTCCAATAAAGACCACTGTTACTTAAATAATAGTTATGTTTTGTTTTGTTAAATTAAGAGCTCTACTTTTATAGTGAAAACATGCTCAAGTGGGGAAAAATGTTATATTGTAAAAAATATAGGTATCATACTTATGAGAAGCTTTTTTAAAAATTTAAATTATAAAAGCTTAATCCAGAGACTACCAACTGCCTGGTGGATACTTATATAAACTATGTATGCAGTGGCAAGAATAAAAGAATTTCCATAAGACTTAATCAAAAGTTGCAAATTGAATATTTTTGTTTAGCCTGCACAGTTTTTTAACTTAAAAAATACTTAATTGTTAATAATTAAATTAAAAAAAAATGGTTTCTGACATTTATTAAGTGCTTATTATGTAGGGCCTTACATGAATTTAACTTATTTAGTCCTCACAAAATCCTATGAGGTAGGCAGTACTACAATAATGCACACCTCCCAGGATAACAATCATGGTATGGTCTTCATAGCCTTCAAGACAGCACTATATTGAACTACATTTTCAGTTTAGAACACTGAGGCATGGAGCAGCTGAGTAACAGCAGAGTCACAGACTAGTAAGTGGCAGAGCCAGGATTCAAATGCAGAGTCTCAGGCGCTAAGCCTGCCTTGGGCTATACTGCCTCTGAAATCAGAAGATTTCACATTACAACTCCTATTTCTGTTCTCTGTGGAAAAATCAGATGATCTGGCAACATTAGCCCCTCATTTTGTCATGATTCCAAAGGGCTGAAGGGATGATGGATGCTCCCCTGTGCCAGCACACATATCCATTTTGCACAGCCCATTCCTCTCTATTGCCTCCCTGTCAGGGAACCCTTCAATGTTATACCTGCCTTGTCGTCCTACAGTACAGGTGAAGGGAAAGTGAAACATTCCTGAACCCAAAAGATAGTTCAAGAGGGCCTGGTATTCTATCCATCATTCTTTACAAACCTATATCACCACTGGCCCTGTATGCATGTGACTTTGTGAATTTAGATCTAGGTTTCCAAATCAAGACTTCTTTATGAAATAACAGCAAATCTCAGAATTATAATTGTAGCTATATAATATAGAGTTTCACTCCAAGGCTGTAGAATATATAGATTTTGATCACAAGGCTTTGGATTAGACAGACCTAATTTAAATAATAGCTTTACCACCTATAGCTGTATAACTTAGAATAATTAAATTTTAAGTCCTGAGCTTCAGTTTCTATTATTATTCAGTGTATCTAATGAAATAAATAAATGCCCAACCCATCCATACTCACTGAATGAATAAATGATTAGGTGAATGAAAATATAAATGAAACATTATAAAGTGTTAAATGAGTACTGTTATTTTTTATTATTTTTATTCATTAACTCAGTTTCATGTTTGGGTCTTCGATAGGAAAAAGAAAAGTGCTGATATTAATCACTCCAGGCTATCTATATACTGATGATTTTGTCCTGGTAGCTTCTAATCAGGACGCCATGAGACAATGGTTAAATAATTTGCTAAAGCTGTACTTTTCTTTGATCTATCAATGCTAAAGGAAAATACCTTCCTGCAGAGCTAGCAGAGACACCGGGGAATTGCTACCAATATTCCTGGCCAATGATTTCATTCCACTAACAACTGAGATGACTTTTGCTACTTGAATGTATTCTTCCTCTAACATCAGCCTTGAGGAAGTAATTATTAGCTTGAAAATATACTCATTGTTTCTTTACTGACAAAGCATTTGCAGAAGGTGGATGATAACAAACACGAAACTACAGTGCCCATTATTTTCCTATAACATGCATCTCTTTGAATTATAATGTCTGGATACTTGACTGCTGAAATATTAGATCCTTGGAGACTAATATTATTAAGGACTAATACTGAGGACCCAGCCAAGTGTTTTACAGAAAGCAGACACTCAGTAAATACTTGCTCAAGAAACAAATTAATCGATGTATAAACAATTGAACATGTAGCAGGAAGGTGACTGGATTCACACTCATTGGCATGAGATCACATATACAATCAGACTCGGTATCAAGAGAGGGAGAAAAAAAATAGATTAAGTCATGGTCTCAGCAGAACACCCCTCACTTCACTAGATTAGGGTCTTTCCAGATTTCCAAAGGTAAGCAATGAGATGCAAAGCTGGTTTTAGCTAATTCTTTGAGCATATAATGATTTCCTAAAGGGAACTTGAAGGGGCTTCATGATTGCCCCCATTAAATATACAAAGATTTCCTAAAGTTCAATTCAAAGGGACATTTCTCATGGGAACGGAATGTAAAATCAAACTCCAAATGGCTGCCCTATACCACAGCATGGACCAGCTGTTTCCAGAGAATTCCGTGAATATGTCAGGATCAAATAATACTGTGAAGCAGGCACTGAATGAGAAGCCAAGTTCCAATAAGGCATCTGAGGGAACATTAGACTATTCTATAACTAAGGAACTATCAACACATTCCTAAGTGCACAGTCCAAAATATAAATTATATTTAGCAAAAATAATTTCAACAAATGCTTACATTTTTATTCAGTTCCTCAAACTTGACACCTGTGAAGCCTCGGTTTAGTTTTCAGTAAGTGTTGCTATTAATGACTCCAAAATATAAAAAGACTTTCATATGTTCTTATCTTGTAAGTATTAGACTTGAGTAATTTGGAGAGAAAAAAAACACATTCCTGAGAGGGCAGAGAGCAGAAGCAAGAAGAACTACAATCCTTCAGCCTGTGGAACAAAAACCACATTCACAGAAAGATAGACAAGATGAAAAGGCAGAGGGCTATGTACCAGATGAAGGAACAAGATAAAACCCCAGAAAAACAACTAAATGAAGTGGAGATAGGCAACCTTCCAGAAAATGAATTCAGAATAATGATAGTGAAGGCGATCCAGGACCTCGGAAAAAGAATGGAGGCAAAGATCGAGAAGATGCAAGAAATGTTTAACAAGGATCTAGAAGAATTAAAGAACAAAGAAACAGAGATGAACAATACAATGACTGAAATGAAAACTACACTAGAAGGAATCAATAGCAGAATAACTGAGGCAGAAAAACGGATAAGTGACCTGGAAGACACAATGGTGGAATAACTGCTGCTGAACAGAATAAAGAAAAAAGAATGAAAGGAAATGAAGACAGCCTAAGAGACCTCTGGGACAATATTAAACACAACAACATTTGCATTATAGGGGTCCCAGAAGGAGAAGAGAGAGAGAAAGGACCCGAGAAAATATTTGAAGACATTATAGTCGAAAACTTCCCTAACATGGGAAAGGAAATAGCCACCCAAGTCCAGCAAGCGCAGAGAGTCCCATACAGGATAAACCCAAGGAGAAACACGCTGAAACACAGAGTAATCAAATTGACAAAAATTAAAGACAAAGAAAAATTATTGAAAGCAGTAAGGGAAAAATGACAAATAAAATACAAGGGAACTCCCATAAGGTTAACAGCTGATTTCTCAGCAGAAACTCTACAAGCCAGAAGGGAGTGGCATGATATACTTAAAGTGATGAAAGGGAAGAAGCTACAACCAAGATTACTATATCCAGCAAGGATCTCATTCAGATTGAATGGAAAAATCAAAAGCTTTTGCTTAAAAGTTAAGAGAATTCAGCACCACCAAACCAGCTCTACAACAAATGCTAAAGGAACTTGTCTAAGTGGGAAACACAAGAGAAGAAAGGACCTACAAAAACAAACCCAAAACAATTAAGAAAATGATCATAGGAACATACATATCGATAATTACCTTAAAGGTGAATGGTTTAAATGCTCCAACCAAAAGACACAGGCTTGCTGAATGGATACAAAAACAAGACCCATATATATGCTGTCTACAAGAGACCCACTTTAAACCTAGGGACACATACAGACTGAAAGTGAGCGTATGGTAAAAGATATTCCATGCAAATGGAAATCAAAAGAAAGCTGGAGTAGAAATACTAATATCAGAAAAAATAGATTTTAAAATAAAGAATGTTACAAGAGACAAGGAAGAACACTACATAATGATCAAGGGATCAATCCAAGAAGAAGACATAACAATTATAAATATATATGCACCCAACATAGGAGCACCTCAATACATAAGCCAACTGCTAACAGCTCTAAAAGAGGAAATCAACATTAACACAATAATAGTGGGGGACTTTAACACCTCACTTACACCAATGGACAGATCATTCAAAATGAAAATAAATAAGGAAATAGATGTTTTAAATGACACAATAGACCAGATAGATTTCATTGATATTTATAGGACATTCCATTCAAAAACAGCAGATTACACTTTCTTCTCAAGTGAGCATGGAACATTCTCCAGGATAGATCACATCTTGGGTCACAAATCAAGCCTCAGTAAATTTAAGAAAATTGAAATCATATCACGCATCTTTTCTAACCACAACGCTATGAGATTAGAAATGAATTACACAGGAAAAAACGTAAAAAACACAAACACATGGACGCTAAAAAACACGTTACTAAATAACAAAGAGATCACTGAAGAAATCAGAGGAAATCAAAAAATACCTAGAGACAAATGACAATGAAAACATGACGATCCAATACCTATGGGGTGCAACAAAAGCAGTTCTAAGAGGGAAGTTTATAGCTATACAAGCCTACCTCAAGAAACAAGAAAAATCTCAAATAAACAATCTAACCTTAAACTAAAGGAACTAGAGAAAAAAGAACAAACAAAACCTAAAGTTAGCAGAAGGAAAGAAATCATCAAGTCAGAGCAGAAATAAATGAAATAGAAACAAAGAAAACAATAGCAAAGATCAATAAAACTAAAAGGTGGTTCTTTGAGAAGATAAACAAAATTGATAAACCATTAGCCAGAGTCATCAAGAAAAAGAGGGAGAGGACTCAAATCAATAAAATTAGAAATGAAAGAGGAGAAATTACAACAGACACTGCAGAAATACAAAGCATCCTAAGAGACTACTACAAGCAACTCTATGCCAATAAAATGGACAACCTGGAAGAAATGGACAAATACTTTGAAAGGTATAACTTCCCAAGACTGAACCAGGAAGAAATAGAAAATATGAACAGACCAATCACAAGTAATGAAATTGAAACTGTGATTAAAAATCTTCCAACAAACAAAAGTCCAGGACCAAATGGCTTCACAGGTGAGTTCTATCAAACATTTAGAGAAGAGCTAACACTCATCCTTCTCAAACTCTTCCAAAAAATTGTGGAGGAAGGAACACTCCCAAACTCATTCTATGAGGCCACCATCACCCTGATACCAAAACCAGACAAAGATACTACAAAAAAAGAAAAATACAGACCAATATCACTGATGAATATAGATGCAAAAATCCTCAACAAAATACTAGCCAACAGAATCTAACAACACATTAAAAGAATCATACACCATGATTAAGTGGGATTTATCCCAGGGATGCAAGGATTCTTCAATATACGCAAATCAATCAATGTGATACACCATATTAACAAATTGAATATTAAAAACCATATGATCATCTCAATAGATGCAGAAAAAGCTGTTGACAAAATTCAACACCCATTTATGATAAAAACTCTCCAGAAAGTGGGCATAGAGGGAACCTACCTCAACATAATAAAGGGCATATATGACAAACCCACAGCAAACATCATTCTCAATGGTGAAAAACTGAAAGCATTTCCTCTAAGATCAGGAACAGGACAAGGTTGTCCACTCTCACCACTTTTATTCAACATAGTTTTGGAAGTCCTAGCCATGGCAATCAGAGAAGAAAAAGAAATAAAAGGAATACACATTGGAAAAGAAGAAGTAAAACTGTCACTGTTTGCAGATGACATGATACTATACATAGAGAATCCTAAAGATGCCACCAGAAAGCTACTAGATCTAAGCAGTGAATTTGGTAAAGTATCAGGAAACAAAATTAATGCACAGAAATCTCTTGCATTCCTATACACTAATGGTAAAAAATCTGAAAGAGAAATTAAGGAAACACTTCCATTTACCACTGCAACAAAAAGAATAAAATACCTAGCAATAAACCTACCAAGGGAGATAAAAGACCTGTATGCAGAAAACTATAAGACACTGATGAAAGAAATTAAAGATGATACCAACAGATGGAGAGATATACCATGTTCTTGGATTGGAAGAATCAATATTGTGAAAATGACTATACTACCCAAAGCAATCTACAGATTCAATGCAATCCTTATCAAATTAGCAATGGCATTTTTTACGGAACTAGAACAAAAAATCTTAAAATTTGTATGGAGACACAAAAGACCCCGAATAGCCAAAGCAGTCTTGAGGGAAAAAAACGGAGCTGGAGGAATCAGACTCCCTGACTTCAGACTATACTACAAAGCTACAGTAATCAAGACAATATGGTACTGGCACAAAAACAGAAGCATAGATTAATGGAATGAGATAGAAAGCCCAGAGATAAACCCACACACCTATGGTCAACTAATCTATGACAAAGGAGGCAAGGATATACAATGGAGAAAAGACAGTCTCTTCAATAAGTGGTGCTGGGAAAACTGGACAGCTGCATGTAAAAGAATGAAATTAGAACACTCCCTAACACCATACACAAAAATAAACTCAACATGGATTAGAGACGTAAATGTAAGACTGGACACTATAAAACTCTTAGAGGAAACCATAGGAGGAACACTCTTTGACATAAATCACAACAAGAACTTTTTTGATCCACCTCCTAGAGTAATGGAAATAAAAACAAAAATAAACAAATGGGACCTAATGAAACTTCAAAGCTTTTGCACAGCTAAGGAAACCATAAACAAGACAAAAAGACAACCCTCAGAATGGGAGAAAATATTTGCAAATGAATCAACGGACAAAGGATCAATCTCCAAAATATATAAACAGGTCAATATTAAAAAAACAAAGAACCCAATCCAAAAATGGGCAGAAGACCTAAATTGACATTTCTCCAAAGACGATATACAGATGGCCAAGAAGCACATGAAAAGCTGCTCAACATCACTAATTATTAGAGAAATGCAAATCAAAACTACAATGAGCTATCACCTCACACCAGTTAGAATGGGCAGTATCAGAAAATCTATAAACAACAAATGCTGGAGAGGGTGTCGAGAAAAGGGAACCCTCTTGCATTGTTGGTGGGAATGTAAATGGATACAGCCACTATGGAGAACAGTACGGAGGTTCCTTAAAAAACTAAAAATAGAATTACCATATGATCCAGCAATCCCACTTCTGGCATATACCCAGAGAAAACCACAATTCAAAAAGACACATGCACCCCAATGTTCACTGCAGCACTATTTACAAAAGCCAGGTCATGGAAGCAACCTAAATCCCCATCGACAGACAAATGCATAAAGAAGATGTGGTACATATATACAATGGAGTATTACTCAGCCATAAAAAGGAACGAAATTGGGTCATTTGTAGAGATGTGGATGGATCTAGAGACTGTCATACAGAGTTAAGTAAGTCAGAAAGAGAAAAACAAATATTGTATATTAACGCATATGTGTGGAACCTAGAAAAATGGTACAGATGAACCGGTTTGCAGGGCAGAAATTGAGACACAGACATAGAGAACAAACATATGGACACCAAGGGGGGAAAGCGGGGGTGGGGGGGGGGTTGTGTGATGAATTTGGCAATTGGGACTGACACGTATACACTGATGTTTATTAAATTGATGACTAATTAGAACCTGGTGTATTAAAAAATAAATAAAATAAAATTCAAAAAAAAACCCAAAAGAACTAAAAAACAAAAAAAAAAACCACATTCCCAAATTCAGATTATGATTTGATGGTACAAGCAATAAGAGATTTTAAATATTTCAACAAAATTAATTTTAAGGTATATTAAATTGTGAATAATTAGAGAAAGAAGAATCTGATATCTTCTAAGATAAAAGTCACAGGAATTCTTTATTATTTTCTGTGAAATAACACATAATGGAGAATAGCTTAAAACCGAGAAAAACAATAATGTTTAATAATACCTGATGGAGTAAAGTCATGTTTATTTAATTATTCTCCCTAAGTAAAATAAATGATTAAGAAAAAAGTGAGCTGAAAATTCTAGCTACAGTGAGATTAAAAATGACTACAAACCTCAAACCATATTTTATCAAAAATGCCTATCAAATATTATTCAATTTGGATTAAATCAAGGTAGATCCTAAAACTCAATACAATGTTTCATAGTTCAAATAGCATGTGTAGTTCCCTAAAAGATATGTATGGGACTTTGAGAACCTAATTTTGAATACTTTCCTTGGAAAAATTAGGGGGAGGGTGGGTAGGAAAACCATTAGAATAGTTGACAACTTCTAGTATGCATGATTCTAGAGGGAAGGTCAACTGGGGAGACAATGTTAAAGAAAGAAAAGCACAGCTTAATCATATTTATTTTAGAAGAACCAATATCCTCTTAAATTTTATAAACATGAAAAAAATAAATGGGAGGAGAAGTAGCAACCAGCTATTATCTCCTGATTTCATTCAACATGTCAAAGAAGAACAAAAAATTAAACAAAAGACCTGTGAATTTCAGAGATGGCACCTCACCTTTGTGTCATTTCCATAGGCTAAAATTTGAAGATAAACATGTTCCCGAGATATAAGACACAGAAGACTGAAATTTGTTGTGGAGTGCTTTGGGAATCAACATCTATTGGGAAGTGAAAAAAGCAATATTGGGTAGAGTGAGAAGTTTGGCTATTATGTAGTCACAACAAAGGTATGCACTGATCTCATGGTGACTCAGGAATTGGAATAGCCCTATAGAGTTGTACCAAATTGGCAGGAGGCATCAGCCTTTTATAATTTGACATTTCCATTTACTGAATGCTTCCATAGAGGTTGGAAACCTCTCTTAAGCTGAGAGCAATTCCCAATAGCTGGAGGAATGAGTGCTTTATTTCTGAAGTTGATGGGTGGAGATTACGGCAGTACGTGACAGTGTTCACTAAACATATTTGAATCAGTGAAACACAGTATGTACAGGTATTGTTGAAAACAAAGTCTATGACTTAAAAGATTTTCTTGAGGAAAATTATCAAAATCTAAAATAAAAAGGAGCAATGATATACAATGCTTAGAAAGCATATGATAAAAAGATGGAAGACAAAGGATGTCCAGCATATGCATTACTAATATTCTCGAACAAAACAGAACAATAAAATAAGAAATAAATTCCTGTATGATAAGTAAAATAAATGAAAAACTGAATAGTAATTTCAAAAGGAATAGAAAACAAATGATTAAGACTATTAATCCAATAATATTGTGATGAATTTACTGAATTCAAGTTTAAAGAAAGAGTCCCAAGGAAGTAAAGACAGAATTAGTAGATCATCTCCATAGGGGGAACATTAGGCTAATTCTTTATTGTTTCATAGTAAATTTTGGTACCAGAAAACAATAGAAGAATATTTACAATATTTTAAAGAAAAAAATATGTCAAAGAATATTATTTCCAATTATTTGTTCTTCACACTTGAGGTTAACGTTAAGATGTAATGTGATTAGAAGCTATCAGTAAACCTACCACCCATGAACCAGGCTTTAAAAACAAAACTTAAAAACTGTAATGTGAAAAGCTAACAGATGAATAAAAATAAAAATCTCAGAAACAGAAAATCTATTGTTGATATGAATGAACTGCAGTGAGCACTGAAGCCCAATTTAAGTACATAGCCAAGGTTTTTTAATAATTTAAGTCTAGATCTATGGGAATAATGATTAAAAACAAAATATAAATGTTATAAACTTTGGTACTATAAAAACAAAAATGAAGGGACAGGAGAGAAAATGGATATTTGAGGAAATTTAATTATGTTAATTTTTTAATCTTTCATGATGAGAACTTTCTATCAAAATAAACAAAACAGAACAAAATAAAAATATAATCCGTTTATGTATTGTATGCAAGTATGTAAAACCAAGGAACTCAAAATGATTATAAGTTTAAAAAATTGGGCCAAAACATAAAAGGGAAAAGTAAGCAAAAATCAAAATAAATCAGGTCACACAAAAAAAAGATACACTCTAAAGAAAACATTATAACTGGTATTTCATCAAACTGCACAAACCATACATGCAAGAAATACTTGAAGAAATAGATTGAAACACAATGGTAATTAACTCATTTTTGATACCATTGACAATTGAACATAAAATAAATAGAGAACCTGAATAAAATGATTACTAATATTAGCTATACAAATAGATGGAAAGGTAGATAGTCCATATAAATGTTCACTCTGATATTAATCATTTTTTCTAAGACAAATGGAATACATTTTAATGACCCTGCATTTTAATAAATTCTAAATGTTATATAAATATCCTTCTACAGTTTATTTTTATACCCTTTCTTAACCAATTCTTAAATCAAACAGAAATCAGAACCAAACGTGTAGAATACCCAGAAAACAGCAATGGTGAAAATAATCTCTCTTAAACATATGAATCCAGTAATAAACAGAAAAGAATAAAGAATGAACTATCAACTCAAAATTTAGAAAAAGAGTAGAGAGGAGGGATTATTAAAGATATAAATATAAATTAGTGAATTATAAAACAGAAAGGAAGTAAACATAATAGTTCTAATATTAGGACCTCCGATACAAGAAAAACAAATAGAAAAATCATCCATATTAATTAATACAAAAGTGGGGAGAAAATATAACCTTATAAAATTGCTTATGAAATGTGGAACATTATCTGAAAGAGTAAATGTTTTTTACACATACACACACACACACACATCCATGAAAGAAAATAGTTTGTACAATTAAATGCAAATAGATTTGAACACAAGGTTGAAATAGGTCATTTTTCTTGGAAATATAAATTAGCAAAAAGATCTCAAGGAAAGATATAAAAGCTGAATATACACTTGGGAATAAAAGAAATTGAGAAGGTTTCTAAAGGATTAAACCCCAAACTTAAGCCAGGTTCTATGACTTTAAACATCAAGGATAATCACAAGACTATGTAATCCTCAGTCCTCATTTTACTTGATGTGTCAGCAAGGTGTGGCAGAGTTGGCGTTGCTTGGTCCTTCCATTTTTCCCCTAGCCCTAGTCCAGACTTTTCCATTAGAGTAGGCTTTCATCACAACTAATGGAAACTATATTTTCCATTTGCTCAAGCCAACAAGCTTCATCATCATTTATTTTCTTCTCTTTTTCTCACACCACACATCTATTCCACCAGTAAATCCTATTGGCTCTACTTCAAAATATATCCAGTTTCTCTGACATCTAGCTTTTTATCATTCCTCTCGTCATACCATCCTGGATTAAACCACCATCATTTCTTCTCCGTATTATCCACTACCCTCCTCACTGATCCTCTCATCTCTGTTCTGGCTTCTTCTTCTTTTATTTATTTATTTGAAAAATCTTTTTGTCCACCTGTTCACCTACAGCCTTTTTCAACGAAACAGTAAGAATGCTCTTCAAAAAGTTAGAACATATTATTCCTTCCAAAGTTTTCCTATCTCACTCAGAATAAAAAATACCCAAAATCATCTAGAAGGCCCAAACTCTCAGACTTCCTGTTACTTCTCTGATTTTAATCTCCCATCATTCTCCCTCTTGCTCATATTACTCTAGCTACACCGCTACACTAGTCTTTCCTGTGACATGCAAAGTATGTTCTCTGGCTTCTGGGTCTTGTCACTTGCTATTCCCTCTGCTTGGAAGGTCCTTGTCCTATATAAATGCATAGCTCACTCCATCACCTGTTTAGTTCAAATGTCACTGTCTCAGTGAGATTACATTTGTTTTCTTTTGCTGCATAGCAGATTACCACAAGTTAGCAGCTCAAAACAACATAAATTTCTTACTTCACAGTTCTGTAGGTCAGAAGTCTGAGGTGGCTTGGCTGCTTTCTCTCCTCTAGGTTTCACCAGGCCCAACTCATGGTGTCAGCCAATATGGGTAATTACCTCCAGTCTCTGGGGAAAAATATGCTTCCAAGATGATTCAGGTTGGTAGAATTTAGTTCCTTGCAACTGTGGGACTGAGATTTATGTTTTCTTGCTGGTTGTCAGCAAACAGCTTTTTCATCTCCATAAGGTCACCTGCATTTCTCAATACCTTAGCTCCTCCATCTTCAAACCAACAAGAGTATGTTTCCCTTCTCACACTTCTAATCTCTCTGACTTCTTCACATCTCCTCTACTTCCAGCTGGAGAAATTCTCTTCATTAGGGGCTCATAGGATCAAATTCGGGCCACCAAGATAACCCAGGATAATCTTCCTATTGTGAAGTCTATAACCTTAAGCATATCTGCAAAGATCCTTTTTCCACATAACATAGTATATCCATAGGTTCCAGGGATTAGTGTGTGCACATCTTTGGGGATCATTCTGCCTACCACCCCACTTTGACTACTCTGTTTAAAATAGAACAGCCTATGTCCACACTACCAATCCCTTTATTATTTAGTTGTCTCATAAGCACTGATCATAATTTATTTATATAATTTACTTGTTTGTTTATCATTTGTGAACACATGATAAACAAAATCCTAAAATATAATTTTATGAAGGAAAAGATTTTATACTGCTTCATTCATTACTGTCTTTTCCTAGTACCTAAAAGGGTGCCTAGCATGTATTAGGCATTCAAATATTTACTGGATGAACAAATTAAATAATATTTAATTGTCTGAGAATGTAGAGAAAAAGTAAATCTTCTATATTAATTAATTTCAAATGTAGTATAACACGTTAACAAAATTTGACAAAGATAGCTCAAACAAGAAAAATATAGAAGAATGAAAATTTGGACACCAAACTGCTGCTGTGGTTTCCCTTGGAGAGAAAAGAGGAATTAGTGGAGGATATGAAGAAAAAAATTCTGAATAATTATTTATTCTTTAAAATTTTATGATAAAGATAAATTTAGTTAATAGTCAGATAATTAAAATGTATAAAGATAAACTTTCACTTCAAAACTAAAAAGCAAACTAAAACAAACTTCTGACTATAGTCAAATTAATAAAAATCAAAATTCTTACAAGAATCAGTTGGACATTAGCAAAATGGTTTTAATATTAACCTGAAAAAATAAATACGAACAAATGACCAGAGAATTTCATAATCAGAAGTGTAAGGAGGAGTAGTCATAAAGATATTATATTCAATAATACAGGTTTTATAAAAGTTTGGTATTGGCACATGGATAAACAGAACAGAATATAAACTCTGGAAATAGCACAGAATACATACGGGAAATTAATATATGATATAGGATTCATACCAGCTAGTAAGGCTTTTTCACTAAGTAATATTTGGACACCTTTAATAGTTTGAAAAACAGATGAATAAATCTGGGTCCATATCTCACTCCTCATATTCAAATAGATTCTAGAGAGAGAGTAGATTTTAATTTAAAAAAAAACCTATAGTATTGCTAGAAAAACCATAGGTGAATATTTTTATGATCTTAAATTATATAAAGTCTTTCTAAGAAAAACATAAATCCTAGGACCAAAAGGGAAGCAATTGATAAGTTTAATTACAGGAAAATGTTAAATTTGTATACAACAAAACTACAGCTTCATTAATGAGGGTAAAATATTATTTTAAAAATCTGATAAAAACTACATATATGCATATGAGATATGAATTTGAGATATATACATAAATTGTAAATATGTGACAAAAGACTAATTTTTCTAAATCTTTTTTGAAATGACCAAGACTCAGATACAAAAAATGGTCAAAGGAAATAAACAGCATTGCCTAACAAATGAGTAAAAACAGTCAATTGACATATAATTAAAGAAATACAAATTTGAACATTTTTGATAGCACTTTTCACCAATGAGATCAATAAAATTTTAAGAAATATTAATATACAAAACTCTCATGCACTCTGAGACTGTGATATGTAAAATCATTTTGAAAGGCATTTTGATTATCTATCCTCCTATTTACCTATCATCTATCTGTATATACATAGAGGATAGAGAATCCAGAAATGGTACATAAATACATATGAGAACATACACTTTTTAATGAGCATAACTTTTGACCCATATCAGTTCCATTTTTGAATATGTGTGATATACTCACACAAAGATTGTGAAAGATGTATAAGTAGATTGATATCACTGCACACTTTGTAATTATATAAACTGAAAATAAGTACATTTTAATACAGTATTGTTAAATTAATGCACTTTCATATGATGGTGTGCTCTGCAGATCTTATAAAGAATGAGGTAACAAGAAATATTTGAATTGTTTGCCATGTTTCTCCACCATAAAATTCCCCTTTATATTTAATAAATATCTTGAGGAAAATACTTTGATACTAGACAAATATCTTGTTTCTCCTCAAAGAGGGAAACCTATTTACTAACTAGAGTACAGTACTTTTATACAGTTCTTATTGTCTTTAGCCTTACAATGTGCAGTCAAATACTGTTTTCCAAAGTTAATTATAGGAATTCTGTTCATCCCTACCCCTCTCAGTGTAATTATATTAGTGGTCTGTAAGACTAATTTGTTATGGTTGGTATCCCATTTTAGGTTCAAGAAGTATGGTGAACTTGCAGTTTGTCTAGCTTTTTTCTTTTGCATATTTGGGAGTGACACTTTCCCCAGATCTCTACTTTCCCAAGTGAAAAGTAGAAGTTCTGATCTGCATTACTTTTCAAGTGAAGTTTTATAGATGAAGAAAGCACAAGTAACTAAATTTTGAACAATCTCCAATTCATGAATACATTTCTAAGCATGTCTAATGCAATTATCAAACTGAATTTTCAGGAAGAGACACAATTCTAAGTATATTGCATGGACGCCCTTGGTTCCCTATAGTGAGACCTTGGTTTGTAAGTGTCCATAATTTGATTTAAGAGATACTCAAGCCACATTTCAAATGCCATTCTTTGCTGCCTTTATTGCCCTTTGGGCTTTCAATGATTCCCAAAACATAGTTGTGCCTACATCAGCCTTGATAATTACCCAAGCGTTTTTGAGTTAAAATAAAGAAAACAGTAATTGAATGAATATAGTTCTATTTTGCCCTATGGTGAACTTAATTTTCTTTGTAAGTGTCTTTACCATTCATTCTAAAGCTGCATTCAACATCAACTAATGTGGAGCTTTAGGGAAGAATTTCTAAGATGTTTGGAGAATCAAAGCAAGTGATTCTAAATAAGGTTGCACTGAGTTAATTTTAACTATAATTTACAGATGTGTTCAGATTTCCAAAATGTATAGTAGCATATTATGTAAGGGCACATTTACTTCTGTATTTAGGTTTAACTGTCACTCATAAAACACACATAGTACTGTACTATTATTATAATGATTTGAAACACTTGACAATTGTTAAATAAACACAGTAATTCATTAAATCCTTGGGGAAGTTTTCTCTTTGGCAGTATGAATAGCTTTTCTTTTACTTCTGCACAGAACGCTAATGTAGAGAGCCTGTGATCAAAGTGTACTGGAGGTGCGCTTTAGGACAGGGAGTCACCCCACATTGGTGTTACTGCTTGATTCTTTTGTTCAGTAAAAACGCCACTTGCTGCAGAAGTACACACAGAGCGGGAGAAAGTGACAATTCTGAACACGGAAATCAAGTAAAGTTGAGATGCTTTTGATATTCTGATAAATCTGAAAGGTTTTCCTTTGAAGCCCAGCCTTTGCTAAACATCTTTTTTTCTGCTGTGAGCAAAGTGACTGCTGGACCTCTACAGCCTCTCTTTCTAGCTGGCAGGAATGTTCCTAGAAGTTGACAAGAGGCCCACATAATGTGGCTTGTATTCTTATTACTGAAGACAGGCTGAAAATGCATTGCTTGCTCTGATGCTCACTGTTGCAGCTGTTGCTAATGAGGTGCTTTTTTTGTTAATAACAAGTGAGACTCTAGCCATTCTATAACAACTTAATGAATGTCCTTGTTTTTTCAGTTGTGGATCTTGATAATCCTGTCAGACTTGTCTGTAACAATCTTCAATTGTAAATGGCTTTATTTCACATGTATATACTACTGATGCTAGACTTTAGCTCTTTAACATTATTTCTAAATGCTTTCTTAGAAGCATTTAACTCTCATTTGGTCCTACTTAAGATGAAGAAAGTATATTTAAATTAAAAATTAGTCTACCTCCTTAATAGCTCAGTCTGATTTTTTTTTTTTAATTTTATTTATTTATTTATTTATTTATTTATGGCTGTGTTGGGTCTTCGTTTCTGTGCGAGGGCTTTCTCTAGTTGCGGCAAGCGGGGGCCACTCTTCATCGCGGTGCGCGGGCCTCTCACTATCGCGGCCTCTCTTGTTGTGGAGCACAGGCTCCAGACGCGCAGGCTCAGTAGTTGTGGCTCACGGGCCTAGTCGCTCCGCGGCATGTGGGATCTTCCCAGCCCAGGGCTCGAACCTGTGTCCCCTGCATTGGCAGGCAGATTCTCAACCACTGTGCCACCAGGGAAGCCCCCTCAGTCTGATATTTTATTTCATCTGTAACATGGAACTCTTACATGGACATATATTTAACATTAAAAAAATCACGTTTTCAAATAAAATTTAATAAAATATTTCCGTTATTATATTCATAATATGATGTAATATTATATTATATAATTCATAATATATGACATATGAATTATATAATTCATAATATAATAACAGAAATATTAGTTTAAAAACAAAAATGTGATGTGACCTTAGTTCTGTAAAACCATATGTACCGCTACTAACATTACAATATGTTCATAGCTGAAACCTAGTTAAGAGTCCAGAAATAGACCCAAACATGTATGGTCGATTATTTTACACAAATGATCCAAAATAATTCAATGGAGCAAGGATAGTTTTCTCAACAAAAGGTGTTGGATCAACTGGACATCTTTATGCCAAAAATTACTTAATAAAATTTTTAAAAACCTTGACCTCACACCACATAAAAAATTAACTCAAAGTAGACCACAAACTTTTATAAAACTTAAAACTATAAAACTTATGGAAGAAAATGGGAGAGAATCATTGTGACCTTGTGTTAGTCAAAGACTTCCTAGACATGATGCAAAGAGCACAAATGTAAATATAAGATTGCTAAATTAGACCTCATCAAAATTAAAACCTTTGTTCTTAGAAAAGACATTGTTTAAAAAAAGACAAGTCACAGAACAAATATTGCAAAACAAGAATAAAGAACTCTCAAATATCAATACAAAGAAAACAAAAAACTGAATGAAAGGTAGGCATAAGATTTTGACAGAACCTTCACTGAAGAAGATATATACAAGATAGCAAAGAAGCACATACTAGCATGCTGTCACAATCATTAATCATTAAAGAAATAAAAATTAAAACCACAATAACATATCACTACTTATCTATTAGAAGGGCCCAAATTAAAGGAAAAAAAAATCTTTCTATACAAAATAGTGGCAAGGATGCAGAGTAACTAGAAAGCTCATATATTGCTGATGGGAATGCAAAATGCTCCAGCCACTTTGGAACAGAAACATATATCCATACAAAAATTTACATATGGACGTTCTTTGAGACTCTGTTCCTGATTGCAAAAAATGGGAAACAAAGCAAGGTTCTTCAACTAGTAAACAGGTAAATAAACTGTAGTACATCCATACTATGAAATTCTATTCAGCTATAAAAAAAATAAGTTACTGATTCTCACAGAAACATAGATTCCTTTCAAAAGCATTATGCACAATAAAATAAGCCAGACCTAAAAGGCTGCATACTTTATGGTTCTGTTTATACGGCATTCTGGAAAAAGCAAAACTATAGTGACAGTAATCAGATCAGTGGTTGCTAGGGCCTCAGGGAGGGGGATGAAAGTGACCATGAAAGGATGCAAGGAAACTTTAGAGTGATTAAAATATTCTATATCTTGAGCACAGTGGTAGTTCCATGATTTATAAATTTGTCAAATTTCATAGAAGAATGCATCTGAAATGGGTGAATTTTGCTATGTGAAAAATTTACCTCGACAACCAAGAAAAGTGTTAATAATAGTTATTTCTTGGTAATAGAGTTTTCTTCTCTTTGTTGTTTTATAATTTCAAAAAATTTAAAAATATTGTAGCATTTCAATACTGGAAAAGTGCATTTTTCTCAGTATTGTAAATTAATTTGATTGGAGGAAGAGACTAAAGCAGGCTTCACAGTACTGGCTGCTTCTCTAACACATCTCCTAAAGATGATGAACACAAGTGAAAATTTTCTTTGGAAGAACAGAGAACTTGTATTTTGAAGCAACTGAATAGAGATACTGAAATGTAGAAAAGTAGGATCCTCTAAGACTCATCTATGAGCCACGAGAAATCTCTTATTTAGCTCCTCTTCTTCTAAAGTAATCACTATATTCCTCTGGGATTTTTAAAAGAGGCTAAACAGCCCATATTTACTCAGGTTTTAGAATAAAGGGATATGGCTACTATGCTGTTAAAGTAGTAGTATGTAGTTATTTGGGAACCAAAAATTCTCTCAAGAAAAGTGGCCCTGGCAATCATTAAAGGGGCATTCACTCTTTCATGTTGCTGTAGTACAATGTCAGGAGTCTCAAACTCATATGAGTACAGAGGTCATTTAAGCAACAGTAATAGATGAAGCCTACTTGGTGTAATATGATAGGCAACGTGGAAAATAAGAGAGTCTGCAGAATGCAGCCTTCTAAAAATGTTGACACTAAAAATTTTAAACACAGTGCAATTTAAATAAAACACTTCCCATTGAACATAGCCACCTGGATGCCCTTTTGATTTCTGGATTTATGCATCACAACCAAAAGCATAGTAATTGCTTTTTTACTTTTTATGGACCAGTTGCCCAGAAAATAGATTGTATTATCTGAATGGAGAATTTTTTTCCTTAAAAGTAACTTTAATTTTTAAATCAGATTCATACAAATAATTCAGTAAAAAATAATCCATTAATAAAAGATGAAACCCCACTGAAAATCAGAAAATAATTTGAATTGAACAAAAATAGTATAATTTCGGGATGCAGCTAAAGCAGTTCTTAAGGAAAAATCTATGTCTTTCAGTGCTTATATTAACAAAGAAGAACAATCTTTAAACAAAAACTTAAGTTTACATCTTAAGAAACTAATATAAGAAAAGTAAACTAAAATTAAGCAGAAAGAAGGAAATAATAAAGATTAAAGAAGAAATTATTGAAATAAAAAACAAGAAAAAAACAGAGAAAGTCAATTAATCCAAAAGTTGATTCTTAAAAGTAAACAAAAATTGACAAACTTTAGCTAGACTGATCAGTTTATAAAAGAGAGAAACCACACATTACCAAACTCAGTAATGAAAGAGGAAGGCATTATTCCTGAGCTACAGAAGCTAAAAGGATTAAAGGAGGATACTGTGTGTACAAATTTATGCCAACCAATTAGGAAACTCTGATGAGGTGGACAAATTTCTAGAAACAACTGCTGAAACTGACTCAAGAGAAAATGGAAACTGAATAAATCTATAACTAGTAAAGAAATGGAATTTGTGATGAAAATTTTCCCTACCAATAAAAAGTTCAGACCCAGAGAAATTATCTTATGAAATCTGTAATTTACTTAAAGAATAAATGTTACCAGTATTTCATAAACTATAAGAAAATAGAGAAGGCAACACTTTCTGCCATATTCTAAGAGGCCAATAATACTATGATACCAAATGAAATGTATGAAAAGAAAAGAAAGTTGACTAAAATGGCAGAGTAGGAAGACACTGAACTTACTTCCTCCCATAGGCACACTAAAATTACAAATATTTACAGAGCAACTATCAATGAGAACAACCTGAAGACTAGCAGAAAAGAGTTTTCACAACTAAATATACAAAGAAGGAAACACAATGTTATGGATAGGAGGAGCAGAGATGCAGTAGAGTCAAGATCCATACCCCTGGTTAGGGGACCCACAAATGGGAAGATAATCACAATTGCAAAGATGTCCCCAAGGAGTGAGGGTTCTGAGCCCCATATTAGGCCCCCCAGGCAAGCGTCCTTCACAGGGAAGAAAAATCCCCAGAATTTCTGGCTATGAAGGCTAGTAGGGCGTATAAATGGGAGAGCCAGAGGACTGAAAGAAACAGAGACTCCACTCCTAAAGGACTCACAGAAAATCTCACATGCTCCAAGACCTAGCAAGAGGCAGTAATTTGAAAGAAGCCTGGGACAGACACACTTGCTGATCTTGGATAGCCTCCAGTAGAGGCAGGAGGCAATCTGGAATCACCCTGGAATTTTTTTTTTAATTAATTAATTTATTTATTTATCTTTTTTTTTTTTTAATCTATTTTTGGCTGCATTGGGTCTTCGTTGCTGCACACGGGCTTTCTCTAGTTGCAGCGAGCGGGGGCTACTCTTCATTGCAGTGCTGGGCCTCTCATTGCGGTGTCCTCTCTTGCTGCGGAGCACAGGCAGTAATTGTGGCTCGCGGGCTCTAGAGCACAGGCCCAGCAGTTGTGGCACACGGGCTTAGTTGCTCCGCAACTAAGTTGCTCTGCAACAAAGACTCTGGCAGCAACCATTTCTGGGAGTTCATTCCACATTGGGGACACTGGTGCTGGCAAGCAAAATTTTGGACTCCTCCATATAGGCTATTATTGCCAGGGGCTTACCTTTCCCCCAACGGGTTGACACCCGTTGACACTGGGACAGCCCAGGCTGAGTAGTCAGCCATATGGGTACCCAGCCTTGCCCACCAGTGGAGGAGCAACGGTCCTAGGAATCCCCAAACCCTGCAGCTAGCCACCTGGGGATGGGCACCAGGATACCCCTGACAATGCATCCAGCCACCCCAGGACCCAGCATAGGCCACCAAGGGGTGTTACTATCCCAAGGATCCCCAGGGTGCACAGCCAGACACCATAGGAAATGGACCCAACAACCAGCAGGCCTGCAGTCTCTGCCCAAGGCAGGACCTGGCAGCCAACTGGGCTGGGGACCAGCCCTGCCTTCCATTATGCCCACATAGGGGGCACTCCTACAGCATAAAACTCTGGTAAACAGAGGGGAGTGTGCTCCTGAGCCCCATAAGAGGTATCCTACATAAGGCCACTTCTCCAAAATCGGGATATATAACCAACCTAATATATAGGAATAGGCACAGGTAGTTAGGCAAAGTGAGGACACAGAGAAATACGTTTTGAATGAAGGACCAAACAAAACCCCAGAAAAAGAACTAAGAGAAGTGGAGATAAGCAATCTACCCAGTAAAGAATTCAAGGTAATGATCATAAATATGTTCAAGGAAATTGGGAGAAGAAAAGATTAACACAGTGAGAAGTTTAACAAAGAGTTAGACAATATAAAGAAAATCCAAACAGAATTGAAGAATATAACTGAAATAAAAAATGCACTAGAAGGAATCAACACAACAGAGGAACACATCACCAAACTGGAAAACAAGAGTGGTGGAAATCACAAAAGCTGAATAGAAAAAAGAAAAAAAGGGTTTAAAAAATTGAGGACAGCTTAAGAGACTTCTGGGACAACATGAAGCATACTAACATTCACATTACAGGGGTCCCAGAAGTAAAAGACAGAGGGAAAAGCCTAAGAACTTATTTAAAGAGATAGTAGCTGAAAACCTCTCTAACCTGGGAAAAGAAACAGATATCAAGGTCCAGGAATCACAGATAGTCCTAAACAAAATCAACCTAAAGAGATCCACACCAAGACACACTGAATTAAAATGGTAAAAATTAAAGATAAAGGCAGAATCTTAAAAGCAGCAAGGAAAAACAACTAGTTAGGTACAAGGGAACTAACTTAAGACTGTCAGCTGACTTTTGAGCAAAAAGGGAGTGGTCCAATATATTTAAAGTGATGAAAGGAAAAAAAAACCCTACAACTAAAAATACTATACCCAGCAAGGCTATCATTCAGATTTGAAGGAGAGATTGAAAGTTTTCCAGACAAGCAAAAGCTAAGAGATCAGCACCACTAAACCAACTTTATGAGAAATGATAAAGGGACTTCTTTAAGTGAAAGGGAAATAACCACAACTAGAAATATGAAAATTATAAAAGGAAAGCTCTCATTGGAAATAGCAAATATGCCATAAAGATAATAAATAAACCACTTATAAAGTTTGTAGGAATGTTAAAAGACAAAAGAAGTAAGATCATCTATATCCACAAGTTAAGGAATACACAAAACAAAAAGATGGAAAATATGAAATCAAAACATTAAATGTGTGGGGAGAGAGTAAAAATGGGGATTGTTAGAATGTGTTTGAACTAAAGAGATCAGAAACTTTAACAAATCATATATATAATATATATTGCTATATATAATCCTCATGTTAACCACAAACTAAATATCTATAAAAGATACACACAAAAAAAGAGAATGAAATCCAAACATAGCACTAAATACAGTAATCAAATCTCAAGGGAAGATAACAAAAGAAGATGTGAACAAAAAAAGAACTACCAAAACAACCAGAAAACAACAAAATGTCAATAAGTACATGCCTATTAAAATTACTTTAAACATAAATAGACTAAACACTTCAATCAAAAGACACAGAGTAGCTGAATGGATACAAAAATAAAACCTATATATATGCTGCCTAAAAAAGACTCACTTCAGATGTAAAGACATGTACAGACTGTAAGTGTGAGGATGTGAAAAGGTATTCCATAAAAATGGAAATGAAAAAAAATCAAGGGTAGCAAGATGTATATCAGACAAAATAGACTTCAGAACAAAGACTATAACATGAGACAAAGAAAGACATTACATACTGATAGAAGGATCAAATCAACAAGAAGATATAACAGTTATAAATATATGTACCCAACATAGGTGAATCTAAATACATATACCAAATATTAACAAACATAAAGGGAGAAATTGACAGTAACACAATAATAGCAGGGGACTTTAACAGTCCACTTACATCAATGGACAGATCATCCATACAGAAAATCAATAAGAAAACACTGGCATTAAATGATACATTAAACTAGATGTATATAATAAAAAAATATATAGAACATCCCATCCAAAAGCAGCAGAATAAACATTCTTTTCAGGTGCACATGGAATATTCTCCAGGACAGGTCACATGCTAGCCCACAAAACAAGTCTCAATAAATTTAAAAAGATTAAAATCATATCAAACATCTTTTCTGACCACAATGATATGAGGCTAAAAAGCAACTACAAGAAAAAAACCCTGCAGAAACACAAACTCATAAAGTCTAAACAACATGCCAGTAACAACTGATGAGTCACTCTAAACAATCAAAGAAGAAATGAAAAAAATATAATTGGAACAAGTGAAAATGAAAACACAGTGTTCCAAAGTCTATGGGAAACAGCAAAAGAAGTTCTAAGAGAAACATTTATAGCAGTACAAGTGTACCTCAGGAGAAAAGAAAAATCTCAAATAAACAACCTAACCTTATACCTAAAGGAACTAGAAAAAGAAGAACAAACAAAACCCAAACTTAGCAGAAAGAAGAAATAATAAAGATTGGAGCAAAATAAATCAAATAGAGACTAAAATAAAATAGAAAAGGTCAATGACTAAGAACTGGTTCCTTGAAAAGATAAACAAAAATTGATAAACTTTTAGCATGACTCATCAAAAAATAAAAAAATTTAAAAAGAGAGAGGGTTGAAATCAATAAAATCAGAAATGAAGACGTTACAACTGACACCACAGAAATACAAAGGATCATAAGAGATTATGATGAACAGTTATACTTCAATACAATGGATGACCTACAAGAAATATATAAATACGTAGAAATGTACAGTCTCCCAAGCTTGAATTAGGAAGAATTAGGAAATATCAACAGACCATTTACCATTAATGAAACTGAATCAATCATAAAAAACTCCCAACAATTTAGAGTTAAGGACCAGATAGCTTCACAGGTGAATACTTCCAAACATTTAAAGAAGAGTTAGCACCTATATTTTTCAAACTATTTCAAAAATTTGAAGAGAAAGGAATGCTCTCCAAACTCATTCTATGAGGTCAGCATCTCCCTGATACCAAAACCTGAAAAAGACACCACCAAAAAAAGATTACAGGGCAATATCCCTGATAAATATAGATGCAAAAAAATCTCAAAAAATATTAGCTAATTAAATTCAACAATATATTAAAAGGATCATTCACCATGATCAAGTGGGATTTACCCCAGGATGTAAGGATGGTTTGATATTTGCAAAAAAAATCAATGTGATCAATCACATTAACAAATTGAAGAATGAAAATATATGATCATCTCAATAGTTACAGAAAAAGCCCTTGTCAAAATTCAAAATCCATGTATGATAAAAACTGTCAACAAAGTGGGTACAGAGGGAACATAACTCAACATAATAAAGGACATATATGACAAACCCACATCTAAAATATTCCCGAATGGTGAAAAGCTGAAAGCGTTTCCTTTAAGACCAGGAACAAAACAAGGATGCCCACTCTTGTCACTTTTGTTCAACATAGTATTAAAAGTTCTAGCCACAGCAATCAGACAACAAAAAGACATAAAAGAAATCAAACTGGAAAGAAAGAAGTAAAATTGTCACTATTTATAGATGCATGATACTACATGTAGAAAATCCCAAAGATGCCACTGAAAAACTACTACAACTAATAAATGAATTCAGTAAAATTGCAAGACACAAAATTAATATACAAAAATCTGTTACATTTCTATATGCTTAACAACAAACTATCAAAAAGAGAAATTAAGAAAACAGTCCCATTTACAACTGCCTCAAAAATAATAAAATACCTAGGAATAAATTTAACCAAGGATATAAAAGACGTGTACTCAGAAAACTATAAGACATTGGTGAAAAAAATTGAAGACAACACAAACAAATGAAAAAATATACCATGCACATGGACTCGAAGAATTACTGTTGTTAAAATGACTATACTCCCCAAGGCAATCTACAGATTCAGTGCAATCCCTATCAAAATACCAATGGTATTTTTCACAGAACTAAAACAAATAATTTTAAAATTTCTATGGAAATAAAAACAACCCCAAACAGCCAAAACAATCTTGAGAAAGAAGAACAAGCTGAAAGTATCATGCTCCCTGGTTTCAAACTATACCTGAAAGCTACAGTAATCAAAAGAGTGTGCTACTGGCACAAAAACAGACACATAGATGAATGGAACAAAATTGAGATCCCAGAAATAATTCCACAGTTATATGACTAATTAATCTACAACAAGGAGACGAAAATATACAGTGGGGAAAACACAGCTTCTTCAATAAATGGTGTTGGGAAAACTGGACAGTTACATGCAAAAAAATTAAACTGACTATTTTCTCAAACAATATACAAAAATAAACTTAAAATGGATTAAAGACTTAAATGCAAGACCTGAAACTATAAATCTCCTAGAAGAAAACATAGGAAGTATGCTCTTTAACATTGGTCTTAGCAATATTTTTTGGCTATGTCACCTCAGGCAAGGGAAACAAAAGCAAAAATAAACAAATGGTAGTACGTCAAACTACAATGCTATTGCACAGTGAAGGAAACTAACAACAAAACAAAAAGACAACCTACTAAACAGGAGAAGATATTTACAAATGATATGTTTGATAAGAGATTAATATCTAAAATATACAAAGAACTCATACAGCTCAACTACAACAACAAAAAGATTAAAAATAAGTAGAGGGTCTGAATAGACATTTTTCTTAAAAAGGTATACAGATGGCTAATAGGCAAATGAAAAGATGCTCAACATCACTAATCATCAGGGAAATGCAAATCAAAATCACAATGAGATATCACTTTATACCTATCAGAATGGCTATCATCAAACAGACAACAAATAAGTGTTGGTAAGGTGGTGGATAAACAGGGACCCTCATGCACTGTTGGTGGGGATGTAAATCAGTACAGCCACTATGGAAAACACTATGGAGGTTCCTCAAAAAAATTAAAATAGAACTGTCACACAATCCATCAGTTCCACTTTTGAGTATTTGCCCAAAGAAAACAAAAACACTAGTTAGAAAAGATATATGCTCCCCTATGTTCATGGTAGCATTATTTACAATAGCCAAGATACATCAACAGAAGCAAACTAAGTGTCCATTAACAGTCCAATGGATAAAGAAGATTTGGTATATATAAATCTATATAATGGAATATTGCTCAGCCATACAAAAGAATGATATCTCGCCATTTGTGACAACATGTATGGACCGAGAAGGTACTATGCTAAGTGAAATAAGTCAGACAGAGAAAGCCAAATACAAGTGAGATTTCACTTATATGTTGAATCTAAAAAACAGGATAAATGAACAAATATAACAAAACAGAAACAGACTCATAGATTCACAGAACAGGTGGCTGTCAGTGGGAAGAAAGGAAGGGGAAGGAGAGAAACAGGTGAAGGACATTAACACGTTCAAATTTTTAGTTGCAGCAGGGGGCTTGGTTGGTTTCTATCTATTACGCATTTCTCCCAGTACAAAAGGACAAGAGAAATAAGGCCCACTTTAAATAAGCACCTTCAAAGCAATTAATGATCTAATCTCAACTTAATAAGCAAGCACAAACTAATTTACCCGAGACCAGGGTTTTGTTGGGGTGGCAGAGCCCGGCAATTGCGTAAAACTTAAAGCTTTATACTCGGAGGTTCAAACCCTCTCCCCAACAAAATGTTTATAATTAACATTTTAATGCTCATCATCCCTATCCTCCTAGCCGTAGCATTCCTGACACTAGTAGAATGTAAGATCCTAGGCTACATACAACTCCGAATAGGACCAAACATTGTAGGCCCTCATGGTCTGCTTCAACCCTTTGCCGATGCAATCAAGCTGTTCACTAAGGAACCCCTGCAACCAGCCACATCCTCCACCACTATATTCATCACTGCACCTATCCTAGCCCTGACTCTAGCCCTCACAATGTGAATCCCTCTGCCCATACCATACCCCCTCATCAACATAAACCTAGGGGTATTATTCATACTAGCGATATCAAGCCTAGCTGTACATTCCATTCTATGATCCGGCTGGGCCTCCAACTCAAAATATGCATTAATTGGAGCTCTACGAGCAGTAGCACAAACAATTTCATATGAGGTAACACTAGCAATCATCCTCCTGTCAGTACTCTTAATAAATGGATCCTTTACCCTAACAACACTAACTACAACACAAGAACAACTATGGCTATTCTTCCCATCATGACCATTAGCTATAATATGATTCATCTCTACCCTAGCAGAAACCAACTGAGCCCCATTTGATTTAACAGAAGGAGGATCAGAACTCGTATCCAGCTTCAATGTAGAATATGCAGCAGGCCCTTTCACTATATTCTTCTTAGCGGAATAGGCCAACATCATTATAATAAATATATTCACAACTATTCTATTCCTGGGAGCATTCCACAACCCTTACACACCAGAACTATATACAGCAAATCTCATTGTTAAAACACTATTACTAACAATATCTTTCCTATGGATTCGAGCATCCTACCCTTGATTCCGATACGATCAACTAATACACTTACTCTGAAAAAAACTTCCTACCTCTGACACTAGCCTTGTGTATATGACATGTCTCACTACCCATCATAACAGCAAGTATCCCTCCACAAACATAAGAAATATGTCTGATAAAAGAGTTACTTTGATAGAGTAAATAATAGAGGTTTAAGTCCTCTTATTGCTAGAATCATAGGAATTGAACCTACCCTTAAGAATTCAAAGTTCTTCGTGCTACCACATTACAATACAATCTACAGTAAAGTCAGCTAAACAAGCTCTCGGGCCCATACCCCGAAAATGTTGGTTTATATCCTTCCCGTACTAATAAACCCCGTTATCTTTATTATTATCCTAACAATCATCATTTTAGGGACTACAATCTTAATTACTAGCTCTCACTGATTGTTAGCCTGAATTAGGTTCGAAATAAACATAACAGCTATCATCCCCATCATACTAAAAAACTTTAGCCCGCGAGCTATAGAAGCCTCCACTAAATATTTCCTAACACAAGCCACCGCATCCATATTACTTATAATAGCAGTCATCATTAATCTACTGCACTCCGGTGGTGGGATGAATTGGGAGATTGGAATTGACATATATACACTAATACGTATAAAATAGATAACTGATAAGAACCTGCTGTATAAAAAATAAATAAAATTAAAATTAAAAAAAATTTAGTTACAAAAAAATAATGAGTCATGGCTATGAAATGTATGGAGTGAGGAATATAGTCAATAATATTGTAATAACTTTGTATGGTGACAGATAGTAATTACACTTATCATGGTGATCATTTTGTTATGTATAGCAATATCAAATCACTATGTTTTGCACCTGGAACTAACACAGTGTTGTAGGTCAATTATACTTTAACTGAAAAAAAAATAAAGGAAAGAAAAGAAAATTGCAGGTCAAAATCTCTCATGAATAGAATAAAAAAAGAATTTAATGAGATTATAGCTAAACAAATCCAGCAACACTAAAAGGATTATCAAACAGGACCAAATGAAAGTTATACAAGGCATGAAAGGTTGGTTTAACATTCAATATCAATTAATATATCATATTAATAGTATAAAAGACAAACCCCATATTTTCAACAGAAAATACATTAAACAAAATTCAACTACTATTCATGACAAGATATCTCAACAAATTAGGAATAAAAGAGAATTTCCTCAACCCGACAAGGGCACCTATGAAAAATATACAAATAACATCCTTCGTAATGTTGAAACACTAAATGCTGTCCTCATAATATGGACATGAGGGCATGTCCACTCTCACCACTTTTATTCAATAATTTAGTTCTAGTCATTGCAATAAAACAAACTAAAATAAAATATAAAACTATTCAGATTTTAAGGAGGGAGTAAAACTCTATTCACAGGAAACCTGATCATATTTGTGAAAATACAGACATAACAACACTCACACGTGCACCCAAACTGATAGAATTAATAAGTGAGTTCAGAAAGTTTACAAAATAGAAAATCAATTGTATTTCTATGTACTACTGATGAATAATTAGAAAATAAAATTAGGAAAGCAATTACATTTAAACAGAAGTTTTAAATACTTAGAAAACACTTAACAGAAGACATATGGGAAACTATAAGACACGAAGAGAAACTGAAGAGTATCCAAATAAATTGAGAGGTATTTCATGTTCATTAATTGGAAGTTTCAACATTATTATGATGGAAATTCTCCCCAGATTTATCTATATATTCAATGTAATCCCTATCAAAATAACATCAGACTTTTATTTTCTGGATAGAGACAAGTTTACCTGAAAATTTGTTCATATACACAAAGGAACTCAAATAACTTAAATAACTTTGAAATAGAAGAGCAAATTTGAAGGAGTTACACTACCCGCTATCCATTAATTGAAGCACTGTGGTACCCTTGTAATAATGGGCATATACATAATGAAATGGACTTGAGAGTCCAGAACTAAACCCTCATATTTATGATTAATTTTTCATTTTGTTTTGTTTTTTTGTGAATGTTCTGAAGCAATACAATGGGAGAGAAATAGTATTTTCAACAATGATGCTAGGACAAATGGATATCCTTATGCAAAAATATGAATGAAGACACCCCAAACCAACATAGAAATACTGACTCAAAATGAAGTACAGAAACAAAGATAAGAGCTAAAATTATAAATCTTCTGGAATAAAACGAGTTAATTTTTATGACAATGGGTTAAAGAATTCTGAAATGTGATAACACAAAGAAGGAAATAATTGATAAATTGGACTTAACCAAAATTAAAAACTTGAGAGTTTCAAAATGCACCAATAACAAAATTAAAGGCAAGTGCAGGCTTACAGAAAATATTTTTTCGGTCATACATCTAATAATGGGCTTGTATCCAAACTACATAAAGAATTCTTACAACTCAATAATTAGAGGACAAAAAACCAATTTTTAAAAAGGTCAAATCATATGCATAGGCATTTTACCAAATAAGATATATCAAGAGGTAATAAGCATACAAAAAGATGCTCATCATTATCAGTCTTTAGGTAAATACAAATTAAAACCCCAACAAGATATCACTATGTTCCCACTTAAATAACTATAATCAAAAAGGCAGAAAATAACAGTTGTTGGTGAAAATGTGGATAATCTTGCTTTGCATTGTTGATGGGAATGTAAGATGGTTAAAGCTACCTTGGAAAACACTCTGTCAATTTATGACTCAGAGATCCTACTCTCATGTATCTACCTAAGATAAATAAAAACGTATGTCCAATGAATTTGGTAAAACTGCAGGATACAAAATTAATGCACAGAAATCTCTTGCATTCCTACACACTGATGATGACAAATCTCAAAGAGAAATTAAGGAAACACTCCCATTTACCACTGCAACAAAAAGAATAAAATACCTAGCAATAAACCTACATAGGGAGACAAAAGACCTGTATGCAGAAAACTATAAGACACTGATGAAAGAAATTAAAGATGATACAAACAGATGGAGAGATATACCATGTTCTTGGATTGGAAGAATCAATTTTGTGAAAATGACTATACTACCCAAAGCAATCTACAGATTCAATGCAATCCTTATCAAATTACCAATGGCATTTTTTACGGAACTAGAACAAAAAATCTTAAAATTTGTATGGAGGCACAAAAGACCCCGAATAGCCAAAGCAGTCTTGAGGGAAAAAAACGGAGCTGGAGGAATCAGACTCCCTGACTTCAGACTATACTACAAAGCTACAGTAATCAAGGCAATATGGTACTGGCACAAAAACAGAAACATAGATCAATGGAACAAGATAGAAAGTCCAGAGATAAACCCAAGCACCTATGGTCAACTAATCTATGAAAAAGGAGGCAAGGATATACAATGGAGAAAAGACAGTCTCTTCAATAAGTGGTGCTGGGAAAACTGGACAGCTACATGTAAAAGAATGAAATTAGAACACTCCCTAACACCATACACAAAAATAAACTCTACATGGATTAGAGACCTAAATGTAAGACCGGACACTATAAAACTCTTAGAGGAAAACATAGGAAAACACTTTGACATAAATCACAGCAAGATCTTTTTTGATCCACCTCCTAGAGTAATGGAAATAAAAACAAAAATAAAGAAATGGGACCTAATGAAACTTCAAAGCTTTTGCACAGCAAAGGAAACCATAAACAAGACAAAAAGACAACCCTCAGAATGGGAGAAAATATTTGCAAACGAATCAACGGACAAAAGATTAATCTCCAAAATATATAAACAGCTCATGCAGCTCAATATTAAAAAAACAAACAACCCAGTCCAAAAATGGGCAGAAGACCTAAATAGACATTTCTCCAAAGAAGACATACAGATGGCCAAGAAGCACATGAAAAGCTGCTCAACATCACTAATTGTTACAGAAATGTAAATCAAAACTACAATGAGGTATCACCTCACACCAGTTAGAATGGGCAGCATCAGAAAATCTACAAACAACAAATGCTGGAGAGGGTGTGGAGAAAAGGGAACCCTCTTGCACTGTTGGTGGGAATGTAAATTGATACAGCCACTATGGAGAACAGTATGGAGGTTCCTTAAAAAACTAAAAATAGAATTACCGTATGATCTAGCAATCCCACTACTGGGCATATACCCAGAGAAAACCATAATTCAAAAAGACACATGCACCCCAGTGTTCATTGCAGCACTACTTACAATAGCAAGGTCATGGAAGCAACCAAATGCCCATCGACAGACGAATGGATAAAGAAGATATGGTACATATATACAATGGAATATTACTCAGCCATAAAAAGGAACGAAATTGGGTCATTTGTAGAGACGTGGATGGATCTAGAGACTGTCATACAGAGTGAAGTAAGTCAGAAAGAGAAAAACAAATATCGTATATTAACGCATATATGTGGAACCAAGAAAAATGGTACAGATGAACTGGTTTGCAAGGCAGAAATTGAGACACAGATGTAGAGAACAAATGTATGGACACCAAGGTGGGGAAAGTGGTGGGGGGTTGGTGGTGGTGGTGTGATGAATTGGGCGATTGGGATTGACATGCAAACACCGATGTGTATAAAATTGATGACTAACAGAAAAAAAAAGAATTCAAAAAAATAAAAAAAACGTATGTCCACCCAAAGATTTGTGTACAAATGTTTACAGTAAAATTATTTATATTAGTAAAACATGGAAACAATTCAAGTGCCCATTAACTGGTGAAAGGATAAACAAAATGTGGGGTATTCATCCAATAGAATATTATTCATGAATATAAGGAACAAGCTACTGATATGTGCTACAATATGAATGGACCTTAAAACCATTATGCTAAGTAAAAGAAGACAGATGCAATAATCTACATACGGCAGGATTACATTTATATCAAAGGTCCATAAAAGGCAAAGCTGATCCATGGTTGTCTGATATTGACTTCAATTGGGCATAAGGAAACACTTAGGGGTAATGGATGTGCTCGAAAACTGGGTTGTGTTGATGGTTGTACAACTCTATAAGTTTATTTAAAATAATTTAAGTGTACTCTTACTATGTGTGATTTATAGGATATAATTTATATACACCCAAGCCTGTAAAAATTTAAAAAGTAAATGGGAAAAATAATACATGTGTTGGTGTCAGTTCTTTTCAAGTTAAAGAATTCTGAATAGCAGAAAAACTTGAGTTCTAGCAATGTTAAAAAAAAAAACAAACTTATTTTTGCCTTTTTTGTCCTTTTGCTTACCTAGTTTAAAGTTTATACATGAAAGTCCTCAGATTTTATTGGAACTCATAGCAGCAGGTAGGTCTACTAACTGTTTCTGTCCTACATTTATTCTTTACTCCATTCTTTTTGCAGCTTGTCTTGCTGAACAGTGGTTTATGGCCTTAGAGGAATCAAGTCTCTAAGACAAAATTTCACGAAGTATGTTCCACCAGATGTTAATGGATGTAATTTCCCCTCTCCATAATCTCAAAATATTTTATGGATCAATAAGTTTGGATAACAGTAGGCTAAAATAAAAAAAGATATAAACAGCTTTAATTACTGCAGAGCCTCTCGGAGTCCTCAGCATGTTGCTGCAATTTTGTTTTTTTTCACAAAATATATATTACATGATCTCCTGCAGTCACTCAGAGACCCAGTGATGCCAACTTCAATGATCAACTTCAAAGCCCAAGCATATGATTGGGGGTCACTATATCTACCTGGAAGATAAGGAAAAAGAGAGTGTGTGCATTTCCGTGGTCAGAGCTCCATCATATGATCACACTAAACTGCAAGGAAAGCTGGAAATATAGGCCAACACTGGGCACATGAAAAAGGAAAAGAAGTAATGGATATGATAGACATCTAGCCAATGTCGTTTTTTAAAATGAGAGTAAATCACTTGATTCTTTGGTTTGTACATCTCATACATAGATTTCCCAGTGACAGATGGAATATGACTACAGATAGTTATACCCTACAACTCCTTTATAGAAGAATATGATGTACCCGACACTTCTTAAAATTTTCGTATACTACTTTTCATCATCTGAGCCCTTTGTCCTCTACTATCTATGTTTTTTAAAAAATGCTTTGCCTGAAACTGCCATAACCCGTTGGTGGAAGGAGCAAAAGTGCTTTTTTAAAAGCATTTAAAGAAAAATTTTCTCTGAATGCACAATGTATTCATATTGTCTACATTTTCCTCAGTTTAACAACAGCACTAATGTTTGTGGAATGCTTTTGGTTTTTACTAGTGGTTACCAGTGGGGAAAGGGAAGGGTGGAGGGGAAGTATAGGGGTAGGAGAATAAGATGTACAAACTATTAAGTATAAAATAAAGCTACAGGGATATATTGTACAACACAGGGAATATAGCCAATATTTTTAAATAACTATAAAAGCAGTATAATCTTTAAAATTGTGAATCACTATATTGTATACCTCTAACATATAATATTGTACATCAACTGTACTTCAATTTAAACAATGGGCAAAAAAAAGAAAATTATTGGTAATAAGTAACCACACTTATTTCATACCTCTTTCCTTCACAGAAAAAAAAAATTTACATGCAAAATTCCATTTAATCCTTACACTTGTCCTGGAAGATATATATTAATATCCTCATATTATAAAGAAACAGTAGATGGGGATGTAATGTGTACCTTTTCATTGACACTGAAAAGTTTTGTAACACATTTTGGGGAATACCTCACAAGAGTACAAGTTCGAATCAGACATGATTGAGGGATATTTTATCTCAGTCAGTCAGGGGCAATTTTAAGAACCTGACTTTAGGAAATAAAATCTACACTAAAAGGAAGGACTTACTCATGTATTCATTACATAATACCCCTAAATTCATTGAGTACAGTTTTTAGATCCCTGTATTAAGTACCAAGATTACAAAGAGGTTTAAAAATCAACATTTTATTTCCTGCAAAAAGCATCAAATCTATCTGAAGTGCCAGAACTTGCATAGGTAACACTAAACAGTACTTGAGAACACCTGTGTTTATGCCAAATGAGTGCAATAATGAGTACTACAAGTATAGATCTGAAGTGAGTCCTTAGGGCTGGAGTAATCAGGAAAATCTCCCAGAGGCTGCTAAACTGAGCAGAGTTAAGGGAGTCCTTTAGGTGACTAAGAAGGAGAAAAGGAAAGGGAATCAAGGCATGAGGAATTGCAAGGGCCTAAGCAGAGAAGTAGGAAGCAGTATGGGGTATCCAAAGAGTATTGCATAGACCTGTTCTACAGAGCAAGATTTCTTATTGGGAAATGAAGGTCCCTAAACAACAACAACAACAAAAAAAAAGGTTAAGATTTTTCTATAGGCACTGGGAACCAATTATTTCAGAACAATTATCCATATCTGAAATTATTCTATTTATTTGAATCCTCTCACTAGAAAATAAGGGAGTATTATGAGCAATTATATGTCAACCAACTAGATAACTTAGATGAAATGGATAAATTCCTAGAAGAAATGGATAAATTCCTAGAAAATCTGAATAGACATATAACAAGAAATTGAATTAATTTAAAAACTGCCTACAAAGAAAAGTCCAGGGCCAGGTGACTTATTTGTTAAATTCTACTAAATGTTAAAAAAATTAACACATATTGTTGGCAAACAAAAAATAGACAAGAGAATACTTCACAAGTTAGTCTATGAGGTCAGTGTCATGCTAGTACCACAACCAGACAAAGACATAAGAAAAGAAACCAGAGAGCAATATCTCTTATGAGTATAAACACAAAAATCATGAATAAAACTTTAGCAAACCAAAGCCTGTAAAGCATAAAAAAACATTATGCTCCATGACCAAGTGGGATTTGTCCCAGGAATGTAGAATTGTTTAATATCCAAAAATCAAACCATGTGATAAACCATATCAATAGAATAAATGACAAAAGAACACATGATCATCTCATTAAACATAGAGAGAGCACTTGACAAAGTACAACATCATTTTATAATAAAATCTCTTAAGAAACCAGAAATAGAAGGGAACCTCCTAAATCTGATAAAAGGTATCTATAAAAAACCAATATCTAACAGTATACTCTATGGTGAAAAACCAATTGCTTTTTAGCTAAGATCAAGAACATGACAAATATGTCTACTCCAGTAACTTTTATCCAACATTGTGGTGAAGGTTCTAGCCAAGACCATTAGACATGAAAAAAAAAAAAGACATCCAGATAGGAAAGAGAAGTAAAATTATGTCTATTCACAGATGACAAGATCTCATATACAGAAAATCCTGAGGAATCACAAATTTAAAAAAAAGAATATCAGAACTAGTAAGTTTGGCAGGTTACAGGATACAAGATCAACCTACAAAAATCAACTTCTATACACTGTAATAGACAATCCGAAATTTAAGAATACAGTTTCATTTATGATAGCATCAAAAAATATAAAATACTCGGGAATAAGTCTAACAAAATAAGTAAAAGACTCTTACAATGAAAACTACAAAACACTGATGAAAGCGATTTTAAAAGATCTAAATAAATGTAATGAAATCTCATGTTCATGAAGTAGAAGACTTAATATTCTAAATATGGTAATACTCCACAAATAAATCATATTGAAAACAATCTCTATGAAGACCCTCAAATTCTGCTTTTTTGCAGAAATTGATGAACTGATTTTAAAATTTATCTGGAAATGCAAGGGTCCCAGAATAGCCAAGACAATCTTGAAAAACAAAAAAAAGTTGGATGATTCACACATCCCAATTTTAACACTTACTAGAAAGCTATAGTAATCAAGATAGTGTCGTATAAGGATAAATATATAGATTATCAGAATAGAGTTGAGAGTTCAAAAATAAACTTTTACACTTATAATCAATTGAGTTTTGACAAAGATACTTAGTCAATTCAATGGGGAAAGGAAAATCTTATCAACAAATGGTGCTGGTATAACTGGATATCAAAATGCAAAATCAAAATGCCTCAAACTATATACAAAAAATTAAGTCAAATGGATCTTTACCTAAATATAAAAGCTAAAACTATTCATAGAAGAAAACATAAATGTAAATATTTGTTATCTTAGCTTAGACGATGGTTTCTTAGATGTATTATCAAACTCATAAGCAACAAAAGAAAAAGAGATAAATTGGACTTCAGCAAAATTAAAAACTTTTGTACTGCAAAGGCCACCAGCAAGACAGTATTTGCAAATCATATATATTATAACAGACATATGTCCAGAATACATAATGAACTCTTACAATAACAAGTATATAAAGAGCTCAACAATAAAAAAATAATAAGCCAGTATTCAAAATTAGCCAAGGATTTGAATAAACACTTCTTCAAAGAATAGATACAAATAGCTCATGAGCACAAGAGAAGATGCTCAGTATCTTTAGTCATCACGGAAATACAATTCAAGCCACAATGAGATAATCCTCTAATATAGACCAGGTTTAACTTCAGTAGCTGCCTAGCTCCCCCTTTTCATGACCTTTTCCTCCCTCCTAATCCAAGCCTTCATTCAGTCTACAAAATATACTAACAGAAGGTCAACAGAATTCTACAATTACAGAGGGCGCCATTTACATTGTATTCTATTGTAATGATAGCCCCCTGGATTTGTGCAATATGTCAGTATTGCCTCAATATGTATGAATTGGAACAATTAATCGGAGAAAACCTTAATGGTAGTAACATCAGCAAGATAGCAGAGTAGGAAGCCCTGGACCTCCTCTCACCCACAAACACAGCAATTCAGCAACAATTCACAAATAAATTCCATTTGTGAAAAATCCAGAAACTAATTGAAAGGCTCTTGCACACCAGGAGAATATGAAATTCATCAAAGCCAGTAGGGAGATCTGGAAAAACCTATCACCAGAGTCCCTGCTGCAGACACAGAATGATACGATCAGCAAAATACTTCCTAGCCCCCATCTTCACTTAGGGGACGGAAGGGGTAGGTACACACATCCAGTGCCCCAACTTTTCTGAGGGGTGCCTCAGAGGACTGGCTTCTGTCTTGCCAATCTTGGAGCTTCGATAAGCCCAGCACAGTCTAGCCACAGTCTTCCCCCAGAGAGGGAAATGCTCAGGCTGTTAGATCCTCACCCTTCTTAGCACAGAATAAGCAAATGAAAAATCCAAATTTTCAGCTTACCACTAGGGAGGGAAAAAGTTGATTCATGTATCTAGAACTCCAAATTCTCCAGAGGTGCTCAAAGAAGTTTTGCCATTCTTGAAGTTTTGCCATTCTTGAAGCTTTGATGGGTCCAGTGCAGTCTAGCCACCTAGAGAAGAAAAGAAACAGTGGCTTCGGTTTGTAGACACCACAGATTCTTCCCTTCATGCTAGCATGGAGTATGTGTATGAAAATTCCCAGCTCTTAGCTTCCCCCAGAGAGAGAAAGGGTTGATCCATGCATACAACACACCAATTTCTCTGGGTCTGCCCAAAGAACTAGTATGTGACTTGCCAGTCTTGGAGCTTTGATGGGTATGGCACAGTTAGCCATCTGGGGAAGAACATGAACGGTGGTTTGGACTACATGCCACAGCTCATTTCCACCTCAACTCAGCACAGAATGAATGGAAAAAAACACAGCTGCCTGCTTATTCCTGGGAAAGGAAAATTTGGTAGAGACTCCCAGAATCTTGAGTCAGGCTGATTGGTGGGGGGTCTTCACCCATAAAAGGCCAGTTTATGAAGACTGGGAGAGGCACCTGCTTTGTCTAATGCATAGACAGTTTTTGTAGGTGACTGAGCTTAAGTTGTTATCAGCTTAAGTAGACTGTTAATAAGATATTTTACGTAAGCTTCAAGGTCACCACAAAAGAAAAATAAAAGGAGAAAGGAATCAAAGCATATCAATACAAAACACAAAGGAAGACAGATAAAAAGGAAAATACATACAAAAGAAACACAAAACTACCAGAAAACAACTAACAAAATTCAATAGTAAATCCTTCCCTAATGATAATTATTTTAAATGTAAATGGTTTTAATTCTCCAATCAAAAGACACAGAGTGACTAAATGGATTTAAAAAAAAAAAAAGAAAGAAAAGGACTCAACTATATGTTGTCTACAAGAAACTCACTTTAGATTTAACTGCACACATAGGCTGAACGAAGAGATAGAAAAAGATATTTCCTTCAAATGGCAACCAAAAGAGAGCAGGTGTGGCTTTACTTATATCAGACAAAATAGACTTATTCCAAAAACTTTAATAGATGAAGAAGAATATTTTATAGTGATAAAGAGTACAATTCATCAAGAAGATATAACAATTATAAATACATATGATTCCAACATCAGAGCACCTACATATAGATCAAACACTGGCAAAACTGAAGGGAAAAATAGATAGTGATATAAAATTGTAGGAGACTTCAATATCTGACTTTCAATAATGGAGAGAATATCCAGACAAAAGATCAATAAGGAAACAAAGGACTTGAATATCACTATAGACCAAATAGACCTAGCAGCCACACACAGACGATTCAGCCAAATAAGAGCAGAATACACATACTTCTCAAGTACACATGGGTCTTCATCAAAGATCAATCACATTTTAAGTCACAAAACAAGTCTTAACAAATTTAAAAATATTTAAATCATATCAAGTATATTTTCCGACCACAATGTAATAAAACTAGAAATCAGCAGCAAAAGCAAAACTAAAAAATTCACAAATATGTGGGAATTAAACTGCACACTCTGGAACAACAATGGGGTCAACAAAGAAATCAAAAGGAAAATTAAAAAATACTTCAAGACAAGGGGCTTCCCTGGTGGCGCAGTGGTTGAGAATCTGCCTGCCAATGCAGGGGACACGGGTTCGAGCTCTGGTCTGGGAAGATCCCACATGCCGCGGAGCGACTAGGCCTGTGAGCCACAATTGCTGAGCCTGCGCGTCTGGAGCCTGTGCTCCGCAAAGGGAGAGGCCGCGATACTGGGAGGCCCGCGCACCACGACGAAGAGTGGCCCCCACTTGCCGCAACGAGAGAAAGCCCTCACACAGAAACAAAGACCCAACACAGCCATAAATAAATAAAAATAAATAAAATGTCCTTTCTTTAAAAAAAAAAAAAATACTTCAAGACAAAAGAAAATGAAATGAAACATAAACAAAACTTATGGGATGCAGCAAAAAGAGTATTAAGAGGGAAGTTCATAGCAATAAGCACCCACATTAAAAAGAAAGATCTCAAATAAACAACCTAACTTTACACTTCAAAGAGCTATATAACAAAGAACATATTAAACCCAAAGTTAGCAACAACAGAAAAATAAATACATAACAGAGCAGAGCTGCATAGCACAGGGAGATCAGCTCGATGCTTTGTGATGACCTAGAGGGGTGGGATAGGGAGGGTGGGAGGGAGTCTCAAGAGGGAGGGGATATGGGGTTATAGGTATACCTATAGCTGATTCACTTTGTTGTACAGCAGAAACTAACACAACATTGTAAAGCAATTATACTCCAATAAAGATGTAAAAACAGAAGAGCAGAAATAAATCATGTAGAAATTAGAAAAAATAGGAAAAACCTAACAAAACCAAGAGTTTTTTTAAAAGATAAACAAAATTAATGAATGCTTATTTTAAAAAGAAAAAATAATTCAAATATATAAAATCAGAAATTAAAGAAGAGGCATTAGAACTGATGCCACCAGATTAAAAAGGATCATAAGAGACTGCTATGAACAATGATATGCCAATACTACCAAAACTAAATGATAAATAAAAAGTGTGAAAAAATTTATAACAGGTAGGGAGATTGAATTAGTAATCAAAAACCTCCCAAAAAATAAAACCCAAGATGAGATGGTTTCAATAGTGAATTCTACCAAACATTTAAAGAGGAAGTAACACTAATCCTTCTCAAACACTTCCAAAATACTGAAGAGAAGGGAGTACTTCCAAATTCATTTCGTAAGGCTAGCATTACCCTGATATCAGAGCCAAACAAAGACAACAGGAGAAAACAAAACTACACACCAATATCCTTGATGAATATAGATGCAAAAACCCTCTACAAAATACTAGCAAACAGAATCAAAGAGCAATTCAAAGGATCATACACCATAAACAAGTGGGATTTATCCCTGTGATGCTTTGAAAATCAATTAATGTGACACCACATTAACAGAATAAAGAATAAAAGTCATATGATTATCCTAATAGATGCAGAAAAACATGTTACAAAACTCAATACCTTTTCATGATAAAACTTCTCAACAAACTAGAAATAGAAGGAAATTACTTCAAAATAATAAAGGCCATATTAGGAAAACTAATTTCTTATATTGTATTCAATGGTCAAAACTGAAAACTTTTCCTCTAAGATCGGGAACAAGGCAAGGATGTCCACTCTAGTCACTTTTATTCAACAGAGTACTAGAAGTCCTAGCCAGAGTGCTTAGGCAATAAAAAGCAATGAAAGGCATACAAGTAATCAAGAAAGAAGTAAAACTTCCCCTGTATGCAGACTATGTCATCTTGTATATAGAAAAATCCTGAAGACTCAAAAAATATATATATATATACTGTTAGAACTAATAAACAAATGCAGTAAAGTTGCAGGACGCAAAATCAACATATAAAACATCAGTTGTGTTTCTACACACTAACAGTGAAATACCCAAAAGGAAATTAGAAAAGCAATATCACTTACAAAGGCATCAAAAATAATAAAATGAATAGGAATAAACAAAGAGGTGAAAGACTTGCATACTAAAAACTACAAAACACTGACTAAAGAAATTAAGGAAGACACAAACAAATGTAAAAACATTCTATGTTCTAGATCAGTAGACGTAATAATATTTAAATGTCCATATTACCCAAATCAATCTATAGATTCAATGTAAAATCCCAATGGCAATATTTAGAGAAAAAGAAAAAAATAATTTTACAACACATATGGAGACTCAAAAGACCATGAATAGTCATATTAATAGTGAGAAAAACAAAGTTAGAGGCATTACACATCCTGATTTCAAATATATTACTAAACTACAGTAATCAAAACAGTATGGTACAGACAACCTACAGAATGGGAGAAAATATTTGCCAACAGTGCGACTGACAAGGGATTAATCTCCAGTCTCCAAAATACAAACAGCTCTTACAGCTCAATTCAAAAAAACAAACAACCCAATGAAAAAATGGGCAGAAGATCTAAATAGGAATTTTTCCAAAGAAGACTTATATATAGTCAACAGGCACACAAAAAGATGCTCCATGTCACTAATTATTAGAAAAATGCAAATCAAAACTGTAATGAGGTATCACTTCACGCTGGCCAGAATGGCCATCATCAGAAAGTCTGTAATTAGTAAATGCTGGAGAGGATGTGGAGAAAAAGGACTCTCCTACACAGTTGGTGTGAATGTAAATTGGTACAGCCACTATGGAGAACAGGATGGAGGTTCCTTAAAATACTGAACATAGAGCTACCATATGATCCTTCAATCCCACTCCTGGACACATATCTGGAGAAAAGTATAATTCAAAAAGATACATGCACACCAATGTTCAATGCAGCACTATTTACAATAGCCAAGACGTGGAAGCAACCTAAATGTCTATTGACGATGAATGGATAAAGATATGGTACATACAGACAATGGAATATTACTCAGCCATAAAAAAGAATGAATTAATGCCATTTGCAGCAACATGGAGGGACTTAGAGATTATCATACTAAGTGAAGTAAGTCAGACAGAGAAAGACAGATACCATATGACATTGCTTATATGTGGAATCTAAAAAAAAATGATACAAATGAACTTATTTACAAAACAAATAAACCCACAGACATAGAAAACAAACTTATGGTTACCAAAGGGGAGAGGTGGGGGAGGGATAATTTAGGAGGTGGGATTAATATATACAGATTACTATATATAAAATAGATAATCAACAAGGAGCTATTGTACAGCACAGGGAACTATACTCAATATTTTGTAATAACCTATATGGGAAGGAATCTGAAAAATAATATATATATGTATATATATTTGTATGTGTGTATGTGTGTGTGTGTGTATATATATATATATATATCTGAATCACTTTCCTGTACACCTAAAACTACACAACATTGTATATCAACTATATTTCAATTAAAAATTTTTTTTTAAATTTTAAATAAATAAAATAACTTGGACAGGAGAAAAAAAATCTACCTTGGATTAAACTTTAAACTGCTTAATGCTTGTATCAGATTTGAGAAGGATCCCAGGAGTCTTCCTTGAATCATTTAATAAGAAAATTAAGAATTACAAACTAGGAGACATGAGAACTACTTCAATTAAAAAAAAAAAACAGTATGGTACTGGCATACAGACATATAGAACAACTGAACAGAACAGAGAATCCAGAAATAAATCCATGTGTTTACAGTCACCTGATCTTCAAAAAGGGTACCAAGAATACAAGAAAGGGAAAGGACAGTATCTTTAACAAATTATGTTAGGAAAACTGGATATCCACATGAAAAATAATGTTTGGAACCATATCTTACACCATGTACAAAAGATCAACTCAAACTGAACTAAATGTCCAAAACTGTAAAACTTCTAGAAGAAAACATAAGGGAAAATATCCTTGATATTGGTCTTGGCAACAATTTCATGAATATGTCACCGAAAGCACAGCCAAGATGTAGAAACAACCTGATGTTTATCAATTGATGAATGGATAAAGAAAATGTGGTTATTAGTTCCATATTTCTTTACCGATATACACACATACCATACACACACATACACACACACAATAGAATACTTTTCAGCCTTCAAAAAGAAGGAAATTCTGTGATACAGCACAACGTTGATGAACCTTGAGGACATTATGCTAAGTGAAATAAATCAATCACAGAAAGGCAAATACGGTATGATTCCACATATATGAGTATCTAAAACAGTCAAAATCATAGAAGCAGAGTGGAATGGTAGTTGCCAAGGGCTAGGAGGAGGGGTATACAGGTAGTTTCTAGTCAAGAGGCATAAAGTTTCAGTTAAGTAAGATGAATACGGTCTAGAGATCTGCTGGGCAACATTGCCCTTATAGTCAACAAACATATATTGTAAGCTAAAAAAATTATTTGGAGGGTAGATCTTATGTTAAGTGTTTTTAGAACAGAAAATAAAATTAGGGGAAAAAAGAAAACCCTAATGAATAGCGGCATCAAACTCTGACCACCTGACATATACCCTGCCTCTAGAGTAGTAGATATGCCAAAAGAAGTTGCTAATTCCATCATTTGGATAGTGTTCAACAGAAGCTGAAGAATCTAAAGTTTTCCCTTTGTCTAAGTCACCATTCTTCTATTGATATTTTGACCACAGAACTATTAGAACTTTATTCAGGTAAATATCCTTCTACATAGGTATCCATGAACCAGCTATATCATAGGGTTACATCTGCAGATGACTAAGTTCATTAAGTTTGATTCTCAGTGTTTTCACAACCAAAAACTGGCTCTTGCTTTACAAGCCACCATACTTATTTCTTTATTACTGCAGTTTGTGAATAAAATATCAGTTGGAGAAAAATTTGATCTAAGTACCCTGCAATATTAATGTAGTAGCCATAATGACGTCAGTCAGATTCATCAATAGGGCTTGCTTAGGGATTATATTTATCCCTCTTGGACTCAATAACACATGGGGGAATTTTGTTGGGAGACATTGGTCCATTTCATTTTATTAGATTCCTAGTGATATGTAGCATAACTTCCCTGAACATAGAACTATAAAACTTTACATCCCACTCTTTCCCCCATCCATAAGTTCTAGATTTTTTTTCTTTCTTTTAACATCTTTGTTTTAATTAGGAATCCTATAATTCTTTACGGTTTACACAAGGCAATTATAATAACTTTTAATTACATACAAATGAATTGAGATGTAGAGGAATTGTACTACACATTCTTAAGACTTTCAGTTGCTAAGAGTTGAGGTTCAGGATTCTGGGAAGCTAGAAGTCCCTAGAAATAGAAGTATCTGGAATACTATTAACGTGTTATTACTATGATACCTGGATGGTTTTAAATCCACCAGACACAAGTGTGTTAATATAATCCATTAATGAATCTTTGCTATAACTTGTACTTTGTTATTTGGAAGGCTAGCCCTTAAAGAATTTTCGCAACACTACATCAATCATAAATGAATTGTATTTTAGCATAGCAGATTTTTTTTTTTAATTTTAAGGTGATTTATTCTACTGGATTGCTGGTAAACTTTTGAGCCTCAGAGATTAACAGATTTCAAAATGGGACTTCTATTCCTTTCAATCTGTTGACCTAGAGTGAGCTATTCAGTCTCTTAGACATCTGTGACCTCAACTTCAGAACAGGTTGGGGTACACATACCTCTCAGGGGCATTCTGAGGTTTAGATAAGATAGTGTGTGTAGAAGCACCTAGCACAGTGACTTACACATGAAGAGCGATAATAGAAGTTCGTTAAATAAACTGTAGTTTCACACATTCACCCAACAATTTGTTGAACATTTGTTGAATATCCATAATAGGTCATGAGATATTTAATAAATATAAATTGATTTTGGATTAAGGGATATATTTGATAGTTCCTGAATGATTTTTTAAAGACTAAGAATAATATGTTCATAGAAGTATCTTACTGTAGTAGAGCAAATGAAGAGTAGAGGAATCACTAAAATATTTCAGATTCCAAACCCATTCTTAATGCTAGGAGTCTGAACTTTCCATATAAGTTTCCTGCATTACAGAATGATAATGCACAGTGGTTAAGAGCATGGGCTCTGAAACCATACTTCCTGGAATCAAGCCTCTGCTCCATCCCTTCCTATCTCTTTGACCTTGGGCAATTTACTGTACTTCAGAGTTCTCATTTGGAGGTTAGGAACATAACAAAGCTATCTCATAGAGTTGCTTTGGGGATTAAATACATCAATTCATGAAAGGCCTGGCACATTGTAATAATTAACTGTTTTTGTTTTTATTGCATAAACTTATTTAACCTCCTCTTTACTTAGTTAGGCAGACACAGAGTAAGACATTAAGAAGCAGGATTTCAACTTCCTAAAAGATATTTTAGTTTAGCTCATAAATTTTTGCTTTTAATCTTTTTTGGCAAAGGCTTTAAACAAACATTATGCTTACCATGGGAGGCATGAATTTTTTGCCTCTTTTTGAAAGTGATTATAATTCTCTATGTCTTTTTTTTTTCTTTTTTTTTTTTTTTGTAATTCACAAACATTTCCAGACCTCCTGAGAAAATTTCTCACATTTTTAATCAGAAACTGGGGGAGAAAAGCACAAATCTTGAACAGGTTGAGAGACAACTACAAAAGAACAGATTCTCTGACAATGGGAACAAAACTCCATAATAGACGACCAGAGTGTCTTCTTTCATTTTTTGACCTTTAATTGAAAGATTAAAGATAAGTAGTTCCTGTGATAAAGCAAAAGGCTGATTCACTTGCCCTGTAGCTTGAAGTAAAAAAGCTTCCTGGAAGCCTTACTATATATTATGAATCACTCTCTTGTCACTCTAAGAAGTTCATAGCTAAGTAAAATGCTAGAAATGGATTGATGGTGCTGTGACAGGCACCAGGGCTAGAGGAAGAGGTGAAAGGCCTCTAGATAATACATTTGGGCCTCCCTCAAGGCATTTTTTGTAAAGCTGATGTTTCTGACCTAAGGCTTTCCTGTCTCACTGTATCAGAAAAGACTATTCTTTAAAAATTCCCACTATCTTAAAACATATGAATCTGTAGAGTAAGGTTATGAAAAGCCAATTTCTTTTTTTGCCCCTTCAATTTAAACATTCCCTGTGCCTTTGGAATTATCCCAAGGGTGTATCCAAAGATAAGTCCTAAAATACTAGTAGTCTTTATTTAGGAAGTCATTGAAAATCCCATAATAATCAGACCCTGGGCAAGAAGCTGCTGAAAAAAGGAAATAGTTGGATTCAGGCCAATATCTGACACGTCATTTTAACAATCCATACAATCACTTATCATTTTTTGCATCACTTTTCCTCTAACTCAATCAAGCTAATGTCTTTTTGCATTTACTTACTATAATTCAGCCATAATTATTAATCCTTTATAGATTTTAAAGCTTTCAACAACTAGGCCCATCTAAATATGGAGTGGTTGGCAGCCACTTCCTCATGCAAATTAAAGGATCATTTGTTTCCTCCCCCAAATTTCTATTCACTATACTGGATTTATATAATATGCAAAGCATTATTATAAACACTGTATCACACACAGTGAGACAGACATCAACTAGTGAAGCTAGTTGATTGAAGATAATAAAAGATTTATTCATATTCTATAGAATTTGAATTTTTATTATAATAAAAGGTAGCTTAAAGTTAATGTCATATACAAGTGTCAAAAATTCAATGGGTTCTATGTTAGGGACAGTTCAATTATGGTGGGGAGATCTAGAAAGCTTGCTGGCTTCTTGGATCTTGGAAACTAGGAGTGAAAGGTAAGGGACAGAGGGAAGGAGAGAGACAGAGACAGAGAAAACATCTTAGGTCTAGGGAACTCGAGGTGACATTGTACAGAGGGCAGAAAGTGAAATGTGGTTTGTGGCCCTATATGGCTTGAAGGTAGGATATAAGAACTGAAGAAGTAGTCAATAAAGTTAGAAAAAAGGGTTCAGTGAGGGCTGATGGGTGTCTTAGTTAACATTAAATGAATTATTTAGCCATTTATTAAGCCATAGAAGAGAGGTCACTTGTAATGAAAATTGCTTGATTTTGCTATCATATAGACTTAGAGTTACATAACAGATCTGATTCCCGCTAATTGTATGATGCTAAGCAAGTTACTTAATCTGTCTGAGCCTCAGTTCTCTCATTTGTAGAATGAGAATCACATCTAATTTTCAGGGTTGTCTAAAGTTTACAGGCAATATATATGAAATATGTATCATTATGTTTGGCAATATTTAGGCATATAACAAAGTGATTAATAATAAGAAGCATTCACTGGAGTTTACTATTTTATAGAAATATATTGTTATTTTTTAATTATTATTATTTGTAGAACTAGTGTGTTCACCAGAATTTAAGCTTCCTGAGGGCAGGGACTTACTTGTATTATTTATTACTATATCCCTAGTGATTAAAACATTGCCTGGATTATAACATTTGATCAATCAATATTCATTAGATGAATGAATGAAAAATAATCATATTCAGTTTGTTATAAATATTCATCCCTGTCAAAATAAAACTTTAAGAGGATTGATCTGGAAGTTCTACATAGGGAGAATTAGAATGAGAAGAGATAGGGGCCTCCTTTGTGGGGATGCCATCACATTAACCTAGATGAGAAGTATTCCATAATTGTAGTGAGAATGGATGGAACAAAAGGGAGCTATTCAAAAGACAACATGGTGGATGAAAGAAATGCCAGATTTCAGCAATTGATGGGCTGAAAAAGGATAGGCTGTTTCAATGCAAATTAAGGAGTTGATGATGCTTAAGGTTTTGAGCCTTAGCACTTAGAAGGATATTGATCTTAATTCACCAAAATGAGGATGTCAGGACAAAGAGAAAGTGAACAACTCAACTCTAGATATTATATATGTTTATATACACTTATTGAGTGTTTTCCATGTCAGAAACTATGCCAAGGGCTTCATATACATGATCACATTATATCTTTCTCAATGCTCAGATGAGGTGGATATAATAATTACTCTCTCTTTACATAAACCAGGAGACTGAGGCATACAGTGATTGGATAACATGACTAGGGTCAAGCAGATAGGCTGTGTCCAAAGTAGGAATTTGAACACAGACTTTCTTGACTCCAGAGATTCTAACCATGAGGCTCCACTGCATAGTTTGAGTATGAGATGCTATTGGGCTTTATGGGAGGGGAAGGAATATTTGTCCAATAATTGAAGGGAAGGGCTTGTCTTTTCACTATTATAATAGTCTTATGATGCATCATGGATGAGTTTTTACTTTTAAGAAATCTCTTTCATATTATTTCTGGAAGTAGTTACACAATAGAACCCTTTGCCAGACAATTCCAAATTTATTTGTTCAATCACAAATACTTATTTAATTCTAAGCAGAGGTTGCCATAAATAGGATTCAGTTAACTCCTGGGGTGGGTGTGGTAAGGACCACAGTGGAGAAATGGACAGCAATGGGAGAAATTCTAGGTGACACTGACCTTTCTGCAGACTTAATCTGACAACATTCATCTGACGTTTTACCATAAACTTTGCAAGTTCTTATTTTCCACATGAATTTCCTCAGAAACTATTAGTAATATATTTATTTAAATACTCCCTGGTCAATTTCCCATTTCAAACTATAAGTAAGGAAAGTAGTTTTTAGGTTGTACTTAGTTGATTCATGGGATGAACTTTAACCAGTGTTCTTGAGAATCTCCCCTCTGTCTCCTATTTATTTAAACAAAGAACACATTGTCATTCTAGTGAAGTTTGTAACTTTAGCAACATTTCTGATTCATCAAGACCATTCTCTTTGCTTACATTTTAGCTATCATGTTATATTTTAACACATGCTTAATTGCAAATCAAATACGTTTTTAGGAAATGATATTTTAAGCATCTAATTGCATCATGCTGTCAAGGCTAGCATGTCACATACAAATTGAAGGAAAGACTGATGCTCAAACAATAGTTTATACTTGAGTTTACTAGACAGGAAGTAGCTCTGTGTCTCATAATCTACAGTGATAATAAAGCAGTCTTCAGTTAACTAGAAGGCCTTGTAGACAAAAAATATGTATATTTTACATTAGTCCTTTAATGGGTAGACAATATTAAGTGTAAAACAGACTATTAGGCCAAGTCTTTGTGACTATGTCTTATGTCAGAGGCTCAACTAGGAAGCACTCATGATTAGATATTATTAAAGCTTGAATATGGGGCCAGAAGTTGCCTGTATATATGGAATTTTGTACTTCTCTATTTGATTGCTCATGATTTTTTGAGTTCATAGGAGGGAAAGCAAAAGCTGCCTTCTTCAACTCTATATCCTTCATAATCCTCAGCACAGGTCCCTGCTCTTGACACATCTTCTGTGAATATTTATAAAATTGAATAGAAGTTGAGATTCTGAAATAACTTAAATCAGATATCAAAGTAGCTCAAAGGGTGTAAACTTTCAGTTATGAAAGATAAATAAGTCCTAGAGATCTATTGTATAGTTTAGTGCCTATAGTTAATAATACTTTATGGTATATGTAAAATTTTGCTAAGAGGGGAGATCTTAAGTGTTCTTATCACAATAATAATAATAATAATAATAAACAAATAAGACAGGAAGAAACCTTTGGTAGTGACAGATATGTTTATGGCATAAATTGTGTTAACAGTTTCATGGACGTATACTTATCTCCAAAATCATTGTCATATACATTAAATATGTTTTTTGTATGTCACTCATACCTCAATAAAATGGTTTTAAAAATATGTCCTATATTCTGGGCTCACATGATTCTGGGCTTCCCTAACTCAGGAGGACCTGGAATTTGCCAGCTCAGAAACAGATGTCAGCATGCAGCGTGCTTATAGAGCTAGAAGCACACTTGTAGTGAGAAACTCTGGTGAGGGAAGTCAAGATTTATTTCTCATGGGTTATGTTTCCCATGGTCTTTCCCACCAGATATTCACAAGATCTCCCATCCCAGATGTGTGCTGAAACTTTGAAATGTGGCAGTATAGACCCTGAACTGGAGTCTACTAAACAACTTTCTTTTCTAGGACCTTCTAATTTCTTTAATAATTACAGCAATCATTTCTTTGAGTAGAGTCAAGAAAAGGGGGTACATAGGAAAGCCCTTTACAGTAATGTATGTCTTGACTCCAGGAAATAACAGGTCCTCACATGTATCTAAGACTCTTTCTTGACTGCCACACCGAAGAGGTTCCTCCTGACCCCTTGCTGAGCTCACTTCTGCCCTTGGTGTAGAAAGCATATTACACAGCCTGAGTATGGAGTAAATGTCCAATGGAGACATGTGGGTATTCACAGACTAGACTGTTATCATTCCAACAGCTTCATATTATTAAAGAGAGATGCTCTTTTCCTTAGGATTAATTTGGTTTATATTACAAAGGACGCAGTGGACAAGTGAGAATCTTTTAAGCTTTTTCTAGCCTCGTAAAAGCTTGGGTTGTCCTGGAAAATGGAAATGAAGACAAGAAGGCTTTCTAGGTCTCATCTTTGAAGAGCATTTTTTGCTATCAAAGGCAGAGCTACTAAGCAGAACTGACATTCTGAATCAGTGGTGGCAATAATATCTCATGAAATAAAATAAGGTAAAAAATCTCTACTTGGACTCCACTAATTTGGAATGTATTATAATATGGAGCCAGACTGGACATAAGTCTACTTTTAGAAGGGGTTTACCACCAAAAACATGCAATAAGACAAAATGTTATCATAGTTCCCATCAATTTAGGTTCTTTTTCAAGGTTCTTAAACAAGAACATTTGCAAGCAATTAATAAAATATAAGTAAATAAAGAATAACAAGTAATGTTCATTTATTCATTAAAATGTCAGGATGTTCCCTGATAAGAGCTTGATATTTTCATTTTTGCTAATATTCATATAGGTATCAATTATTTTAAAGACAGGATTACAGAGAAGAGATTTGTATCGGTGACTTGGAGAGAATGTATTGGCGTCAATCTATATTAAGAATGGCTGACTTTTATTGAATGTTTAATATGAGCCATCACTGTACTTGCATTATGAAATTTAATTATCACAATAGACATAGCAGGTGAGCACACCCTTGTTATGTTTTATAGACTAAGATACCATAGCTTAAACAGTTAAAAGCAACTTGCCGAAGGGCACAGACAGGGCTTAGAGACAGGTCTGTCTGATACTGACTCATGTGCTTTTAACTCTTCTGAAATATTGTTTCTGTATTTAAGATTATGAAAAAAATTTCCATATGTAATCTCTTCTCACAGCAGCATTAAGACATTAATAAACTCATACACAAAGAAATACTATATGATGTATAAACTCATATACAGCCTATCAGTCTATTTGTTAATTCTCAGGGACTTGTTTTTGTGGGTGTGTGGTAGGGTACAAAACAATAAAGTTGGGAAGGACGTCAGTGGAATAAATGAGGGGTAACAATGTGAAAATGGGCAATTCAGGAGTGAAGGGTCACCTTACAGTTGTTAAAATAAAAAGCAAAAACTCAAGTCCACAAACATTAGCCTCCAAAGATCCTATTACCATTTTGGGCCATTCCTTACTTTATGTATTGAAATCACTGGTGAATATATTCCTAAAGAAGTTACATCAAGATCCTTAAAGTTTGCTAATATTTCAAAATCAAATTAGAAAATCTGCTTTGGTGAGAATATAAATATATTTATAAAAAATATTTTCTTAAAATAGTATAAATTTAGATATCACTAATTTAGACTATCATTCCCTCACTAATTATAAGTTAAATGAACTTTTATGTTGTTCCTAAGTAGAGGCTGACTCTAAACTTATTTGGCATAGCAAACCACTATTGAACCACACATTAAAATAACCCACTTAGGCTTTTACAAAATAGACTGTAAGAGCCTCAGAGGAGACACTACTGGTGCTGCTGTCAATAATTCATGGATTAGAGTCTACCCACAGGCTTTGATTTGATAGATTACAAGATACAAATGATCAAAAAAGTGTGCTTTAATGCATAAAAAGAAAATTCAACATTTGTCTAGGATCATCTTTATACTTCTCTTTTTTAAAATTTAAGACTTTGTTCACAGTTAAGGGAAAAGTTGACTCTTTCTTCCTCATGATCTTCTCACACCCCTTTAAAAAATGAAAACTAAAGAGAGAGCAGGGGAGGGAGAGGAGAGAAGAAAGAGGGAGATGGGAGAACTGATGGAAATAATAGCTGGGATTTATTTGTCACTGGCCAAAAAAGGATAGAGGGATTAGTGTTGAAAAGTTATGCCCATCCTAAGGAGAAAATTTAGGACTGGATGGGATTTAATTCTTAATTCTTAATGTTAGTCATTTGTCAAGCTAAACTATATGAGGAATAAATATGCACTACCTGGAAACCTAAACCTGGACCATCATAGGAAGATGAGAGTCAGCAACGTAGGAAGGGACATTAAGACACTGTATATGTTAAGAGAAGTCATCCAGTGCCACTGTTTCATGAAATATGTATTTGTGACTAGATGCCTAACCAGGTGGGAAACACTGAATAAAGATAGAAGAAGCAAATATAAATCAGGGACTCTTCCTTAGAGGAATTCAAGTCTAGTTAAAGAGATAAGATATATACAGATATAACTCAGTTAAGTGACTACATGCCATCAACTAAATTGTGTCTACTCAAAAATCATATGTTAAAGTCCTAACCTCCAGTGGGACTATATTTGCAGATAGGGCTTTTAGGAGGTATATAAGGTTAAATGAGGTCACAAGGGTGAGATCCTAATCTGATAGGATTGGTGGCTTATAAGAAGATAAAGAGAGAAAGCTCTCTCCATGCACACACACCAAGGAAAGGTCATGTGAGTACACAGCAAGAAAGAAGCCTTATGCAAGCCAGGAAGAGAGCTCTAAGTAGGAATCAAACCAGTCAGCTCCTTGTTCTTGGACTTTCTAGCTTCCAGAACTATAAGCAACAAATTTCTGTTGTTTAAGCCACTCAGACTATGGTATTTTGTAATGGCAGTTCAAGCTGACTAATTCATTATATAAAGAAGGAAATTATTTTTGACCAAAATAAATGTCATAGATAATTCAGAGAGAAAATCATTGCTGGGGCAATCAGGGAAGCTTTTATGGAAGAGGTAGGTCTTGGGCATTCCTGCTTTAAAGAGAAAAACAAAGAGTTGGATAAATATATATTGGACCTAAGAATGGAGAGGTGGGCTGAGCATGTGTAGGGGGATGGAGGAGGATGGAGTCACAGGACTAGACTGGATCCAGACCATGGCATTTTCAATACCAGGCTAAGGAATCTGGATGGAGCAATGAAACAAACTAAAAGTTTAGGAAGTATATGGGGTGGTTGTGTATTTGAAGGATTGGAGAAGGGGTAGTTGTAAAGCAAAGAAACCAATTTGAATGTTTTGCTTTAATTTAATCAGTAGATGAGAGGTTTATCCCTGATGATGACAGTTAATCAAAGGTTTTATAATCTCATGAATTAGAAAAGAGTAAATGAAACTATTACATTTTCATAGCACTAAGTTCTGAGGGGATCTAAGATAGTTCCCAGCTCAAGGGACGTTGTGAAAACAGCAAAGATCAAGGCACAGCCTGAGGAGTTCTGAAGAAAAGCACAGGGCCACATACAAAGTTGCATTTGAAATTTATTACTGAATGGTGATTTTTATTTTCTCAACTGTTACTTTAGTTAACTCTTATAAACATTAATGATTCACAAATTTCTTCTCTAATTAATTAAATCATTAATGTTTAATTAATCATTAAACATTAATGATTCACAAATCTCGTCTCTAATTTACCTATATCTTTAGCTGCTTCAAGGGTTTTTTCCAGAGCCTTACTGGATGATGAGTACTTACTATATTAGACTGAGTTCTCCAGAGACAAGGAAATCAATAGGAATTGATTATCCTATCAATAGGATAGATAGATGGATAGATAGATAGATAGATAGACAGACAGACAGAGAGATAATAAAGAATTGGCTCATGCAGTTATGGAGGCTGAGAAGTCCCAAGATCTGTAATCTGTAAGCCTGATTATGGGAAAGCCAATAGTGTAAATTCTAGTCTGAGCCTGAAAGCAGGAGAAGACCAATGTCCCACTATCAAGACCATCAGGAAAAGGTAGTGAATTCTCTTTTGCTCAGCATTTTGTCCTGTTCAGGCCTTCAGTGGATTGGATGAGACCTGCCTACACTGGGGAGGACTATCTGCTTTAGTTAGTCTACTGGTTCAAAGGTTAATATCATCCAGAAACACCCTCACAGACACAGCCAGAATAATCTCTAACCAAATATCTGGGCATCCTGTGGACCAGTCAAACTGACACATAAAATTAATCATCACAAGTACCTCAAAGTAAAAAATTCCAAACTGAAATCACCTTTTCCATTCCTATCTCCACAAATAGAGCCACTGCCAACCCAGCAGCCCAAGCTTCTTCTGCTTTCTCTCTCCACCCTAATTTCAACGGGTTAGGAAAGTTAAATTAGCCCAGAAATATGCCCTTTCCCTTCTGTATAACACTCCACTGCCTTTATTTGGATCTCCATCTTCAATGGCAAGGACTATTGCAAAAACTAACCTTCTGGTCTTCTTGCTTCTAATCTCACCCACTTTACAACTTTCTCCACTACCATAAAGACTTATTTTTTCTAAAATGTAATTCTGATCATGATATTTCTCTGTTTAACATCAGCCTTTGTTTCATCATTATTTACAAAATAATTCCAAAGTCTTTACTATGACATTATCCAAATTTGGGTTTTGACTACCTTTATAGTCACATATTTCACCATTCTTCCTGGTGTATCATTTTATCCTACGGTTGAATCAAAATACTTCTAAATCTATGAATACATATGCTATGAACTGAATTTATCACCCCCAAATTCAAATGTTGATGTTCTAACCCTGAGCACCTGAGAATGTGACTACACACAGAAATGGGGACTTTAAAAAGGTAATTAAAATTAAATCATTGAGGTAGCCTTAATCCAGTATGACTAGTGTCTTTATGAGAAAAGGAAATTAGGACACAGACACATATAGAGGGGAGACTTTGAAAAGATACAGAAGACAGATAAGATGGCTGACTACAAGCCAAGAAGACTGTTTTCGGAAGAAACTAATCCTGCCAACACCCTGATCTGCAGAACTGTGAAAGGATAAATTCCTGTTGCCTAAGCCACCCAGTCTGTTGTACTTTCATATGGCAGCCATTAGAAAACTAATACAAAATAACATTCATTTAAGTTTCCAACACGGTATTTATTAAATGTTCTCTTCCCCCAACCTAAGATTCCTTTCCTTGTATTGTCTCCTTGGTAAAATTCCACTCATCCTTCACTACTCAACTCAGTTTCATCTGAGAAATGCTCTCTTTGTCCTCTACAAGTACTTTATACACCCTTATGGCACATATCACATTATGCTTTAATTATCTTGTTAATATGACTTTAACTGGAAGAATATTTTGGACTTAACAATTTACTCTGGAGGTCTGGAGTTACAGAAATTCCAGGATTAGGCAAGATATTTGCATGGATTTTTACTGTAATAAACAGAATCAAATAACCTCTACTCCTTTGTCTCAGATTGTTTTCCCCTTCATATTCAGTTGATATTCAGGATGAAAAATTCTGGGTATTCATTTGCTGGTCTATTAATGCTAGATAAGAGGGAGAAATAAAAGTACCAAGGTGTTTTTACAAAACTTAAATGATGTAATACTCCTAATTGAAGTGTCACAAGAAGATAGGAGATAAACTCCCAAGACGGGGAAAAGCATTTTATAGTGGTTGGAATCCAATTTTTACTGATACTTCCTTTACCCACTTCAACCCCATATCATAAAATAATTATCCTTAATTGAGGACAAGTGTTGGCAAATATTACCTGTAGCACCAGATAGTACATATTTTCAGCTCTGTGAGACATATGTCTCTGTTGCAACGATGGAAACCTGCCATTGTAGCACAAAAGCCACCATAAGAAATATGTAAATAAGTGTCCCCATAAAATTTTATTTAGAAAACTAGATGATGAGCTGGATTTGGTGTGTAAGCCTAGTTTGCTAACCTTTTATTTAGGGAATAGGGGGAAAAAGTGAAAGGATATACCTTTTACTTGGCCAAGTTAGCCTGTAGAAATATACTAAAAAACAACCTATATGTATTTGAAATTATCAGTAGAAGAGTTTTATAGAGAATAACAGAAAGATAAGTCTTAAACTTAAGTCTTGGAATATTGCTATGATGAAAAGCTAGGAAGAATAAATGGAAGGAAAAAATAGAAGTTGGCTAGATGACTATGCTGATGAAGCAATCTTCTTAATCATAGATCCCTTTCCCAAGTAATTCTTCTCTACCTCTTAATTCCTATCATCCATGTCTCCAAATCAGGGATTGTGTGTTTCAACCCTTTATACAATTTGCTCATAGTTACTTTTTTAGAATACAGGAACACCCTTTCGATCCAGTAGTAGGTTCTGCACTCCCTAAAATATGTAGTAATGGAAGTAAAAGGCAATGATAAGTTCTAACCCACTCTACTTGCTCCGTACTAAGAGTATCCCAAATTTGTTCAGGGTACCAAATGTACCCGGCTAAGAATTCCAAGTTCTAAGCTACCTTGCAACTAGGGTATCCATATGAATTTTCCTGAGCAATGACATAAATCTGAAAAGGCTGAGTGGGCCTTCTGGAAAAGCTCTGCAAAGATGTCATTTTGCTACCTGCTCACTCATCTCTTCATCTTCTTCCTTCTTGGGGTGAGGATGAGATGCCTAGAGAAGTGGCAGCCATCTTACAAAACTAAGAATGAAAAACATCTGCTAAGAATGACAGAGCAAGAAGCTAAAATGAGTCTGGGCCAGGATGAGCAGCAGCACCTGCCTTGGGCTACCTAACTCTGGATTTCTTGTTGCATGAGAAAAAAAAAACTCTGTCTGTTCAAGTCAGTGGTAGTTGGACTTAGCATTTTTTTCTTTCTGTTTACATCCAGGTTAATAAGATGAGTAAGAAAATCCATGGTTGTAGCAAACATGAGATCATGGAAGTATTAGTTTTCTATGCCTGCTGTGGCTACCAACTTAGTAGTTTAAAACAATGCAGACGTCACTTTACACTTCTTTAGGTCAGAAGTCTGATGCAGATCTCACTGGGCTAAAATCAAGGTGTTGGCAGTTCTGTACTCCTTTCTGGAAGCCCTAGGGGAGCTTACTTTCCCTTTCCCAGTTTCTAGAGGCCACACGTATTCCTTGGCTCATGCCCGCTTCCTCCATCTTCAAAACCACTCCTTGGTAGTTACATTTCTCTCCAACTCCAGCCTGGAAAGGTTCTCTGCTTTTAAGGACTCACATGATTAGACTGGGCCTGTATAATCCAAGATAATCTCCCCATATCAGGGTTCTTATCTTAATCACACATGTAAAGTTCCTTTTGCCAAGTAAGGTAAATATTCACAGGCTCTGGGGATTAAGATCTAGACATCTTGGGTTAGCTATTATTCTGCCTACCAACAACTACATAAAGAAAACTATATACGGTTAAATGACCGTGTTTCTTGGTATAACTCAATTTTTTTGTACAGAGTTATGTAAATAGTAGAAGAATAATGAAAAATAACTTTTTATCAGACATAAGAAGTATTGCACCATTTTTTAAAAAAATTCTATACTAAAGTAATACTATTATATCAGCAATAATCTACCTTTCCAGGATGGATAATGAGCCTGAACATCCCTTAAACTGGGAAAGCTAAAAATTGAATTAGGCAGAAATAATGAAAAATTTCTATTATTCACACATGGGTTGTTGCAATTTTTTAGCAGGACAGATTATAGAGGTAGAAAATTTTATAGAACAAATGACTGCTTCTCAAGAAAAGAAGTAGTTGTAGAAATCAGGAAGCAAAAATCTATACAAAAACTTATGTAATAACAAATATTTTTAAATATTTTACAATTTATAATGTGATTTTTTCACATTATTCATTCCACTTAATCCTACATTCTTCCTAGAATTAATGCACATTAAAAAGGAATATTTGATTACTCTATTCTACTTTATCTTCTATATATAGTAAACCACCAAATAATTTGATAATTTTTCAGGGAATCCTCCTGGTTTCCATGTCCTTGCCAAACCCACTGTCAAGTCATGTCCAAGTAAGACATAATTTAGTTTTTAGATTGCCTTGTTTATTTGATCTTAAACTCTTACCCCTATAATACATGCCACATGCTGTTTCTAGAACAATCCTAGAAACATAAAATTTTACAATATATTTGTAAAATACAAATTTTACACTCATTTAAGGGAATACACTCATTTAAGGGAAGCTTGAGAAGTAGCCATCAACCCATTAGTTTCTGCCACTTCCAGGGGCAGATAATGTTGTTTTGCAAAGCTCTCCATACTATTTATATATAGCATTGGTAAACTTTCTGATTATTTGGACAACTTCCCTTCCTATTTTTATTTAACTCCCTATTTTTGCCTTTTAAAGCAACATGCATTAAATAAACTCTTTCTCCAGCATAATATATTTTCAAATATTTGAAGATAGTTATCATATTTCTTCTTAATCATATATTGTCTCAGTTAAACTTCTCCTGTTTATCCAACTCTTCCTCATTGCAACTGAAAACTCAAGATTTTTCTGCTCTCCTCTGGATACATCACAATTCATCAATGATCCACTAAAAGTTTTTTTGGTTGAGTTAAATTGAGTATTCCTAAGACCACCACACTGCAGCATATGGAGAGCAGGTAAATCTGGCTGTAGTTTTTTTATATTGCCTATGATTCATGAATTCTGTGACTTTATATTTTCTTCCATCTTTCATATGACCTACTATCAAACATGATCTCTCCTATCCTGATCTTTTACAATTTATATTTTTAAATAAATATTTCATATTACACATGTAATAACTATTCATTGTAGGAGATAAAGATAAGTAAAACGAAAAAAATAAAAATCATAAACTTGGCATTCAAAGAATTATTAATCATTTGAATCTAAATGTGAAAATCATACTTGCTTTTTAATAGTAGATAAAGCAACTAGATCAATCTTCCCACCAAGGACAACTAGAACAATCTGATAGATAGATAGAAAGATATAAAGGTATATAAATATCCTTGAACACTAATAAAATTAAGACATTTTACTGATACTACATATAATTGAAGTTAGAAATCCAAAGAGGTAAAACAACACTTGGAGCAGCTTTTCTGCTGGTAGTGTTTGACATGCTGAGAATGTCAGAAGCACTTCTGAAAACATCTTGGGGCAGGGAATAAATCTTTGGAGTTCAGGATTCAAAAAACATGGAAGTCTTGGTAATTCTAATACTTTGGATTGGGACTCTAAAAAGCTGCAACCTAGGAAAAGAGTGACCTGGAAATAGAACTAGATTGGCTCTCATAGAGACTTTGAAAAAAATCCTCAAATATTCTCAATTCCTGGGAATTGATTAAAGTAATATCAGATTTCTGGTGTCCCCAGATACTTAGGAGAAGTAAAGATGAGTCTTCCATGTAGGATTATGACACTAATCTAATCCTCAAATCATTTCTAAAAATAAATTTCCAAATATAATGTTAGTTACACAATCAAAATGATCAAGCCTACAGGAGATAAGACTACAAGAATGGCCCAACACTTAATATAGATCATAATACAAATTACTATATATGAGAAAACTCAGTTTTCAGCAACTTGCCTGTTGTCTCACACCATAAGTAACAGAACCAGGAGTCAAACTGAGGCAACGTGACTGCAGAGTCTGTGTTTTAACCACTACAACACACTGCCTCTTAATTAAAATGTGTAGGTGAGAAACAAAGGAGAAGTAGGTAAGTGTGTTATCTGGACTGGAGTCAGATTCCTTGGGCTTGGATTCTGGCTCCAGGCCCTTATGCAAGGTACTTCATGTCTCTTTCTGTCTGTAAAATGTGAATGTTGTTAGCACCTACCTCACGTGAATTCTGTAAGAATTCATGAAAATTGTGCATACTGTGTTTGGCAAGTAGTAAGGTGCTCAAAAAATAGCTATTATTTTTTATCATTATGTGCCCCAAACAGGGACCATAGTATTTAAAATTTGTTTTGTAAGAAGGGAGACACCATATCTGATTTATAATATTAAAATAAATTAAAAATGAGGTAGTCAAGGAAAAATATTTCTCCTCCTGCCTTCTACAGAAATAAAAAATTACAAAAGCAGAAAGAAAACTGTAAAAGGAACAAATTTGTCAAGAAAGACTAAAGAATATTGGCCACTCTTACAGTTATCTCACTTATTATTCACTTCAATCCCACAAGAAAAGTGATTTTATTCCCATATTACATTAGGAAAACTAAGTCTTGATTATTCATAATTACAGAGTCAGTAATTGACAAAAACCAGGAGGATATGAAACCATATCTTCCTGACATCATAGCTCTAATTTAAAACAAAGAGAGACTATATAAATGAAAACTAAAGGAAGAAACAGACAAAATAAACAGAACAACAGGGGGTCAGGATATTGGAATTACAACTCACATAGTTTAATATAGGAAGTAAACTGAAAATTTTGGAAGAGAATTAGTAACAATATGAAGGGAGTTAGATTTGAAAGAAAATAAAACTCTTATAACTGAAAAAATAACAGATATAAAATTAAGAATCCAATGAATAAATTCAAGAAGGTAATCTCTCTTACACCATAAAAGCAAAAGTCCTTATTAATGAAATTTTAGAATATTAAATCCAACACTAAATTAAAAGGATAACACATGATGACAAAATGTGGTTTTTTTCAAAATGCAAGTTTGATTTAACCTTTGAAAATCAATCAATATAATTCACCTCTTCAGCAAAACAAAGGAGAAAAAGCATATTGTTCTTTCAATTACAGCAAAAAAAAAAAAAAAAAAAGCAATAGATAAAATTTAATTTATCCTAAAAACTCTTGGCAAACTAGGGATATAAGGACATTTCCTTAATCAGACAAAAATACCTATCAAAAGAGCATACTAATAACACTGAAAAATTTACCCTGATTCAGGAACAAAACAAGAATGCAACTATCTTGATTTGTTTCACATATTGTACTTGAGGTCTTGGCCAGTACAAAAAAGCCATAAAAAGGACTTCTGGTTTTGGCTAAGATGAAATAGCCCCATTGTTCTCAGGCATTGCCTCATAACTGAAAACTCTGGACATAACACAGCAGACAAGCACCAGAAGGCTCAGAAAGGTGGAAAGAAGAAGGCAAACTGCCTAGGGACCATGGGACCTGAGGAATGGCAGGACAGTGAGCTCCCTGGTTTCCTTACTGGTTGACATTACATCCCAGCAGGGTGCTGCAGAAGCCTTCAAACCCAAGACCTGCCACAGGCACAAACAGAAAACAAAACCAAAACCAAAAAAGCTCCAAGAAAAGCCTGTTCCACTTAGCCCAAGGACCAGAAATCCATGGCCTTACAACAAAAATCCTTATTGGCAATACCCTACTCCGGTCAAACACCAGCAGCAAAAAGTGCACCACTCGCTGTAAGAATTCAGAGGCTGAACAGGAAACTAATCTTCTACCAGCCCTACCCCTGCCCAGCAGAAACCAGGCAGCAGCTCTCCAATTCTCCTCCCCAGTGGTATGGGTGTAGCCAAGCTGGGAGCTAACCTTCCATCCCCAAACTGGCCGAAGCTGGCAGCACTCCAATTCCCTGATAAAGTGGTATCATCGTTCTGAGTCTGGAGCTCATCTTGTAACCTCTGTGTGTCTGAAGCAGATGGTAATGCTCCAACTCCCTGATCTTCCACCTGGAAGTAGGTGGTGCTAAAATTACTCCACCATGGTAGTGTCAGGGGGGTCCAGCCATAAGCTAAGCCTCCACCCCTTCCACAGCACTGAGACTGTACAAGGCAGTGTGAGTCAGGACTAGTCAATATTCTAAGTCTTCCTCATTCCTGCTCTTACCAGTGCCCCACGGGGAGCTGAACCTTCACACACACCCAGCAGCAATGAGATTGAATGAGGCTGTGAAAAGTAAGGTTAATTGACATGAATGCTGGCCATCTCCCAGTATCAGTGGGGCCCAGTGGGGCAGCTGAGTCCCCACCTCACCTAGCATTAAGGAGGCAGGATGAGCTAGTTGGCACTCTGCTTCCTCTGTTCCCCTCTGCTGGTGTCAGTGGGGCCCAGCAGGAAGCTGAGCCTAAATCCCATCTTGGAGGCAACAAGGAGGTACAAATTGGTGCCCCAGTTTCACCTAGAAGGTGTCAGTGGGGCAGAGGAGAAACTGGATTTGTCTGCAATAATGCAGTGTGAGTTGGCACTCCACTTTTGCTAGGGTGGTTTTGGCAGGGCCTGGCCCGAAGCTGAACGGACACATCTACCTGCCCCAGAGGTACACCTCAAATGGGAGGACTACCTACTACAATAAGAAGATTACATAGTATCCAAAGTTTCATAATATAATATCCAAAATATCTAGGGAACAATAAAAAATCACTCATCTTTGAAAGAACAAGGAAAATCACACCCTAAATAAAAATATATACCAGATGTCAACACTAAGATAAATCATACGTTGAAATTATCTGAAAAGGATTTTAAAGCATCCACCATAAAAAAGGCTTGAAGAAGAAATTGTGAATCATCTTAAAATAAATAAAAACATAGAAAATATCAACAAATAAGTAGAAGTTATGAAAAGGGACCAACTGGAAATTATAGAACTGAAAAATACAAAACGGAAATAAAAAACCTGCTCGATGGGCTCAATAGTAGAGTGGAGATGACAGAGGATAGAATCAGTAAAATTAACACATCAATAGAATTTACCCAATCTGAACAAAAACGGAAAATAGACTGAAAAATAAAACAACAACAACAACAAACCCAGAGCCTCAGGAACCTGTAGGACTATAACAAAAGAATTAGCACTGGTATAATTAGAACCCCGTAAGAAGGGAAGAGTGAGAGTGGAACTGAAAAGTTGTTCAAGGAAATAGTGGTTGAAAACTTCCCAAATTTGGTGAAACATATAAATCTATAGATTCAAGAAGCTGAGCAACCCAAAGTAGTATAAACCTCAACACCAAATGCTGTCAAGGATGTGGAGAAACTGGATCACTCATATATTGATGATGGAAATGTCAACTGATACTCTGGAATATAGTTTGGCAGTTTCTTAAAAAATTAAACACGAGCTTACCATATGACTCTGTAATGGCATTGCTGGGCATTTATCCTTGAGAACTAGAAACATGTTTACACAGGAACTTGTACATGAATGTTCACAGCAGCTTTATTCATGATAGGCCCAAACTGGAAATACGCCGTTTGTCTTTCAATGGGTAACTGGTTAAACAAAATGTGATACATCCATACCATGGAATATAAGAAAGAAGAAGGAATAAACTTTGATACAACTTGAATATTGTATGATGGATGAATCTCAAGGTCATTATGCTGGGAGGAAAAAAAATAGTCTCAAAGGTGTCATGCCATTTACATAACATTCTTGAAATGACAAAATTATAGAACTCAAAACCAGATTAGTGGTTGCCAGAGCTGAGGGTAGGCAAGGGGTTGCAGTCATGGGGGAGGCAACTGTGGCTGTAAAAGGGTAGCACAAGGTATCCTTGTAACGGAACTCTTCTGTAACTTGAATGTGAATGTGGTCACACGTTATGATAAAATATCACAGAACAAAACACACAGACACACACACACACACACACACATATACAAAGGAGCACATGTAAAACTGTTGAAATCTGACTAAGATTGATGGGTTGTATCAATATCAATTTCCTGGCTATGATATTGTACTATAGTTATGCAAGATTTAACTGTGGGGGCAAACTGGGTGAAGGGCATATAGAATTGTACTGCATTTTGTCTTACAACTGTATGCGCATCTATAATTAACACAAAGTTGTAAAATGCATAAAAATATAAATATTGTAAATTAATAAACTTTATTTGCAGATGACATGATCGAGTAAGTAAGAAAAATCATCCAGAAGAATTTAAACTGTTGGAATTAATTAATTTAGCAAAGTTGCAGGATATGTCAATATTCAAAAAATAGTAATTCTCTGTACCAGCAGCTAACAATTATAAAAGGAAATTTTAAAAAATGTTTCATCTACACCAGTTTGCCTAGGAGTAAATATAATACAATATGTGCAAGAATTATACACCAGAAACTATGAATCATTGCTCAAAAAGAATTTAATAGCCCAATTTTAAAGGATTAGAAAATCCCTTATGATTAGTATGAAAATTCTCCTTCAAATTTATCTTCAAATCCTCTGCAAACACAGCATATTTTGGGGGAAAATTGAAAAGCTGATTCTAAAACTTATACCTAAGTGGAAAGAACCTAGAATAGCCAAGACAATCTTGATGATGAATAACAAAGTTGGAGGAACTACATTATTAGATTTCAAGACTTATTCTAAAACTAGAGTAATTAAGAGACCCTAGTTTGGCATATGCATAGAAAAACAGACCAGTGTAACAGAATAGACAATCTAGTAATGGACCTGCAAATGTATAGTCATCAATGGTTTGAGCTCTAATTCACTGGAGGAAAGGGTGTCTTTTCGATAAATTATACTGGGACAATTGCCTATTTATTAGTTTAAAAAAAAAAAAAAAAGAAGAACATAGACTCCTACCTTACATGCTCATAGGATATGTACAAGTTTATTCAAGATGGATCATAGACCTACATGTGATTGGTAAACAATAAAGCTTCTAGAAGGCAATAGGACAATATTTTCACATCTTTGGTGTAGGCAAAAGATTTCTTAAACGATACCCAAAACCACTAATTAAAAAGAATATAAATAATCCTTTGATTTTATGAAAATTAAAGATGTTTATCAACCAAAAGACACCATTAACTAAGTGAAAAGATAGTTCACAGACAGGCAGAAGATATTGCAGTTCACATATCCAACAAAAGATATGACTGGAGTATATAAATCGCTCCTGCAAATAATTTTTTTAAAAAAACACCCAATGAAAAAGGGCAAGTCTTGAACAGGGACTTCATAAGAGGGAATCAAATGGTCAGTAAGAATAGGAAAATGTGCACAACATTTTTACCTACAAAGGGGATGCAAGTTAAAACCACAGTGTGATACCACTACATATTTCCCCTGAAGACTCAGATTCCAAAGAGTCACAATACTAATGTCAGCAAAAACGTGGAGTAACTGGAACCCTCAACAATCATTGTCAGGAGTGTAAATATTTACCAGCACTTTGAAAAATACTTTGGCAATATCTGTTAAAAGTTATACCACTCCTAGTCATATTCACAAGAAAAATGAGTGCATAAGTGCCTCCAAAAGTGTATACAAGAATATTTCATAATAGTCCTAAACTGGAAACAACCTTAATTTCTATCAACAGTAGATTAGATTAATAAATTGTGGAATATTCATATAATGGCATACTATAAAGCAATAAAAAGAAACTATAGATACATAGAACAATATAGATGAATCTCATAGTTATTATGTTGAGTGAAAGGAGTTGGGCATTAAACATACAAATGACTCCACTTATATTAATTTTAGAACAAGCAACACTAACTGATGGTGATATAAGAATACTGAATACCCCTGAGAGATGAGAGAACCTTCCAGGGTTCTAGAAATGTTCTATATGTTGAAATGAGTGGTAATTACAAAGGTGTAAATATATGAAGATATTTACTAAGCTGTACACTTAATGCCTTTTATACAATCAATCTATAGTATCTAAGTTACACCTCCATAAAACAAGTTTTAAAAAATCATAAAGGTTCTTAATGATACTACCTCCCTGCAAGGAGGGTTAATTTTTTTTTACAGGCAGAAAGACTTTTGGCAGAGCACTGTGATCGTATGGAGGCATGGTGCCAGGTTTCCTCAGGACTGCTCTTCTTCAGATTTTCCCTTACTCTCAAGCTATGAATCTTATTTCTTTGGTGGGTCCCTTACTCTTAGGACGTGGCCTTTCTGGGGACTCACTTGAAAGCCCAAGGTGCTTATGAAGTCTTCTCCACCTTTAAAATGCTTGAATTCCAACCTCTGTCTCCACAGCACAACACAGATGCTAAAAATCTCTGCTCAGTTTTTCAACATTCTAGATGTCATATTTTACTGAATGCTAAGGTGACTTACCCTATATACACGTAGTTTAAGTACTGGCCAAAGACTCATGGGAGTGTATAGGCAGATTTTTGAGTGTCTTCACTGAACTCTCCTTCTGTCCAGAATTTAGCCTGTAAAGTACCAACAGACCTGAACTCTGTCTTCTCAGTCAGTTAATTCTATCAATTTCCTTTCCCTAGCAGCACAGTTTGGAAAATCCCCTTAGAAGATAAAGCTGGGATAAAAATGGAACTCTCCTACTGTGCTTTTTTTCCTCTAAAGGATCATAGACCCTGAAGCACTGCCTGCATTGGTTGCTCTCCATTGTCTTTCAGTAGTTTTTTGTTTTTTTTTTTAATTTCTAAAGTTATTTTTTCCAGTTTTTGTATTCCCACCTACACTTCCTGTTCCCTCAGTTGCAAAGTTAATCGGATACAAGCTATTCTGTCAGGAGAGCTTGAAGTCTATTTGTTTTCTTCACACATGGAATATACAAATTTAGGAGTGAGGAAACACATCACATACTTTTTCAATTCTTAAATTACCTAATTCTTTTTTCAGGTCACAATTTCTCCTCAGAAAGTTTTTTGATTGCTTCATTTTAACTTGAATAAGAGGCAGGAAAACTGCAGACAGCAGTTGTGAGCAAATTACTGTGTGATAGTGAGAGAACCTCAGTTAAATTTAATACTGGGTAGAGAAGGACTAATCCTGTATCTCTTTCAGGTAGTTGGGTCTGTGGGAATGATCCTCCAGTGCATTACGATTCTCTGATGCCTCCCTGTACATTTTTCATGAGGCAGTGCAGAACAGCAATCACAATTCCTTTTGACATTGCATTTGTGATTCATAAATAGAAATATCTACTTTCTTGAAATGTTTCAGAAAAATTATATAACAGATGAGGAAACTGAGAATCAGAAAGGATTAGAAAAAGTGGAGAATGGAAGCCAACTGTCATTCAATCTCCACTAAGAATCATTGTGCAGATTTCTTACACATAGAACCTATTTTAATTCTCACAGCAATCCTAGGGGTAAATGGTTGGTAATTTTCAAAGAGATTAATTCTTTTTTCCTAGTTTCTCAGGTAATAATGAAAGGGCACTGGAACTTGAATGCGTCCTCTGACATATTCCAGTGCAGGTTCAGACAGAATAGTAATTAGTGCACACTGACTCTAGAATAAAGCATGCGAAAACCTCCTACATACCAAATCTGAGGGTCTTAGAAACAGAATGTACAAAAACAACAAAGGCTGCTGATTGATAGCAAATTTAAGAAGCTCTTTGTGATGCAAAACCATTAATAAAGGATGGAATACCAATGTGTGGTTTGGAACAACTCTCTCCTTTTCTAAATGTACAAACATTATTCAAATGCTACACCCAAGTACTACATGTAGAGCTTGAAGATTCCTTGGAAAATGATACCATAAAACTAGAAAATATAAAGCTGACACCACATGATTTCCAATATTTTTTCTTGTGTTTTATGCTATTTAAAGGTAAATTGTTCCCATTTGACCTAGATCAGCACTGTGAACTGAAGAAGACACTTAATTGAAACAACAGAAAGTTTTTAAATATATAAAAAATTATAGGCAGTCTAAAAATGTATTTATAGTTGATCAAAGAATTTATCTCATCATATTCCTTATAATTTGGCCTTTCAATAAAACCATAACCAACTTGGAAGTGAGAAAAATTTTTACAGTGCATAAAAATGATTTTGCTAATTTCAAGTAATGAAATCAGTAAAGGTTGTATTCTTTGATTATGAAGTAGCATAAGGACTTTTGAAAATTAGACAACTGCTCCAACTGTACAACTAGATCTTGATTACGTGTGCATGTAAGGGAGCCTGGGCAGAGCCAGACAGAGGAATAAAAAAGTTTGTCACATTCTGGCCTTCAAGGCTGATCTGTTTCTCTGTGTGCTTCATAAATATTGTGATAGGAGAACCACCTTCTCTGGGGAAACCTGGACACAATCTAGTCTGTAATTTCACCAGATTAAGCAAGGAATCTTGACTTTTAGTAGAGAAAGCTTGACCTTGCAGCCATTTTTTCTTCTAAGGTGTAAGATTTTTCTGCTAAAGTTATAACACTCCAAATCTTAAGCTGTTGACACTGAACTCCTTCCTGGAACACACTATACTTGCAAAGGTCTAAGGTGATCCAGTTGTTACAAATGAATTACAAGTAATCCTAATTTAGCAAACAAAACCTAATATTTATACAGGATCTTGTCCAGAGAAATCCAAATCCTTTAACATATTACCTGTATCAAAACACATTATTACAAAACAAAAAGTTTTCTCAGAAAGTAAATACAAAAACACTCCATTCTTGCAAACACATTATTTACGTAAGCTCTAAGCTACCACATTTTTTATAATTTCTCTTTTAAATATGAAGCCATTCATGAACTATAAAAGAATAACCGATAATATGATTCTCATACCATCTTTACTATTTTCAGATAACTTTTTTCTATTCTACTTTATATTTTCACCTAACATTTCTTCTACGGAATTAGTATTATTTAAAAATTTCATGAGTTGTAGACATATCTTATGATTAGCCTTTCTCACTGGTACTTGTTTTTTTAAAGATTAACTCTTATTAAAATTTCAATCTTTCTGTCTCTGGAACATCCAAATTGTCCACAGGATGCTCCTCCAAATCCTTGACATTAAATCACCCACATGTTGGTATCTTAGCAAATTTTCCCTTCTCCATAAGGACTTCTTTCCTTTGAAACTCCACACTATCTACTCATTAAGTCTCTGTCCTATTTCTTACTTTTTTTTTTTATTTATTTTTTTTTTTTATTTATTTATTTTTTTAAAAAATTTATTTATTTATTTTATTTATGGCTGTGTTGGGTCTTCGCTTCTGTGTGAGAGCTTTCTCCAGTTGTGGCAAGCGGGGGCCACTCTTCATCGCGGTGCGCGGGCCTCTCGCTATCGCGGCCTCTCTTGTTGCGGAGCACAGGCTCCAGACGCGCAGGCTCAGCAATTGTGGCTCACGGGCCCAGCCGCTCCGCGGCATGTGGGATCCCCCCAGACCAGGGCCCGAACCCGTGTCCCCTGCACCGGCAGGCGGACTCCCAACCACTGCGCCACCAGGGAAGCCCCCTATTTCTTACTTTTGACTAAACTAATTGAAAGTGTGGTTTATGTCCATTAGCTTCTTATTTTTTCAATTATGACTCACTCCCAGGATGATTTTGTTTTTACTTAGTTCATTTTTGATGACATCATCAATGAACTCTTAATTGCCAAAAATTATTCCATCATTAGTCCTATACTATTGACCATCCCCTCTTCAGGTAAGATCTCTGCTCCCTTAGCTTTTGGCACACTATTCTCTCCTAGCTCTTCTCCTCACTTTTATAATTATTCTTCTTGTCAGAATACCCCCATTCTGCTACTCCTTTTAGGGTTTATGTTCTAGAGGGCACTGCCCTTTGAAGTCTCTTTTTATCACAAGTGTTTTTTCAAGCTCTTTTTATAGGCAGGCATCTTGCAAAAGCCTATTTTCTGAACCAACTTCTCTCTTGAGCTCCAATTATCTACTGGATATCTGCACCAAGATAGTCCTTAGACATCTGACACACTGCCACAGGAGACATTTGATTACATAGTCTTTATACTTCTGTATTTCTCAAAGATTTCATATAATGTACCAATCAGTGCACTTCATTTCACTAGGATACCATTCCATTTCACCAGTGGTGAAAGTCTTGACAATTGCACACTATCCCATTCCAGAGGTTATCCAATGATGGATGTGTCCTGCCTTGCTAGATATTTAGTTCAAAATCCCATTTCAGAGCTATCAATTGCAGAGCTTATTTACATACAGTGCTGACACATATTATTTTGACATAAAAAGCCATTACAGCAAATTCAAAACAAACTAGATGGTTTTAAGAATAGTTTTGTTAGATTAGTACCTGCTAGAATTTCTATTTCCAGCCTGCAAAATATGGAGGTATAGGGAGAGGTTTAACATCTGTGTAGAAAATTTAGAAATAGAAGGCTCTGTAGGAACTAAAATAAGAGAAATTGTGTTTGAATCTTAGTTTCACACTTTAAAACTGACTTTTAAAGAAATCAATCTCTCAAGATCTAAATTTCATCATTTGTAAAGTGGTAAAATAATATTAAATTGTTTATATAAGATTTGCTTTCTCTGGCATGTAAGAAATATTCAATTATCAATCATTCATTCAACAAATATTTATTGAATACCTACTATATGCCAATCATAGTTCTGGGTGTTATTAGCTATTTTGTTTTTGCTATCGTCATTTGTATTGTTTTTGGCTTTATTATCATGCCATATGGATACACAGAAGGAAAAGGAAAATATCACATCTACTTATTTACCTCCTGACCTACCTTAAACCTTTGGAACTTTGGTACAGTGTTTTCTATAAAAAGATCTTAAAGTTTATTCCAGTTGATCCATGTTATTCCATGGTTGGGCAGTTTCCTGCTTATACAATTAGCTCAAAGCTAATTATTAAAATTGGCAAATGCTATGTTTATCTTCAGTTTGTCTTCCTTAAATCTCTAGCAGTAGAGAATACAGGTATAAATGAGCAAGCCTGGAGCCTGCAGTTTAGTGATGTGGTTTTAAATCCTCTCCTGTATGGCCTGTATGTAGAAAAGTTATTTGATCTCTTTCTGATTCAATTTATTTTCCTATGAAATGGGAAAGGATACTAGCAACTACCTTCTAAAGTTGTTGAGAGTTGAATGAGTGCTTAGAATAGAGCATGGCCCAAAATCAGCCCTCAACAAATGTTTCCTGTTCTTCTCACAGGACTAGAAGATGGTCTCTAATTTACCAGACATGTGAATACTGTTACTTTAAGTTTACTCACTGGGTCACTATTCCACTGAGCTCCACAAAGATTCTATGATCCCCAGATGTTCCATCAATGTTTTCTTCAGTTATCAAATGGATAAGAGTTCAGACTTCCTTTCTTCACTAGCAGTGCCAATGACACATAATTACACATCTTCACATCTTAGAGAGTGAAGGCTACATGGACAATAACCAGCAAAAACATTTATTCAATATTCTTCATTGTTTTTTACTTTTAATCAGAACTAGATTTCTATGGGGCATAGATTGGAAAAGGACATAATTTTGGTTATAAATCTACTTTCAGGGGGATGTTTTCTGTAATGAGAGTGAAGGTATAAAACACAGACATTGAAAACCATCTGATAAAAAACATCCCAGTTGAGCATTATACATATTTCAACAGTATTAGATCTCACTATCTCTCAGTCTTGTTTTTATTTTTCCTGGCTAACCCTATTTCTACTTTACTAAGTGAATAAAATATTTTTACACTTGGTTACCGGTTCTATTGCTTTGTCTTTACTTAATAATTCTGTATTTGCTTTTACTGGCCTCAGAACTAATTATCTCTGTGTTTTCCTTAGCATACACTACTGTAGTAATTGCTGAAAGCAACAATTTGATACAGTATCTCAATCTCTTTTTTATTATTACTTGTATATTCTTTTAGTTTCATTATATATCAATCAGCTGTTAAAGTTAATGATAGCTAACTTTTATTGAACTCATATCATGTGCCAAGCATTGTACAATGAACTTTGCATGTTATTTATTTTTCACAAATTCCTTTGAGGTCAGTGCTATCTCTACCATTTGGAGATAACTGATGCTCAGACTAGATCAGGTCCTCCGTTATATTTTCTCTTAATACATTCTGTACTTTTTTAATAGCACTTATCATAATTTATACTTGTGGATTACCTAGTTCCTCATAATAATATAAACACATTGGGTGAAGGGACTTAATCTGTTTTACTTATCCTTGTTTTTCCAGTACATAGCACAGTGCTTGGCATATAGCAGGCACTCAATAAATATGTATTGAATGAATAAATAAATGTCAACTTAAAAATTTTTAAAGATTCTTTTTTGCCTGATAATTTACTTCAGTAGAGGGAGAAATGTTTGTTTCTGCCATCCTTCTAATGAAATGGTCATACCTTCTGTTGTAAGCAGATCTTAACAACACAAGGAGAGTCAATCACAGCTGCGAATTAGTACAGGACGTTAAAAACAGGCAAAATTTTCTTTTCTGATATAATTACAGACTCCCAGGAAACTGCAAAAAATGTACATAAAGTCCCATTAAATTATTTTTAGTATATAATATATGGGCATCAAAAAGAATTAAAAAAAAAATAAAAGTACAAAGACCAAAATAATGATTTTCTCAGAAGTGGCAGAAAGCAGTAACCACTGTTGATATTTTAGTGCATTGCCTTCCACAATTATCTATGTGTAAGCATTTCTACAAGACTGAAATCAAATCATATGTGGTTAGTACCCATATTATGGCATGAGCATTTTCCTATTATATAGGTAGCTCTGAAAAATGCCACTATAATACCTAACCAGTATCACTTCAAAAGAATTTATCATAAATAATTTAATCATTCTATTATTTTTGGGTAATTGATTTGTTCATAATTTTACTATTAACAATTATGCTTCAATTAACAGTTTGAAAAGTCATCTATGACAAAGTTTCTACTTCTTTAGGGTAGATTCCTTGATAATGAAATATCTGATAAATAATATGATTATTTTAAGTACTCTTAATTCAAACTGACAAATTTCTTTCCAGAAAACTTTAACCTATTTATTTTTATGCAAGCAGTTTATGAGAATGATTATATCAATTGATCCTTATCAAAAATTGATATTACACTTTTAAAAAAGCTTTGCTAATTTGATAAACAAAAAGTAGTGCTTTAGCTATTGTTATCTGGAAACCACACTACCAATGGTGGAAATGGCCTTGTTCTGGAGCCAGCAAAATAGTGTATCTGGGTCCAGATAGCCAAGGTGGATGTGGAATTGCAGCACTATATGGAGATACCAGAGACCCCAGGCTTCCCTTCAGAGACAACTTCATCACACTTCTCTAAATATTCAGATCTTCAAAGGACAACACTAAAGAACATTCGAGGAAAATCAGACACCAAGAAGCCATCCTATGGCATTGGATGGGGTCAGCACACCAGGTAGAATAAAGATAGAAAGCTCATCTTGTGTAACCAGGTCTTTGTAAAGAACAGGTCTCAGCAATGAGGGGCACAAACTGCATCCTAGGAACAAACACTCCAGGAAAAGGTGACCAAGTCAACCAGCCTTCCAAGAAAATCCATATACCTCCAGCTGCTCCAGGCTCTTGGGTTAGGACCCACCTATAACCAACTCAGCCTACTGACCTATTGTGGAGATTGCCTATGTCATCCACACAGGAATGGCATTCACAACTCAAGCCAGCCCAGCTCCTTAGGCTTGCATGCAGGGATATTTTGGGGGTTATTTCTGGAATTGCCTCTGCCCCTTAAACCTCATGTAGAGACACCTTCATTCATTGTGCTAGGGCAAGATGCCATTCTCCGGTCAAATGAACCTCTGGGGCTTCAACTAGGAATTTCCTCAGGGTAGCTTCTCACATAAGGAGGAGCAATGTTTCTGTATCAAAATTGGCCTTTGAGTTCAGTATTTGTATATCCAAGCATTCCTCTCATACAAAACTGTGCCTTTCTACCTTCCTTTAACCCATCGCCAATTCCCCAGTTACCCCCCAGCCCCAGTGAAGTCTGCTACCACAGTTTTGAGTACTTATTAATCCACCTTGTAAAACACTCCAACAATTAGGGAACCATATAGTTTAGTGAGCACTTACTGTGAGTTCTGTCAGAATACATCTATGTTTTAAATTTAACTTTCTTTACGTACCCTGGATATACTTATTGAGTTTATTAACACATACTTCTTAGTTCATAGAAAATTTATCATTAACTTAGGCAAGGCCTCTCCCTTACTTTTTAACTCTTTAACCCCAAAGCACAATGCTACCAGTCACTTAACAGGTTATATTTCACAAAGATCCTTAACAATGTACATATATAGAACTTCTGCTTTTGCTGTGAGGAATAACTGCCTTGCCCTCATGCCATAAACAATTAGAAATGACACAAAAATATACTAAATAACATTATTTGACTATAATTAATGCAGGGCAGAGATTCCTGAGAGAAAGAAACAAATGAAGTGAGTTCTATGATCATCCTTGTTTTGTACATGGAGGACCATTCCAGTCTGTGAAAGAAAGACAGGGAACTCAAGCAGAAAATGTCAGCCATACTGGGTTGAGAAGACAGAGATTAGAAGTGGGTGGAGAGACTAAGGTAGCTGGAATTTATGGGGTGTGATGGAGTAGAGGAGAGATGGGAGATCAGCAGTGATAGCTTCAGAAATTGAACCCCCTGAGGCTGTTTCAGACCATAAATTGTATACATATGGTGAGACTTCAAGCAGCTAGGCAAAGGCAAAGAATTATAAGTTGAACAATTTCTAGAGGTCACAGTACAGTACAAATTGTACACTTAAAATCAGTGATTTGTATTGTTTATGAATTATAACTCAATAAAGGTAATTTAGAAAAATAAACAATGTGTATTATCTTATAAAATATAAAATGGTGTTTCAGGTGTATGTTTCTAATGTAACTAAATGAAGTTGTGCTAGAAATCTCACATTTTTAATACTTTTTTCATTCAATAATCTTTTCCAAAGATCTATCCATATCTCTGTTTATTATTTATTGTTTTTAGGTATTTAAATTTATGTGAATAAAATTATAATGATGTTTTTATTATATATTTTAAATCTGCAATTCGTCTGCTTACGTTCCTCTTACCTTTCCTAATATTGTGTGTGTCTTCCTCTGGTTATAAAAAGAAATCTCAATTAACTTTTGTCTTTTAGTCTTTGCCAAGAAACAACTTTTGTCTCTTAACAATCTTCTCTTGAATCTTTTGCTTTATACCTGATTGATTTCTCCTCTTACTTTTATATTCTTTCTCATCATTTATTTTAGGTTTGCACCCATTTTTTACTTTCTTAGGCAAGACATGTAATTAATAAATTTTATCCTTAATTCTTTTTAATAGAAATGTTTTATGTTATAAATTGCTCTATAAATGCATACTGTTTCAGTGCATCCCATAGTTATGATATGTGGTATTTTCATTACTGTATTTTTAAAACTAATCATTTTTAAAGTAAAAATAAAGTTGCTTTTACATTTGTCATTTATCTATAGTAAATAGCTAATCAAACCAAAAATTATCTTTGCACTTTCTATTGATAAATCATACACATAATGCTCCAATAAATGTTGATATTATAATGTAGTAATTAAAATTAAAATTAAAATATAAACAACTCACATGTAAGATTAACATATAAGTGATATTTACCAAAAACTTTTCTGAAAATATAGTTCCATCTATCTTTAATTTGAATAAAAGGGTAGTCTCTTAAGTAGTCAACAATTCTTAAATTTATAATAAAAGAGAAATACTCTAAACTTATCTTGATGAGCTTCTAAAAAAATTCAAGATTTTCTGGGTGTGATTCCAGAAGTACAAACAGTTGGTTTACTTAAAGGTTGAATTAAATTTGAAGAGAATCTCTTCTATTTTCAGGACATGAAGTTGATGGAAAAATCAAGCTCACAGAGAAAAAAAGGACTTCTTCCACAATATACCCCCACTTTTTAAAATGAAATCTAACCAAGGATGAGCATTATATTTAGGTGTTATAGCTCTTGACTCTATTTTTACATTTTTATTGATGTACTATATACACACTCTTGAGTTTTCTTTCTTTTAGACAGAACTCTTCTATTTATTTTTTACATTATGTATTGTTGGTGCGATGAGACATTCTGTGAGGTGTACATATGGCTATAAATGTTCCTCTGATGACTGATGTAACTGCATCCAACAGATTTTGATATGTGATGTTCTCATTATCACTCAGTCTGAAGTATTTTATATTTTTTCTGGAGAATTTTTTGACTCGAGTTATTTAGAAGGGAATTATTCAATTTCACCTGTTTCATTCTACTTTTTAAATATGGCTACCAGAAAATTTTATACATGAGTAATTTTATTTATTGATTCACACTACATACAAGCTTTATATTATGTTTTATTAAAGAGTACTGTTCTATATTTTTACTAATTTTTAGACTGATTTATCAGTTTTAAGAGAGATATGTGTTTGGGTTGTATCAAGTTAAAGATTATTGCCTGTATTACTAGTTTTATGAATGTTTTCATCAGAAATATTGTTGAAACTTATCAAATTATTTCCCTGAATCTATTAAAATAATCATATTTTTCTCCTGTAGTCTAAAAGAGTGGTTAATTACATACAAAAATAGTAATATCTCATTGTTGATTTAAATTGGGTCTTTAATCAACAGTTAAATTGAAAGTTAAAGACAGAGTATGAGAATTCGGAGTAAGAAAAGTAAACTTCAAGATAGTAGGCAGTCAATGAAACCAAGGTTAGCGGTTGTTTCCATTTCCCTGAAAAAGAATGAACAGTCAACTAATAAGATTACTGAAAGATCACTAAAAAAGTTGTGCAACACAGAAGGCAAATCTAGAAAGATTGATTTTGCTGAGATTTTGTGGAGTAATCAAAAATAAAATGGTTTGAAGATATAGCAGAAAGTGACAAAATAAGAACTAAGCTTGATCATGCTCATTTACTTACCTCTAATCCAGAGGTCTGTTTCATGAGAGAGAAGAAAATCTACACCATGACAATTCTATCTTCTTCATCCTAAGTACCATCTACCCATTTCCTCACACACATACCCCAAAAGGAAAATTTCCCTTCACATTTCAGAAAAATAATTTGTACTAAAGAATTAATGGGGCTTCCCTGGTGGTGCAGTGGTTGAGAATCTGCCTGCCAATGCAGAGGACACGGGTTCGAGCCCTGGTCTGGGAAGATCCCACATGCCGCGGAGCAACTGGGCCCGTGAACCACAATTACTGAGCCTGCGCATCTGGAGCCTGTGCTCCGCAACAAGAGAGTCCTCAATAGTGAGAGGCCTGCACACCGCGATGAAGAGTGGCCCCCGCTTGCCACAACTAGAGAAAGCCCTCACACAGAAACGAAGACCCAACACAGTCATAAATAAATAAATTTAAAAAAAAGAAAAAAAAAGAATTAATGGATGCAAGTACAATTGTTTATCATCCTAACATGGTATATTAATTATCAGACATTGCCTTTAATTTCAAAAAGCTATTACCATAAATATAAAGCAGAAAGCTCTGAAGGAAAAAAAGTTTTTTTTTATATCTTAATATTTTATCAAGTAAAGCCTCATGTGACCTTCAGGCAGAGAAAAAAGTCACATTTGGTAATTGAAGCCATGTTCCCATTTCTTGTAAATAGTGAACCATTATATTACTTGCCTATAACAACCTAATTCTCATTGATATTTTACTAAGCTCTCTCCAAAGCTGAGATGTTAATCAAGACATGGATGGGAAAATGATGTAAATCTTCATGTTCAACACCATGAATATCTGGTTTATTCCTGTGTAATGACTTAAATGATCTTACCCACAGGCTTTAGACCAAAATTAGTGTAATATACATTTTCAGGTCTAATGCATAGCAACCCAGTCTTTATTTGACATTAATGTTAGTGGTATAAAAAGCATTTAAACCAGTAATGGGATTTATAACCTTAATGAATAAATTCTCTATTCAATTACACTTCTATAGTCATTATGGAGTTCTTACTTTTATATTTATTTTCCCAAGCCTAATGATTAATTTGAATTTTGAAATATTAGATGATGATCCACAAGTAGTTTCCAAATGTATCATAATCTTTTTAAATTCCTGGCAGACTTCCCTGTTTATCCATTTGCGAGACTTGATGCCTCATGCATTTGAAATTACATAACCAAATAAGGTGAGAAAAAACAAATATTGTACATAAAAGTTTCACTACATCTCTCAATTTTTGAAAGAACTAAATAATTATCTTACAACAAAACAAAATATGAACTGTCATGGCTTTCCTTATTTTTAATTTTTGTTATGGGCAATGGAAATAATTGATTTTTTCAATCACTTTTTACAGTAGAATATAATTATAAAATATAATACATCTAGAAATATGACATTTTGTGATTGACTTCTTCCATACTTACATGCAAAGAAAAAGTTCCTTCCTTGATCTACATCTGTACTATCTTTATAAATTTTAGAGCGATTATGTAATGGATTAAACTGAGTTAGAAATTATGCTATGTGGCCTGTATTACATTACTGAAATTACATGTGCTAAAATTACATAGAAATGAAAATGCCCATTTCTCACAAAAATTCCTTTTTAAACCAAATTTATGTCCAGTCAGTAAGTCAGACTAAGCTGATATGTCACCACCACACATATATACCAAACATATAGAAATGTCAGATAAAATATGGAAAAATATTTACATTACAGAGCTAAGCTTGAAACAAAAAAGAAAAATATCTAGGCACCCAAAATGTTTTACAGATGATTTAGAAGAGAATTAAATTCCATATAACAGAGGAGTTCAAGCTAAACACCTGCTGTACATGATTAAAGCCAGGATATCCCAAAGCATTTCTCTATACAAAAAGTAAAGAGTAGGAAAACTCTACCTACTGATCCATAAAGGAAGCAAGGAAATTTGCCATCTTTCTGGAGCCATAGGTAGAAATAAAGAACACAGCAACAGCACTGAAGGTCCTTCCTGTGCGACATCCATGTGTGAGCCAAAACACACAATCCTTGTGCTGTGGAATCTCAAGACAAACATTTAACATAGAAATAGTCTGTAATCAATAAAATATATTAGGCCTGATAGCAGCAAATATGAAGTCAGCTCTTTAAGTCACTTTTATAACTTGGGCACTCCACGGAAAGTAAGTATCAGTGAATTTTAATTCATAATAAAAAAATCACAATCCACCGTTTGTGAAATACTAGATAGTTCTAAACCAGAACTACTAGATTATTTAAAAGTGACATTTAGACTAAGGCTTTTCTAAACGTTCAAACACAATTTTAAAAATGAAATAGAAACCATAAGGCAAGAACAGGACAGTATGAGATAACAGAGTAGGTCTTTAAGTTAAACACTCAAAAAGACTAACATGTGTCACTAAAGATTGGGATCAGTTTCTGAATCTAGTCTGAAAAATCATAAAGGAATGGAGATTAGTGGACCTCCTGATGTGAAGGTTGCATTGAAGGTAAAGTGCGTTTCCATTTTAATATGCACTCTCAATGTCTTTCAGGGCCAAGAATGCATGAGTGATTCCTTTGGACTAGATGTCGGTCATGTGGAAGAGAGAACATTCCTAGAGGAATAAACTTATTTAGAATTGGAAAACTGACATATAGCTAGATAGCCAGGCATTTAAGAAAGAAACAGCAACAAACTCTAATCAGAATACATTCTCCCTAATGTAGGAAATACAGATGAGAGTTCCCTACAAATTAGGTGGGGGTGAAGGAAAGAAAAGAGAAAATATTTGAAGACCCATCAAAGTACTCAAAGAGAAAGATTTAGCCTTACAGATTTGCTCCTGCTTTATATTCCTGAAGGCTTACCCATAAGAGTTACATCAAGTCTTTAGCTGCTGGTTGATTTCAGCCAGTGGAAAAAACCCACAGGATATCTGGGGGTTTGGGCCAAGTGGGATGAAAGAGAACCTGGTTTATTTATTCTCTTAGTTCTCTCCCTGCTTGGGCTGTGGCTTGGCAGTGTCTGTATTCCTCCACCTCAGGCCTAAGCTATTGATGGGTGACCTCAGGTATGGTGGTGGCTTTTCACTCTTCCTAACCATGGGGTGTTTCACCTTTCCTTTTAAAACACTCTCTTCATTAAACTCTTAGTAATCATCCCTTTTGGATGTGCCACCTGTTTCCTGCCAGGACCTTGAATGACACTGTAAGTCAGAACTTTCTTCATCTCTCTACATCTCCTAGCTACCCAACCTCCATCAACTCTGGAGGGCCTCAGACACAAGATTAAAAAGCCAAGGAAAGCCCTGTAGAAATTCAAGGCAGAGGGAGAGAAGCAGACCATATGTGCCCCATCTCAACCTTAGACTTTACTCCTGTACTTGGCCCAAGACAGAGGTGGGAAGAAGTTTCAGCATTAAATCAAGTTTAGAGTTTTGACTATTACATGAAACTCTAATGATCCCAGACCTGAAAATTTAATTACCAAATTGAGACAGTATTTAGTGCTTCTAAATAACCATATGATTCTTTATTAGCTAAGGGCAATTAGAAATGTCACAGACTACTTGAATTTTGCCTATTACTTGGGAAGAGTAAACACCCACAGTGTAAGTATAAAGGAATAGGGGAGACATATGAAGTGGCTTCATGATTAAATCCCACATATTCATGGTTATCCAATGTACTAATTACATATAGGAGCAAAACATAGGTTGGAAGGATACACACCAAAACCTTTATGGTAGTGGCCCTTGGGGAAATGGTAGCCAAAGTTAGTTCAACATTATACATGTATCTACTTTATATCTTTTATCAAAAACCTTACATCTAAAGCAGCAATGTCAATCTTTTCAAAAAATTGTGGATGTGTGGTATATGAATGTTTATCATATTATTCTTGATACTTTTTCCTCTCTCTTTTAAAACTGGGCCTCAGTGTTAAATCCATATATCCTTCATCTTCACAAATTCTACTTTTGTTCAAGCCACAAAGGCATGTTGCTTTATTCGGCTAGCCTGAGAAATGGCCCTACTATTGATCATTTCTTAGTTTACAATCTGATTTGAAACTTCAAGGGTCCTCACAAAGGCAGGAATTCAAAACTCTATCGCAGTGATATAAATGCTAATGGGGAACTAAATGACATTGTTAACTACAGCTCATTTTGCAGTTATAATTCAGGGCAGCCAGACATGGGCCTGTAACTCAAGAACTTAATGGGAATCCCTGAAGCAGAACTACTGAACTGCCAAGTATGTCTGTAAGAACTAGACAAAACACACCCCAGCAAGACTCTTTCACTGAAATGACTTCTTAAATTTGGAAATTGACACTTGTCTACTTTTTGGCTACGGTTTAGAAAAAGATTTTTCCTTACTTCACAAACCACTCCAAACCCTTCAGTCAATATTAAATTACTATTTTCCTATTTTATTGAAAGCTGCATGAAAGCATTTTTGCTTTTTGACAAGACAGTCCCCATGCTTTGAGAATGATCGATGTGCACTGAACTTTGATATAACCTAAATTAAACTGGGCCATCAGTTGGCCAATACCAGCCAGATATCAAAACTTAAAGAAACTAAAACCAACAACTTACCCTCACAACAGAAAATCAAAAATCACAAACAAAACAGAAAAACAACAACCTAGTAGCATAATGTAGTTCTTGAAGCCTATTGATGAGATGCCAAAAGAGAAATTATGTTATATAAAAAAAGAGCAAAACTTTCCAAAAATTATATCTGCCTAATTCTAGTCTAAATCTCATAGAGAGTGGCATGGACAGATATACACTACCAAATGTAAAATAGATAGCTAGTGGGAAGCAGCCACATAGCACAGGGAGATCAGCTTGGTGCTTCGTGACCACCTAGAGAGGTGGGATAGGGAGGGTGGGAGGGAGGGAGATGCAAGAGGGAAGAGATATGGGAACATATGTATATGTATAACTGATTCACTTTGTTATAAAGCAGAAACTAACACACCATTATAAAGCAATTATACTCCAATGAAGATGTTAAAAAAATAATAATAATAAAAAAAATTAATTAAATAAAATAAATCTCTCTCATAATATGGCACCTACTCCCCAAACTCTCTTCTTCTCACCATTACTCTCCATCTCTAAGCCACTCCTCTTACTCCACCTACCCCTTCTCACAACTATTTTGTCCTTCAGAAAGGATTCTCCCATTCTTTCTACTCTAGAATGAAGGTATCCTCTTTTACTAATTATCTAGTCTCTTCTTATCCAATACCCCAATCAGAACAATAAAATTCCAAGGGTTCAGCAGATCATAAAGAGTATTTTCCTAGGAAAACTTGGTAGAAGGGACACAGACTTGCCAGGTTTTGCAAATAAAAATATAGGTGACACAGTTAAATGTGAATTTCCAATAAAAACAATTTTTTTTAGTATAAGTATGCCCCAAAGAGACAGTTTGAAAATATTTATACTAAAAAATATATTTGTTGTTTATCTGGAATTAAAATTTAACTGATGGTCTGTAATTTATCTGTAACCCTTGCAGTGGGGATTTGTAAATATGTTTACATTATATTTTTGTCCTTGTGAAACCTATAAAACACGAAGATCAAAGTAACAACTCCTTCACCTCTGTATGTTGTGATATTAATTATCTATGATATGCTTACTTCAATTCATACAGCACCCTAGCTTGGTGAGGGTTAGTTTCCTAAACTTTTCACTGGCATTTCTTCATATGTTTGATGCCTGCAATATAATTCTGCAAATCACTCCAGGAAAATACTGTCATTTTTTAACGCTCATTATCAACAAAAGGACATTTATAGAAGAGTATAAAGAATGTCATTCAGATAATCTCACCATGGACAGGAAAGGCTCTCATTATTGTCACTGCAGTCAAAACCTGCATTAATAATACTAGGGTCTACTCAGACTCTAAAAGAGAATAGCAAAAGAAGATAGAGGAACTCAACTTCTAAGATGCCTTGAAACTGAGGGCAAGCATCATTGATGTGGTCTAGAACATTCAGATTCAATTCCTGTGCTGAATTAGATGTATGATCCAATTTTCCTTCTTAATCTTTCTCAAAAAAAAAAAAAAAAAACCTCTCTTAGTTACTTAATAACCAAGGATTTTAAAGCAATTGACTTAAAGCTTCCTCCTTTAGTGGCTTTCATGCTAATGTACTTGGGACAAATTATTTAAGTTGTAAAGCAATAGACTTAGGACAAATTTGCTGTTGTTTCATGTCATTACTTGTTACACAGGCCATGTGCACTATTAGTTAAAGTGGTAAAAACACATATTGGGGCAAATAGCATAGCACATTTAATTTTAGAAGTTGGATATACAAAGGTTGATTGAAAACTGGGTATGCTTTGACTTCTCTCGCTAATGATATATTAGCTAAAGGATGGATTTTTAAGGGAAAAAAAAAGCAACAGGTTCATATCTGCAGAATTCATCGTTTTTAAAGCATATCCTAATGTTTGGGCCTTTGGTTTGATGAAAGAGGGAAATGAGTGTACTACTGAAAGTTCACCCATAGCACCAGCATATAGATAACTCTATGGGTTCATGGTGCTGTTTTACAGGATACAATGTACCATTTAAGATAGGAGCCAAAATATGGTTCTATTTTCTCCATACAAGCCAAGGTACCAAAAGAAGGACTGACTTTTTTTCCTATTACTCCTATTAACCCAGTTGAAGAATCTGAATCCTGTCTCTACAACCTTGAGCTCAATGGATTTAGAGATCCTAAAGCCCAAGGGAATAATGTTATTACCAAACACTACCATGGTTCAAGGGATTTGGATGCTGCAGCCACTACTGGCCATTTTAGTTTCTTTATAATGGTAAACCAACATTCAGAGAAGGGGGTCAATTTACTGGTCAGAGTGATTGATCATGATTACTAGGCCAACTGTATTGATGCTATGTGGTGAACACAAGGAATACTGTTTGGATCCCAGGGAATTCATAGTATTCCTTTTCCCAATAGTCAAAATAAATGGGAAACTGCAGCAACCCAGTAAAGACAAGACCATCAAGAACTCAGGTCCTGCAGGAGTGAAGTGCTCTGTCACCCAACAGGTAAGTATCACTGTTCAGTTGATATTCTGGCAGATGGAATGGGCAATATGGAATGAGTTTTGGAAGAGTATAGGTACTGTTGTGGAGGAGGAGTACCTCTCACCAGCTACAGAAATGGTAGCAATGGTCTATGTAGCAGCAGTTATGGTTTATGTTTAATGTTTTATGTTCCTTGATTTTTCCAGTCTATAAATGTTTCAGCTAAGATTTTCAGTTTTAGATGGAAGTATGACTAAACTGATATCATTCCATGATGATATAGTAATTGTTGTGACTTTGTATGCTCCCGGTGTTGGGTATGTAAATTTTTATCAGAATGAATTAAGGATGAGTGTACAATAAAGGTACCGGGGTGAGATGTGCTAGATAATTTCTTTTTGCCCTCCATATCTACTTTCTACTTTTTTCAATCTTGCTAGGGCTACATACTAACTTGAAAATCATAGGGAAGATACTCAGCTTTTAAAATATCAAATTCAATGTGCTATTTTATACATATAAAAATACACATAATATTTACATAAGCTTTAAAGCATAATTTTATTTATTTATTTATCTATTTATTTTTTAATTTTGGCCGTGCCACATGGCTTATGGGATCTCAGTTCCCCAACCAGGGATTGAACCCAGGCCATGGCAGTGAAAGTGCAGAATCCTAACCACTAGAGCACAAGGTTAAAAGGAGCACATGTGAGCCATCTATACAAAAGAAAAAGTAGAATATTGCAAACATTCTTAATGTTGTACTTTTCATTCCTTTGTTTCTGGTTAACTTTTATAAACATTTGTTTTCTGATATATAAAAGAAATAACAACCTACCTATCATCAAATCTCATTGGTTCAGTCTTCAAAATACCTCTAGAATCTGGTCACATTTTGCTACCTCTACCACTAAAACCCTAGACTCCCAGACCAAGTCACCATGATCTCTTCTTTGAACTATTGCTATAACGTCCTAACTAGTCTCTCAGACTTGCCCTTTTGTCTCCCTGCCTTCTATTCATCCCATAGAAGGCAAAATGGTTCTTTTAAAATATAAGTCAAATGGTGTAACTCCTCTGCTCAAAAACCTGTACTAATCATTTCCCATCTCACTCAGAATAAAATCCTAACTTCTCACCACAGCTTAGAAGGTGCCACATGCTCATGTCATTGCCTCCTTCTCTAACCCCAACTTTTCCTACTCTCACTTCATCCACTCCACTTCAGCCATCCTGATCTTCTTTCCACTTCTCAAATTTCTCTGTTAACACTCTAACTTCTGTACTTACTATTCCTTATGATTAGAATGTTCTCTCACATTTCCCCAAAGCTCATTCCCTCCCTTAGTTTAATTCTTGCTCTTTTCAAAAGCCATCTTCACAGAGAAACTTTTCAGATAACCCTACCCTATGGTACTCACTTATCTCATTGTCCCATCAACTCCTTATTTCTTTTCCCTATTTGCATTCTATGAACATATTATGTATTTGTTCATAGTATATTATCCACCTTTAAAATGTAAACACACCAAAGACAGGAACTTTACCTCTGCTGTTCACTGCCATGTTTCCAGCACGCAAAGCAGTGCCTACCCCAAGATACTGATACTTGATACCTCAGCCTCTGGGTGACTAACCCAGCCTGTTTGCTTGAAACAACCATATGTGGTTACTCCAGTGTACTAATATTATCATTGTCTAAGTGTACTCTGATGTTATAATGCAAAATTCTGGAAGGGCTTGATTACAGAGAATAAAATAAATAAGATATACAAATTCAACTCTTATGCTAAAACTTTTATGACAGTCATGCAAAACCTATAAGAACATAGGAGATGAGTAAATACAATAAACAAAATATTGTGTCAACACATGTTTAATACACAAATGAATAACTGAAAAATGAATGCTTCTCTAGGCATTCAATTTGATGATAAAGCACCATGGGATGATAACATAGCTTTCTGAATGAGAAAAAGTTGACATATAAATATCAATAGCAAGATTAAAAAAATCTATGAGATGATGAACCTCTAAGTGATCACTACACTATCAGTGGAAGAGATATGAAAATAATGAAAGAAGTTCCTGAAGATGTTTTCTTCATGTGTTTTTTACCTCAAAATACTGGGCATTTACAGGAAGGGCACCGAAGACAAAGGCAGAAACAGACTACTTTGGTTCCTTTGAAGGTATAGGTTTACAATCAGATTTACACTTACTCTAAAAGAAAGCTTATCCCTGGAAGGAAGCCAGACAAACATGTCTAAAATAACTGAAGGTCTTTTAAGGACAGATTCCATAAATGATTTCTTTCAGATGTATCTATATATAAATAATTCCTCAGAAAGCAATTCTGCATAGATACAGATAATAGAGATGTTTGTCCTTTTTATAAAAATCTTCTGAGAATATTCAAATACTATAACAAAATATTCCTTTCATTTCAGCATAAGATTTCTCCTATTTTTGAATTCTTCACAGCGAAAAATAAGAGCCGTGTTGTCAGCTAACACCATCAACATTTATTTTCACTTCTGCTAAGTGTAGCAATGAAAAATAAAAATATAATAGCAATAAAAATCAAAAAAGCACGAGGAACAGAGCAAGAAGCAGGTTATGACTTAAGAAGCAGCGCACAATGTATGTAAGGTTCTCAAAGAAAATAATTCTTAAATGATACTTTGCATACCTTAAAATGTGTGATCTTCATTTCGTATTTCTTAGTGTATGAAGTATCTGTGATCTCCAAAGAACAAGACAGAGCTCAGTCAATTAACCAAATTATGACCAAGAAGCAAAATGTTTGTATGTCAGGTATACAACATCAACTTCTTAAACTATCCACAAAGTTGTGCAAATGCAACTGCAAACTTTTTTAAATGTGAAGGAGGCACAATTATTTTTTACTTCTGTCATAACATTTTTAATAAATGCCCTATCAGTATGAGCATCTTTGTCAGAGATTCTTCATGAATTTTCAGCATAAAATGGAGCATAAAAGTTACAGAGGGGTTATTAATCTATCAAGTAAACAGTAAATAGTGTTAATTTCACCCACATATACTGTCATGTCACAATCCATAAAAATTACCAAGAAATCCCAGACACTGTGCTAAATAAATTCTGACAAAATCTGCACCATGTCATAATGAAAGGATGTATATATGGAAGCCAATCCCAAGAGACTCTTGTTGGTATATTTATGGTGAATATTGTATAATGACGATCCCTATAAATTATTTTTATTCAAAACTCATGTTGTAGCCACTCAATAATAGATTTTATATTACATATTGTTTACACTTCAAAAAAACAGGAAGCTCTGAGTTGAATTATTCATTTTATTTGGGGATTATTTGTGTTTTGCTTTCAAGAAGTATTGACTATTTAACACAATTTTCTTATCTCTTATAATCACAAACATGTCAATAATTTTCATCCAAAAAATATATCCAAAGTCATAATATTCAACACATTAAAACAGGAAAGAAGGTCCTTATGTTTAGAGAAGAAAATAAGCAGAATTACATATGCTCAGATACCTCCTCCATCTCTTTCTGAGATTCAGAGCATTTATTTCCATGTATTAATCTCCTTGCTGTAGAGGGTTGAACATCATTATTTGATTTTTAGAATCTCAAGACGTAATCATATGGAATCATTTCTTTGGGTTTGGCTTCTTTCAGTGTTTAAGGGAGTCATTCACGTTGTTGCATGTATTGATGTTTAGTTCTTCTTTATTACTGAATGACATTTTATTTCATGAATATGCCATGATTTGTTTGTATATTCTCCTGTTATTGGACATTTAATTATTTATAGTTCTTGGCTATTATGAATAATGCTTACTTAAAATTATCGTACAAATATTTTTGTGGATAGATGCTTTATTTTTCTTGGATGCATAACTGGGAATGGATTTCCCAGGTCTTAGGGAATTTTCTAGCATGATAGAAACATTAGTTAAAGGGGTGTATGTGTGTTTTATATTGAGTTGTGTGATTTTTTAATGTAATTTGAATATTAACTCCTTATTTGATATATCATTTGTGAATATTTTCTCCCATTCAGTAAAATGCAAATTAAAACAACACCTGACACTTATCAGAATGGCTATCATCAAAAACAATAAAAAACAAGTGTTGACAAGGATGTGTAGGAAAGGGAACCCACATGCACTATCACTGGGAACGTAAATTTGTGCAGCCATTATGGAAAACAGTATGGAGGCTCCTCAAAAAACTAAAAATAGAGCTACCATGTGATCCAGCAACTTCACTCCTGAAATACATCCAAAGAAAAAGAAAACACTAATTCAAAAAGATACATGCACCCCAATGTTCATAGAAGCATTATTTACAGTAGTCAAGATATGGAAGCAACTTAAGTGTTCCTCAACAGATGAATGGGTAAAGAAGATGTGAGATATATATACATATAATGGAGTAGTACACAGCCATAAAAAAGAATGAGCTCTTGCCATTTGCAACAGCATGGAAGGACATAGACTGTATTATGCTAAGTGAAATAAGTCAAACAGAGAAAGGCAAATACCGTATGATTTCACTTATATGTGGAATCTAAAAACCAAAAGAAATGAACAAACAAAACAAAATAGAAACAGACTCATAGATACAAAGAACAAGTTGGGGATTACCACAGGGGATGGTGGGGGATGTTGGACAAAATAGGTGAAGGAGATTAAGAGATACAAACTTCCAGTTGTAAAATAAATAAGTCACAGAGATGTAACACACAATGTAAAAAATACAGTCAATAATACTGTAATTATTTTGTATGGTGATAGATGGTTACTGAACTTGTCATGATGATCCTTTTGTAATGTATTCGATTGTCAGATCACTATGTTATCCACTTGAAACTAACATAATATTGTACATCAACTATACTTCAGTAAAAAAGGAGTGTGTACATTTGTCAACATTCATCCAACTGTACACTTAAGATCTACAAATTTTACTGTATATCTTTAAAAAAATACTTGGAATGTATTTCCCATTATTTTACTTCCTATTAAGTTTATTTATAATACAAAAATTCAAGCATAACAAATTATCAGCCTTATTCATAGAATAACTTATGTTATTTAAAAACCTTTTATGTACATTATTACAATCTCAAATTTTACTTGCAACTCTATTTGGTAGCTAGAGAAAATATTATCACTCACTGTAGACAAGGAAAGTGAGGCACCCAGAGAGTAAATGGCCTGACCAAGTTACATAACAACAGATATTAGGAGATCTCAGAGTCCTTTGTCCAGTGGAGCCAACAATAATAACTATTTCTTGGAACTGTTTTCACGGAAATCTTTCTGCATCATGTTTAGAACATTTTTCCAAGTGAATAGATTTCAAAAAAGAGCTTCTAATTATAACCTAATGTACTGCTACTTCAAACTAGATGCAATGGTAGGAGATATTGCCCTTTAAAGATTTCCTAAATGTACTTGGAGTTAACTGCATTTACTCTCTCTTATTTGTTCACTGGGGTTGTGCTGGAACAGAAGAGCTTTTGCATTTGCACGCCCACTGTTGGTTCCATCACATGAAAATTTCAGAAGGCTGAGGAAGAATTGGTAGAAATTATTGAATTTACTAGACCAAAGAGAATGACATCATTCCAGTAATAAAGCTGTGCTCAGAGCAGATACTCATCTTCAATGCAAACAGCTCTTCATGATATAATCTTTATGAATCAGCTACATTACTGTATGGCTACCATTTTTATGTCACGTGGACCTAAGAAAATCCATTATTTGTGTATCTTCCTCTCACATTTCTATACCCTTCTCCTCTACCCGCTGTATTGTTCAATGACTCACAAGGATAGCAGGCCATAATGAAGCAGATTACTTTCATGTCCAGACTCTGACCCAAGGCCATAATTAGCTTTTTTCTTTCAAATATATATATATATTATATATATATATATATATATAGTGAATTTTATGGGAAATATATGAAACAGTGACTCCTCATCTCTTTTTATACCTTTATTAGTAATGGAGTAATAATGTGAAGATAGGCTTGGAAGTTCCATGTAATGTCCTCTAATTGGGGATAAATATCATAAGGGATCAAAAACTGCAGAACAGAGGATGGTTCCAAGATTGGGAGAAAGGTTTGGTAGGAAGTTACACTGTTACTGAAGCCTAACACCATTTTAGCACACCCATATTAGTAAGGGTCAGACAAATTACTAGTTCAGAAATACTTATCTAAAACAGAGTATCTTTTCCCCTGCAGAAATTCAAGTACGGGTTTCCTACAGCTTTACATTTTTTAAAGAAACTGGAAATCCAGATTTTTATGTAAAATCTCAAAGATCTTGGATGTTGGAAACTAATTCTGTTTATTTTAAACACTGTTCAGGACACACAAGTCCATCAATGGGTCATATTCAGTTGAAAAGCCACCATCTTGTGTCTTCTGCTTCGCTAATAGTTTAACTTCCTACCAACCCCTTCTCCCAATCTTGGAGCTATCTTCTGTTCTGCAGATAGTCCACCCCTAACCATCTTTAGCCACAATTAGAGGACATAATAAGAAACTTCCAAGCCTATCTCCACATTATTATGCCAGTACTAATAACACTGAATTCCAAATGGGTATCTTTTGACTTTTCTTAAACCTTGACTCTCTCCCTTCCTTTTGGGACAAGGTGGCTGAACCTATCTTTCTTAGTTTTCCCCAACTTGACTAATCCATTGCATTTTGAACACTATGTCTGAGATGCACCTTGACTACTCTCGAACTCCACCAATACTGAATTTACTCTTAATTATAGTTGTCTCTCTCTTGTTTTTCATAAACAGATGTCATAAACAGGTCTTTATATTAATCCTACTTAGCTGTCAGAGCTAAGCAGGGAGTTTCCCAGAAAATAATAACAGAAAGAGAGAACAGCTAATAAATATCTGGAAATAAATGAACTATTGATACAAATAAAATGTCATAAGTCTCTATACTTCATCCAGATACTTCAGAGAATGGTAGAATACTATTAGTAAATATCACATAGTACAGACTCTCCAAAAGTTGTCAAAACACTAACTTTTTCTCTAGTATAACTCTTTGCAGTTTGTAAAGTCAAGGTAGGTGAAGTGAATAACATAGTTTACATGGTAATTTTAATATTCCATTTTCCCATTTTCACCATTTTCATTTCTCTAGCCCAACTTCTGGCTAACCAAGTTCTCTTACCCTTTTTCTCCCAGGTCATTGGGTAATATCCCAAACCATTTTTCAAACCAATGATCCTTTTCTTTCCATCAAAGTGTGCTTTACAATGATGTATTCCCTTAGATCCTTCACTACACTTGCTCTTTTTCTTCTCTCAACTATGCAATATTCTGTCCCTATCCTTTGTTTTAGGTTGATGACTTCACTTCTTATATCATGTAAAATATAGAACCAACCAAAATTAAATAACCTCAGCATCCCACCAACAAGCCCACCCACCTACCTGTACTTGTTGCTCATATAATCTTCCTTCCTGTTTTAATATATAAGCCACTCTTTATTTTAGCTAATGCCAACCTCTCTCTCTATGGACTGTATACCATTCTCTCAGTCTCTAGTGCCTACTTAAGTTCTTTGCTCCCTCAATTACCCTCTAACTTCTGCATAACCAATGTTTACCCACATAATAAACTTTTTAATCAAAATACAAACATAGCCAGCTTACCCTTCCCACTCCCCAAATGTAAAATAGCTAGCTAGTGGGAAGCAGCCGCATAGCACAGGGAGATCAGCTTGGTGCTTTATGTCCACCTAGAGGGGTGGGATAGGGAGGGTGGGAGGAAGACGCAAGATGGAGGAGATATGGGGATACATGTATATGTATAGCTGATTCGCTTTGTTATACAGCAGAAACTAACACACCATTGTAAAGCAATTATACTCCAATAAAGATGTTAAAAAAAAATACAAACATACTAAAATATTTCTATCTAAAAATAATCCTCTTTATGTTAGGTCCTTTTCCAATTGAGGCTACACTTTTTGTTCCCATTTATTTTAATAGGTCCCCAAATTGTCCATATATGCCTACTCTCTTCACTTAATTCACATGCCATTTAGCCTTTCTTCGCTACTACTCCACTGAAACAATTCTTGTCATACTCAAAGTGACTCCATCTTACCATATACAATGGTCAAGTTTTAGGCTTCAATCTATTTACTTTATCAAAATCATTTGACATATTTAGTCACTCCTTTCTTGAAACAATTTCTTTACTTGGATTCCAGGACTCAACATTCTGGTTTTAGCCATACCTCACTGTCAATTTTTTGTTTTTGTTTTTGTTTTTGATTTTCAATGTCTCTTGTCCCAGAACTCTGCACCTTAATAGTAGCAGAAGAATGATCTCCTTGGTCTCTTACTTTTCTCCGTCTATAATCACAAACTAACACTGAATTGAGTTCTATGGATTCAAACACAATCAATATACTGATACTTACCAAATTTGTATTTTTAGTCCTGACCATTTCTCTAAGCTCCAGAATAATATCCCAACCACTTATTAGACATCTTGTGCCATAAATCTTCTACTTGCCCCTCCAGATTCACTTTTCAACCCTCTCTACTCTGGTCTCTACCCTGAAAATTTGATGTATATATAATGAGAGTCCTTGTGACCTTTGACTTCCAGTTGCCTTCATTTATCGTAAGGGAAATGCTAATTAAAATCACACTGGGATATAAATATGTATGAACCAAATTAGGCAAAATGAGACACACACACACACACACACACACACGCACACACACACACCCCAAGCGTAGATACAATGAATATGTGAAGAAGTCAGAACTCTCTTACACTGATGATGTGGGGTACAAATTGATACAGCCACTTGATAGTTTAAAATACAGAATAAATCTGGAAATATACAAACCTTAGGACTTTTAAAATTCATTCTTACAACAGAGCAGATATACAGAAAACAGAAAATTGTAGCTTTTTAAATCAAAAGCCATGGACTAGAATGTTCATAGCAGTACATTTGGTAATAGCCTCAAATTTTAAACTGCACAAATGTCTACAAAGCATAGGATGGATAAAATAAGTGTGGTATATTCACAAAATAAAATATCCTACAGTACTGAAAATAAATTAATTTTAACAATTTGCAGCAATATGAATCATTAGTATACACATAATATTAAGCAAAGGATCCAGACACATAAAAGCATATAATGTATGATTACATTTATATAAAGTACAGAAATAGGCAAAATTAAATATGCTGTTAGAAGCCAAAATGGCAGTTACCTTAATTAACAGAAGGGAATATTAATGCATCTTCTGGGGTAATGTTCTGTTTCTTAATCTGAGATATTATATATAGATATGCTCAGTTTGTAAAAATGTTAAAGGTTAAAAAATGAATATGAAAAAAAAGCGTTCAGCAAATATATTAGAGAGAATTATAAAACTTATGAGAAGGATATTAAAGGAGAGATGAACAAATGGAGTTAAATGCCATGTTTAGTGATCAAACACTCATCATAAAATTATCAGTTTTTCCTAAAGTGACCTATAAAATAGATGCAATCCCAATAGGCTCTTTAAAAATTAAACTTAAAACATAATTTTAAAATTTACATTGATAAGGGCCAATTATTAGCAAGATATACCTAAAGATGAAAAGGTGTCAGGCATGTTCTAACAGCAGTTTTTAAGACAGTGTGTTATTAATACACAATGGACAAACTGGCCAAAGAAGCATCATAGAGATTTCAGAAGTAGACTCAAATTTATATGGAAATTTGATTAAAAAAACAGAAAAATAATCACTGATAACTCAGGAAATGTTGATTCTTCAGAACTTGTTGCCAGGAAAAATTAGTTATCTTTGTGGAAAAAAATAAATGAATTCAATCACCACCTCAAGTCATAAAGTAGATCAATTCCAGGTGGTTGAAATAATAATGGAAGGAGAAATAAGCCTTTATAAATCATTATAAGATATCTTTAAGCTTTTAGGGGAGAGAAAGATGTCTTTAAAAAGATTAAAAATGAAAAATATTGCTAAATTTGACCATATTAAATTTAAAAATAGTTCTTCACTAAAATAAATCATAATGAATATAAAGAGGTAAACTACAAATTGGGAGAAATCATATAATCTACAATATATTAGTTGGCAGAATATACACAGGAATTTTACATGTAAGTAAGAAAAAGATCAAAAAGAGAAAATATGAAAATGTATTTTAGGAAGCTGAAAGGAGGGGGAATGAAAAAGACACTGAAAATACACAGGAGGAGCTTCAAGATGGCAGAAGAGTAAGACTTGAAGATCACCTTCCTCACCACAAATACATCAGAAATGCATCTACATGTGGAACAACTCCTACAGAACACCTACTGAACACTGGCGGAAGACCTCAGACCTCCCAGAAGGCAAGAAACTCCCCACTTACCTGGGTAGGGCAAAAGAAAAAAGAAAAAACAGAGACAAAGAATAGGGACGCGACCTGCACCAGTGGGAGGGAGCTGTGAAGGAGGAAAGGTTTCCACACACTAGGAAGCCCCTTCACGGGCAGAGACTGCGGGTGGTGGAGGGGGGAAGCTTCGAAGTCACGGAGGAAAGTGCAGCAACAGGGGTGCGGAGGGCAAAGCAGAGAGATTCCCGCACAGAGGAGCAGTGCCGATCAGCACTCACCAGCCCAGGAGGCTTGTCTGCTCACCCGCCAGGACAGCCGGGGGCTGGGAGCTGAGGCTCGGGCTTCAGAGGTCGGATCCCAGGGAGAAGACTGGGGTTGGCTGCGTGAACACAGCCTGAAGGGGGCTAGTGTGCCACAGCCAGCCGGGAGGGAGTCCGGGAAAAAGTCTGGAGCTGCTGAAGAGACAAGAGACTTTTTCTTGCCTCTTTGTTTCCTGGTGCGTGAGGAGTGGGGATTAAGAGCGCCACTTAAAGGAGCTCCAGAGATGGCCGCGAGCTGCAGATATCAGCGCGGACCCCAGAGACGGGCATGAGACTCTACGGCTGCTACTGCAGCCAACAAGAAGCCTGTGTGCAAACACAGGTCACTATCCACACCTCCCCTCCTGGGAGCCTGTGCAGCCCGCCACTGTCAGGGTCCAGTGATCCAGGGACAACTTCCCCGGGAGAACACATGGCACGCCTCAGGCTGGTGCAACGTCATGCCGGCCTCTGCCACCGCAGGATCCGTACCCCTCCCTCCCCCTGGCCTGAGTGAGCCAGAGCCCCCAAATCAGCTGCTTCTTTAACCCTGTCCTGTCTGAGTGAAGAACAGACGCCCTCAGGCGACCTACATGCAGAGGCAGGTCCAAATCCAAAGCTGAATCATGAGCTGGGCGAACAAAGACGAAAAAGGGAAATCTCTCCCAGCAGCCTCAGGAGCAGCGGATTAAATCTCCACAATCAACTTGATGTACCCTGCATGTGTGGAATACCTGAATAGACAACGAATCATCCCAAATTGAGGAGATGGACTTTGGGAGCAACGATATATATATTTTTTCCCCTCTTTCTCTTTTTGCGAGTGTGTATGTGAATGCTTCTGTGTGTGATTTTGTCTGTATAGCTTTGCTTTTACCATTTGTCCTAGGGTTCTGTCTGTCCGGTTTTTTTGTTTTTGTTTTTTTTATTACTTAAAAAGAATTTGTTTCCTAATAATTATTTTTTATTTTTTATTCTAATAACTTTTATTTTATCTTCTTCTTTCTTTCTTTCTTTTTTTTCTCCCTTTTATTCTGAGCCGTGTGGAGGACAGGCTCTTGGTGCTTCAGCCAGGCATCAGGGCTGTGCCACTGAGGTGGGAGAGGCAAGTTCAGGACACTTGTCCACAAGACACCTCCCAGCTCCACGTAATATCAAATGGCGAAAATCTGGCAGAGATCTCCATCTCAACGCCAAGACCCAACTCCCCTCAACGACCAGCAAGCTACAGTGCAGGACACCCTATGCCAAACAACTAGCAAGACAGGAACACAACCCCATACATTAGCACAGAGGCTGCCTAAAATCATAATAAGGCCACAGACAACCCAAAACACACCACCAGACGTGGACCTGCCCACCAGAAAGACAAGATCCAGCCTAATCCACCAGAACACAGGCACTAGTCCCCTCCACCAGGAAGCCTACACAACCCACTGAACCAACCTTAGCCACTAGGGACAGACACCAAAAACTACGGAAACTACAAAGCTGCAGCCTGCGAAAAGAAGACCAAAACACAGTAAGTTAAGCAAAATGAGAAGACAGAGAAACACACAGCAGATGAAGGAGCAAGGCAAAAACCCACCAGACCAAACAAATGAAGAGGAAATAGGCAGTCTACCTGAAAAAGAATTCAGAATAATGATAGTAAAGATGATCCAAAATCTTGGAAATAGAATGGGGAAAATACAAGAAACATTTAACAAGGACCTAGAAGAACTAAAGAGCAAACAAACAGTGATAAACAACACAATAAATGGAATTTAAAATTATCTAGAATGGATCAATAGCAGAATAACTGAGACAGAAGAACAGATCAGTGACCTGGAAGATAAAATAGTGGAAATAACGACTGCAGAGCAGAATAAAGAAAAAAGAATGAAAAGAATTGAGGAGAGTCTCAGAGACCTCTGGAACAACATTAAACACAACAACATTCGAATTATAGGGGTTCCAGAAGAAGAAGAGAAAAAGAAAGGGACTGAGAAAATATTTGAAGAGATTATAGTTGAAAACTTCCCTAATATGGGAAAGGAAATAGTTAATCAAGTCCAGGAAGCACAGAGAGTCCCGTACAGGATAAAATCAAGAAGAAACACACCAAGACATATTAATCAAACTATCAAAAATTAAATACAAAGAACAAATACTAAAAGCAGCAAGGAAAAAACAACAGTAACACATAAGGGAATCCCCATAAGGTTAACAGCTGATCTTTCAGCAGAAACTCAAAGCCAGAAGGGAGTGGCAGGAAATAATTAAAGGGATGAAAGAGAGAAAACCTACAACCAAGATTACTCTACCCAGCAAGGATCTCATTCAGATTTGACGGAGAAATTAAAACCTTTACAGACCAGAAAAAGAGAATTCAGCACTGACAAACCAGCTTTACAACAAACGCTAAAGGAACTTCTCTAGGCAGGAAACACAAGAGAAGGAAAAGACCTACAATAATAAACCCAAAAAAATTAAGAAAATGGTAATAGGAACATACATATCGATAATTACCTTAAATGTAAATGGATTAAATGCTCCAACCAAAAGACATACACTGGCTGAATGGATACAAAAACAAGACCCGTACATATGCTATATACAAGAGACCCACTTCAGACCTAGGGACACATACAGACTGAAAGTGAGGGGATGGAAAAAGATATTCTATGCAAATGGAAATGAAAAGAAAGCCAGAGTAGCAATTCTCATATCAGACAAAATAGACTTTAAAACAAAGACTATTACAAGAGACAGAGAAGGACATTATATAATGATTAAGGAATCAATCCAAGAAGAAGACATAACAATTGTAAATATTTATGCACCCAACATAGGAGCACCTCAAAACATAAGGCAAATACTAACAGCCATAAAAGGGGAAATTGACAGTAACACAATCATAGTAGGGGACTTTAACACCCAACTTTCACGAATGGACAGATCATCCAAAATGAAAATAAATAAGGAAACACAAGCTTTAAATGATACATTAAACAAGATGGACTTAATTCATATTTATAGGACATTCCATCAAAAACAACAGAATACACATTCTTCTCAAGTGCTCATGGAACATTCTCCAGGATAGATCATATCTTGGGTCACAAATCAAGCCTTGGTAAATTTAAGAAAATTGAAAATGTATCAAGTATCTTTTCTGACCACAACGCTATGAGACTAGATATCAATTACAGGAAAAAATCTGTAAGGAATACAAACACATGGAGGCTAAACAACACACTACTTAATTACCAAGAGATAACTGAAGAAATCAAAGAGAAAATCAAAAAATACCTAGAAACAAATGACAATGAAAACACAATGACCCAAAACCTATAGGATGCAGCAAAAGCAGTTCTAAGAGGGAAGTTTATAGCTATACAAGCCTACCTTAAGACACAAGAAACATAGCAAAAAACAAGCTAACCTTACACCTAAAGCAATTAGAGAAAGAAGAACAAAAAAACCGCAAAGTTAGTGGAAGGAAAGACATCATAAAGATCAGATCAGAAATAAATGAAAAAGAAATGAAGGAGACAATAGCAAAGATCAATAAAACTAAAAGCTGGTTCTTTGAGAAGATAAATAAAATTGATAAACCATTAGCCAGACTCATCAAGAAAAAAAGGGAGAAGACTCAAATCAATAGAATTAGAAATGAAAAAGGAGAAGTAACAACTGACACTGCAGAAATACAAAAATCATGAGCGATTACTATGAGCAGCTATATGCCAATAAAATGGACAATCTGGAAGAAATGGACAAATTCTTAGAAATGCACAACCTGCCGAGACTGAACCAGGAAGAAATAGAAAATATGAACAGACCAATCACAAGCACTGAAATTGAAACAGTGATTAAAAATCCTCCAACAAACAAAAGCCCAGGACCAGATGGCTTCACAGGCGAATTCTATCAAACATTTAGAGAAGAGCTAACACCTATCCTTCTCAATCTCTTCCAAAATATAGCAGAGGGAGGAACACTCCAAACTCATTCTACGAGGCCACCATCACCCTGATACCAAAACCAGACAAAGATGTCACAAAGAAAGAAAACTACAGGCCAATATCACTGATGAACATACATGCAAAAATTCTCAACAAAATACTAGCACACAGAATCCAACAGCACTTTAAAATGATCATACACCATGATCAAGTGGGGTTTATCCCAGGAATGCAAGGATTCTTCAATATATGCAAATCAGTCAATGTGATACACCATATTAACAAATTGAAGGAGAAAAACCATATGATCATCTCAATAGATGCAGAGAAAGCTTTGGACAAAATACAACACCCATTTATGATAAAAACTCTCCAGAAAGTAGGCATAGAGGGAACTTTCCTCAACATAATAAAGGCCATATATGACAAACCCACAGCCAACATCACCCTCAATGGTGAAAAACTGAAACCATTTCCACTAAGGTCAGGAACAAGACAAGGTTGCCCACTCTCACCACTATTATTCAACATAGTTTTGGAAGTTTTAGCCACAGCAATCAGAGAAGACAAAGAAATAAAAGGAATATAAATTGAAAATGAAGAAGTAAAGCTGTCACTGTTTGCAGATGACATGATACTATATATAGAGAATCCTAAAGATGCGGCCAGAAAACTACTAGAGCTAATCAATGAATTTGGTAAAGTAGCAGGATACAAAATTAATGCACAGAAATCTCTTTCATTCCTAAACACTAATGTTGAAAAATCTGAAAGTGAAATTAAGAAAACACTCCCATTTACCATTGCAACAAAAAGAATAAAATATTTAGGAATAAACCTACCTAAGGAGACAAAAGACCTGTATACAGAAAATTATAAGACACTGATGAAAGACATTAAAGATGATACGAATAGATGGAGAGATATACCATGCTCTTGGATTGGAAGAATCAACATTGTGGAAATGACTCTACTACCTAAAGCAATCTACAGATTCAATGCAATCCCTATCAAACCAGCACTGGCATTTTTCATGAAACTAGAACAAAAAATTTCACAATTTGTATGGAAACACAAGAGACCCTGAATAGCCAAAGCAATCTTGAGAAAGAAAACGGAGCTGAAGGAATCAGGCTCCCTGACTTCAGACTATACTACAAAGCTACAGTAATCAAGACAGTATGGTACTGGCACAAAAACAGAAATATAGATCAATGGAACAGGATAGAAAGCCCAGAGACAAACCCACGCACATATGGTCACCTTACCTTTGATAAAGGAGGCAAGAATATACAGTGGAGAAAAGACAGCCTCTTCAATAATTGGTGCTGGGAAAACTGGATAGCTACATGTAAAAGAATGAAATTAGAACACTCCCTAACACCATACACAAAAATAAACTCAAAATGGATTAAAGACCTAAATGTAAGGCCAGACACCATCAAACTCTTAGAGGAAAACATAGGCAGAACACTCTATGACATAAATCACAGCAAGATCCTGTTTGACCCACCTCGTAGAGAAATGGAAATAAAAACAAAAATAAACAAATGGGACCTAATGAAACTTAAAAGCTTTTGCACAGCAAAGGAAACCATAAACAAGACCAAAAGACAACCCTCAGAATGGGAGAAAATATTTCCAAACGAATCAACTGACAAAGGATTAATCTCCAAAACATACAAGCAACTCATGCAGCTCAATATCAAGAATACAAACAACCCAATCCAAAAATGGGCAGAAGACCTAAATAGACATTTCTCCAAAGAAGATATACAGTTTGCCAACAAACACATGAAAGAATGCTCAATATCATTAATCATTAGAGAAATGCAAATCAAAACTACAATGAGATATCATCTCACACCAGTCAGAATGGCCATCATCAAAAAATCTAGAAACAATAAATGCTGGAGAGGGTGTGGAGAAAAGGGAACCCTCTTGCACTGTTGGTGGGAATGTAAATTAACACAGCCACTATGGGGAACAGTATGGAGTTCCTTAAAAAACTAAAAATAGAACTACCATACGACCCAGTAATCCCACTACTGGGCATATACCCTGAGAAAAGCATAATTCAAAAAGAGTCATGTACCACAATGTTCATTGCAGCTCTATTTACAATAGCCAGGACATGGAAGCAACCTAAGTGTCCATCGACAGATGAATGGATAAAGAAGATGTGGCACATATATACAATGGAATACTACTCAGCCATAAAAAGGAACGAAACTGAGTTATTTGTAGTGAGGTGGATGGACCTAGGAACTGTCATACAGAGTGAAGTAAGTCAGAAAGAGAAAAACAAATACCGTATGCTAACACGTATATATGGAATCTAAAAAAAAAATTTTTTTTTAATTAAAAAAAGAAAATGGTCAGAAGAACCTAGGGGCAAGATGGGAGTAAAGATGCAGACCTACTAGAGAATGGACTTGAGGATACGGGTAGGGGGAAGTGTAAGCTGGGACAAAGTGAGAGAGTGGCATGGACATATATACACTATCAAATGTAAAATAGATAGCTAGTGGGAAGCAGCCGCATAGCACAGGGAGAGCAGCTGGGTGATTTGCAACCACCTAGAGGGGTGGGATAGGGAGGGTTGGAGGGAGGGAGGTGCAAGAGGGAAGAGATATGGGGACATATGTATATGTATAACGGATTCACTTTGTTATAAAGCAGAAAGTGACACACCATTGTAAAGCAATTATACTCTAATAAAGATGTTAATACAAACAAACAAACAAAAAAAACAGATACACACACACAAAAAAATGTATTTTAAGGAAGAAAAAAAATTAATGGTTTTATATATATATATATATATATATATAAAAGCAATGATCAACCTCCTTAAGTATCAGGTAAATGTGAATTAAAATCACAATGATGCTCAATATATTGGCAATAAATAAACAAACGTGGATAAGGATACTCACTACTCAAGTTGTAGAACAATATGAACTCTCATTCACTATTTATAATAATAGAAATTGATGTAATATCTTTAGAAAATTATTTGGAATTACCTTATAAATATGAAGATGAGTTTAATCTTCATTTAAAAATTCCATACCTATGTACATTCCTTGGACAAATATGTTTATGTGCTACAGGAAGTATGTTCATATCTGCACTATTCTTAATAGCTAAAAGGGGAAATAATCCAATGCCTATCAATTGTATAATAGGTGCATTGCTGTGCATTCATACAAAGAAATACAATGCAGCAATAAAAAAGAATGATCCACAGATGCACATGTCATCATGGGTGATTCTCAGAGGTATAACAAAGCATAAAAAATATAAGCCACAGAAGAGTATGTCCTATATATTCACTCATACAAAGTGAAAGAAACAGACAAAATTTCAAAAATATTGTCTTGAAACATGACGTGTATGGTATACCAATGAAGAAAAGCAATGGGAGGATGGAGAGGGATCTGTTCATGGAGGAGCCACATGGAACTTCCGTACTAGTCACTTTCTTGTCTTTCTCACGCTGATGTTTGATAAACAGTGTTAACTTTATTATATTTTAAATTATTCATCTACTTTACACTTTATGTCCCCCTTTACATCTTGGATATATCACTAAATAAAAACAAATATGAAACGACAACCTTTAAAGTTTCTGTGGAGATTCCCACTTGAAGATAATGATAAAACACTTGACAATCTCTACTTCTCTTTTTGGAATTTTCCAAGGGTAATAAGAAGAATTTTTTTTTTAATTACAATTACACACTCCATTAGCTATGTGTAAGGGATATAGATAAAAAACTCAAAGCCTCATAGAGGAGGAAGTTCTGCCACACGCAATAGAAATAGGCAGACATGTTCTTGGGAGAACGAGAAGAGCAAACACTGAAGCTAATGATAACAGTCAAATCAGCAAACTATACTTCTCACAGCTGAAAGGCACATCCTAAGGCATAAACCATAAAATCTCTCTTTGTAAGAGCAGAAAAAGGGCACATATGCTGCAATCTGAAATTTTCCTGGATGATTAAACTCTGAGAAACACAGAAAATAGGGCTAAGTAAAAGTCAGATAGACTAGCCATGTTTTCATGAAGTTGTCTGCCTCAGTGGCTTCAAGGGAGAAGGAAGCCATTGCATTGAGAAATATCCCCAAACCACCCATAACCTTTAGGTGGCAAGAAGTAAAGACCAAATAATCTCACACACAAAACCCTGGGAAATAAAGGAAATTCCAGTAAGCTACCCTTCCTTTGAACAAACATTTAGGAAATACCTGATATAAGGGAAAAAACACTCACCTGTGATTTAAATGATTAATCAAAAAGGAAATAGAAAATCTGCACAACTGTACTACAAGAAAAGGAGGAAAGTCTAGAAGAAGATGAAAACTGTGGCCAAATATCACCCTGAGTTAAAAAAAAAAAAAAAATCAACCAAACCAATGCTTCTCTGAAACAAAGCACAAGCTCACGAAGTGCGTAAATTCAGGGAAGTGACTGCCAACAGCAAGCAGAGCTTAACAGTGAATATTCAATGTTCAGGATAGAAGTATAAGGCAAATACAAAATAAAACCATTACAGAAATTAAGGTAAATCTGAAAGGACTGCAAGAAGAAAGAGACAATTTAAAAACATTAATTATCATAAATTAGAGAAATTTTGAAAAATAATGTAAACAAAATAGAACAATAACATAAAATAAAGGCTTAAAATAATTAAATGGAAAATACTGGATATAGAATAGAGAAAAAAGATGATACATTTATAAAACCAAGTACCCAAATTTGTAAAAGAATCCAAGATAATAATTTCATTGTTATATAACAAACTGCCCCAAAATATAGTGGTTTGAAACAGGAACTATTTTATTTGCTTAGATTCCTGAGAGAGGAGGGACTGTTCTTAACAGTTCTTTAGCTCTCTGTCCTGTCAACTGCAGTTGGCTAGTGTCTTAGCTGAATTAGAAGTTCCAAATACATTTGATTCCTATTCTTGGCCTATCTTTCTACATGGCTAATTCAGGCTTCATCCCAAGGTAGTCTGACCTATTTCTGGTGGCTGACTTAGAAATGACTTTCACCATTTCTAAGATGGGTAAAAGCAGAAGTTGTACAGCATCAGTCCCATCACATTCTGTTAGTCAAAAACAGACACAGAGCCAGCCCAGATTTAAAGGGAAAGATGATACTCCCATCACTCAGTTTTGGTGAGATGTGGCAAAGGATCTATAGCCATCTTTAATCTACTACTCTACAAGAATATAATTTAAGAAAACAATATTAAAAAAATAATGTCATATAATATGTTGAAAGTACATCCTGTGTTCCAGGAAAAACTGAACCTGAATAACTGCCGCCAAAATATAGGCTTATAATTTTCACAGATTCCAAATTATACAAATAGCTAACACTTACTAAAAATGTTACTCAGTAGCTATATGCCAGACATAAAGTTGCCAGATTTAGCAATAAAAATGTCTTGGGACATACACTAAATGTCTTGGGACATACTTCCACTAAAAAAAAAAAAACTGTTGTTTATCTGAAGTTCAAAGTTTAACTAGACATTTTTTATTTTATCTGGCAACCTTTCTAAGCAGTAATTTAAGAAAAGTACTGGAGGTGGAACTCCAGCCAACCAAAAGATAATCGTAAAACTAGGGTAAAACATCTGGCAGTAAGCATTAAATGTATTTAATAGAATGGCAAGATAATAAAATATAGTGATTAGTTTATTAAAACAGTATGTAAACATATGCCCTGACTATGCAGAAAACACAACTAACAAACATTTGGGGGGGAAGCTGTGTGAAAAGTGAGTGGTAGCATAAATGTGTAGAGTTCTTCATTTTCTATACCAGGAATCAGAGTTTATAAGTTACAGGTGACTATTCAAGTAACAGAACTGTAAGCATAGTTAATAGCACTATGATAGACACTGAGAAAAAAATCATAATTAGCTAAAATCTCGCATTGGGATAGAGTGAGGGAAAGAAGAGAAAAGGAATTACGCTAATTTTATCATTGCTTATAATAGGCATATCAGTCAAGGGGCCCAGCACGAAAGAGATGGTATACTGAAAATAGGAAAGTTTGAGGTAGGTTTATTTGCAAAGGAATAATTTACAAAGTGTGGGTTTAATGAAATAACAAGGAATAGAGTAAGAACCAGGGTTCCTATCCCTAGCCCAGAAAGAATGAGGGAAGCAGTACAGAGTATTATTTAGAATCAGTCACCATAAAAGGGACAGTGATGGTAGGTCAAGGGACACAGCCATTCTCTCCTCCATCCTATTTCTTGCCAGGGTTCATCATTGGCTGAGCTCAACCAGAAGACAGAGGGCATGGAATTTACTGATATAATCCATAGGGTCAGACTCTGGACGAAAGAGCAAGTAAAAATATGGAAAGTGGATCTGGAGGGGCAAGCAAGGTATGTGGTATCATAGATAATAAATATTGCTGAAGAAATAGACCCTATAGGGGATTATATGACATTATAGTTACAAAAAAAAACCACTATGGCAAAAATAAATATATCAAAGGAAATATATGTTAAAAAACAAAACAGAGAAAGAGCCAAATCAGATTTTTACAAGCTATGAACAGCTATCTGAAAATAATTTAAGATAACTTAAACACATATGCTATGTCAGTAAATGAAAATGGCTTATATTCACTTAGTAAAAGAAAAAGGTATTCGCATTACCTTACAAATAAAAAATACTGTTTACATCATTTTTTAAGACACAATCTAAAGCAAAGTGATTTGGGAAAGTAAATAAAAGGATTTGCAAAGAAATGTTAGTAAAATGCAAACAAAAAAGAACAGTGGGTATGCCCTTCATATCAGATAAAGATACATTCATTTGAAAACCATTAAGTAATCATAGAAAGGCACTTGCAACAATTTAAGGGTAAATTTATGATGAAGAAGTAGCAGACATGGTTACCAAATAACAGAGCATCAACAGTCATAAAGTATAAGATTATAGGTGATAAGTGATTAAAAATAAGTGATAAGCAAAAAATAAATAAGCAAAATATTTTAATTCATTAATGTCAGTCTATAACAGAGAAAATGGATATTAAAAAAAAAACTATGAAAACAGATGACCTAAATGCACAATAATTTGTATGTCTATATAAAATGAGTTGGGAAGTGTTCACACCATTCCTATTTTCTGAGATGGTCTATTACTGGTATTTTTCATCCTTAAATATTTGATAGAATTTATAAGTATAGTTATGTGGCCTTGGAGAAATATTTATATCTATCAAAACTTACTCTAAGGAAACAGAAAGTCAGAAAAGACAATCACAAAAAAGAAAAATGTGTCAAACAGTTACTCCCCAAAAGCATGAGGATAAGACAGTTTTAAGAAGAGATCTACAACATCTTTCAAGACCAGACAAGTTAATGCTATTTAAGTTTCCAAAGCACAGAAAGAGAAAGCGTCCAGACTCTTTATGTGAAGTGAGGATAATTTAAAAACAACAGCAATAGCAACAAATATTGCAAGACAAAATAATGTAGACAAATACCACATGACAAATGGTAATAAATTCTAAGTAAATTATTAACAAACAGAAACCAGCATAATAAAAAAACAAAAACAAAAAACAAATACAAAACCAAGTGGGACTTTTTTTCTAGAAGTACAAAAATGGTTAGAAAGAAAAAGGAAATCTACTTACATAATTAAACGTATTAATAGTTCAAACAGGAAAATTCCCATAGATCATTAACAGAAATCAGTAATATTAATCACCCACTCTTGATTTCAAAAATCTTAATAAAACAGGATGATTTTTATTAACATGATTATTAATAATCATGAATCCATGATTATTAACATGGATTATGTTAACTCCAAAGACAGCATACGCATAATGGGGAAACACTGAAAACATTCCCCAAAAATTCAGAAACAAGGTAAGATGTCCATTGTCACTACTATCACTTAGCATTGTTCTTAGAGTACTATCATTGCAATTACAAAGCCAGGAAAAGAGAATGGTATGGAATTGCCTTTACTTTCAGTCACCAAAATTTTATATCGAAAAAGGGGAACTATAACTGAAAATCGATAACAAAAATAATTCCATAATATGAGTAGATACTAACTTAATGCACAGAAATCTATAACAGTCATGTATTAAGACATCAACAGTTTAAAAGATATAATAAAATAAATGTCCATTTTCAATAGATAAAAAATGTTGAAATATATTAGGAATAAATGCATTAAGAAATATATAAGACCTATGTGGATTAAGCTTGAAATTTTTCCTGAGAGACTGAAGGTAAGACTAATGGAAACTCACAACATTGTTTTTTCAATGGGAAGGTTCAACATCATAAAAATAAAAACTTTACATAAGATAATCTTTAAATTTGACACAATCACAATTAAAATGCCAAAAGCATATGCAAGGTGATGCCAAGGTCATATGGAAACAAACAAGAATAGTCGAGAACACGAGAAAAGGAAGAATATTGAGAAATAATTAGCTCAAACAGATATATAAACATTACAAATATTAAGTAATAATGTTGGTTTTATTCTTATAAAATAGAGATGCATGAAAGGAATGGAATGAAAAATTGTAGAAACCGATACAAAAACAGACAGAAATATGATAAAGTAGGTATCTACATTAAAAGAAGAAAGTTGGATTATTTAATATACTATGTTAAAAATCTACATGGAAACAATAATTTTATCCAGATTAAATTCCAAATAAAGCAAACATTTACACATAAACATATAAATAAGAATTAAATAAATAAAACCATAGTAGTATTTGAAGAAACCATAAGAAAATTACAAAACTATGTATGTATGTATTTGATTGTACATGCATGATATATTTTTGGAAAAATATTTAAGAGACAGAAATATCGTTTGCCTGTAGTAGGGAGAATTACTTGGCTGGGATCAAAGATGAACTGAAGACTGTTTGCTAAATACTTTTACATAATGTTTGGATTTTCCACCATGTGTATGTATTACCTATTCAAAATCAAATATACACAATTTAGAATAATAAAAAAATAAAATGCACAAAGTGAGTAACAGTAATTCTTAATCCAAGAAATAATCCAAAGCATTAACATAAATATTTCATGCATATTATGGGCGGTGTTCCAACCCCTAAAATTATTGTCCCTATCTGCTTCCTCTGACAGATTTTAGTCTAAGAGTCCTGGTTTATAATGCCCTATTCAGTCCCTAAATTTTAAGGATATCTTCTGATTTTATTGAAAGATTAAAAAATAGTTTACAAGTGATTTTTTAAATTTTCTCTGAATTACTGCAATTAAAAGTAAAAAAAAAAAACACAGAGAGAAAAATTAATACATTTCATGGGTTATATTAAACTTTCCATGAGCATAGAGATTTTGGTGTTGAGAATTTTATTTCAGGAACTTAGGTCTGGATGAGAACCAAGTACCCACTGGCAGATGTATCTGATGATCTCGGCTGAGGTCCTATTAGAATGATCTGAGACTCCTTTGTGGATGGTTGCCTCTGATACAAAGCAGTCTTAAGTCAGGATAGATTTATGTGCATTGGCAGAGCCAAGTAACAAATGAAACATGTTCTCACAGTATGTCTGGCCTGAGCCTGTGTTATTAAATCCTGACTTTGATGAATCCCAGACCTTCAAGGAAGAGAAAATAAAGTCCAAAGACAGTTGCTTAATAAGAAATTACTGAATCAGCCTGGCCTAAGATGTTGTAGCAAGAGGAGCAACATTTAGTAAGTATGCAGAGAAACAGACAGAGGGAACAAACTAGAAAATAAAGGTTATACTTTTCCAACTTCCCCTCAATTTTGCTTTCATCACATTTTGGATATTATAGATATGTAGAATAATTTATCATTGAAATTGTATCTTTTATTAAATTCAGAGATGTTGCTATTAATAATTATATAAGTACAACAAGTATAATCTAGGACTGCTCTGGGCAAATCAACTTATTTAGTTCCCCAAAGTATGGCACTTATTCCAAAGCATTACAAGATTTTGTTTATGTACCTGTCTCCTCACTAGTATGTGGATTCCTTGAAGAGAAAGACAGTGTGTGTTATTCATCCTTATATCATCATTGGCTCATGCAATGTGTGGTACATGGCCAACATTGAATATTTTGTTGAGAGAGGGAAAAAATGAATGAATTAATTTGTGAATCGATGGATAAACACCAGGGACACCCCATCTTACTAATATGTTTCCCCAGTGTATTTTCCAATGATGTGATATAAAATTATTAGGTCAAACTATATAATTTTATTGTACACATATTATAAAGGTATATATTTTTCAAAAAGATGGCTTTGTGGTAATTCAAAGGGTTGAGACTGGAGTTTGGAATGTTCAGATCTAGAAAACATATTCAATATGAAGTACTACTTAGTACTTTTAAGTATTCTTAGAAGCTTAGGTTTAGCCATGGGTGCTGATGAGCTTTATGTATACTGGTACAGTAATCTTAACTGAGCCCAGTAAAATGTTGATCAAGAGAAATGTTTGAACATAGAGTGGTAAAATTAGCTGGAAAATATTTATGTCAACATCTAATAAAAATTATTCACAAGCCTAACAGTTTGTTCTTCATACTTCCCTTAATAAAGGTATTCATAGAGACTTAGTTGTTACAGAACTAAAGATCATTGTTCAGAACAACCGTTTTAATTGCACATAATTGTAGACAGAAAACTAGGCTGAATGCATATTGACACAAGACAATGCCTAAATTTAAAGTATTATTTGGTTATTATCTCCACTTAAAATTAGAAACTGTGATGCCAATATCAGATAAGGACAGTGTAAGAGAGAATCCATAAATTCTAAATGAAATATTTCAGAACCTAAATGCACAACACATATAGGCTATACATTGAGATCAGTCTAGGAATTTGGTGATGGCATAATATTAAGAATTTATTAGAAGTGACAGCAATGAAAATGGTGGAGCAAGAACCTCAAAAAATTTCTCTACTTCACAAAAACAATAAAGGCATTGGCAAAAAAAAAAAAATTAGAATAAACTTCGGCATTCTCCAAATTAACCAAAGACTTACAGAAAATCAGGGAGCATTTATTCAAGAAAAACAGCTGACTCTCTGTAAGCAAGTTTACAGTATTTAATTTGCCCTATTCCCATCTTCCCTACCCCTTATGCTTTGTAGTATCTTTGAAAACCAACAGCCTGCAGTCACAGTAAAAATTAATAGCTTAGTAATCACTAGAGGGGGCCAGAAAAGGTTTGGAGCTCTTTCAAAGCCCCATTCACAGAGAATTTTTATTATTTGACTGGTCTGGTATTTCCTTGGAATATCTCACTTGCAAGGCTTTCTTTACTTAAAATGACCTAGAGATTGCACACAATAGGCTCACCAAAAAGCTTAAAAGAAAAAAGCATAAGATGTTAATAGGGGATTTGGCAAAGCTCTGATGTATTTCTGATAATCTAGAATGCCATGCATGTAGGGCTTTATGCATTCCCAGGGCTATGAACTAGTTCAGGAAAGATGTGAAAAGACCCCACACTCTCACTACTAGCTATCCTTGATCATCTGCACAAGCAGGAAGTGCAGGCTAAGGCAGAGTTTTAAACTCCCTGGCTGAGTGTTAAAGGAATTCACTAATACACACATAGAGCCCCTTGACAAACATTGGCAGAATTCTTGGTTCCAGGTATCTAAGAAATCTCTATGCAATCATTATCTGACCACTAAGCTAACTGAGCAGAAGCCTTAGTAACCACACATGACAAAGAATACAAACTTTACAGAATTAGTTCAGAAAAGTCACTAAACAAACAAACTACAACAAAAAGCAAAACCAATAACCCTGGTAAGAAAAATAATGTGATTTTCAGTTTCCTGTTTTCAATAAAAAGAAAAAAAAATAAAACTATGTGGCATGGAAAGAAACAAGAAAATATGGCCTATGTGCAGGAAAAAAAAGCCAAAACCTGTCCCTGAGGAAGCCCAGAAATTGGAATTATTTGACAAAGGCTTTAAATGAGCTTTTCAAAATATGTTCAAAAAACTAGAGACCATATCTTAAGAAACAGAGGAACATATGAGAATAATGCATCACCAAATAGAGGATATCAATAAATAGATGAAACAGAAATGACAGAAATGAAAATTTCACTAGAGGAGCTCAACAACAGACTTCAGCTGGTACAGGAAAGGATCAGTTAACTGGGAGAAAGCTTAATTTATTATCCAGTCAAAGGAACAAAAGAAAAAATAGTAAACAAAATCAACAGAGCTTCAGAGACTCATAGAACACCATCAAGCATACCAAGCTTTAGAAGGAGAGAGAGGAAGAGGACAAATGAATATTGAAGAAATAATTAATGAATATGACTAAAGTTTGATGTAAACATTAATCTGCATTGAGACAAAAGTCTCAATGAACTCAAAGTAGGATAAACTCAAAGAAACCCAAACCTAGACACATCATGACTAAGCAGTTTATAGTCAACTAGTGAGAATGTTGCAAATAGGTAGAGAAGCAATTCATCATATGCAACTGATCCTAAATAAGATTATAAGCTAATTTCTCATCAGAACCCATGAAGGTCAGAAGGCAATGGGAAAATAAAGTCAAAAGACTGAAAGAAAAAGACTGTTGACCACAAATTCTACATCAGGCAAAACTGTCCTTTAAAGATAAAGGAGAAATCAAAACATTCCCAGAAAAACAAAAACTGAGAGAGTTCATTAGTAGCATACCTGCTCTACCATAAATACTAAAGGGTGTCCTTCAGGCTGAAATAAAGGTCACTAGATAATAAGAAGAAATAAAGAGCACCAGTAAAGGTAACTATATAGGTAAATTTTTTAAAAAGTATAAATGTATTTTTGTTTGTAACTCTTTTCTCCTACCTAATTTAAAAGACTACTGCATAAAGCAATAATTATAAATTGGTGTTGGTAAGATACAATGGATAAAAATTTAGTTTATATGACAATAATAGCACAAAGGAGTTGGGAGGGAATGGAGCTCATAGAGCAAAGGTGTAAAGAAAACCTACACAACTCCTCCTGTGTATTTCTTCTTATTCTCACACTACTATCACACTCACAACACTTCTAACACCAGGCATGTGGGGGTTTTATCCACACCAAGCAATTTTGCAACACCAGTTGTGTGCCCTACAATTTAACTCAATTCTGATGTTACCTACTTAGGGATAGCATCAGATCCCATAGGGTAAGGGCTCAGTTCCACAAGACTATCTTACCCCTTCAGATGCCAATTCCAAGGCCTGTTTGTCACCTATGCTTCTGAAAATCAGCTATAAATCAGAGGATCCCACGACTCCCTTGTCAGGTTCCATTAATTTATTAGCATGGCTCAAGGAACCAGGAAAACTACTTACTGTTTTATCAGTTTAATATAAAGGGAGATATTAAAGGATACAGATGAACCTCCAGATGAAAGACATGTGTAGAGCAAAATATGTGGGAAGAGACAGAGTTTCTATGCCTTACGTGGGTATGCCATTTTCCCACCACCTCCATGTTCACCACCCTGGAAGCTCTCTGAACCCCATACATTTTGGGATTTTTATGGAGGCTTCATCATGAAGGCATGATCAATCATTAACTCCATTTCCAGCCCCTCTCCTCTCTCTGGAGAATGGGTTGAGGGACTAAAAATCCCAAGCTTCTAAGCATGGCTTTGTCCTTGTGGTGATGAGCCCTATACAGGAGCCATCCAGGAGCCCACCCAGAGTTGCCTTTTGCCATCAGAACAAAAGACATTCCTATCAACCAGGAAATTCCAAGGAATTTAGGAGCTCAGTGTCAAGAACCAGGGTCAAAGAGCAAATATTAGAAGAAAAGATGCTCCTAGTGTTCTTATTGCTTAGGAAATTACAAGGGTTTTAGAAGCTCTGTGTCAGGAACTAGGGGTAGAGACCAATATATAAATTTTCTGTTATTTCACAAAAGGTTTTGTATATTATTAAATTTGAGTGGCTATCAATCTGACAGATTACTATACATCAAAATATTATTTGTAAATTCCAAATTGCAAAAAAAGAAAATGTAGTTTTTCTTCAGTTTTGTTAAACAACTCAAAAATAATGAAAAAAAATGACAAGGGAATAAAAATGGTACACCAGAAATGTCTATTTAACACAAAAGAAAGTAGTAATGAAGGAATAGAAGAAAAATGTGTAAGACATTAAAAAATAGGAAAATGACAGATATAAATCCTATCTTATCAGTAATTACATGAAATATAAATGGATTAATCCTCCCAATAAAGGATGAACAATGGCACAATGGATTTTAAAAAAATACAAGTTTACTTTCAACATAAATTGAAAGAAAAAGTTTGAAACTAAAAGGATGAAAAAAGATATATCATGCAAACAGTAACCAAGAGAGAGTTGGAGTGGCTAAACCAATATCAGATAAAATTGACTTTAGGACAAAAATTTTTACTAAAATATTATTACAACAAATTGTTAATTTATAATAATAATAAGGGTAAATTCATCAAGAAGACAGAACAATTATAAACAAATATGCACCTAAAATAGAGCCCAGAGAATACATAAAACATTAACTCACAGAATTAAAGGAAAAATAGAAAAAACAACTGGGATAGGTGAACAAGTCAATGATCCACTCTCAATAATGGATAGAACAACTACAAAGAAGCTCCAAAAGGAAAAACGAACACATGACCAACACTATAAACCAACTAAATCAAGCAGGTATGTATAGAACACTCCACATAAGAGCAGAAAACAAATCCTTCTTAAGTGCACATGGAATATTCTCTAGGATAGACTACATATTAGCCCACAAAACAAGTCTTAATAAATTTAAAAGGATTGAAATCATACAAAATATAGTCTCCAACCACAATAAATGATATTAGAAATAAATAACAGAAGGAAATTTGTGATTTACAAATATGTTAAAATTAAACACACACTGCTAAATGATCAATGAGCTAATAAGAAATCACAAGGGAAATGAAAAAATACCTTGAGATTAATGAAACAAAAACACAGCATACCAACACTTATGGGATGCAGTAAATGAGAGCATAGAGGGAAATTTATAGCTGTAAACACCTATAGTAATAAAAGAAAAAAAGAAAGATAAGAAATAATCTTCTACCTTAAGAAATTAGAAGCAGAGAAGCAAATTATGCCCACAGTATGAAAAAGGAAAGAAATAATAAAGATTGGAGTGGAAACAAGTGAAATGGAGAATAGGAAAGCACTAGAGAAAATATACAAACCCAAAAGATGGTTCTATGAAAAGGCCAACAAAAATGGTGAGGCTGTAGCTAGATTGTCCAAGAGAAAAAGAGCAAAAAATCAAATTACTAAAATCAGGAACAAAAGAATGGACATTACTAGAAATAAATAAAATATTTCAAGGGAGCACAAATTCTTTACAAACTTTCATAAAAAGTAAAAAGAGAAAATACTTCCCAACTCATTCTGTAAGATCAGTAAAGAGATGCAGAAAAAACATTTGACAGTATCAAACATACTTTTATAAACAAAAGAAAAACAAACACTCAAGAAACTAGGAACTGAGGGAACTTCCTCAATCAGATAATGCACCTCTACAAAAGCAAAAAAAACAAAAAGTAACAACAACAACAACAAAACAAAACTAACATCATGCTTAGTGGTAAAAGACCCAAGTATTTTCACTACGATCAAGAAAAGATAAGGATGTCCACTCTCACCACTTTTATTCAGCATTATACTGTAGGTCCTGGACAACATAATTAGCAAGAAAAATAATTAAAAGGCATCCTGATTAAAAGGGACAAAATAAAACTGTCTCTATTTGCAGTGGATATGACTTATAATATAGAAAATCCTAAGGAATCTAGTAGAAAACTAATAGAGCTAATAAATGAGTTCAATAAAATCATAGGTACAAGATAAATACACAGAAATCAATTGTATTTTTATACACTTGTAATGACTAATCTGAAAGTAAAATTAATGTAAAATCCATTTAAAATATACTGAAAATAATAAAATACTTAGGAATAAATTTTTAAAAGAAATGTAAGACTTGTGTTCTGAAAACTACAAAACATCATTGAAAGAAATTAAAAGAGGACCTAAATAAGTCAAAAGACATCCTGTGTTGGATGAGAATGACTTAATACTATTAATGTAACAATACTTCCCAAACTGGTCTACAACTTCAATGCACTCCCTCACAGAATATCAGTTCATTTCTTTATAGAAATTGACCAGCTTATTTTAACATTTATGTGAAATTTCAAGGGACCCAGAATAGACAGAACAATCTTGAAAAAGAACAGTAGGAGGATTCTCACTTCTGATTTCAAACGTTACAAAAAGCTATGGCAATGAGGATGTGTGGCACTGGCCAAACACTTACATATAGGTCAGTGGAGCAGAATTTAGAGTTCGGAAATAATCCTAGACATTACAGTCACTTGATTTTTTACTAGCATGCCAAGATCATTCAATGCGGAAAAACGGTCTTCTGAATAAATGATGATAGAACAATAGGAATGCCACAAGCAAAGGAATTAAACTGGATCCCTACCTCAAACTATATACAAAAATTAAAATCAAAATGAATCAAAGACCTAAACGTACAAGTTATAACTATAAATTTTTTAGAATAAAACGTCATGGTAAATATTTGTGGCCTTGAATAAGTAATTGTTTCTTAGATGTAATGCCAAAGCACAAGCAACCAAAGGAAAAAAAAAATAAGCTGGATGTTACCGAAATTAAAATCTTTTGTGCTACAAAGGACACTATCAAGAAATTGAAAAGGTAACCCACAGAATGAGAAAAATTATTTGTAAGTCATAAATCTGATAAGGGACTTATGTCTAGAACAAAGATACAAAGGACTCATGACTCAACAATAAACCACAAATAACCCAATTATTCAATAAAAATGTTCTAAGGATTTGAATAGTAATAAAAGATAAACAAATGGCCAATAAACACATGAAATGGTTCTCAGCATCATCAATCATCAGGGAAATATAATTCAAAACCACAACATGATACCACCTCACACCCACTAGAATGGCTATAATCAAAAGACAAGCAATAACAAGTGTTGATAAGATTGTGAAAATATTAGAACTCTCACACATTTCTGCTGAAAATGTAACATAATGCAGCCACTTTGGAAAAGTTTGGCAGTACCTCAAAAAATTAAACATAGCGTTAACATGTGACTCATCCATTTCACTCCTCAGTACATAACCAAGAGAAAAAAAATATACATATATATATATGTATGTATATATATCCACACAAAAACTTATACATGAGATGTCATTGTACATTTGTCCAAACCCATAGAATGTACAACACCAAGAGTGAACCCTAAGTGAAACTATGGACTTTGGATGATTATGATGTGTCAATATGGGTTCATCCTTGGTAAAAAATGTACCATTCTAGTGAGTGATATTGATAATGGGGGAGGCCATGCATGTATGGGGGGCAGTGAGTATATGAGAAATATCTGTACCTTCAATTCAATTTTGTTGTGAAACAAACTGCATTAAAAAAGTAAAGTCTTAATTTTTTTAAAAAAATTACACTTATACATGAATATTATGGCAATATTATTCATAATAGCCAAAATGTGGAAATAACTCAAATGTCCTTTAACTAATTAATGGACAAATAAAATATGGTATATCCACAGAATGAACTATTATTCAGCAAATAAAAGGAATAACATACTAAGTGAAGTAAGTTAGAAAGAGAGACAAATGCCATATGATATCACTTATATGTGGAATATAAAATATGACACGAATTAACTTATCTACAAAACAGAAACAGACTCACAGACATAGAGAACAGACTTGTGGCTTCCAAAGGGGAGGGGAGGTAGGGGAGGTATGGATTGGGAGTTTGGGATTAGCAGATGCAAACTATTATATATAGAATGGATAAAAAACAAGGTCCTACTGTATAGCACAGGAAACTATATTCAATATCCTGTAATAAACCATACTGGAAAAGAATATGAAAAAGAATTTTTTTAAAAAAGGAATAAAGTATTGATACAACATGGGTGAATCTTGAAAACATTATGTTAAATGAAGGAAGCCAGTCACAGAGGGCCACAGTTGTATGATTCTATTTACTTGAAATGTCCAGAATAAGCAAATCCATACAAATGTAAAGTAGATGTCATGGTGAAAGCTGGGAGGGGAGCTGGCAGGGAGTGAAAGGGTATGTGCTTTCTGAGCTGATAAAAATGTTCTTGAATTCAATAGTGATGATGGTTGTAAATTATTGTGAATATACTGAAAACCACTCAACTGTATACTTTAAAAGGTTGAATTTTATAGTATGTAATTTATATCTCATTAAAACATAAGAATTTATTAATGTGAATCACTAGAGATGAAATAAAAATTACAAGTTATCTCAATGAGAAATAAATATTTGATGAAATTTAATATAGTAATAATTTTTAAAATTAGTAATAAACTAATAACAGAATGTCTCACTTAAATTGATAAATAGCATTCAGTAACATAGCAAATAACATAAAAATAAACTTTTATCACTAAAATTTTAAAAGTCTGACACTTAATAAAATATCACACACATACCAGCTGTTAGAAACATGTGACCAAGTAACATGGAACAAAGGGAGGTTGGGACACCATAAAAATAAACTTCAAGTAGCCTAAATATTAAAAGTTACAACTTGAGCTTACTTATAATTAATATGTCAAATGAAACAAATTACATGGTAGAAAATTGTGCCAGAGGACTCATAACAAGACTATCAAATGTGAATTTTAGAACTTAAATTACTATAACTGAAGATGAGAATGTAGTATACAGGTTTTAAAACAATGAAATGTAGCAGATGAAAGAGTTAATTGATTGATTCAACAGATTATATCCAGATTGAAGCACAGAGATAGAAGAGTATGACCAATTAACCAGAAGAAGGTAATAGACTTGGGAGCCATGTGAGAAGCTCTAAAATACCTATAAAAGGAATTCCAATAATTAGTGATGTTGAGTATCTTTTCATGTGCCTCTTGGCCATCTGTGCTTTGTGATGACCTAGAGGGTTGGGCTAGGGAGGATGGGAGGGAGACTCAAGAGGGAGTGGATATGGGGACATGTGTATGTATATGGCTGATTTGCTTTGTTGTGCAACAGAAACTAACACAGTATTATGAAGCAATTATACTCCAATAAAGATCTATTAAAAAAATAAATTTAATTAAAAAAAAAAAGGAGTTCCAAAAGAAGAGAAAAGAATGAATGGGGTAAAAACAATAGTTGAAACAACACTGGCCAAAAATCTTCCAAAATTGAAGAAAAACAAGACACTTAGAGTAGCTCAATGAATCATAACAAAGAAAAGTACAAAGAAAAGCATACCTAGACAAAGCAGAGTCAGACTACTTAAAACTAAAGACAGAAGAAAATCTTACAAGCAACCAGAAAGTAAAAACAGGTGCATTGCCTTCATAGAGTAACAAGAAACTCACAGCTTACTTCCCAACAAAAATGATGGAAACCAGAAAAATAAAAAAAGTGTCTTTAAGGTGCTGAATGAAAACAACTGCCAAACTAGAATTCTATATGCAGTGGCAATGTTCTTCAAAAATGAGGCCACATGAAGATGCTATTGAGAAAAAAGAAAAACTGAAAGAATCCCTCACTTGCTGAATCTTACTAAAAGACTTACTCAAGGCACAAACAGAATTCTTCTGGGAGGAGATAAATGATGCCCAATGGAAGTACAAAAAAAATGAATGCAGATTTTTAATGGTATATATATGGTTAAATATAAGTAAATGTTGACTATATTAAACATAATGTTAATTTTGTGGGATTAAAAATTTATGTAGAATTAGAATATGTGCCCCCAAAGCACAAAAGTTGTAGGCAAATAAATAGACCTGTGTTGTAAAGGTTCTTGTTTTGTCAGTAAAGTTGTAAATGCTCCAATTTATTTTAAGTTTAAATAAGTCAAGGATGTATGTTGTAATCTAATGCGTAACCATTGAAAGAATTATAAAAGAATGCATAACTACAATGTCAATAGAGAAGAAATAGAGAATTTTAAAGAATAATTGATTAATCCTAAAACTGGGAAAAGAAAAATACAGCAACACAATATAGAAGTAGCAAAGAGGAAACAGTATGATAACAGATTTAACTCCAAATATATGTACAATTATATGTGAATGAATTAAATTCTGAAATTAAATATGACTTTGTATTGCATATGAGACACAGCATAAATTTAACACAAAAACGTTACAATAATGCAAAAATGTATTGCATGAAAACATTAACCAAATAAAAGCTAGTACAGCTAGTATTAGACACAGGAGACATTGAGACATAAACATTATTAGATATAAAAATTATTTTCAAAATAATAAGGGATCAATCTTTCAGAAAGGTATTCTAAATCTGTAAGTTCTTGATAATTTAAAGTCAGAAGTTAAAAAATAAATAGGAAGATCTAAAGTCACAGGGAAAGATTTTAACGCTTATTTCTTAGTAATTAATAAAACTAAAAAACAAAAAAAAACTGTAGGTGATTAGAAAATTAGAAAATTTGAAAAACACAATTTAAAAATTCAACTAAATTTATATATATAGAATACTGGACCCAACAAAGGCCAGAGTACACATCCATGCACATAGACTATTTACCAAATATAACCATGTACTTAAACATAAAGAAATCCTCAAAGATACTCTTTGATCAAAGTAGAATTAAGCTAGAAATCTGTAACAAAAAGATGTCTGGAAAACCCTTAAATGTTTAGCATTTAAGCCTTATACTTCTCCATAACACAATAGCTAAAGTGGATAACATGAATGGCATTAGAAATTATTATAACTGAATGATAACTGAAGTATTACATGAAAAAATCCTTGATTTATACAGCTAAATCAGCTTAGAAAAAAATTAGAGATTAAAATTCATATAAAAGAAATAAGGCCTGGAAATCAATATAAGTATTCATTTTAAAAAGTTAGTGAATACCAGAAAATCACATTCAAAGAAAGTTGATAAATAGAAATAACAAAATAACAGCAGCTATTAATGAAAAAGAAAACAAAGGTACAATAGGGAAATAAATAGTGATAAATGTTGGGTCTTTGAGATGAGAAATACAATTGATAAGCCTCCAACAAGGGTAATGAAGAAAAAGAGAAATCACATAAATATCAAGAATGAAAAATGGGACATTAATGCAGATTCTACAGATATTAAAAAGATAATAAAAGTAAACTCTGAAGAAATTCAGCCAATAAATACCTGAATAGTCTATTTTACTAAATAAATCAAAATAGTAATTAAAATGTTCCTACAAATAAAGCCTAAGGCCCAGATGGCTTCAAGTTCTTTCAAAGTTTTAAAAATGAAATAACATCAATTTTCTAAAAACTTAGAGTATAAAAAAATAAAGGAAACACTCCTAATTTCATTTTATGTAGCCTAAATGAACTTGATGTCAAAACCTGAAAAGAACATGACAAGAAACAAAAATGTAAAAATAATGTTCTCATTAACATAGACATGAACTCTACTCCAAGTAATAGTAAACTGAATTTTATAATTTATTAAAAAATACAACCAATTTATTCCCTGAGTGGTAGCTTGGTTCAACACTTAAAAACAATAATAATTAATGCATTCACTGTGCTAACACAAAAAAAGAAAAACAATTATGAAATCATTTTAACATGCCGTAAAGTTTTTCTTCAATTTAGTCATCTGTTTATAATAGAAACTCTTAGCAAACTATGTAAAAAGTCATTGAACTACATACTTATGATTTGTATACATCTTGTATATATGTTAAACTTGATAAGTTTATATTCTAAATAAACAGGTGAATAAATTTGAACATCTGAATGACCAAATTCTCCCTACTTATTTTCTTGCTTCTTTAGTATATTAGGTTATTTTATCCAATTATTCACTTCCTCTCTCTATTTGAATTATGAGAACCATGAGTCTTTGAAGTACCTCCAAATATTGTGGGTAAAGTATATTGCCCTGTCCCATTGATGTTTGGCTTGCCCGCGTGACTGCTTTGACAATTGCAATGTTAAGGAGCTCTACTCAAACAGAGGCTTTACACATGTTGTGTGGTTTAGTTTAGCCCCTCATGCTTCTGCCACAAGTCATGAGAAGATCATGTCCCGGATATCACTGGCTCAAAGAGAATAAGAAGACAGTCCTGAATCCAAATGTCAGCCAGAAGCTGACTTCAGCTAATCCCAACCAAAACTAGCAGAACTATAGCCTGCTTGCACACCCATGAGAAGGAAATAAATGCTTGTCATGGTGAACCACTGAGTTTTGAATTGTTTTAATGCAGCACTATTTCAGCTGAAACCTGACGAATACAGCTTTCAAAGATTTAGTAGACCCATGGGTAATTCTTAATTTGCATCTGTAATTCATGAGGGCTTTGTGAAATTAAGCTAGAGGTCATGAAAAGACTGGAAAGTCAAATAATACTGGGCAGTTAAAGTAAGATAACCATATTTAAAAGTAATTAATATTTATTGTGTACCATTGTTCTATAATTTTTCACAATATTTTAGTGCATTAATACATAGAAGTACGTGTGTGATTATACTGTATGTGTGGTGCTGGTTGGTGGTGGAGGGAACATTTTCCTTCAACAGAATAATCCAACACTGCCTTTCCCCTACCCTGCAGTGAATGCTAGAAACATCGGTAGGGTTCTTATTTACTTCTGGTGACGTTTCTGACTATTCCTCTCTTTTGCTAGCGTGGATGAAGACTGTAAGCAAGTGCATGGGGAACCTGAGAACAGACAAAAGAATTGGTTCTGCAATTTTTTTTGAAGCATTTGGAACATCACAAGGTGAATTCTTGGTTTGCACACACACATATGCACACATATCTGTGACTCTGTCATAGCCCTCAGTCTAATTGCACAAATGTTCCCATTTTATATATCTTTCACATGTAGCAAAAGGTGCCACATGCCAGTTTCTTCCTCAGAATCATATGCCCCAGAACTGCTATGCAGGTATATTTTTATTACCTCCTCCTCTCACTACTGCCAGTAGCAAATGAGGTAGTAAATACATTCTAGGCTTTCACACTCAAGTCCCTTAACATTTTGCAAGGCCAAAACACAGATGGGTACTATTTTTAATTTAAAAGCACAGTCAGATGTTAAAAAGAAAAAGAGCTATCCCTCTAAAAAACTAAGATCAATAAATATATTCTTTTAAAAACTGCTCAATTTTAATTTGTCCTAACTTAAAATAACCAGTCTTATTTTTAAATATCTTAATTGTGATTGCCTACAATCTTGTCTTATTTTACTGCTAATATCTACACTAGATGCCTAAGAGGTATAAAGAAATGAAAAGGTCTCTTATACTGTTTAATGCACATAAGTATATAAATGTTTTTCACATCCTTAAACACTGGAAACTCTGCAAATCAAACTTTATTTCTTGTAGTTGTGAATAATTATGACACTCACTCATCCAATCACAGTACTCAAGCACAGTATATCCCTTGTATTCTTTTGGTTCTATATTTTTCTCTACTCAGAAGATGACAGTAGGCATAATTTAAGGGTTTTTTTTAAATTACAAAATCCAATCAGACTTAACTAAGATTTATGCTTTTTTTTCAAATTAACATTTTATTTTAAGATACTTGTAGATGCACATACAATTGTAAAAAATCATACAGAGAACCAACGTACACTTTATGCAGCTCCCTTCCACCTCAAAAAGCATCTTGCAAAACCATAATACACTATCACAATCAGCATATTGACAGTGATACAGTCAAGACACAGAAGATTTCCATCACCACAAGGAACCCTCCTGTTGCTTTTTATAGCCACCCCCACCTTCTTCCCACAGCCACTTTCTCCTTAACCTGTGGCAAACATTAATGTGCTCTCCATTTCTATAATTCTGTCATTTAAATAATGTTATATAAATAGAATCATGAAGTATGTAACTCTCTGGGATTAGCTTTTTCACTCACCATAATTCTTGGAAGAATCAACCAGGCTGTTGCATGTATCAGTAGTCTGCTCCTTTTCATTCTAAAATAGTATTTCATAGGGTAGATGATCATAGTCTGATTAAGCATTCACCCATTGAAAGATATGTGTTTTTTTTCCCCAATTTTGGCAATTATTAATAAAGCTTTAAAAATTTTTCATGTACAGATTTTTGTGTAAATACGTGTCTTTATTTCTCTGGGATACATGTGTGGAAATATAGATGCTGGGTCATATAGTAATTGCATATTTTGTTTAACAAAAAAATCTAACAAGCTATTTTCCAGAGTGAAACCAGCCTTTCATCCCTGGAATAAACATAACATAGATGTGATAAACAATCTTCAGATTCTATTTGTTAATATTTTGTCAAAGATTTTTACAAGTATATGTATGAGGAATATTAGTCAGTAGTTTTCATTTTTTGTACTGTCTTTGCCTGGTTTTGATATCAAGGTAGTACTATAGCATCTAAAAATTAGCTGGGAAGTCTTTCTTCTATTTTCTGAAAGACTATGCAGAATTTGTTTCACTTCTTTTTAAACATTTGGTAGATTTCTGTAATGAAACCATCTGGGCTTGAAGATTTCTTTTTTGGTAGTTTTCAAATTACAAATTAAATTCCTTAACAGTTATAAGGCAATTTAAATGATCTATTTCATAATGGTGAGTTATGGTAATTTGTGTTTTTAGAGGATTTGGGCCATCTAATTTGTGAAGTTTATATACATAGAGTTGTTTGTAGTATTTTCTTTTTATTCTTTTGATGTCTACAGTCTGTAGTGATCCCCTCTTTTATTCCTGACGCTGGTAATTTCTGTCTTCTCTCTTCTTTCTTTGGAAGTCTTGTTAGAGATTTATCAATTGTATTATTGTTTTCAAAAAACAAGTGTTATTTCATTGCTTTTCTCTATTGGTTTTTATGTTTTTAATTATATTGATTTCTACTCTTTTGTCCATTATTTCCTTCCTTCTGCTAACTTCAGTTTTAGTTTGTGTTTCAATTTCTATGTTCTTGAGATAGCATCTTAGATTATTAATTTGAGCCTTTTCCTCTTTTCTAATGTGTGCATTTAGAGCTATAAATTTCCCTCTCAGCACAGCTTTAGCTTGGTCTTGTGAATTTTGATATAGTGTATATTCATTTTCATTCAGTTCTTTATCTTTTTAATTTCCTTTAAGATTTCCTCTTTTTCCCACAGATTATTTAGAAGTATATGTTTACTTTCCAAACGTTTGGGGATTTCATCTTTCTGACATTGATTTCTAGTTATTTTTCTACTGTGGGCAGAGAACCCAGAATAGGATATCAATTCTTTCAAATTAGCTGAAGTTTGTTTTATGGTCCTGTACATGGTCTATCTTGGTATGTGTTCTGTGAGCACTTGAAAAAATGTGTATTCTGCTGTTGTTAGGTGCAGTGTTCTATAAATATTAATTAGATCTTGTTACTTGATGATATTTTTCAGTTGTTCTGTATAATTCTTTGAGTCAAGTTGTCCTATCAAATGCTAAGAAAGGGGTGTTGAAGTTTCCAATGATAATTGTGAATTTGCCTTTTTCTTCCTTTAATCCTGTCTGTTTTTATTTCACATATTTGTGGCTCTGTTGTTTGATACATACACATTTAGAATTGTTACATCTTCTTTGTAGATTGACTCTTTTATCATTATATAATGTCTCTCTGTCTCTGATAACTTTGCTCTGAAGTAGGCTTTATTTTATACTAATATAGTTACTGATGCTTTCCTCTGATTAATGTTTACATGATATAATTGTTCCACTTTTTTACTTTCAACCTACCTATATCATTATATCTGAAGTGGGTTTCTTATAGAAGGCATATAGTTGAGTCACATTTTTAATCCACCCTGCCAACATCTTTCAACTGGTATATTAAGACCATTCAAATCTAATCTAATGATTGAGATGTTAATGTTGCCTGCCATTTTATTTAAGTTTCTTGTTTGTTTTCTCTGCTTTCATTTATTTATTTAATTATTTATTTACTTATTTTTGGCTGTGTTGGGTCTTCGTTGCTGCATGTGGGCTTTCTCTAGTTGCGTCAAGCGGGGGCTACTCTTCATTGAGGTTCATGGGCTTCTCATTGCGGTGGCTTCTCCTGTTGAGGAGCACAGGCTCTAGGCACACAGGCTTCAGTAGTTGTGGGACATGGGCTCAGTAGTTGTGGCTAGCAGGCTCTAGGGCATAGGCTCCATAGTTGTGGCACATGGGCTTAGTTGTTCTGTGGCATGTGGGATCTTCCTGGACCAGGGATCAAACCCATGTCCCCTGCATTGGCAGGCGGATTCTTAACCACTGTGCCACCAGGGAAGTCCCTCTCTGCTTTCATTTAATGTTCATTTTTTCCTACACTCCTCTAGGTTATATGAACATTTTTTAGGACTCCATTTTAATTATACACAGTGTTTCTGAGAGTATCTCTTCATATAAAATTTTTAGTGATCATTCTAGGTATTACATTATATATACATGATTTACCATAGCCTACTGGTGTTTTCATTGACCAGTTTGAGTGAAGTATAGAAACCTTATCACTTTTTCTGTCTCTTTCTCTCCCCCGTTTGTAATAAAATTGCTATTAATATTTCTTCTACATACATTTATAGTGACACAACAGAGCTTCATAATTTTTGCTTCCATCTTCAAACATAATATAGAAAACCCAAGAGAAGGAAAGTCTATTGGATTTACTGACATTTTGCTGATCAAGTTCTTTCTTCCTTCCAAAATTTTTTCTTTTATCATTTCCTTTATATTTACAGAAAATCCTTTAGCCATTAGATCTGTTGGCAACAAATTATCTTAGTTTTTTCTTTTTTTTTTTAAATCAAAAAATGTCCAGATTTCCCATTCATTCCTGAAAAATGCTTTCATTGGGTTTAGGATCTATGTTGGCAGGGTTTGTTTTTTTTTTCCAGCAACTGAAAAATATTGTGCTACACCTTTCTGGACTCTGTGATTTCTCATGAGAAACCTATTATCATTTGAATTGCCTTCCCTATACCTAAAGTGGCAATTTTCTCTGCATTTATCAAGGTATTTTTTTTTGTCCATAGTTTTCAGAAATTTAATTTTAATATGCTTTGCATGGATTTATTTGGGTTAATACTTTCCGGAATTTTCTCAGCCTCTTGAATCTTTTTACATCTCTTGACAAATTTGGACATTTTTCAGCCATTATTTCCTCAAGTATCTTTTTAGCCCTGCACTCTACCTCCTCTCTTTCCAGGACTCAGCTTCTTTGTTGAGACTTTCTATTTCATTGCTGAAGTTTTCTATGATCTTTTTTGTTTCAAATGTGTTTGCTTATTGAAGTTTTTCATAATGACTGCATTAAAATCTTCATAAGTTATTTCTAAAATCTCTGTCTTGTCACCGTTGAGAACTATTGCTTGCCTTTTCTCATTCAGTTTGAAATCTGCCTGGTTCTTGGAATGATAAGTTATTTTTTAAATTGAAATCTAGACATTTTCATTTTCATATTATGTTATGAGAATTTGGGTCTTGTGTAAATCTTCTGTTTTAACTAGTATTTTCTGACACAGTACATGCAGGGAAAGTGAGGACACCAGTTCTTTACTGCCAGGTGAAGTTGGAAGGCCAAGTTCCCCACTTGGCCACTGTTGACCCTGAAGATCAGGGATTCCTTGTTGCTAATGAGCAGAAGGGTGATTTCTGATTATCCACATAGTCTCCACTGACATCATGTTAAGAGTGGTCTCATTACCAGTGGAAAATGGTGAAAGTTCCAACTCTTTTCTGATATGGAGGGGTGCCCTTCTTCCTTTCTCTTCTCAATAAACATGCTACAGGATTATGGACAATTCACACATACTTAAAACCAGTAACACCAATAAATATTGTACATTTACTTTGAATGTTATTGCTAACCAACTTAAACAGCTAAGAGAGTAAAAACATTATATTAGGTATTAATGCCATTGGTATTATTCTTGCAGACAATTTTGTTGGATGTTCCAAATATGAATATAATACTATAGATTGTTATATATGAACCTTCTGGTAACCACAATCCCAATCCCAAAATCTATAACAGATACACAAAATATAAAGAGAAAGGGACCCAAATATAACACTACAGAAAATCATCAAGCCACAAGGGAAGAGAACAGGAGGAAAAAAAGAAACAAGAGAAAAACTACAAAAGTAAAAAGAAAAAAAAAATTAACAAAATGGCAATAAGTACATACATATCAATACTTAATTTAAATGTAAATGGACCAAATTCTCCAATCAAAAGACACAGGGTGGCTGAATAGATGTTTTCTTAAATGACTCTTCTATATCATGCCTACAAGAGACTCACTTCAGATCTAGAGACACACGTAGACTCAATGAAAGGGATGACAAAAGATTTTCCATGGAAATGGAAACAAAAAGTTGGGATAGCAATACTCAAATCAGACAAAATAAACTTGAGAAAAAAGACTGTAATAAAAGACAAGCGGGCATTACATAATGATAAAGGGTCAATCCAACAAGAGATATAAGCATATCCTCATCTTACTGTTCTTCATTTTGTTGCACCTCACAGATATTATGTTTTTTATAAACTGAAGATTTTTGGTACCTCTGTGTTAAGCAAGTCTATGGGCACCATTTTTCCAATAGCATTTGCTCATTTAATATTTCTATGTAACATTCTGGTAATTCTCACAATATTTCAAACTTTTTCATTGTATTTGTTCATTTATATTTGCTGTAAATAAACTTTGATAGATAAGGAGTTTCTTCTTATTTATGAAGAAAAAAGTGGTTTCTTGGTTGGAATCTAATACTGGTGAAGATACTCTGAAGACTGTTGACATGACAACAAATGATTTAGAATATTACATAAACTTAGTTGAAAAAGTAGAGGTAGGGATTGAGATTATTGACTCCAATTTTGAAGGAAGTTCCATGTGGATAAAATGCTATCAAAAAGATTGCATGCTACAGAGAACTCATTCATGAAAGAAAGAATCAATGTGGCAAACTCCACTGTTGCCTTCTTTTAAGAAACTACCACAGCCAACCCAACCTTCAGCAACCTCCACCTTGATCAGTCAGCTGCCATTAACACTGAGGGAAGACCCTCCACCAGCAGAAATATTACAACTTGTTGTAGACTCCCATAACGGTTAGCATTTTTTATCAATAAAGTATTTTTAATAAAGATATGTACATTGTTTTTTTACATATAATGCTATTGCACATTTAATAGACTGTAATATAGTTTAAACGTAATTTTAGATGCATTGGGAAACCAAGAAAATTTTCTGTGGCTTTATTATGATATTTACTTTATTGTGGTGGTCTAGAAACAAAGCTGCAATATCTCAGATATATGCCTGTATAATGTTTGTTAACATTTACGCAACCAACATAGGAGGACCTAAATAGATAAAGCAAATATTGACAGAGAGAAAGGAAGAAATTGACAGTAATACGTAGGGGACTTTAACCCCCCACTTATATCAATAGGTATATCATCCACACAGAAAGTCATTCAGGAAACATTGGCCTTAAACAACCCATTAGATCAAATGGGCTTAATAAATGTACACAGAACATTCCACCCCAAAACAGTAGAATACACGTTCTTTTCAAGTGCACATGAAACATGCTCCAGGATAGAGCATATTTTAGGCCAGAAAACATGGCTCAATAAATTTAAAAAGCCTGGATTCATATCAAGCATCTTTTCCAACCTCAGCAATATGAAACTAGAAATGGATTACAAGAAGAAAAGTAGAAAAAACCCCACAAAAACATGAAAGTGGCATGTTAACAAATAACCAAAGGGTCAATAAAGAAATCAAAGAGGAATCAAAAAATACCTTAAGAGAAATAAAATTAGAAACACAACAATCCAAAATGCAGCAAAAACAGTTCTGAGAGGGAAGATCATAGTGATACAGGCCTACCTCAAGATACAAGAAAAAATTCAAATAAACAACCTAAACTTATATCTAAATAACTAGATAAAGAACAAACAAAGCCCAAAGTTAACATTTTGAAAAGGACATATTGAATGTCAGAAGAAAAATAATTGAAATAGAGAGTAGGCAACAATAGAAAAAAATCAATGAAACTAAGAACTACTTCTCTGAAGATAAACAAAATTGATAAACCTTTAGCAAGCTCATCAAGTAAAAAAAGAGGGCCCAAATAAACACAATCAGAAATGACAGAGAACTTACAACTGAAACTGCAGAATACAAAGGAACATAAGAGACTACAGTGAACAGTTATATGCCAACAAATTGGACAACCTAGACGAAATGGATAAATTATAGACTCACACAAACTTCCAGACTGAATCATGGGAAAAATAAAACATTTGAATAGGCTAATTACTAGTAATGAAATTGAACCAGTAATCAAAAACTTCCAACAAACAAAAGTCTAGAACCAGATGGCTTCACAAGTGAATTCAATTAAAACTTTAAAGGGGAGTTAATACATATCCTTCATTAAAAATTCCCCAAAAATTGGGAAGGAAGAAACACTTTCCAATACATTTTGCAAAGCCAACATTATTCCTATACCAAAACCAGACAAACACACCACAAAACACACACACAAAAAATGACAATCCAAAATCCCTGATGAATATAGATGCAAAAATTCTCAACAAAATATTAGCAAACTGAATTCAAAAACACATTAAAAGGATCATACACCACAATCATGTATAGGTTATTCCAGGAATGCAAGAAAGATTCAACTTCTGCAAATCAATGAACGTGACACACAACATTAACAGAACAAAAGATAAAAATCATATAATTATCTCAACATGCATAAAAAGCATTTGACAATAGCCAATATCTATTTATTACACAAACTCTCAACAAAGTGCTATAGAGAGCACGTACCTCAACATAATCAAAGCTATATATGAAAAACACAGTTAACATCATACTCAATGATGAAAAGTGTTTTAAGATCAGGAACAAGCAAGGATGCCCACCACAGCCACTTTTATTCAACAGAGTATTGGAAGTCCTGGCCACAGCAATTAGGCAATAAATAAATAAATAACTGGAATTCAAATTGGAAAGGAAGAAGGAAAACCATCACTAATTGCAGATGACATGATTCCAAATATAGAAAGCTAAAGACTCCACATACACACATACAAAAAAAACTATTAGAACTAATAAATGAATTCAGTAAAGTTGCAGGATACAAAAATGTATTGTGTTTCTATACATTAACAATGAACTATGAGAAAGAGATTTTTTTAAAAAATCCAATTTAAAGTTGCATCAAAAATAAATTTTAAAAAACTAGGAATAAATTTAACTAAGGTGGTAAAAGACTTGTGCTCTGAAAACTATAAGAGAATGATGAAAGAAATTGACGACAACACAAGTAAGTAAAAAAAAATACCATATTCATAGATTGGAAGAATTAATATTGTTAAAATGGCCATACTAACCAAAGCAATCTATAAATTCAGTGCAATACCTATCAAAAAAACTAATGGCATTTTTCATAGAATTGGAAAAAATAATTCTAAAATTTGTGTGAAAAAACAAAAACCTCACATAGACAAAAATATCTTGAGAAAGAAGAACAAAGATGGAGGTATCATGCCCTCTGTTTTCAAACCAAACTACAAAGCTACAGTAATCAAAATTCTATGATATTGGCAAAAAAACCAGACACTTAGATCAGCGAAACAGAATAGAGAACCTAGAAATAAACTCATGCATATATGGTCAATTGATATATGACAAAGGAGGCAAAAATATACAATGGAGAAAAGATAGCCTCTTCATGCAAAAGAATGACTGTATTACACCAACACAAAAATAAATTCAAACAGGATTAAGGACTTGAATGTAGACCTGAAATCATAAAACTCCCAGAAGAAAATATAGGCTCTTTGACATTGCTCTTACTAATAATTTTACAGATCTGTCTCCTTAGGCAAGGGAAACAAAAGCAAAAATAAACAAATGGTACTATATCAAACTAAAAAGCTTTTTCATGAAAAGGAAACCAACAAAACAAAATGGCAACCTACTGAATGAAAGAAGATGTTTGCAAATAATATATATCTGGTATGTGGTTAATATCCAAAATATATAAAGAACTTATACAACTTGAATATCAAAAAAAAAACCCTGATTAAAAAATGGGCAGAGGACCTGAATAGACATTTCCCCAAAGAAGACATACAGATGGCCAATAGGCACATGAAAAAATACCCAACATCACTAATCATTAAGGAAATGCAAATCAAAGCCACAATGAGATATCACTTCATACCTGTCAGAATGGTGATTCTCAAAAAGGCAAAAAATGACAATTGTTGGCAAGAATGTGGAGAAGAGGGAACCCTTGTGCACTGTTGGGGGGAATATAAAATGGCACAACCACTATGGAAACAGGAACATATGACTCATACATCAGGAAAAAAAGCAGAAACTGCCTGTGAAAGATACAGCTGTCAGATTTAATAGACAAAAGCTTCAAAGCATCCATTGTAAATATGTTCAAAGAAAATCATGATGAAAAAGTAAAGTAAGATATGAGGACAATGTGATATCAAATAGAGTGTATCAATAAAAAGACTGAAACTAAAAACAAAACACATGAAAATTCTGTAATTGAAATAAAACTATAGCCAATTGATTTTTGACAAAGGTGCCATGACCATTCAATGGGAAAAGAACAGTCTTTTCAATAAATGGTGCTGGAACAGGAAAGTCACGTGCTGAGGAAAGAAGTTGTACCTCTACCTCTCACCATATACAAAAATTTACACAAAACGGATCAAAGACCAAAATGTAAGAGATGAAACTATAAAATTCTTAATAGAAAGCTTATGGGAAAATCTTTATAAACTTGGATTTGGCAATGGATTCTTAGATATGATACTAAAAGCACAAGCAACCAAAAAAAAAAAACCATAAATAAATTAGACTTCATCAAAATTAAAAAGTGCTCCAAAGGGCACTATCAAGAAAGATAAAGTATATGGGGAATGGCCAATATGGCAGAGTAGAAAGACCGTGAGCTCATCTCCTCCCATGGGCACACCAAAATTTCAACTCTTTACAGAGCAATCATCAATGAGAAAAACATCAGTACTAACAAAAAAGATCTTCTACAATTAAAAACATAGAGAAAAAAAACCACAATGAGTGGGGTAGGAAGGGCAGAGATGGTGTATAGTCAGGATCGACATGCCCAGGTAGGCAACCCACAAGTGAGAGAATAATCATAATTGCAGAAGTTCTGCCCAAGGAGCAAGGGGTCCAAACCCCAGACCAAACTCCCAGCCCAGGGATCCTGCACAAGGAAAAAGTGCTCCTAGAATGTTTTTCTTTGAAGGTCACTGGGGCTTGCTTTTGGGAGAGCCAGAAAGCTATAGGAAACAAAAACTCCACTCTTAAAGGATACACACAAAACCTCACATGCTCCAAAATCCAGGCCAGAAGCAGTAATTTAAAAAGAGCCTGGATCAGACCCACTTGCTGATCTTGGAGAGCCTCTCAAAGAGGTAGGAGGCAACTGCATCTCACCCTGGGGACATAGATGCTGGTGGCAGCCATTCTGGGGAGCTCATTGTATGTATGTATACATATGTACACATACATACAAACAACCCCTAGCTCCTGGGGTTCAGCCAAATCCAAAGCTCAACCCCAGGAGCTAGGCGAACAGAGAAGAGGAAGGGACATTTCTCCCAGCAGCCTCAGGAACAGTGGATTAAACATCCACAGTCAGCATGATGCACCCCACATTTGTGGAATGCCTGAATAGACAACGATTCATACCAAAATTGAGGCGGTGGATTTTGGGAGCCACTGTAGACTTTGGGTTTGCTTTCTGCACCTAATTTGTTTCTGGTTTTATGTTTATCTCAGATTAGTATTTAAAGCTTATTACCATTAGCAGATTTGTTTATTGATTTGGTTGCTCTCTTCCTTTTTTTTTATATGTATATATATATATTTTTTTCTCTTTTTCTCTTTTTGTGAGTGTGTATGTGTATGCTTCTTTGTGTGATTTTGTCTGTATAACTTCGCTTTTGCCATTTGTCCTAGGGTTCTGTCTGTCAGGTTTTTTTTTGTTTTTTGTTTTTAGTGCTTTTTATCATTGGTGGATTTGTTTTTTGGTTTGGTTGCAATCTCCTTTCATTCTTTTTTTTATTACTTTAAAAAAATTTAATAATATTTGTTTATTTTTTATTTTAATAACTTAATATTTTTTTCTCTCTTTCTTTCTTTCTTTTCTTCTCCTTTTTCTTCTGAGCCATGTGGTTGACAGGGGGGTATTGGTGCTCCGGCCAGGTGTAAGGTCTGAGCCTCTGAGTGCGAGAGCCAAGGAAGATAAAAGAGTGGAAATAACTACTGCAGAGCAGAATAAAGAAAAAGGAATGAAAAGAACTGAGGACAGTTTCAGAGACCTCTGGGACAACGTTAAATGCACCATCATTTGAATTAAGGGTCCCAGAAGAAGAAGAGAGAAAAAAAAAAAAGGGACTGAGAAAATATTTGAAGAGATTATAGTTGAAAACTTCACTAATATGGGAAAGGAAATAGTCAATCAAGTCCAGGAAGCACAGAGTCCCATACAGGATAAACCCAAGGAGAAACACGCCAAGACACATATTAATCAAAGTATCAAAAATTAAATATGAAGAAAATTAAAGGCAGCAAGGTAAAAGCAACAAATAACATACAATGGAATCCCCGTAAGGTTAACAGCTGATGTTTCAGCAGAAACTCTGCAAGCCAGAAGGGTGTGGCAGGTCATATTTAAAGTGATGAAAGGGAAAAAACTACAATCAAGATTACTCTACCCAGCAAGGATCTCATTCAGATTCCACAGAGAAATTAAAACCTTTACAGACAAGCAAAAGTTAAGAGAATTCAGCACCACCAAACCAGCTTTACAACAAATGCTAAAGGAACTTCTCTAGGCAGGAAACACAAGAGAAGGAAAAGACTTACAATAACAAACGCGAAACAATTAAGAAAATGTTAATAGGAACATACATATTGATAACTACCTTAAATGTAAATGGATTAAATGCTCCAACCAAAAGACATACACTGGCTGAATGGATACAAAAACAAGACCTACATATGCTGTCAACAAGAGACCGACTTCAGACCTAGGGACACATACAGACTGAAAGTGAGGGGATGCAAAAAGATATTCCATGCAAATGGAAATCTAAAGAAAGCTGGACTAGCAATGCCCATATCAGACAAAATAGACAATAAAATAAAGACTATTACAAGAGACAAAGAAGGACACTACATAATGATCAAGGGGTCAATCCAAAAAGAAGATATAACAATTGTAAATATTTATGCACCCAACATAGTAGCACATCAATACATAAGGCACATACTAACAGCCATAAAAGGGGAAATCGACAGTAACACGATCATAATAGGGGACTTTAACACCCCACTTTCAACAATAGACAGATCATCCAAAACGAAAATAAATAAGGAAACACAAGCATTAAATGATACATTAATCAATATGGATTTAATTGATACATATAGGACACTCCATTGAAAAACAACAGAATAAACTTTCTTCTCAAGTGCTCATAGAACATTCTCCAGGATTGATCACATCTTGGGTCACCAATCAAGCCTTGGTAAATTTAAGAAAATTGAAATTGTATCAAGTATCTTTTCTGACCACAATGCTATGAGACTAGCTATCAATTAAAGGAAAAAAACTGTAAAAAATACAAACACATGGAGGCTAAACAACATGATATTAAATGGATCATGAAGAAATCAAAGAGGAAATCAAAAAATACCTAGAAACAAATGACAATGAAAACACGATGAACCAAAACCTATGGGATGCAGCAAAAGCAGTTCTAAGAGGGAAGTTTATAGTAATACAATCCTACCTCAAGAAACAGAAACATCTAAAAGAAAAAACCTATTCTTACACAAAAAGCAATTAGAGAAAGAAGAAGAAAAAAACCCCAAAGTTAGCAGAAGGAAAGAAATAATAAAGATCAGATGAGAAATAAATGAAAAAGAAATGAAGGAGACAATAGCAAAGATCAATAAAACTAAAAGCTGGTTCTTTGAGAAGATAAACAAAATTGATAAACCACTAGCCAGACTCATCAAAAAAAAAAAAAGGGAGAAGAGTCGAATCAATAGAATTAGAAATGAAAAAGGAGAAGTAACAACTGACACTGCAGAAATACAAAGGATCATGAAAGATTACTACCAGCAACTATATGCCAATAAAATGGACATCCGGGAAGAAATGGACAAATTCTTAGAAAAGCACACCATTCTGAGACTGAACCAGGAAGAAATAGAAAATATAAACAGACCAATTACAAGCCTGAAATTGAGACTGTGATTAAAAATCTTCCAACAAACAAAAGCCCAGGACCAGATGGTTTCACAGGAGAATTCTATCAAACATTATAGAAGAGCTAACACCTAACCTTCTCAAACTCTTCCAAAATATAGCAGAGGGAGGAACACTCCCAAACTCTTTCTACGAGGCCACCATTACCCTGATACCAAAACCAGACAAAGATGTCACAAAGAAAGAAAACTACAGGCCAATATTACTGATGAACATAGATGCAAAAATCCTCAATAAAATACTAGCAAACAGAGTCCAACAGCACATCAAAAGGATCATACACCATGATCAGGTGGGGTTTATCCCAGGAATGCAAGAATTCTTCGATATATGCAAATCAATCAATGTGATACACCATATTAACAAACTGAAGAATAAAAACCATATAATCATCTCAATAGAGGCAGAGAAAGCTTTTGACAAAATTCAACACCCGTTTATGATAAAAACCCTACATGAAGTGGGCATAGAGGGAACTTTCCTCAACATAATAAAGGCCATATATGACAAACCCAGAGCCAACATCGTCCTCAATGGTGAAAAACTGAAACCATTTCCACTAAGATCAGGAAGAAGACAAGGTTGCCCACTCTCACCACTGTTATTCAACATAGTTTTGGATGTTTTAGCCACAGCAATCAGAGAAGAAATATTGCATTGTATATATGTGCCACATCTTCTTTATCCATTCATCTGTCGATGGACACTTAGGTTGCTTCCATGTCCTGGCTATTGTAAATAGAGCTGCAATGAACATTGTGGTACATGACCATTTTGAATTATGGTTTTCTCAGGGTATATGCCCAGTAGTGGGATTGCTGGGTCATATGGTAGTTCTATTTTTAGTTTTTTACAGAACCTCCATACTGTTCTGCATAGTGGCTATATCAATTTACATTCCCACCAACAGGGCAAGAGGGTTCCCTTTTCTCCACACCCTCTAAAGCATTTATTGTTTGTAGATTTTTTGATGATGGCCATTCTGACCGGTGTGAGATGATATCTCATTGTAGTTTTGATTTGCATTTCTCTAATGATTAATGATGTTGAGCATTCTTTCATGTGTTTGTTGGCAATGTGTATATCTTCTTTTGAGAAATATCTATTTAGGTCTTCTGCCCATTTTTGGATTGGGCTGTTTGTTTTTTTGATATTGAGCTGCATGAGCTGCTTGTAAATTCTGGAGATTAATCCTTTGTCAGTTGCTTCATTTGCAAATATTTTCTCCCATTCTGAGGGTTGTCTTTTCATCTTGTTTATGTTTTCCTTTGCTGTGCAAAAGCTTTTAAGTTTCATTAGGTCCCATTTGTTTATTTTTGTTTTTATTTCCATTTCTATAGGAGGTGGGTCAAAATTAAACAACACTTTTGATCAGATGACTTAATCGATATATGAAAAACATTTCATCCAAAAACAGCTGAATATACATTCTTTTGAAGTGCACATGGAATATTCTCTAAGATAGTTTACATGTTAGGCCACAAGACAAGTATCAATAAATTTAAGAAGACTGAAATCATATCAAGCATTTATTTTACCACAACAATTTGAAAACAGAAATTAATTACAAGTAGAAAAATGGAAAAAACACACACTCAAACACATAGAGGCTAAACAACTTGCTACTAAACAATGAATGAGTCAACACAGAAAGCAAAAAGGAAATTAAAAATTACCTTGGCACAAATGAAAATGGAAACACAATGCTACAAAATCTGTGGGACAAAACTTAAGTAGTTCATGGCTATATAAACCTACCTCAGGAAACAAGCAAACAAAAAAACCCAAAATCTCAAATAAAGAATTTAACCTTATACATAAAAGAACTTGAAAAAGAACAAATGATGTCTGAAGTTAGAAGGAGGTAAATAATAAAGATCAGAGTGGAAATAAATGTAATAGACCTAAAAGGAAACAATATAAAAGATCAATTAAACTAAGAGCTGGTTATTGAAAAGATAAATAAAATTGATAACCATTAAACCAGCCTAACCAAGAAAAAAAAGAAAGTGGACCCAATAAATAATATCAGAAACAAAAGAGAAGATACAACTGACACCACTCAAATACAAAGGATCACAAGAGATTACTATGAACAATTGTATACCAACAAATTGAACAACTTGGAAGAAATGGATGAATCCTAGAAACATAGAATCTTCCAGTACTGAATCAGGAAGAAATAGAAAATGTGAACACACTGATCATTAGTAACAAAACTGAATCAGTAAACAAAACACTCCCCAAAAGAACAAAATTCCAGAACCAGACAGCTTCACAGGTGAATTATACCATAATTTTAAAGAAAAGTTAATACCTATCCTTCTCAAATTATTCCAAAAAATGAAGAGGGGGAAACACTTCCAAACTCATTTTACAAGACCAGCATTACCCTGATATTAAAATCAGATAAAAATGCTACAGGAAAAGAAAATTACAGGCCAATATCCCTGACGAACATAGATGCAAAAATCCCCAACAAACTATTAGCAATCTGAATCCAATAATACATTAAAAGAATCATACATCATGATCAAGTGGAATTTATTCCAGGGATGAATGATGGTTCAGTATCTGAAAATCAATCAACATGATACACCACACTGCCAAATTGAAGAATAAAAGTCATATCATCTCAATAGACGCAGAAAAAGCATTTGACAAAATTTGACATTCATTTATGATACATACTCTCAACAAAGTGGCTATACAGGTTATGTACCAATACAGGCTATATACAAAAACAAAACCAAAAAAAAGCAGGTATGGTCAGGAACAAGACAAGGATGCCCACTATTACCACTTTTATTCAACATAGTATTGGAAGTCCTAGCCACAGCAGTCAGGCAAGAAAAAGAGATAAAACACATTCAAATTGGAAAGGAAGAATTAAATTTTTCACTATTTGCAGAAAACATGATATTATATATAGAAAAGTCTCAAGACTCCATCAAAAAAAAATTACAACTAATAAAATTAATTCACTAAAGTTGCATGATATAAAATCAATATATGAATATCTGTTGCATTTCTATACACTAATAATAACTATTGGAAAGAGAAATTAATACAATCCCATTTACGAATGCATCAAAATGAATAAAATAATTAGGAATAAATTTAACCAAGGAATTTAAAGCCTATATACCCTGAAAACTATAAGACATTGATGAAAGAAATGGAAGATGACACAAATAAATAAAAAAATATATACCATGCTCATGGATTGGAAGAATTAATATTGTTAAAACGTTCATACTACCCAAAGCAAACTACAGATTCAATACAATCCCTCTCAAAACACCAATGGCATTTTTTACAGAAATGGAACAAATAATCCTAAAATTTGTATGAAATAACAAAAGACCCCAATAGCCAAAGAAATCTTAAAAAAGAAAAAGAAAGCTGGAGGTATCATGCTCCCTGATTTCAAACTATACTACAAAGAGGTAGTAATCAAAATTATGTGATACTGGCACAAAAACAGACACACAGGTCAATGGAACCAAATAAAGGGCCCAAAATAAACCAATTCTTGTAAGGTCAATAATTTACAGCAAAGGAGCCAAGAATATTCAGTGGGGGAAAACTGGTGTTGGGAAAACTGAACAGATAAATGAAAAAGGATGAGATTATACCACTCTCTTACATCATATATAAAAATATACTCAAAATGGACTAAAGACTTAAATGTAAGACCTGAAACACTAAAACTCCTAGAAGAAAACATAAACAGTACACATTTTGCCATTGCTCTTAGCCATATTTTTCTGGGTCTGTCTCCTAAGGCTAGGGCAACAAAAGCAAAAATAAATAAATGGACTACATCAAACTACGAAGCTTTTGCACAGTGAAGGAAACTGTCAACAATACAAAAAGGCAACCTACTGAATGAGAGAAGATATTGGCAAATAATACATCTGATAAGGAGTTAATATTCAAAATATATAAAGAACTCACACAATTCAATATCTAGAAAATTTTTTTATTAAAAACATGAGCAGAGGATCTGAATAGACATTTTTCTAAGGAAGACATACAGATGGCCAACATGCTCAAAATCACTAATCATTAGGGAAATGCAAATCAAAACCACAGTGAGATATCACCTCACACCTGTTCAGTTTGCCTAGCATCAGAAAGACAACAAATAAGAAGTGCTGGTAAGGATGTAGAGAAAAGGGAACTCTCATGAACTGTGGGTGGGAATGTAAATTGGTATAGCCACTATGGTAAAAATGTATGAGGTCACACAAAAATATTAAAATAGAACTGCTAAATAATCTAGCAATTCCACTTCTGAATATTTATCCAAAGAAAATTAACACATTAATTCGAAAAGATAGATACACCCCTATATTCACTGTGGCATTATTTACAATAGTCAAGATACAGAAGCTTGATAGATGAATGGATAAAGATGATGTGACATATATATATAATGGAATATTAGTCATAAAAAAAGAATGAAATCTTGTTATTTGTGCCAACATGGATGGACCAAGAGAGCATTATGCTAAGTAAGATAAGTCAGAGAAAGACAAATACCATATGATTGCACTCATATGTGGAACCTAGAAAGCAAACAAATGAACAAACCAAACAAAACAGAAAAACAGAAGTAGACTCATAGATACAGAGAACAAACTGGCGATCACCAGAGGGGAATATACGAGGTTGGGAGAAAGAGTTGAAGGAATTAAGAAGTACAAACTTTCAGTTATAAATAAGTCAGAAGAATGTAATGTACAGCATAGGGAATATAGTCAATAATATTGTAATAATTTTCTTTGGTTACAGATGTTTCTTACACTTATTATGGTGATCAATTTATAATGTATATAAAAGTTAAATCACTATGTTGTACACCTGAAACTAATATTGTATATCAACTAAACTTCAATAAAAAAGGAAAAACATAATATATGCAGGGAATAAATAAATAAAATTAAATTTTAATTATGTTTGATATTTTCAGTGTTTTATAACTCAAAATGAAAGATGGGGAATTATTATGAAGATGCCTGATTGTAAATAAATTACAGTACACGCAGACATACATATGTACCAACTTATGTATCTATGGGAGATTTTAGCCACTTAAAAAATACAGAATTTGAAAAGTAAGGTAAAAGCACAATAATTTAAGCCGTGACATCCCAAAACTATATTTTCACTTGAGAGGTAATGTGTTTACTTGTGAATAAAATGGAAAAGAGATTATTAGGGACAATTTTTGAAGTTGATGCTGCTACACTGACTCTTGTGAGTGTTAGCCAAATTTTGAAGTTTATGTCTTTAATCAGATCTGCAACCATACAAAGTTGGCAAAAAATGTAGCTTTGAAATAACATTCTGAAAAAATGTAAATGTAAATGTTATCCAAGGAAAATGTGTTAGGAAGGGAAGAAGAAAAGTAATACTTGTTTATACTCATATTATGTGATCCTCAAAACAATATTCAATGAGTATTTTTTATTTTATTTCAAATTTGTGAAAAGTAAGGCTGAAAAGTAAGATAGATCCAAAGTGCATAGCTAATAAATAGCTTAACAAGGATTCAAACACAATTTTATTATTTTAAAAATAATCTCAAAAATACACAAGTAGAAATTACACGCTACAGAAAAGTAGAACCTAAATAATAAGAAAAATTTAAATAACCACTCCTAAGTACACAATGTAATCATGTTAAACATCTTAATGTATAGTGCTGACATTTTAACACACACATACATTTTTAATGAAAATGTAATTATACTCAAAAGCAGGTTTTTGAAACATATGTCACCAATATTTAAGGCAATATATCATATCAACAAATGCACTTTTAAAGCATCACTTTAAATATCTACGTAATAATCTAGTTTTGACTTACCATTTCTCCACTATTCCTTTACTGTAAATAATATTTTTATGAGCATCCTTATAGTCATACAATTTCACTTCTGTTCCAGAAATTTATTATGAGGAAATATATAAAGACATAGGCAAGTTTATAATGTTTTTAATTCTTCGCATCAAGTTTTCTTCCATTTATATCAATTTTATATATTTTATCATATTACATCAATTTTTAGCAGCACACGAGAGTGTATTTTTCCCAAATCTTTACAAAGAATTGTCTTGAAATAATTGTTAGCAATTCATAAAAGAAATAAATATACTTTTTAGTTTGCATTTCCATTATCAGAAATAGTAAGATTTTAAAATGTTTCCTGGCCAATTGTATTTCTCCCTTGATGAATTGCTTGTCCATGTCCTTTGTATGTCTTCTACTAGGTTGATTCCTGTTTTCCTAATTAATCTATTACTACTTTATTTATCAAACTTATTTTTTTGTAACTTTGAATTATTTTCACTCATGTATTCAAATAACCAGTCTTTTTCTGCATGGCTTCTACATTTGATGTGCTTCCTTGAAAATCTTTCCCCATACCCAGATTATATAAATATTCATCTGTATGTTCTTTTCTCTATGTTTTTTTATATTTTACACTTTTAATTCATCTGAATTGATTTCATCATGTGAGATAAAGAGACAATGCTATATTTAACAAATAGTTACCCAGTTGTCACATTTTAAATAATCCACCCTTTTGCCACTACTTAAAAATGTTCTTTTAGTTATATTCTTAATTTTTGCATCATTTAAATTTATAGGTCTATTTCAATGATTGCAGTTTTATAATGGGTAATGCCTGGACAGCCTAGTCCTTGAAGACCTTTGAGACCAGAGGTAAAGAGGTGTTTCTCTTACCCTAAGTGGACCAGAAAGAACCCATTTTACTTGGGTGCCAAAAGACTGTTAAAATAAGTCTATCTCTTTTCTTTCCCTCTGTCTCTTCTATCATGTGTATCTAAAGTGGTAGAACACCCTAACTACTAACTTCCATTTATAACTAGGAATCCTCCCCCTCTTTCCGTAGGGTAAAAAGCAATAGTAAAATACATATGTGTTTTACCCAAACTTTGAATGTCTTCATTTTCTCTGAAATTACCCACAAGTTAAGGACATAAAGCTAACCTCTGAAACCAGAAAGTTACTTATCAATCAAATACTCAACTTAAATACCATTTCCTCAGGGAAGAATTTCCAGACAATTTGATAAAATTAATTCTTCATGTGATTATTCAGTGTAAGACTTTTTCTATAAATTTTCATTTCCTTGAGTGCAGGACCCTTGTCTGTCTTGTTTCACTGTACCTAGTACCTCACATAATACCTGTACTACAAAGGATACACAATAACTATTTTGATTAATGGATGGATTATACTTTAGTGTTTGATTAGTTCTTTGCTTCCCTGAGAGGTTATTTAATTAAGTTCCCTTAAAATAACTAAGTGATTTTAATTGGAAACACCATGAATTTATAAATGTGTTTTTGGAAGAAGTGAAATCATTATAATCTTGAATCTTTCCACCTGGGAACATGGATATCACTTTTCATTAACTTAGGCTCACTTAATGTATGTCAAAAAAAGTTTTGTTTTTCTCTTCATGTAGTTTGCTCACATTTGCAATTACATATACTCTTAAGCAGCCCATAATTTGTTCTGCTATTCTGAATGAGAGTTTTTTTCTGTATGTTATCTAAGTATTTATTACAAATATATAAAAACAATAATTTTTACTTATTTATAAGGCAACTGGTCATCTAACTGAATTCTCTCAAGTTCTAATATTTATATAGTTTTTTCTCTTCATTTTCCCAGAAAGATAATCACATAATGTGCAAATGATGTTAATATTTGTATGTCTAACAACTGGTACAGTAGTAAGCACTTAGAAAATATTGCTGAAAAATGTGTCATATGCATATGTTGGCTAAATATTTGTTGAATGAATTAACAAATGAATATATTTTAAAATATTCAAAAGAACTTTAAAAGTGTTCAAGAATTAGTGACATGAACTGAAAGTTCCTTTCACATGCTGTTATTTTGTATGTGTTTTATTTCTTTGTTCTGCCTCGCTACATGTAAAAACCCTAGTTAAAAGTAAATGGAAGGAAAAATAAAGTAACTTAAGGGAAGTTCTGCTACCACATAGGATGCAAAACTCTTAAAGAAAGCATCACACTCTTCCTAACAATGAGAAACCTCCAGGTAATGTATAAAATCATAATTTGAGCCCTTCACCAGATGCCTCACAGGTGAATTCTATCAAACATTTAGAGAAGAGCTAACACCCATCCTTCTCAAACTCCTCCAAAAAAGTGCAGAGGAAGGAACACTCTCAAACTAATTCTACAAGGCAACCATCACCCTGACACCAAAACCAGACAAAGATATTACAAAAAAAGAATATTACAGACCAATATCACTGATGAATATAGATGCAAAAATCCTCAACAAAATACTAGCAAGCAGAATCCAACAACATATTAAAAGGATCATACGCCATGACCAAGTGGGATTTATCCCAGGGATGCAAGGATTCTTCAATATATGCAAATAAATCAATGTAATACACCATATTAACAAACTGAAGAATAAAAACCATATGAGCCTCTCAATAGATGCAGAAAAAGCTTTTGACAAAATTCAACACCCATTTATGATAAAAACTCTCCAGAAGGTGGGCAGAAAGGGAACCTACGTCAACATGACAAAGGCCATATATGACAAGCCCACAGCAAACATCATTCTCAATAGTGAAAACCTGAAAGCATTTCCTCTAAGATCAGGAACAAGATAAGGATGTCCACTCTTGCCACTATTATTCAACATAGTTTTGGAAGTCCTAGCCATGGCACCCAGAGAAGAAAAATAAATAAAAGGAATCCAAATTGGAAAAGAAGAAGAAAACTGTCACTGTCTGCAGATCACATGATACTATACATAGAAAATGCTAAAGATGCCACCAGAAAACAACTAGAGATAATCAATGAATTTGGTAAAGTTGCAGGGTACAAAATTAATACACAGAAATCTCTTGCATTCCTATACACCAACAACAAAAGATCAGAAAGAGAAATTAATGAAACAATCCCATTCACCATTGCAACAAAAAGAATAAAATACCTAGGAATAAGCCTACCTAAGGAGACAAAAGACCTGTACTCAGAAAACTATAAGACACTGATGAAAGAAATCAAAGAAGACACAAGCAGATGGAGAGACATACCATGTTCTTGGATTGGAAGAATCAATACTGTGAAAAAGACTATACTACCCAAAGCAGTCTACAGATTCAATGCAATCCCTATCAAATAAACAATGCCATTTTTCACAGAACTAGAACAAATAATCTTAAAATTTATATGGAGACACAAAAGACCCCGAATAGCCAAAACAATCTTGGGAAAAAAAAAAAAACAGAGCCGGAGGAATCAGACTTCCTGACTTCAGACTATACTACAAAGCTACAGTACTCAAGACAGTATGGTACTGGCACAAAAACAGAAATATAGATCAATGGAACAGAATAGAAAGCCCAGAGAGATAAACCGATACACCTATACTCAACTAATCTATGACAAAGGAGGCAAGGATATACAATAAAGAAAAGACAGTTTCTTCGATAAGTGGTGCTGGGAAAACTGGACAGCTACATGTAAAAGAATGAAATCAGAACACTGCCTAACACCATACACAAAAATAAACTCAAAATGGATGAAAGACCTAAATGTAAGGCCAGACACTTTAAAACTCTTAGAGGAAAACATAGGCAGAACACTCTATGACATCAATCACAGCAAGATCCTTTTTGACCCACCTCCTAGAGAAATGGAAATAAAAATAAACAAATGAGACCTAATGAGACTTAAAAGCTTTTGCACAGCAAAGGAAACTATAAACAAGACAAAAAGACAACCCTCAGAATGGCAGAAAATATTTGCAAATGAAGCAACTGACAAAGGATTAATCTCCGAAATATACAGAGAGCTCAAGCAGGTCAATATCATAAAAACAAACAACTCAATCAAATAATGGACAGAAGACCTAAATAGACATTTCTCGAAAGAAGACATACAGATGGCCAAAAGGCACATGAAAAGCTGCTCAACATCACTATTAGAGAAATATAAATCAAAACTACAATGAGGTATCACCTCACACTGGTTAGAACAGGCATCATCAGAAGAAAATCTACAAACAATAAATGTTGGAGAGGGTGTGGAGAAAAGGGAACCCTCTGTACTGCTGGTGGGAATGTAAATTGATACAGCCACTATGGAGAACAGTATGGAGGTTCCTTAAAAAACTAAAAATAGAATTACCATATGACCCAGCAACCCCACTACTGGGCATATACCCAGAGAAAACCATATTCAAAAAGACACATGCACCCCAATGTTCATTGCAGCACTATTTACAATAGCCATGTCATGGAAGCAACATAAATGTCCATCAACAGACGAATGGATAAAGAAGATGTGATATATATATACAATGGAATATTACTCAGCCATAAAAAGGAATGAAATTGGGTCATTTGTAGAGACATGGATGGACCTTGAGACTGTCATACAGAGTGAAGTAAGTCAGAAAGAGAAAAACAAATATCGTACATTAACACAGATGTGTGGAATCTAGAAAAATGGTACAGATGAACCAGTTTGCAAGGCAGAAGTAGAGACATGGATGTAGAGAACAAATGTATGGACACCAAGGGGGGAAAGGGGAAATGGGATGAATTGGGAGATTGGGATTGACACATATACACTACTATGTATAAAATAGATAACTAATGAGAACCTGCTGTATAGCACAGGGAACTCCACTTCGCTGTACAGTAAAAACTAACACAACATTGTAAAACAACTATACCAATTAAAAAAAAAATTTACAAATGCAATAAACAAATAAATAATGAAAGCAAGACCCAAACATTTTATTTGTCTTGAAATATAATATCAAGAAGTAATCGATTCTTTTAATAACTAAAATCAGTAGACATAAAAAAAATTTTTTTAAATAGAGTCCTTCAGAAATTTGAGATTACAAGCCAACCAGATGATGTAGATTTCAAAGAATGAGAATTTCTTCCATTAGGAGATGGAATGCTGAACTCTTATATTTGACAGAGCATAAGAAGAAGTAGCTGATAAGAAAATAACTAAATAATTTAACAAACTCTTAAATCTGTTTATGCCTTTGTATGACAGTTTAAAATCTCTAGATGTGTCAATCATATAGGCTACATCAATTCACCAGATTTTTTTCCAAGGGTCTCTGTACTAGGTGCTCATAAAGATTGGTGTCAGGGAAGGACACCTAAAGAATTCCCCTGAAAATGACAGACATCCAGTCTGCCCTGGATTTAGGATGGAACAGGAGAATCTGTAGAAGCCTTCCTGAGCTCTGGATCCTGCATGAGAACAAGGTGAGGATCAGCAGTCCCTAGAGAAAAGGCTACATATTACCCCCACATACCAGACCTTTCTATGCTATAAAGCAAATATTGTCTGACATTAAGCGAGGAGCAGGGGATTTATCCATACTGCAGACCAGCTCTAACATAAGGCAAAAGTCATCTGCCAATGAGAGAGAGAAAGGAAATACTTTCATGTCTGGTTACTACCCTAACACCACAAAAAAGTTGACTGCCATTTGGGGAGGAGGGAAAATCCTTTTGTGCACCAGATGCTGCTATATGATATATAGAGTGCTACTGCCACGTGTACTCAACTTTTCCCTCACTACCACCAATAAAAGGCAAAGTTAGACTGCCATGGAAAGGGAGGCAAAGAGAGAGATAACTCATCTTGCACTATGTAAAAGTCAGAAGTTGCCTGCCATTAGAGAAGGATGAGAAAAATTGAAAAAGATCTACCCCTGAGACTCACACACACAATGCCTGCCTCAGACTGATGTTGGAGCAGAAGAATAGAGATATCTCCCTGCACCCACCATGATCCTTTACCAAATCATAAGCAATAACAGTCTGTAACAAAAGAAGAAGCTAGAGCACAGAGAGAATGACTATGTTATGCAAGCATACAGGGCAGCACACAGGGCCTGCTGAAATCTTAGGGTAGAGAAGGGATAACTGAGAAAATCTTCTGGAACTCCAGGCCACAGACAAGGGCAGGGTAAGGCAGTCCACTACAACAGAAATTTGAAACCTATGGCTCACTGAAGGTAACTATAGAAACAAAAAACGTAAACTCAGTACAATTACTGACTAGACTGACTTTAGCTACACACAAATGGCTTAACAACAGTGTGCTCATTTCTGGGCATAAATTATATATACTTCAGTCTCTATTGTTCTTTTATCACAATGTGCATCATTTTAGACATAAGAGTTATAAGATATACACAGAAAAAGAAAAAAAATCAAGAAAAATGGACCTATTGTCAAGAGATAAGACACTTAACAGAACCAGATCTAGATATGCCCAGATATAGAAACTATACTGAAACAAGCATGATTAATATGTTAAATAATCTAGTGGAAAAACTGGATAATGTACATAATCAGCAAATTTGAACAGAATTAGAAACGATAAAAAGAGATCAAATGGATATGTTAGAAATTTTTTAAAATGGATATGTTAGAAATAGTTAGAATTAGAAACTATAAAAAGAGATCAAATGGATATGTTAGAAATTTTTTAAAATATAATATCTGACCTAAAGAATTCCTTTAATAGTTCTATTAGCAGATTGGACACAGCAAAGAAAAGAAGAATTGTACTTTAAGATAGTTTGATAGAAATGATCCCAACAGAAACACAGAGGGAAAAAAGAAAAGACTAAAAAACAAACAAGTTAGCTAACAATAACAACAAAGAGAAAAAAATACATTCAAAATCTGTGAGGCAAAATAAAACATAATAATATATCTGTAATTGGAATCCCAGAGAGAGACAGACAGACAGACACAACAGGGCAGGAGAAATATTTAAAGAGATAAAGAAATCATGGCCAAGAATTTTCCAATATTTACCTATGACAATAATACACAAATACAAGAAACACAGTGGACCCTAGAGAGTATAAATTCAAAGAATAAAACTCCTAGGCATTTAATAGTTAAAAGGCTAAGATCCAAAGATAAATAGAAAATATAGAAGACTTCCATAGGGTGAAACATTTCAATCAGAGGAACAAAATTAAAATTATAGCACACCTCTCATCATACACTTTCCAAATCGTGGAACAATAAAAAATATTTAAAGTACTAAAAGAAAATACTGTCAAATTAAAATTCCATACACAGCAAAAGTATCTTTTAAAAAAAGATTGTAATAAAGGGGTTTTTTCTTAGCTAAACAATAGCTGAGAAAATGTATTGCCAACAGGACTGCACTATAACAAATGTTAAAAAGTTCTTTGACAAAAGGAAAATAATACCAGATGGAAATTTAGATGTACACTAAGAATGAAGAGTACGAGGACTAATTAAAGAGTTAGCAATGAGTTAGTAAATAAAAAATATTATCTTTACATTTAATCTCTTTAGAAGATAATTTCCAGCAAATAGAAAAAAAATACTAATATATTGTGGCTTTTATAACATATATAGGACAACAACACAGTCCAAAGAGAGAGAAACAGAAATATAATGTTGTAAGATTCTTACATTACATCTAAAATGGTATAATATTATTTGATGGTACACTGAGATAAGTTAAAACTGTATATTGTAAGCCCTAGAGCAATCACTAAAAAAGGGGGGAAAAGAGATAATAAAAAATAAAACAAAAATGTGTTTGAAAGACAAAATGTCATAGTACTTTAGAAAGCATTTTGTCTGTTTTTTCTAAAGAAAAACATAATTTTACCATATGACTCAGAAATCTCACTATTGGATATTACACAAGAAGGAAAAAAACTTAGGTCTACACAAAGATCTATATGTGAAAATTAATAATACCTTTATTCATAATTTCTAAGAACTAGAAACAGTCCAACTGATTGATACATGTGATAGTTAATTTTATGTGTCAACTTGACTAGGCTGAGGGATGTCCAAATACCTGATAAAACATTAATTCTGAGTAATTCTGAGTATGTCTGTGAGAATGTTTCTGGAATAGATTTGCATTTGAATTGGTAGACTAAGTAAAGAAGATCACCCTCACCAGTGTGGATGGGCATCATCCAATCTGTTGAAAGCCTGAAAAGAACAAAAATGCAGTGGAAGGGTGAATTTACTTTCTTTGTCTTAGCTGTGATATCCATCTTCTCCTGCCCTCAGACAGGACATCAGCATTCCTGGTTCTTGGGCCTTTCAACTCAGACCAGGATTTACACCATCAGCTCACACTATTGGAGATATGTACACACACATGTCTCCATCCTACTGATTCTGTTTCTCTGGAGAACCTTGACTAACACAATAAGTAAATTTTAGTATATCCATACAATAAATTATTACTTGTCTATACAAAGTTATATAGCTCTGATACTTATAACAACATGAATTAAATCTCAAAAAACATTACGCTAATGAAAGAAGACAAAAAATAAGACTATCTACACTATGATCCCATTTATATGACAAACTAGGAAAGACAAGACTATCAAGACCACAACTCATATCAGTTCTTTCCTTGGAGGCAAGAGTTGAGGAGAGAAGACTGACTGAAAACTGGCAGGAAGGAACAATCTGAGTAAAGGATATATTCTATGCTTTGATTTTGGTGGTGGTTATATACATATAAACATTTGTCAAAAGTCATCCAGCAATACATTTAAAAAGGGCAAATTTTATTATGTACAATTTTTACCTTAATAAAAAATTTTAAAATGCATTTTTTTAAAAAGTGACTGAAGTGACAACAGAGAGACACAAAGAATTTTTGTGAAAGGGAAGACACACCACATTCCATTGGGAGACAACATTTCATTCCCCTTTAGTCCTTTAGGTTGGCAATTCTTGCCTGTAGGAAGTGATTACTACATGCTCTCTGATATACCGTAATTAGACTAAATGCTTTGAATCGCACCTGAAATTCCTGAATCCATTGTAACACTATTAAAAATAATACTGGGTAACATTTATTTCATGATTTATATGTGCCAGGTCCTGTTTAAAGTCTTTATAGGGCTGACTTTCCAAGATGGCGGAGGAGTAGGATGATGTAGAGTTAATCTCTCCCCACAAACACATCAAGAATACATCGACAAATGGAACAATTCTCACAGAGCACCTGCTGAACACTAGCAGAGGACCTGTGACACCAAAAAGGCCAAGAAAGATCCCCATGTAACCAGGTGGGATGGAAGAAAGAAAAAGGGAAAAGGAAGAGGAGAGGAAGCAGGATGGGACCTGCGTACCTGGCAGGGAGCTAAGGTGAGAAAAGATTCCCACACCTGAGGAAGCCCCCTCTCTAGCAGGGAGATCAGCTGGGACAGAAGCGGAGCTTTGGGGACTTGGAGGAGAGCCCAGCAACTGGTCTGTGGAAGGCAGGACAGAGTGAGACCTACACAGATGGTCTGTGCCACAGCACTGCATGCCCCAGACTGAGACAGGTGTCCATCAGTGTGCACAGGGGCTGGGTGCTGGAATGTGGGGTTTGGAGAGCAGACCTGGGGAGGGACTGCTGTTGGCTGTGAGGAGATGGCCCGAGGGGACGGGAGTGAGGGGTTCCACAACCAGGACTTCTTGTGGAGGAAGCCTGGACTGCTACAGAAGCAAAGCTCCACTACTGAGTGACATGCAAAGAGCGGTGCCCACTGCAGCCTCTCTCCTCACACACTGGCCCCTGCCTCTACAGGCACTAAGGAGGGCTCCTGCCAGAGTTGGCTCACATGGCCCTGCCGTCTCCTCCTCCATCATCCTCCCCCAAGCCTCGGTGACCCACTTACCCCGATCACTGCCTGATGTGTTTGCGTTTTCCGATCGCTACGCCAGCACCCTCCTGCCTGGGTGGCCCACTCACCCCCATCACCACCTTGGCTTCTTCCTGCCTGATGGGCTCGTGTTCTCCAGCAACCTCTGGATCCAACTCTGGTGGGAGGAACACAGGCAGAGGTGAAGGTGAAACCACAGCTGAGCCCCAATGGCCATGTGACTAAAGAAGAAGAGGTGAAATCTCTCCTCACGGCTGCACAGACCAGAGTTACACCATACCTGATGGCTTCCTAAATTCAGTGCCTGCAAAAAATCGGAAAGGACAACAAGTGCTCCTGCAGCTGTGATGGGTCTGACTTTAGCAGCTGTAGGCTTTGTGGGCAGGTACACATGGGGGTTGGGCCAGGCAAGAGTCTAATCTGCCTCCTTAGCTCCCACAGTGGTTCCAGGTGCATGATTACTGCAGTCCTGGGACATGACCTCAGCAGATCTGTGCTGGTGGCCCGGTGAAAACAATGCCTGGGAGTCACCAGGGCCAATTGCTGGCATATCCACAGTTAAGGTGGGACTGAGAGCAGTGCCAACACCAGTGTATTTTGTAAGCCTACACAATGGGCAAAAGGGGACATAACAGAGTACATTCACAGGTGAACAGATCCAGAGGAGTAATACTCAATGGCTTCTCTCCCAGTGGGAGTGCTCCAATCCTGCCTACCTCACACTGTAGATAAGAAACACTGCTAGGAAACAGATCAGGGGGCCTCTACTCAAACAACTAGTGAGCAGACCCTGTCCCTGACAGGGCAGTGACAGCCACAGAGCAAAGGGGCGGCCCCACTCAATATCCAGGGCATGCTCTGGTCACCACAACACCAGTCAAACCCCCTATCAAGAGGATAGTGGCACAAGCCTCTGGACCAACCTCACGCACCAGGGGACACAAACCAGAAGCAAGAGGAACTACAGTCCTGTAGCCTGTGGAAAGGAAACCACAAACACAGTAAGTTAGACAAAATGAGGTGACAAAGAAATATGTTGCAGATAAAGAAGCAAGATAAAAACCTACAGTAACAACTAAATGAAGAGGAGATATGCAATTTACCTGAAAAACAATTCAAGGTAATGATAGTAAAGATGATCCAAGATCTCGGAAAGAGAAAAGGAGGCATGGATTGAGAAGATACAAGAAATGTTTAACAAAGGCCTAGAAGAACTGAAGAACAAACAAACAGAGATGAACAATAACTGAAATGAAAAATACACTAGAAGGAATCAATAGCAGAATAACTGAAGCAGAAGAATGAATAAGTGAGCTGGAAGACAGAATGGTGGAAATCACTGCCATGGAACAGAATAAAGAAAAAAGAATGAAAAGAAATGAGGACAGCCTCAGAGACCTCTGGGACAACATTAAACACACCAACATTCGAATTATAGGGGTCCCAGAAGAAGAAAAAGAGAAAGGGCCTAAGAAAATATTTGAAGAGATTATAATTGAAAACTTCCCTAACATGGGAAAAGAAATAGTCACCAAAGTCCAGGAAGCACAGAGAGTCCCATACAGGATAACCCCAAGGAAGAACACACCAAGATACATATTAATCAAACTAACAAAAATTAAATAGAAAGAAAAAATATTAAAAGCAACAAGGGAAAAGCAACAAATAACATACAAGGGTATCCCCATATGGTTATCAGCTGATATTTCAACAGAAACTCTGCAGGCCTGAAGGGAGTGGCATGATACATTTAAAGTGATGAAAAGGAAAAATCTATAACCAAGAATACTCTACTCATCAAAGCTCTCATTCAGATTTGACAGAAAAATCAAAAGCTTTACAGAAAAGCAAAAGCTAAGAGAATTCAGCACCACCAGACAAGCTTACAGCAAAAGTAAAGGAACTTCTCTATGCGGGAAAGAGACCAGCAACTTAAAACAGCCTTATAAATATAAAGACTGCTATATCATCACTTCATGGGAAATGCAAACTGAAAAACTACAATAGATACACACACAAAAAAGAAAAAGTAACACAAACACAACACTAAAGAGGGTCATCAAACCACAACAGAACAAAAGAGGAAGGGAAGAAAAAAACCTACAAAAACAAACCCAAAGCAATTTTTTAAATGGCAATAGGAACACACATATTGATAATTACCTTAAATGTAAATGTAGTAAATGCTCCAACCAAAATATAGAGACTGGTTGAATGGATACAAAAACAAGACTCATACATATGCTGCCTACAAGAGACCCACTTCAGACCTAGGGAAACATACAGACTGAAAGTGCAGGGATGAAAAAAGATATTCCATGCAAATGGAAATCAAAAGAAAGCTGGACTAGCAATACTCATATTAGACAAAATAGACTTTAAACTAAAGACTCTTACAAGAGACAAGGGAGGACACTACATAATTATCTATCCAAGAGGAAGATATAACAATTGTAAATATATGCACCCAACATGGGAGCAACTCAATATATAAGGCAAATGCTAACAGTTGTAAAAGGGGAAATTGACACTAACACAATAATAGTGGGGGACTTTAACACCTCCCTTTCATCAATGGAGAGACCATCCAGACGGAAAATCAATAAGGAAACACAGGCCTTATATGACACATTAGAGCAGATGGACTTAACTGATATTTATAGAACGTTTGACAAAAGCAGCAGAATACACATTCTTCTTATATGCACATGGAATATTGTCCAGAATTGATCACATGCTGGGCCACAAAGCAAGCCTTGGTAAATCTCAGAAAATTGAAGCCATATCAAGCATCTTTTCCAACCACAACACTATGAGATTAGAAACCAATGACAGGGAAAAAAAAACATAACACAAACACATGGAGGCTAAACAGTATGTTACTAAATAACCAATGAATCACTGAAGAAATCAAAGAGGAAATCAAAAAAATACCTAGAGACAAATGACAACAAAAACACGATGACCCAAAACGAATGGGATGCAGCAGAAGCAGTTCTAAGAGGGTAGTTTATAGCAGTACAATTTTACCTCAAGAAACAAGAAAACTCTCAAATAAACAACCTAACCTTACACCTAAAGCAACTAGAGAAAGAAGAACAAACAAAACCCAAAGTTAGTAGAAGGAAAGAAATCATAAAGCTCAGAGCAGGAATAAATGAAATAGAGACAAAGAAAACAATAGCATAAATCAATGACCCTAAAAGCTGGTTCTTTGAGAAGTTAAACAAAATTGATAAACCTTTAGCCAGACTCATCAGGAAAAAAAGGGAGAGGACTCAAATCAAAGAAATTAGAAATGAAAAAGAAGTTACAGTGGACACCACAGAAATACAAAGGATCATAAAAGACTACTACCAGCAACTCTACACCAATAAAATGGACAACCTAGAAGAAATGGACAAATTCCTAGAAAGATACAACCTGCCAAGACTGAACCAGGGAGAAATAAAAAATATGAACAGACCAATCACAAGTACTAAAATTGAAATTGTGATTTAAAAACTCCCAACGAACAAAAGTCCAGGACCAGATGGCTTCACAGGCGAATTCTATCAAACATTTAGAGAAGACTTAACACCCATCCTTCTGAAACTGTTCCAAAAAATTGCAGAGGAAGGAAAACTCCCAAACTCATTCTATGAGGCCACTATCACCTTAATACCAAAAGCAGACAAAGATACCACAAAAAAAGAAAATTACAGGCCAATATCACTGATGAACATAGACACAAAAATCCTCAACAAAATACTAGCAATCAGAATCCAACAATACATTAAAAGGATCATACACCATGATCAAGTGGTATTTATCCCAGGAATGCAAGGATTTTTCAATATCTGCAAATCAATTAGTGTGATACACCACATTAACAAATTAGAAGAATAAAAACCATATGATCATCTCAATAGATGCAGAGAAAGCTTTTGACATAATTCAACACTGATTTATGAAAAAAACTCTCCAGAAAGTGGGCATAGAGGAAATATACCTCAACATGTAAAGGCTATATATGACAAACCTACAGCTAACATCATACTCAAAAGTGAAAAGCTGAAAGCATTTCCTCTAAGATCAGGAGCAAGGAGCAAGAGAAGAATGTCCACTCTAGCCACTTTTATTCAACATCGTTTTGGAAGTCCTAGCTACGACAATCAGAGAAGAAAAGGAATCCAGATTGGAAAAGAAGAAGTAAAACTGTCACTGTTGGCAGCCAACATGATACTATATGTAGAAAATCCTAAAGATGCTACCAGAAAACTACTAGAGCTCATCAATGAATTAGGTAAAGTTGCAGGTTACGAAATTAATACACATAAATCTCTTGCATTTCTATACACTAACAACAAAAGGTTAGAAAGAGAAATTAAAGAAATCATCCCATTTACGATCATGTAAAAAAGAATAAAATACCTAGGAATAAACCTACCTAAGGAGACAAAAGACCTGTATTCTGAAAAGTATAAAATGCTGATGAAAGAAATTGAAGACGACACAAAAGATCAAAAGATATACCATGTTCTTGGACTGAAAGAATCAATATTGCCAAAATGACTACACTACCCAAAGCAACCTACAGATTCAGTGCAATCCCTATCAAATTACCAATGGCATTTTTCACAGAACTAGAACAAAAAATCCTAAAATTTGTATGGAGACACAAAAGACCCTGAATAGCCAAAGCAATATTGAGAAATAAAAATGGACCTGGGGGCTTCCCTGGTGGTGCAGTGGTTAAGAATCTGCCTGCCAATGCAGGGGACACGGGTTCGAGCCCTGGTCTGGGAAGATCCCACATGCCGCGGAGCGACTAAGCCCGTGAGCCACAACTACTGAGCCCGTGCGTCTGGAGCCTGTGGTCCACAACAAGAGAGGCCGCGACGGTGAGAGGCCCGCGCACCGCGATGAAGAGTGGCCCCCCCTCGCCGCAACTAGAGAAAGCCCTCGCACAGAAACGAAGACCCAACACAGCCATAAATAAATAAATAAATTTATAAATTTATTAAAAAAAAAAAAAAATGGACCTGGGGGAATCAGGCTCCCTGACTTCAGACTATACTACAAAGCTATAGTCATCAAAACAGTTTGGTACTGGCACAAAAATAGAAATACAGGTCTATGGAACAGGATAGAAAGCCCAGAAATTAACCCACACATCTATGGTCAATTAATCTACGAAAAAGGAGGCAAGACTATATACTGGAGGAAAGACAGTCTCTTCAATAAATGGTGCTGGGAAAACTGGACAGCTACATGTAAAAAAATGAAATTAGAACACTCTTTGACACCATACACAAAAATAAACTCAAAATGGATGAAAGACCTAAATGTAAGACCAGACACAATAAAACTCTTAGAGGAAAATATAGTCAGAACATTCTCTGACATAAATTACAGCAATATCGTTTTTAATCCATCTCCCAGAATAACGGAACTAAAAACAAAAATAAACAAATTGGAACTAATTAAACTCAAAAGCTTTTGCACAGCAAAGGAAACCATAAACAAAATGAACAAACCCAGAGAATGGGAGAAAATATTTGCAAATGATGCAACCTAAAAGGGATTAGTCTCCAAAATTTACAAATAGCTCATGCAGCTTAATATCAAAAGAAAAAAATCTACCCAATCAAAAAATGGGCAGAAGACCTAAATAAACATTTCTCCAAAGAAGACATACACATGGCCAAGAGGCATGTGAAAAGCTGTTCAACATCGTTAATTATTAGAGAAATGCAAATCAAAACTACAATGAGGTATCACCAGACACCAGTCAGAATGGCTATCATCAAAAAGTCCACAAAGAGTAAATGCTGGAGAGGGTATGGAGAGAAGGGAACCCTCCTACACTGTTGGTGGGAATGTAAATTGGTACAGCCACTACAGAGAATAGTATGGAGGTTCCGTAGAAAACTAAAAAATAGAGCTACCACATGATCTTGCAATCCCACTCCTGGGCATATATTTGGGGAAAAACATGGTCTGAAATAATACATGTCCCCCAATGTTCACTGCAGCACTGTTTAGAATAGCCAAGACATGGAAGCAACATAAATATCCATCGACAGATGAATGGATAAAGAAGATGTGGTACATATATACAATGGAATATCACTCAGCCATTAGAAAGAATGAAATAATGCCATTTGCAGCAACATGGATGGACCTAGAGATTGTCATACTGAGTGAAATAAGTCAGACGAAGACAAATATCGTATGATATCAGTTATGATGCATGCGGAATCTAAAGAAAGGGTAAAAATGAACTTATCTACAAAACAGAAATAGAGTTACAGATATAGAAAACAAACTTATGGTTACCGGGGGTAAGAGGGGGAGGTATAAATTGGGAGATTGGTATTGACATATACACACTACTATATATAAAATAGGGGCTTCCCTGGTGGCGCAGTGGTTGAGAGTCTGCCTGCCAATGCAGGGCACACGGGTTCGAGCCCTGGTCTGGGAAGATCCCACATGCCACGGAGCAGCTAGGCCCGTGAGCCACAATTACTGAGCCTGCGCGTCTGGAGCCTGTGCTCCGCAACAAGAGAGGCCGCAATACTGAGAGGCCCGCGCACCGCGATGAAGAGTGGCCCCCGCTTGCCACAACTAGAGAAAGCCCTCGCACAGAGACGAAGACCCAACACAGCCAAAAATAAATAAATAAATAAACAAAGTAAACAATGCGTTTAAAAAAAATACATTTAAAAAAAAAATTAGATAACTAAGAAAGGACCTACTGTATAGCACAGGGAACTCTACTCAATACTCTGTTATGGCCTATATGGGAAAAGAATCTAAAAAAGAGTGCATATATGTATACGTATCACTGATTCACTTCGCTGTACATCTGAAACTAACACAACATTGTAAATCAACTATACTCCAATAAAAAGTTAAGTAAATAAATAAAGTCCTTACAGGTATTATTTAATTTAATCCTAAAAATAACTCTATGAGGCAGATGCTATTATTCCTGCATGTAGATGAGATAAGCAAGGCCCTAAGACGTGGAGAACTGGGAAGCCCAGGCACTCTGACTCTTTATCTTGTCCCAGTGCCTTTTGTCTCCCTCACCACAGATCCACTTCCCAGTCTTCCCCACCCTGCTGGGACCCTGGAAAGCTGACTTGGAGTATGGACTCCAGTGAAGATTTCTCTTTCCCTCCAGCTTCTGGTTAAGTTCAGCAAATAAAAGAAGGCAGAAGAGGGATATCTGCATATTTATTACTCTGGTTTCCGCCTTGTAAGGTGGCTGCTGGCATCAGGCCTTCCTCTATCAAAGGTTACAACTTCTGTTAGGTGCCATATACTCTCTGAGTTCTAGTAACTATTCCTCTGACGTCATTACTCTGGAAATCCTAGGTATTACACTAGTCCTTTAACGGACAATTGCACCTAGGGTGCTTTCACAAACTTCAGAGTGAGTGCCTTCTTAAAGTTTATGCCCTCCGTCCCTAGCCCCATCCCTCATGCCCAACTATCTAGTGTACCATCTGTTTTCTGCTGGGACACTGACCAGTACATGTTCTAACTATGATCTACTGCTCTACATTGCCTCCTCAAATGCTCAGAAATAGTAAATGAAATGGTCCTGCAAGATGATGACCACAGGGTCAAGGCTAAGGGGCTCAATCTAGAAGCAACACATTTTTTAAATAAAATAAATGGGAAAAAAGAAGTATTTGACAAGTTGATTTTCATGACAAAATTACTGGTCTATTCTTGAATGGTTTGAAAATTGTTTCTATAGTGTGCCCTGATGTATTTTTTGAACAAAGGATACCGTTGGATTCAAAGCAACATAGGGGCCATCACTGAGAAATATTTATACCACTAAAATAAGCTTCCATGTCCACTGAAATCATCTTGGAGTTTGTAACATGCTAATCATCAAGCAAACTGCATACAAATTCTACCTCAGTAGCTCGGAGGTAGGATCCTGAAATCAACATTTTAATAGGCATTCCAGATGATTCCAACGCACATGATCCATGGATTACACCTAGAGATGGAACTAGGCTGTTATTCTATTGAATCTTCATAGAATTGGCATATTTTTTGCTGATTCCATGATATTTTTTATACTTTCTCAATTATCCATACCATCGCCAGGTGCAACTAGGTTCACTTGATAGAAGCCATGGAAATGGCAACTGGTGGCCAGAAGATACAAATATTCTGAAGTGCAGTGGAAGATCTCACCAACCCACACGTCCAATGGAGAATAAAACAAAACAGAACAACAAAAAACAATACACTACTACAATATTAGTGAATAAGAAAGACTCATGGGTATGAGGCCCTTATATCTTTCATAATAAAGATAAAGATTCATAATAAAGATTCTTTATTAAGTGGTAGAATTTAAGGTGCCATGACAGCTCAGTGGATGAAGCTATTTTTAGGTAGCCTGCCTTTATACTGTCACACAAATCATATTTCAAATTTGTCAAGTTCACTCTGAGTATAGCATCTTACTAGCACTAAAGTTAGACAAATCTTTAAAAGCATCAAATTTCTATCCTCAAGCTACAGTAATTTAAGATGATAGAGTTGAAAATAAAGGCTATGAAACATATGACACAAATTACTACTCTTCCTTTATATACTCTTTTCAAATCACATTCATTACAATGACATTTATCATATACTTAATTTAAAATATTTCCTATACTTCAATGAAAAAATTAAAAATAAATAAAATAGTTCTTATCTTTGCAACTACATACTTTTCATAAATAATACACGAGAGAACTCTGAGTATAAATTCCTTTGTTTTGAATGATGGTTTGCTTCTTTTGGTAACATATGCTTAAATAATACAGCTTTATCTGTCCTAGGAGAATCTTTCTTGTAGTTGTTTTCTATTTTGTGTGAGGAAACTTGCAAGCTGAATGCTACATTAACATACATTTAATGAGGCCATGAGATGACATGTAAAACACTGACTGCCCCTTCCCTTCCAAATATTTAAATAGAAAAATCTATTCAAATTACAACTTTCAGGTTCTCTGGCAAATGACATCATGCAGCAATTTAAGGGTAGACTTGGTGAAGCAACGATACAGCTTTGTCATCTCACTTTTCTCTCAGTATAAGCAAACCAGGTTCTGCAGCTGAAAGTTTCGAATAATTCCGAGTCCAATTTTTTTTCTTCGGTAAAGAAAATAACAGTGGGATTATGATGATTTGAAGCTATAAAGCAAATAATGTCAATCTTGTAGAGCCCTGTTCTGTACCACCTGACTTTCAGAAACAACCATTTCATAAAAGCCCCATCTACTTTTGTTTTAATTTACAATTATTGAAATTTTAATAAGGATTTTGCGGTAATATCAGGCATCACATAATGCCAGGGAGGAATTATAACTTTATTGCAGCCCACACTGACAGCCAATTCATAAAAATGAATGACATTTTATATCATAACATCTCATAGGCCGTTCAGAATGTTAATAGCTTACTTCATCTTTCTTTAGAATAATGAGGCAGACAGTATAACAATATTCAACGTGAAAATGAAGATTAAGAAAATTTGAATTGAGGCAGGAAAGCAACATTTAACAGGATTCAAACAACATTCAGATTAAAAGTTTCAATTAAAACACTGTTAGTAAGATTTTTATCACAAAAGCAAAGCTTTGCCACCAGGACCAATCACTGTTTTGAAGAATATTTATCTGCAGACACATTTAGTTCTTCAACCTCTATTTCTAAAATGTTCCAAAGTTTCTTACCCAGTTCAGCAATGCAGATTCATTGGCTCAGATAGAACTATAAAAGGTCATTAAATTAAAATACTTGCAAAAGACACCTTATAGACACATAACCAAAATAATATTTATCTTTGTGAAAACCATTCTTTAATCAAATAGCCTTAAACTTCTACACATTTTAAAATTCTGTAGTTTACCTTTGGATTGAGGTTAATCAAAAGACAGTTGAGGGTATGTGAATTTTTAAAAAATGTATATATGATTTATAAATATAAATTTATATAAATACAAAATATATTACATAATAATACATTATATTATATATATTATGCATTTTCTACTTCCATATATATGGAATTAAAAATACAAAAACCATGAAGAATGAATGAAACAAAGTGAGATACTCACAGTAGCATATAAAACTTGAAACTGGTTATCCACCTTTGTAAAACTGTATAGCAATACCAAAATAGGGTATTTTTAGTTGTCTGTATCTTTGTACAGAATTGAGAAATTCATTTTCATCATCTTTCTATGAATTTGAAGTATCAATACAGAACATTTTTACTTAGTTGGGGTGCCCAAACTGCCAGAATGAAGCAGACAGAGAAAGCAGTCAAGGCTAGCCACAGATGGGGATAAATGGGTTTCGCATTCTGAAGCTGAATACAAATTGAGGAAGGTAAAAGTGTTAGGGACAGATTAGCTGTGTCTAATAGACTTCTAATACCAATAATATAATAAGTAAAGAGAATGATAATGTGTCATTTTTGAGTGTTGTCGTATATCTTGTGTGGTTTATTTATGATGTCAGAAGAAACCAAGATACTAGAAAATACAATCATGTTATTTCACATTTTAAAACTAAGATTTATTATCATCTAATTAAATTTGTTCCTCATTTTTCAAGGTGTTAGAATAGTATCAATTCCCTTTAATGAGTGCTATGTCATCATTAGTCATTTGAGATTTTCCAGAAACTTGTCTATTTAGTAACAGTACTTAAAATTTTTTTCATTCTTCTTATTTGGATGGATTTTTTCTTTCCTATTCAGATGACTGCAGGGTTTCTTGACAAATTTTTTTAAATTTTCTGACTTATGCTAACTGCACATTTGTTTTCATGTATTACCTAACTGTAAGAAATCTTCAGAAAACAGTCCGCATTTTCATTCAGTGATTCAATTACCATGAACTCTTAGGGGTAATTAAAAATTTTATGATGGTACTATTACATAGCTACTTTTAAATAGATTTAACACTTTGTTGAATTCTTCGAATTTAACACATTATGTTAATTTTTTCTTGGAAAATCTCCCTATACCCATCCATTGTATTTAATATTTATTCCATTAACGCATTATAACGTCTTTTATGTGTAACTTCTGACTATGAATAAAAGGAATAATTGCTTCCATTTTCTTTCCTTTTCATTATTACCCTAGCTTCACATACTATGATACACATTGTATTTTGGATCCTAATCTTAGGAAATCAAAGTCCATCCTTCCTTTTTAGAGATGGTGACCTCTAAACTTTATCTTTTTATACAGTACTTTTGTTTTTTGTTTGTTTTTTATGTTCTAAATGTCATGGGTTTACTTTATTTTACTCTGATGCAAAACCAAAGATTCCACTACCACAGAGAGGCCAATATATTACAAGGTCATGAAAAAGTGGTGTGGGACATGCAGGACACGATGGACAACTGGAGGGTTGGGTCACCTCCTTTGTTACGAGACACTACACCGTCTCTGAGGAAAACATTTAAAACAACACTGCAGAACTGAACTGAAACGTGGCACAAACATGACAACTTCTGGGCATGCCTTCAAGCACCTCCCTTAGGATGGACTCAATATCTAGCCCTCAGTGTGGGAAGGATTATATTTCTTTGGAAGAATAAAAGTTCACACTTTTGAAATTTCACAGAATTTTAAGCCAAAACATAGTGGGTTCATTTCTCTTCACCTCCAGGGACAAAGCTGATGCTTTACTCAAAACCACATTAAGCTTCTAGTTCAAATCCCAGCCCAACCTTGTGCCCTCCTGCATTAAAGTTCTTTCCATTGATTATTGCTGACAGGGTCAGTTTCACTCCTGGTCGAAGGGTCTGAGTATGACCCAGTCCAATCAGACTGGCATTATTTACTTTAGCAGACAGAGAAGTTCTACAATCCAGCTTGTACTTAGCAGCAATGCCAAAATGGCTGTTAGTACTGCCGGCCATCCACGCAAGGTTTATTGATGTTTCAATCTTCTCGTTCACTTTCTGGTAGATTGACCCTCCAGATTCAGTGCCATCATTCACATGAGTGTGCAGCTGGAAGTCTGCGGCCTTGTAACCCAGGGCGAAATTATTCTGAGACAGTTTGGATTTGGCTGTGTCAAAACTCATCTGATGGCCAGCAAGTCAACCTTCAAAGGCCAACACAGCCCAGCCATAGATGGTTGGTCCAGGAAAATCTATATCAAAGTTACTGCCAAGACTGAAACAATCCCATTTATAGGAGGCCTTCAATTTCCCACTCTTCTTTCCTGTGTTCAGTACAAATATGGTATCAAAAGAGTCAGTTTCAACCCTTCAGCCAACTTATTCTCCAAAGAGATTTCTGTCCCAAGAGTACTGTCTGTGTTCTACCTTTGGGTGAAGGTCAGTCCATAGTTACAGATCTTGTATTTGGTCTCTAGGTTGCCTGATCCTTTCCCTGTATCAGTGTAAGCATGACCAGATGTAGAAAATTCCACTCCACTACATGACTTGGTTCTCAGATCTATTTTGACCATGCCAAACCCATATCCTTTGTTGAAGACGTCCTTGGCAGCCTTTCCTAGGTCACAGTAAGTCAGTGTGTTATACATATCTCTGACCGGAGGTCCTGTCCACTCTGTCAGGAGGGCCTGTCCACTCCCTATACAGTAAGTTTTAAGTGATATCTACTGTTGTTAAAGAATGTATCTTTGAAATCAATGCGATTTACTGTTCAGTCTCACAAGGACAAAGACAACATATATTTTCCAAAGTTTTAAAATGAAAAGAGAGACATCAGCCTCCTTTGCCGGCCCTAGTTGTCCTTGTTGATACCTGAATAAGTAACTTAATATTTTTGAACATTAACTTGTCTCAGACATAAAATGGGTATATCCTTTTTGTTTTACTTTGGTAAATAAGTAGGCTAGATTGACCTATTTTCCCCTCTTTTCTTTCTTGTCAAATTGGAGCAGTTTTAAAAACTGCTAAATTTCAAAAGAGTAAAATAACTTTCAGGAATGCTGTGGATCAAATCAAGGAGAGAAGATGCAAAGAAGGGGTAGTGCAACCATTTAAGTAAAACAGTCAGAAATAATGAGTTAGATGTCAAGTTTGGCCCAGAAAAGCACACAATATGGTGGCTAAAGAATGGGTTTTAGAGTCATATTAACATAGATCTGAATCAAATTTGCATTGTGGCTTATTTTTAATATAAATTTATTTATTTATTTATTTATTTACTTATTTATCTTTGGCTGTGTTGGGTCTTCGTTGCTGCACGTGGGCTTTCTCTAGTTGCGGCGAGCAGGGGCTTCTCTTCGTTGTGGTGCGCGGGCTTCTCATTGAGGTAGCTTCTCTTGTTGCGGAGCATGGGCTCTAGGTGTGTGGGCTTCACTAGTTGTGGCTCACGGCTCTAGAGCGCAGGCTCAGTGGTTGTGGTGCATGGGCTTATTTGCTCCGCAGCATGTGGGATCTTCCCGGACCAGGGCTTGAACCCGTGTCCCTTGCATTGACAGGCAGATTCTTAACCACGGCGACACCAGGGAAGCCTTACATTGTGGCTTTTGACACATTACCTCTTACCTCCTTGTGTCTGGTTTTGTTTTGTTTTGTTTTGATAAATAAAATAGGGATAATAAAACCTGCTTCTGAATGTGGGTATAAGAATTAAATAAAATCATGGAGGCGAAGCGATCAGCACAGTACCTAGCAAATAACTATTTGTATTTTTATGTACTAGCTTCCATTCATTTGAGACTTAATGACAAGATGGCATGAAACAAAGAAAACCTACCCTGGCAGTATTACTCACAAGTGACCTTTCTGTTTCAGAGTATTTTAGTAAAGTTTTGCACCGTATTTGAGACTTCATTTATGTAAAATTCAAGCAGCTCCTCTAAGAAATAGCTCAAACCAACCCTTGTGAAAAATGCCCCTTTCTCGACGAAACTGCTTTGAAGATGATGAATGTAAAACTGTCTAGGTGTGCAAATCTAGACGTGCAGTTTTCTAATGCAGCTGTAGAATTAATCTGATAAAATAACATTATAAATCACTGCAAATGTACACAGTGTAGCTTCTAAAAATTAAATTGGCATTCTTGTCTGAGTTGTGAAAATTATGTATTATGGCTTAGATTGTGTCAAGTAAACAGTTCTGGCGGAGTAGGGGAAAGAAAGACATAAATCGAATCTTTCTGACTAATGATTTAAATAAAGGGATAATTTGATTTAATTCGTATCTCATTGATCCTAACTCTAGTCAACTTCCGATTAGCTGTGAGTGGAGATGCATAAGGCAAACAATTCAAATAGTTTAGGAACTGATGTGGCAAGTGATACTATGTCAGTCAAAGAACCTCTAGCCTCTCCTCAATGAAAAGAAAGAGATTGGCTACTCACTGGAAATCATGAGCTAACTTAAGCGGTATTCAAGAGATATATCCATAGGTAATGACAAATCAGACTTATCATTTGGATGAGTGAGTCATAGACAGTATTATGGAAAGAAGATAGCTTGGTTAACTTATGAAATAAAAATGAAAAGAAAAAGAAAAAAAAGGCCAAAGAACTCACAGATATATAATCTAGACAAAACTCTCTGGCAGCACCCTGGCTGGCCGAACTCATTGGCATTAGATCCAGCCCAAATTTAGCTTGAATCTCTATACAGTCACTTATTAGCTGTGCTATGTTTAGCAAGCCGCTTAACATCTCTGAGCCTCGTCTTCGTCATCAGTAAATAAGAATAACAACACTTCATCCACATTGTCGTAAAAAGGATTACAGATAAAATATGCAAAGCATATTAGCAAAAAAGTAAGTACTCTATAAATGGTAGTTATTCTTATAAATTGATGATGGTGATGATTACCCCTTGCTTACAAATTGCCCATTTTTGAGAGCCCTTAAGATTCTTTTCTCTCAGGAGGCGGCCCTTTATGTTTGTTTTAACTGGATTTCACTTATGTATAAATGAATGGAAGTAGAAAATAATATAATTTGAATTTATACAATCTTGTATTTCCACCCATACCCCAGCCCCGACCCTGGTTGGTATTACGAAAAGATAGGAAGCTGATGCAGAAGCCCTCGCATTTATTCTAATCAAGCCTGGTCAAGAACGGAGAAACCAAACCTCATTGGTTATCTTCTAAAAAATTACAGAATTAAATGAAAATAGTTATACATGACAAGGTTTTACCAGTTTATAATTACAAAGCAAGGTCATATTATTTGGTAGTCCTGAAATTACAACAACTCAGAATCCCATCCCACTACTCTGCAGCGATTTGTTCTTTAGTCTTACTTCCCCAAATACTTTCTAGATACCTCAGAGTAGGCTTATATATTCCACATATCTGTTATGATGCCCCTTACAGCTCAACCATCCATTTGGCTGGCTCCACTGCTGACCACCTCCCTGGTTCCTGAAGCACATACATATGTGCTAGAACATCTGGGATGACTTTGTTCTGTATGAGAGACAAACACTTTCCTGAATTCTCAACAGTGATAGCTGAGACAATGCTGCAATACTTAAACAAGATTTACAAAAGTTAAAGAATAAAAGAAGAAATATTAGTGCAGTGCAGATAGTGAAGTGGTGCTAGATGTGACCAGGACACAAGTACACAAATTTAGACCCAGGCCCATTCTTAACAGTTTCCAATAGGCTGTCACCTGCCTGGTTTCCTGAGTGCGGCCCTGAAGCACAAAGTGAATTACTTTTTGCAAAATGTCATATTCTTTTCTAACTGCCCCTATTCCAAGGGCAATAACCACAAAATTCAGAGAGGAAAACACCTCATGACCAGAGCCCCAGATCATCTTTCCAGACCTCATTTCTTGTCTCCTCTTGCAAGAAAGATTTATGCTCAGTATTTCCAAAGCTCTCAGAGGACACCCATCTCCACGTCCTGAGGTGAACCTACTTGATGAGTATCCATGGAATAATTCCAGCACATACAATTGCAGGATATTGTATGCTAAAGCTGGGTACTCAGCCAATTCTAGGACACCAGCTGACTGGTCCAGGTTGAGTTTCTGTTACCCAGCCCAATCTCCTTTTTACTATTTTTCCACTGCTATGGGGTGAAAATCAGGCTTGCGTATCTTTTTTTTTGCAATCTCTGTGGCACCTGTTGCCAATCTAATAAAAGACTTGCTGTACAAGATAAAATACAAACATTCCCACCAAGATTAAGTGAAAATTTTCAGAGATGGTGAAATCTATATCCTTACATAAAAAGGAAACCATTAGCTGACCACAAAGCAGAATATATGCATAGCCAGACTCCCATTCATATGTACTAACCAGAATACTTGTCTAGCTGGTCTGAAAATTTCTATTCACCGGTTTCTCACTTTTATCACTGATTTTTAGGAGGAAAGTTTCCATTTCTTTTGAAATCCAGGGATAATCTGTCAGCATTTCTTAATAATCTACATTAAAACTTTTGACATTCACTAACACCAAAACAGTTTGTTAAAAATAAAAGGAGTCTTTTTTTTTAAGTTAACTCATGCTTTTCTCAGGGATAATTGGTGGATACTTGCTTTACATTTGCATAATTAAATGACCATAGTTTTGCAATTTTTTCATTAAAAAGGAAATCCTCAAACGTAAATTCATGTTACAACCTCTTTAAGACAGAAAACTGCCCAGAGCTTTGAAATTACTGTCTTCCACGAAGGTTTCAGGAATTAAAAAAAAAAGTAATATGCTTTTAAGAGTCTTCATGAAAATATGATATTCATTACAATCATTTGCTTTTCAAAGGGTAGAACCTTTGAAATGGCACAGCCTCCAGGTAGCTGCAATCCACAGGCTCATGGCTTACCCCAAACTGAGTATTCTTAACAGAATTGGAAAACAGGGTCTTTTACTTGCTGCAAACTGGGGAACGAAGTCCTACTCCAGGGCTAAGGGCTTGAGAACAGAGCATTAGTGCGCTCATGTTCCACTTTCTCTTATCTGTTGGGAATCCCTAGAGCGGACACAACTTGCAAAAGTGGCTTTGAATCAGGAAAGCAGAGGTGTAATTGTGGTATCGTTTATGTTACTGGGGATCACTTTAACTTCTTATTTCCCCAAAGCCAAAGATTACTCTTTTGGGCTCTTACTTGTAATGAAGTCCATTTATAAATTATGTCAATTTATAATTGTTCCGTTAAGTGGTTTATCAATACTCAATCTTGTGTTGTTTGGGAATCAAAATGATTACCTTTTTTAAAAGTCAAATTCTGAGTCATATTTAGACATTAACCCAGAGTTCACAACTAGAGACAGATGATGAGAGAAGACTAATAGGAGGGAGAATCCAATTTACCAGCTAACTGTCATAGACATTCAACATTACAATAAAGGTGAGGTACAAGAAGAAAAGCCTAACTGAAAACAATCAAATGTACATCAAGAGAAGAATAAGCAAATAGTAGTATATTCATACAATGGAATACTGTGCATCAATAAAAAAGAACAAAGTACCTATAACACAGAAATATAGATGAATTTCAAAAACATATAGAGTGAAAGAAGTCAGACACAAGACTACATATGCTGTGGTTCCAATTACATGAAGTTCAAGAACTGGCAGAACTAACCTTATACCTTCTATAACCTTGGTTATAGAAATCCAATCACTGCTTGCCTTAGGTTGGGGGAATAGTGACTGGAAAGGGGCATGAGGGAATTTAATGAGATAGTGGAAATATTTCACGTCCTGATTAAGGTGCTAGCTAAATAGGCATATACATTTTAGATGTATTTCACTCTATGAATGTAATACCTCAAAAAATAAAATAAAACTGAAGAGAGGTAAATAAGAGAAAAAATTTTCCATGCTAATCTAAAGAGGAGGTTTGCCTCCAAAAAAGAAGTCTGGGAGAGGTTTGATTTAAGCTAGAACAAAAATAAGGCTTGTGAGGAAAGAACAGATATCAGGGAAAAAAATGGTTTCTCTGGGAATCAAAAAAGCAGAAATAGATAAAAATGATTGTGGTTCTTATGAATTCAGTGTATAGCAAAGTATTTTTATGAATTTACAGAACTTAGCATGATGTGGTTTTCCAATCTGGCATAATGATTTTCAATCCTAAATCTCTTCTGCTCTAACTACTGGATCTACTGTAATATTTAAACAAGTGCAAGAATAAGTGAAAACATCATAAGAAGAAAGAAAGAAAGAAAGAGAGAAAGAAAGAAAGAAAGAAAGAAGGAAGGAAAGAAAAAGAAAGAAAGAAGGAAAGAAAGAAAGAAAAGAAAAAGAAAGGAGGGAGGGAAGGAGGAAGAAAGGAAGAAAGGAGGGAGGGAGGAAGGAAGGAAGGAAGAAAGAAAGGAAGAAAGAAAGAAAAAGAAATCTCCCTTGAAATACTCACTAAAATCTGAATTTGCAAACTGTACCAGTCAGGGTACTGGGGAAAAAATACAGGATACACTTAAATGGGGATATTTGAATAGAGTATAATGAATGAGCTATTTAAAACTTGTGGGTAAATACACCAAAAGGGATAATGCTATATGTGCCCTGTAGCTGGTACTGTCTCTAGGCCTAAAGGGGCAGAGAGTAACAAACTTATCAAAACCTGGAGACAAAATGTCTGTGTGAACAGAGCCACCTTGAAGAACAGTGATTTTCTTTTGAGGAAGACTCATCCTGTGACCACCCAGAAGGGAGAGAGATCTTTTATCTCCTTCCTTGCTCACCACTGATAACGATAACTGATAACCCAGCTGGAAGCCAGAAGACAAGTGACCACATCAAGGTGCTCCATATCAAGAGATTCCTAAGCCACAGGAGTACACGAGGAAAAATAGAGCACGTTCACACACTCCATTTGCTTCATTCTAATCCATTCAAGACATGATCTGAAAGTGAAAGTGGGCTGTAAAATTGTGAGGTAGTCTACTTAGTATCACAGTGTTGTCTTTCTTATATATAATTCACACAAACATGTAGAGTTTCTCTATTATAATTTTTAAAACAGAATTAGAATACCTGAGAGTGAAGTGGGCTGAATTATACAACTAGCTTAGAGGTAACCACCAAAGAAGCAAAATAAATTTTAACTTTCATGTGTTATAATTTCTCCAGCGATACTTTAATACAGCTATGCCAAACACTACTATCTTTCAACCATTGTTAGACTACTCATAATTCAAATCCTACATTAACATCTGTCAAAAGGATAAAGCTGGGGACCCCTAGACTACAAGGGAGGAGAACACTAGTATAGAATGTGTCATTGCTATTTTTCCCATGTACTATTATACCTGTGCATAGACCTCACAGATAACCCCAAAGAGAATAAATACATATATTATTTTGAGGAGAAAACACTCCAAATACTCTACCATTTTTTAAGAAATATAGCATGTTCTTTTTATATATCACATGTTCTGATTATATGTGTTTGATTTTTATGGGTCTGTGCAAGTTTATTATGAAAATATATATGTATGTTTTATACATACATAAAACATATATATAGGGAAAAAGAGAGACAGAGAATGAATGAAGAGAGAGATGAGAGAATGTAAATCTCCTGGACAACTCTAGTCATTAGGACCATCCATGGGTCAGCTCCATGGAACAAAGATGTAAAACAAGATTAGTTGAAACAAGGTAGTTTATATCTCCTTCACGTTAAGCCCACACTGGTATGGCAGCCTGCTTCACAGAGTAATAAGAAACCAGATACTGTGAAGGAGTTCTAGCCAGGCTGCAAGGATCCAACTTTTTTTCCATGTTGCCCAAGAATGTTGCACCACCACATCTTTATTATAGCCAGAAAGAAAGAGAACATGGAAAGAAAAAGACACACTTGTTCCTTACAAAGGCATAAATGTGAAATTCCCATATCTCCTTTGCTCTCTCATCCTTCTGGCCAAAACTTAATCACAGGGCCACACCTTTTTGCAAGGGAGGCAAGAAAATATAGTCTTTTTGGGGGGTGGCCACAAACTGAACTACAAAAGAGGAACACATGGATACTGAGGACAAGGAGCCAAAGTCATCTGGAGTGACTCAGCAGGTATTTGTCATGAAAATTGGTTCCTTGGTATTAGAAAGGAATGTCACAAGGGATTCATTCCCATGTTTACCTAAATATACCCCACAAGAATTGTTGACAAAGTGCCAGATTATTCAGTGCTCACCTTACACACAAACACGCAAATTAAGGTTAAACATCATATGGGTGCAAGATAAAATACTATGAACCAGAGAAGGAAATTATAAAGGAAAATCATTAGCGTGGACAAGACAAGCTAGGATAGAAAAAAGAAAGGAAGACAGAAACAAAGAGTAGGGAGAGGGGACAACACAATGATTAACGAATGCAATCAAGCACTGCAGTATGGAAATGGGTATGATTTTATAAATATCTTTTTTGTTTTTATTAAGGAAAGAGAAAGACATGAAAGCCAATGAAATGTACATGAATAAGTCTTTTACTATTGTGTGCAGCTAGGGCTCAGTTATGCTGGAGACTCTGAAAGATGTAAAACATGCCTATAATTTTGACCTTATAACTGTCTACCTGAGGAATGAGAAAACTGTGTACTTTACTTATGATTTCCTGATTTTATTTACTGATTGAGGGTTGTACCTGGAAGCATCAACTTTCTGGCATTTCTTGCTTGCCAGGAAGAATGTCCAGAGAATGCCCTCAGGCAGAAGGTGTTGAAGTAGAAAGCTTTTTGGAATATATAGGAACTGTCAACTGAAGGGGCAGGTGATTTCCAGGATGGCCTTAAGAGACATGAGTGGAGGATGAACAGCATCTGTTACAGGAAGTGACCAAGATATACAAGACGTCTGCTCTTATGGTTCTTATAATGCATGAGAGTTGATGTACAATAAACAAGTAAAAAAATACATGGATAAGGTAATTCCTGAGAACAAAAGAAATATGCTATACAAATAAAAAAAGAATCACATGACAAAGAATGACTGGAGGATAGAATGAGGGAAAGAAAAGGGAACAAGGAGAAGCCAGATTAGGTATAGTTATCAAAGAAACTTTCTCTGAGAAGGAGGAATTTGAAATATGTTCTGCAAAAATCTGGAAACAGAACATTCCAAACAGAGCAAAATATAAGAACAACAAAGACTCAGAGGCAGGATCAATCTTGGCATGCTCAACAGTCAGAGAAGAGGGAGCAGAGTGAGGAGGTAGGGAGAGATAGGAGATGACATTGGAGAGGGGGTCAGATTACATGGATCCATAGATCACTGTAAGTATAAAAATGTTATATCTCATTTACATTTTTAAAATATCACTTCGGTTACTCTGTAGAATACGGGTTTTATGGGGGCAAGAAGGAAGGGAGTTATCACGGTAAGTAGTCCAGACGAGACATGATGTTTGCTTAGACTAGACTGGTGGCACTGGAGGTGGAAAGAGGCAAGCAGATCAAGATATATTTTGGATCTTCAGTTCACTGAAGGTGTTGATAGACTGGAGTATAGAAGGTAAATGATATTCTACTCTTCATCACTGAAAGAGAGAAATATAGGGGGGGAAATGGAGTGTTGGGAGTTCAGTAGACTTAGTTCTTGACTTGAATTTGAACCTATCTAGTTGTTTCATCCTAGCTCAGCCAAACAGCTGTTTTAGGCTTCTGCTTCTTCAATTCTGAAATGGTATCAATAATAGCATCCCTATGACAGAGTTTCTAAACTTAAAAACTATAGGGATAAAAGAGAGTTGACAATTTCAATGTGCTATATAAATTTAAGGTATTATTAGGGATGTCTTAAGTTGCTTTTAAAAAATTCTATGCTGTTACTTGCTGCTCTTTTATAACCTTTTATTTATGATAATTAATGTGATTAGTGTGCTAATTTTCTACAGCTGTGCCCTGGGGTAATCGTGCAACAGTTGTAATTTTTAAAATTGGGCAAATAAGTAAATGTCAACCTGTAATAAAATCCAAATGAGTCCCTGATGAATGTTGATGGTGACGGGTAATTTACCTGATAAAATATTGTAACTGCCCATTTACCTTGGAATAGCTGACTTCTCAAAGTAATTACTTTGTTCTGCATAGTGAAGTGTCATCAGAGGGAATTTTAACACATAATGGTGATTTTTAATTTGCTAATTTAAATATCATATTTATCAATGAAATAGTAGCATTTTAATTCAGATTATGTCCAAAGACAGAAATGCATATTACATACTATAGAGTGCACTGTTGTACAATGATAAGGTCCTCCCTTGGTCCCTTCCAGATGATTAGCACTGCTGTGACTCTACAATGGAGTTATAAGTAACTGGTGCAGTACAAGAGGCCTGCTCATTTCTTACCTGTTTTTAACTACCATTTATTTTTAAAAAATCTTTCCTCCTGATAAAGATAAAACCTTATTGGAGAAAGAGCTAAAAAGCAATTGGATACAGCCTCCCAACTGGAACCTGACCAAATCTTAAGTCTAAGACATATTTAAGCAGTCAATCTCTAACTTTGTTTTCTGAGAGTCATACGTTAGATTTCATAAGATCTGCAAGCACACTACAGAATCATACTGACAGTATGGAGTTCTAACATTTGTCATGATAGTGTTCACTGCTCATCAAATTTTTGACTTTTAGTTAGCTTTCTGTTTTGCTTTTCACAGCATAATTCTCACAGATACCATCAGTTCAAGAAATCCAGGAAAAAAAGAGCTTAAGATCCTGACTTGAAAATGCATTCAAGAATCACAAAGTAATTGCCTATAAAGATATAAAACATTAGCAGAATATGAAATAATTTTAATTTAAAAATTAAAAAGGAGAAAAAGATTTGAACAAACACTTCACCAAAGAAGATATACAAATGGCCAATAAACACATGAAAAGATGATTAGTATTATTTTTTTTGAATTTTATTTTATCTATTTTTTTATGCAGCAGGTTCTTATTAGTTATCTATTTTATACATATTAGTGTGTATATGTCATTCCCAATCTCCCAATTCATCACACCACCACCACCCCCCCTGCCACTTTCCCCCCATGGTGTCCATACGTTTGTTCTCTACATCTGTGTCTCAATTTCTTCCCTGCAAACCGGTTCATCTGTACCATTTTTCTAGGTTCCACATATATGTGTTAATATATGATATTTGTTTTTCTCTTTCTGACTTACTTCACTCTGTACGACAGTCTCTACATCCATCCACATCTCTACAAATGACCCAATTTCATTACTTTTTATGGCTGAGTAATATTCCATTGTATGTATATACCACTTCTTCTTTATCCATTCGTCTGTTGATGGACGTTTAGGTTGCTTCCATGACCTGGCTATTGTAAACAGTGCTGCAATGAACATTGGGGTGCATGTGTCTTTTTTAATTATGATTTTCTCTGGGCATATACCCAGTAGTGGGATTGCTGGGTCATATGGTAATTCTAGTATTATTATTCATTAGAGAAATGCAAATTAAAACCACAATGAGATGCCACTATACATATACCAAATTGACTAAAATTTTAAAAGTAAACAAAACTGAAAGTGATAATGAGTAACAGAATTCTCCTACTTTGCTGGTGGGGATGCAAAATGATACAGTCCCTTAGAAAACTGTCTGGCAGTTTCTTATAACTTTAAACATACATTTACATGCGACCTAGAAATTCCTCTCCTAAGAATTTTCCCCAAAAAGTGGGGGTTGGAGAAATCCATGTAAATATCCCTATGCAAATATTTATAGCATCATTACAATTCCCTAAAACAGGAAACAACACAAATGTACACCAATCAGCTAGCGATAAACAAATTGTGATACATAGATACAATAGATTGTTAACAATTATAAAAGGACAGACTTCAAATCCATGCAAGAACATGGATTACTCTTACAAAAGACACAAAGAGTGACAAACTATTTCATTCCACTTACATGATAGTCTGGAAATGGCAAAAGTATAGAAACAGAAATCAGATCAGTGGTTGCCAGGACTTATAGGTAGCAGTTGGGGATTTAGTACATAAAGGAACTTATTGGGATGATGGAAATAGTCTATATCTTGATTTTGATGGTGGTTACATGATTGTATACATTTGTCAATAATCACAGAACCATATACCTACAAAGGGTGAGTTTTAATGAGTGTAGATTATGCATTAATAAATATGCTTTTTAAAAATTTATTAAGATGGTCTTATGACTAATTTTATGGCAATAATTTGAAAATCTAGAATAAATAGATAAATTTGAAGAAGAATACTACTTACTAAAATAGACACAGGAAAAACAGAAAATCTGTGTTTTCTGATATACATTCATGAAATTAAATATTTACTATATTCAATTTTGGAATACTACATGCCAGAATTCACTTATAAATTTTTTTTAAAGATTTAAGAAAATAATAATAATTGTAGTCTAACACTTACAGAAAATAGAAGCTGTGGAAACCCCTTCCAGCACTTTTTATGAAGCTAACATTATCTTGATAGAAAATCTGACAAGGTACTACATGTAAGAAAAGCACAATCCAGTTTTATCATAAAAATTGATGCAATGCAAAAATCCTGCACAAATATTTTGCAAAACAGCTCCAGCAACATATAAATATTAAAAACAGCCTAAAAGATTTCTGTTTTATCCTAGAAATACAAGGATGTTTTAATATTCAGTATCAATAAATAAACTTTGAGTTTGATAATTGTACTGTGGTTATGGGGCGATGTCTTTGTTCTTAGAAAATCAAGCTAATTAGTTTATGGATAAAGGGGACAATATGGCAAATTAGTCTTAAAAGATTCAGAAAGAAAGAGAAAGAAGGAAAATCATAAACAAATGGGCAAAATGTAAACATTTGGAAAATCTGAATGTATGGTAGTTTCTTAACTTTTCTTGCAACTTTCCTATTAGTTTGAAATATTATCCCCTTCTCCCAAATTTGCCAAAAATACGTTTAAAAATCAATCGGTATAATTCACTAGTGAATGAAAAGACAAATCAAATAGTTTTCTAAAATCTATGATGAATGGCATAGATTAGAAATCAAAACCAATTAGAAATCAAAACCAATTTATGTAAAAGCTCAGCAAACTATAGCAGCTTTTTAATTTAATAAATGTCATCTTCAAAAATATGAGAAAAAAATCTACAAGTGAAAATCCTTCTTAGTGTGAAATGTTATTTTCCCTCCAAGATAAAAAGTGAGGCTAGCTTAGTTACACTCATCACTTCCATTCCATTTCATCCTCTTTTACTCAAAATCAGTGCAAAGACATGGAGTAAAAGAGTAATGATTAGAAAGGGAAAAATGCCACTTTTGATTTCAGTCTATATGTTTGTGTTCATGTGATATCCAAGAGAATTTTCTACTAAATTATTAGAAATAACACAGTTAGTGCGGTTTCTGATATAAGGCCAATATTTAAATTTCTTTATACAACAAATAGAATACTAAAATGCAAAAATGATACTACTTAGAATAGCATCAAAACATCAAATACCTTGAAATAAATCTAATCGAATGTATGAAAAACCCCAAAAGACCTATATAGCATTATTGAGTAAAAATGAATCAAACCTAAATAAATGGAGAGATAAAATATGTTCCTATATGTAAAACCCAAATTTATACATCTGTTCATTTTCCTAAATTAATCCATTGACTACAACAGCAATCATACTTCCAGCAGGCTTATTTATTTTCAAATATTGACACATTAACTCAAAAATTTAGATGAAAATACAAAAGTCTAAGAGTAGCTAACATCTTTAAAAAGAATAATAAATTACTTGTAGTACCAGATATCAAGGTCTATTTTATAAATATAGTAACGAAGAAAATAAAGGAGTATTGCAAGGGTGGATAGACCAATATGACAGAATGGAGTCCTGAAAAAGAACAACCTGGTTTTATGACAAAGGGGGCAATGCAGTGTAGGAGGGATGATCTTTTCAATAAACAGTGCTTACCAATTGAGTATCCATAAGAAAAAACAAATCTAGACTCTTACCGCACATCAATCCCCAGAATCATTTTCATTTATTGCAGATATAAATGGGAAAGGTAAAGCAGTAATAATTTTAGAAGACAACATAGATGAATATCTTCAGGGCCTTGTCAGGCAAAGATTTTTTAATAGGTAATTAAAAAAACATTAATAATTTGAACTACATTAAAATTAAGTATTGCAGTCCTGAAAAAGGCACCAGTAAGAGTTCAAAAGCAAGCCAAAAGACTAGGAGAATATTATTGCCACTCATATAGTTGACAAATGGCTTGCATGCAGAATACACAAAATCTCCAACAATAAGAGGTAACCCATAAGAAAAATGGTAAGAGTTTTGAAGAAGCAGTTTACAAAAGAGGCTATACAAATATCCAGTAAACATTTGAAAAAGTACTCAAGTTCACTAATCTGCAACTAAATGATAACTAAATCCACCATGAGAAACCACTACACATCCATCAGAATATCTTTAAAAAAAATTTAAAGTGTTGATGAGGTCCTGGAGCAACTGGAAATCTCTTACAATACTTTTGGGGATGCAACTTGAACAACCACTTTGGAAAAGGGTTTCACATTATCTACTACATTTGAACATACACTTACTGTATGACTCAGGAATTTCATTTCTAGGTATCTGTTCAAGGTATCTATTCAACAGAAATATGTGTACATATGCACTACTAGAAATTTTTATAAATGTTCACAAAAAATTATTTATAATAGCCTCAGACTGAAAAAAATGTATAGCAAGACAGGAAAGAAAAAAGTGTTATACACATAAACTGGATTACTATACATCTAGCGAAATAAGTATGATAAAGAACAATCATGTATGTGAATTTCAATCATAATTTTGAGCAAGAGGAGTTAATACAAACAAGGACATTCTGTATTAATACATTCACATAAACTTTTTAGGTTTAAATTATTCTACTCCATTAGAAGTCAGGATAGCGGCTACATTTTGGGAGAAGGGGTAGCATAGTGATTAAGATGGGGCATGAGGAGCCTTTGAGGTCCTGTTAATCTTCTATTTCTTAACCTAGTATGGTAGTTTCAAGCGTGTGTTCACTCAGTCCTAATTTATTGAGCTGTATACTTATGATTTGTACAATTTAATGTATGTATACTATAGTCCAATGAAACATTTTAAAAAGAGAAACACTGAAATAAAATGGTATCATTTTATTTAGTGGAGAAACAGGATTATGTCAAAGGACCAAACACACAGCTAGATTTCCCACTAGTCAATTTTGTGACAACTTGAGCATCAAAAAGAAAAATGATTTCAGTGGGTTGGAACACAATGGATCAATAAAAATCCAAGAGTCCATAATGATTTTAAAAAAAGAAAAGCTGGAAAAAACTCATTTGTCACCATTCATCCTTTGAGGCAGCTATTAAAACAACTCCTTACTTTGAAAACTGATAACTAAAGATAAAGATTTAAGTACTCACATTGCCCTTCCAGTAAAGAACTATATTTTAAGACAACAAAATAGCCCCAGTTGATGAGGGAAAGCTCTGCTTTAAAGGTATTCCCATCACCAGCTAATATGGAGAAGGAATAATTTGAGTTAGGAAAAAATAATTTCACAAACCCTCAATGAAATCATCGATTCAAGCAATTTTTAAAATCCATTAAATGAATATTTTATGGGGGAGCATTCATAGAGTCCCATACTTGCAAGGGGGAACAATCTAATTGAACAATAGAAGGGTCAGATATCACATAAACCAGTGATCAATCTTACCATCACTAACAGTGAGTCAAACTAATATTGTGTATTTTGTGATGTGATGCACAGTGAGGTACAAAATATCCTTAAGATTTATTCTAGCCAAGCATGTTTAACTCAAAACCATTAAGGCTTAAGATATAGCTGTAGATAAAGCAACACAAACTAAGTGATTCCACAAGAAAGCAATCAGACAAGTCCAGAAGGTAGGATATTTTGTAGACGAATTGGCCCCATTCCTTCAACAAGTCAGTGTCATATAAGGGGAAAAGTTCTAGATTAAAAGAAATTTAAGGGGCATGGCAATCAGATATAATGTGTGATACTGCATTGATACTGGTTTGAAGAAATTTGCTCTAAATAACATTTTAAATTAACCGGGAGAATCTACAGTTTGGGTATTTTATGCAATGAAAATGTACAAAAATATAAATGTGATGACTGTTGACTGAAAAGCAGGTTACAAAGCAATAATATAGGAAATTTACATTTGATAAAATATAACATGTAAGGCTAGAGGAAAATGTATTAACAATGGTGATCTGTAAGTGGTGGGAATATTTTGGCCCATTTTGCTCCTCTATATTTTCTAATTTTGCTACAATGCATATATGTATGTTGTTTTTGTAATAATAAAAAGTAATTTTTAAATGGGTGAAAATTTCTCAACAGCAAATTATATTTGTACACATTAAAATAGGTAAAATATTGGGCTCTATGGCAACTACTGACTGTACATCATCCAGTCAATATAGATGTACCTATTACCTTACTTTGAAGATATAATTATGAAGTCCTGACCTTATTAGGAGCTATTAGCACAGTAGATATGTTTGCTGAACTTGGAAAAGTTATATGGTATCACTGTTTACTTATGTTCTAAGTTTGATATTTGTACAGTATTTTAAAATTATACGTTGTTAAGTTTTTTTAATATATTTGGATTTTTGATTAAAAATATACAATGTTTATTCAATAAAATATAGAATAATTATAAAGAGTGTAGAAATTAAAAATTGTAAGCAGCATCACAACCCAGAAATAACTTCTAGTTCAGTTATGGGTTTGTCTTTTAAATAATCTATGTCTATCTATCTATCTATCTATCTATCTGTCTCTCTATCTAAATAGATACTGAACTAATACTGATTTGAACACGTAAGATAGATACAGAGATAGATAGATAGATAGATAGATAGATAGATAGATAGATAGATAGATAGACAGACAGACAGATATCTTAATTGTTCAAGCCAGAATCAGTTCAATATCTATTTAGGTGGATGGATAGACAGACAGAAAGAAATGGAGCTATAACTTTAACTATAACCTATGGTAACTATCCCTTTCTATGTTATAATTTTGTGTGTTTACTTTAGGACTCTCTCCTTTATGTTGTTTTAATGAGCTTAAATATTTGTCTATATTTTTTATTTTAATTTTTAAATTTTGGATTAAATTAATTTTGGATTAAATAATGGCTCTTGGATTTATTCAATAGTTATACCGTTTTCTATTTTCTAATTCATTCATTTCCATTTCTATTTTTATTCCTCATTTATCCTTTATTTTGATCCATTTCACTGTTCCATTTTTTAATTCTTTACTTGAATGCTTAATTTATTAATTTAAATTTTTTCTTTTTTATGTTAAATTAAGTATTTATAGTAACTAGCCTCTGAATGCTGCTATAGCTATGTTCAATGTTTTAAAGCATGATGCTCTATTATTATTTCTTAGATTTCAATTTAATTTTGCTTTGCTCTTTGACCCAATGAAATGATTGAGAGACTTTTACACCAGGTGGTATAGATATTCTGCTTACAGTTGTTATTATTAATATCTATTCTTATTACATGGTCATCATGGATTAAGCTCTGCATTGCTTTTCCATTTTTTGACTATCCTGAGGTCTTCCTTGAAGCCCAGTACTTTGTGGACTTTAGCTTCTTCCATGAGCATTTGAATGAATATCCACCTACTAGCTCTCCCCCAATAGTTATTTTTGTCCTCCTTAATCTCACTTATGTTTTGCCCACTTGATCTTTCATCAGCTGAGAAAAGAGTATTATAAATTTCTTTTAAAAATGTTTCTACTTCCTGAAGTTTTTACTTTATGAATTTTGTAGACATGGTATTTAGTAAATTAATATTTATAAGTTATTTATGTATATTATCTTTTTATTAATATGTCTGTATTTGTTCCTTTAATATTTTTTACCAACCACGAATGAAACTAATTTGATATTAATATTGTGATCCTTGCTTTTTTTCTTAGTTTTCATTTGCCTGTCATGCCTTTACCCAAAGCTCCCCTTTCAAGGTTTTTGAGTTAATTTTTATTAGATATGTTTCTTATATACAGTAAATCAGTGGCATTGTTACTAGAGATAATTCTGAAAGGAATCATGATTCCTCTCTGAGGTTCAACTGTAGAGAACTAAATAAAGAGCCCATTTATAGAGATATAGCTAGGGTTAAAAAATATATGAGAAAGCAAGAGATGCTCAGGAACAGAGACATAGCAACCACAGGAAGCCATAAAGAGACAAAAGGATGGAGAGTGTCACCAGAGCCAAGTGAGTGCTGGAGCTATGAGGAAAGGTCCCCAGCAGGAGCCATACATGGAGAAATGCTGCCAGAGGCACACGACCAAAGTAGGGAGGAAACAGGGTAGAAACAACCCCTTCTTCCTCCTCCTAACTTGAACCCTACTGGAGCCTCCCATTGAGTGTATTCTGCTAGAATTCAGATCACAAAGGAACCTGGATAACCAGTTCTGTATCCATGACCAAAAAGAAAGTTAGAGAAGGAAATAAAATAGATATAGGAAGCAAACAGAAAAGTTCCAGAACACTATGCCCACTCAGCATCCATTCTTGGATGCTTTTGAATCTTTTGCTAAGATCAAGAAAATTATTAAGAAAACCACAGTTCTATTATGACTTAAATTGTGACAGGGTATCAGCAATTCAGCCATAATCCGAACTGAAACCTAAATTTTAATGTTACCCACTATCAGTAGGCTTCATATAAGACAGCAAGGAGTGTGGTAAGAGGAAAGAAATGCTCAATTAACATAAAATATGTTAATTAGCTGCTATTGTTCTTGCCTTTGATCATGAGGCCAAATTTAATTTTCTTTCTATCATCCATTCCATGTTCAAACTACACTTTGCTTAATTTCTGCAGGACAGGATTTTTTGTCTCATGAGATGACCCAAATCTTCATCTCATAGGACACAAAACTAACAATCTATGGTGAGCCTGTCTTTATTTGGTGGCCACACTGTTTCAATGATTATTTTTATGGGACATGTAAGTGATAAAGGGCTCTATAGTGAATCTCCTGGATTCCAGACCAGTCTTTCTAGCCCAATTCTCTCTTGCTAATCAGAATTAATCACTCTAGCCATTAGAGCAAACTTCATTGTTGCCAGTTAGGTCAACGGCATTAGAAGTGAAAAATGACAAGGGTGCAGTTTCAAATCTCAATTTAATAGAGACACAGCTATATTTCTTGGCAGAGGTCTTCCTTCCTTGGAAAGCAAAACCTTCAAAGTCACCCAGTATGTACAAGGTTTCAGGGAAGATAAACAAAATTTTGTAAATAGGATATTAGGTAAAATAATGAGAAAGATTCCTCTCAATTCTATCTCTTAGTTCCTGGACCTTCATATTCTGGCTTTTGAGCATATGGAACCATGTATTGGCTGATGGTATAATCTATTAGGCCAGTACCACAATTTCAAACAATACTGTCTCCCAACTGGCACTGTAACTGAGCCTCCAGGAAGCCATTCCATCATTCTATCAGGCCAGCTGCTTACTGGCGATGAGACATGTGGGGAAACATGAGTTTTATGGCTATGAATCTACTGTGACAATTCTTTTGCTGTAAAATGAGTTTCCTGATCAAAGGCAATGTAGTGTTGGACATTATGGCAATGAGTAAGGCATTCTATAAGGCCATGTATGGTGATACTGGTAGAAGCATGGAGGGCAGGAAAAGAGGAACCCATTTCCAGAATGTGTATCTGTTTCTATGTGGACAAATCACTGTTTACTCCATAATGTAAAGAGTTCAATGTAATCACCCTGCCACCAGGCTGGTGTCCCTGTGGAATGGTGGCATATCAGAAGCTCAGCATTGCCTCTGGTACTGGTTGGTTGGACACTAGTGATAGTTACCAAATCAAGCTTGCTAAAGAGTAGTCCATTTTGTTGAGTTAATGCATATTCACCAGCCATGCTACCATGATTACTACATGGTCCCAATAAGCAAGCACTAGAGTCACTGGTAAAAGAGGTTTACAGACAACCATCTATTGGAGAAGTCATACACCTGACCCATTTGATTACTGAGCACCTTCTCTTCAGAGGATTTTCTGATGAATACAAATATGGGATGAGGGAGATTCAGCAAATAAGGAATAGACTGTAGGAGTCTGAGTTACCTGATCATACAATGTACTTGTGACTCCCTTACCTGTTCAGATCGTTTCATATAAATAATTTCCATTTTATAACTTATAATGCTAATGTACATACACTTTAAGATTTGATAACTCAGAGAGCAATAGCACCCACTTGGCATGAGCACTTCAAAGCATACAGTTACCTGGTGTCCCATTCTCAAGTATTTTACTGATACTTCTTCCTGGGTCCATTAGCAAGTCAAAAACTGCTTTTCAAATAGAGAATATTTGGCAGAAGCAGGTGTGGCTTTGCTTCAAAATATTAGGCAAATGAACTGCAATTCTCTTCTAGCAGCTAGCTAGAAACTTCAAACAGCATCTCTCTCAGTCACAGAGACTTCCAGTACCATTAGATCTAATAAGTCATTATGCTTACATGGCAGGGGAGCTTATAGGACCAACTGGACCTGCTGATAGGGTTCTTTCTGCATGGTGGGCAGTACAAAATGCAGTTGCTTGACATTATCTGTAAAGGGGATATTCTTATATACCTCACTTTGTAATAGCCACTATATCAGTCAGCATCCTTGCAAGAAACTGATTTCTGCTTCAATGGTCCACCTTACAGACTTTAGTGAAGGGACTATTTACCTCAATGTGAGCAGGATTCAGGGACTCAACAAAGGATGCTGCAATACTCAGAGACTAGAAACAGTGAAAAGCTCTTAACATACAATATTTAGACCTGAAGAGACAAGGGGTGTAGATAGCATTATTTAAGTCCAGGAAGAGCTGGTCCTGCTGAGGAAGGTTATTTGGTAGAAACTGTACTCCTGTATAATCATCAGGGACATAGGGAAGAAGTGTCATGATTTTTCTCTCTCCTCGTGCTCTCTGATCTCTTGCTAGTACCTTGAATCAACCCGGTTTGACTAGAAGCCAGCTGGCAGGGGGACCAAGTGACAGAGTTTGCAGTCTGCCTCCCAGAGTACACAGCAGACCAGCAAAAGTTGGAGAAGGGATCTGCTGGAAGAAACAGGATAACCAACACATTTTTTTCTTGTCCAATATGAGGTTTTTTTCCTTTAATTTTTAATTTTATTTCATTTACATATATTAGTAAAGATATGCTTAGTTTGAACTTTGTCATCTTATGTAATCATTTCTCCTTTGAATGGTTCTATTTTTTTACATTTTCCTATAATATATCCCTGTATGTATACATTTGTGTTTGTTTCCCATCAGACTATTAGACTATGAATCTATGTGTATGTACGTATCTCTTACGAAGGTTGCTAATAAAAAAATTAAAACTGACTTTTAAATTTGCAAATATCTATAAAGTAGGGATGAACCAAATAAATTTTTGGTCACATGCTGAAAGGCTGAGTATCAAAGTCATTGTTCACCAGAAGCTAAACATTACTATCACAGAATGAATCCAAAATTTTATCAAACTCAGCTGTAACTGCAATTTTGTTAACGAAATTCTAGAAACAAAAATGTAAAGCTTGATGTTATTGTTCAAGACAATAATTTCTTAGCACTGTCAGCTGCTAGATTGCTTCTGTGAGCAATAGCACAGGTAGATGCTAACTTGACTACCTTTTCCATTATTGTACTTATGATGACGTTGCCACCAAATTATTAGATTTCCCCCTCTATGATATTAAAGGACTAAGGTACAGTTTTGAAAATTCTGGATCCTGCAGATAGGGTTGATGGTGATGACACAGTTTCATTGGTGCAATCCTGTTAGGGAACTGTTGACCGAAACTGCCCACCTTGGCCAGGCACGATAATAACCACTTGCATGAACTGTCTCACAACAGGAGGTCCGGATAAGGAACACAGTGCTGCCTCGTAAAACTAACCAGGAGAATTTGGGTGGGGCCACAAGGAAGGAGGAGATGCCAGGCCATAATATGTCCTAGCAACCTCCGAGAAATTCTCATGCTAGAATCCATCTTGGCTGAGAGATGCATGCACCACCAGGAAGGACCCTGAGTCAGACCAAATATGGGCACGAGCAAGATGATTGGCCAGAGATGACCCAGAAAGCTAATCCAGTTACCATGAAACCTGAGACTGTGAGCCATGTGGCAGAGCAGTTCTCCTGGGTTCCATTACCCTACTGTTCTCCAACCAGGCGCTGCTTCACAATAAAGTCTTTTGCTTTGTCAGCACGTGTGTCTCCTCAGACAATTCATTTCCAAGTGTTAGACAAGAGCCCACTCTTGGGTCCTGGAAGGGGTCCCCCTTCTTGGTAACAATCCCACCAACCAAAGCTTTGCATACTGACAATATTTTCAGAAGCAGAATTAGGATTGTTACCCTGACTTACATCTTTTTATTCTGTATTTGCCTGCACTAATTGCTCCATGAAATCACTTGAGAATATTTGTCAATGTCTTAGTTTTTAAAATGTGGCAATCGAAGAATTAAATTGGCTTTCAAGATAAAACACTGGTCTCTGAATTTTCAGTTGCATCTAAACTTTCATCATGCACACTAATTTCAGCAATTTACCCAGGTTAGGATGACAAGAAGGTCTTCACAGCAGGTATCCTATAAGAAACATGTACATTCTAATGGTATATTATAGCGGCTACTTCCTCAGCAAATTCCAGCAAACAATTAATTTCTCTGCAAACAGGCACTGGATGCCAGTAAGTCCTGCTATGCAAAGTATTGCTATTAAGGTTTGCTCCAGCAGACATTGTAACATATAATTGTTGCTGATTCATATTGCATAGATTCACGACAAAGGAGTTCCAAGGTTGTATGCATATCACACAGTATTCTTTAACTGAAGATTTTAAGATTCCACTTAGACAAATCAACCTTTCAAAGTAAATATTCAAATATCTACAGTAAATCTGAAGGATTGTGTTGATCCCACCCAAGTTCAAGGATGCTAGAAATGAAGGTAGAGTAGGTTTGTCTAATTTGGTCTCCCAAAGTCTGAGGATAAATCTGAAGGCGAATGGAGATTTGAGCCAATACAGAGTGTAAAGCCAAATGTTGGTGCATTCTTAATGTGTGTGTGTGCACACATGCACACGCACACATGTGAGTGCATGTGCGTGCTTGTATGAGAAAGGAACTTTCAAATTTGCAGAGAAAGATTATGGGTTTCTAATACACACCAAAGAATTAAAAGAGGTATTGTTGAAAGTTCACTGCCTATTACAGTGGAAAGCAAATCTCAAAATAATGGCATTATGGATGATTTGATAGCTATGTTAATTTCCTCTACTGGGTAAAAGAGAGAGTGCTTTCCTCATTTTTGTGAATTTGGGTCTTTGTTCTAAATTGGGAGTTGTCATATTTCTGGAATTGAAGAGAAAACTACAGTCAACCAGAATCTAAACTTTCAATCTAGCCAAGAGTTTACTTATTTCACTCAGTTAAAATGTCAATTCTCTATAATACCTGTTAATAATCTCTTTTAGTCCATATTTTCTCCATTATGTGCAATTCCCACCCACCAGTTGCTGATTTATAGTGAAATCTATTTTTTAAGATAGTAGAATTAATTTTTGAAATATGTATTCCCTAATTCTACAGACTCATAAAATCCATATTCACCTCTATGTTTTATTGCTTATTCACCTAGACCAGTGGTCAGAAAAAAGATCGAGTATATTTCACATATAACTCAATCACTGCCTCTCTTATTTCCTTTTGTTCACTAGTCAAAGGAACATAAGGGAGAAACAGGATTGGAGCAAGAGGGCACATAACTGGAAAAATTTATATATGATCCACCTCTTGAAAAGGTAGCCTAATGTCCTATAGGAAGACTGCTCCTAGGCTTCCATCTGTAAATCATACTACTCTAACTCTTCCAGTTACCAGAGGGAAAATGCCCTTTATTTATGTTGTTATGTTGTTTAACTTGGAAATTAAATAAGAACTTTGTAATAACACCTAAGATAACAGTCTCATAGTAATCTATGTGATCATATAAGATAGTGTGTTTTGTAGTTTGGGATTCCTTAAAAGATTGAGCTACAACTGTGGAGTATGTGATGTAAGGTGTAGAAACCAAGTTATACCAAGAGCAGATAAACAACTAGAGATGTTTAGCTTGAAATGAAGATTTTATGGTGATATCAGAGCTTTCTTCAAATATTTGAAGGCTTGACAGTAGATGACCTTGGAGAGATATTTTATACTGTAATAATTGGTAGAGAAAGAAATCGTATATAGAAGTTTTAGAATAGCAAATTTGAACTACTATAAGAAATTAATGGTAACAATCAGATATTGATTGCATTAAGGGTTAGAAATGCAAATAGAACGGTCATAATAGAGTTTTGTTGTTATAGATGCTGTAGAGGAAATTTGGGCATTGAATGGGGAGTTAGACTAACTAAGCTTTATTGACTCTTCCAATTCTGATGTTCTGTAATTGTATGAAATTATATCACTGACTCTAGCAACTTAGAATAAAAAAATATAACAAATCTGGGTCTTAGTTCTTTTACTAAAAATAATGATAATTATACAATCTATCTCACAATGTTATTATGTGAGTTAAATTAGATAGAACATATTCAATATAGCAGCCCTTAAAGGTGACCTAATGTGTGCAAGACAGTGTTAGACACTTAAACTCAAAGATAAGAGAGAGGCAACTGCAGCCTAAAATTTTGCTAGGGTTTACAGTACATAAAGAGATAGCTATACTTCAACATGGCAAATGCTATAATAGAGGTGAATCAAAAAGCATTTTATGAAAATATAAGGTTGGGAAAGTAGGGTTGGTTTGGGAGATGAATTAGGAAAAAAATGCAGAAAAAAGATGGCATAAATCCCATAAGATAAACAGATAACATACCAAACATATTCAGCATGAGAAAATGCATAGTGGTGAATAAAAGTCTGCCCTAGGTCTCCTTCCCTCCCAAAATAATAAAATGTAAGCCCTACCTGGTGAATAGCAAATAGTAAAGGCTGACTTGATTATGTATTTGAAAACATTTAGTATGGTACACAGCAGATAGCAGGTACATAATACATGCTCTTTTAAAACCAGAGTGTTTGATTTCTGGTTCTAGTAATAACAAAATAATGGATTTCAGACTTATTCTTCTGCAATAAATGACTATAAAACTAGATAAAATATATGATGCAATAGTTTCCAAGCATTGTACAGCAAACAGTATAGAGTTGTGATTCTTACAGTGAACTCCATATTTAAAGCTGGGTTTCTATATACAGCTACTTTTAAAACTTCAGTAAGGAAGGAGAAACCCAAATAGATAGAAGGAATTTTTCTGGATAGAGAAAGATTATAGGATGAAGCTGAGGCGACTGGAATTTATGAATATGAGCAAGGTCCCAGAGAGGAAAGAGCTGCAACAAGGAGGAGATCCAAAACCATACATATGGATCTTCTTCAGTTTTTGACTGAATACTAAATTGTGTGTACACAGGGTAAGATTCCACAAGGCCAGAGAGAGAACAGTTACTGAGTACCAATTAGCTGAGTGTTCATACAATGTTGGGAGGCATGAGAGTTTCAACTAGCCAAAGTGAAAAGATTTCACCAAGCATCCCCAGGTGTTTAAGAACCCAGAAGAGTAATGCATAATTAGGGATAGTCTAGCCCTATCAAAAGAAATGCTCTAAGTTTTAGAAAGCTTAAAATCAAGTATAACTGAATCAGGCTCATCTGACAGTAAATTAATTGCTTGCTCATAACAAAATTCAACACAAGTTCATAGAAAATAAAAACCAAGACTCTCAATAATATAGCCTGGAAAATATGAAGCATCACATTTTAAAAAACCATTAAACATGGAAAAAAACCCAAAAAAACAGGAAACTGTGACACAATCAGAACAAACAAGCTATAGAAGCAGACCTGTAGATAACCGGGATGTTGTCAATAGCAGACAAGCACATATCAAGTATTAAAATATAGCAAAGATTTAAAGGAAAAGATGGAAGAGAGAGAAGATATAAGGAATACCAGGAGAGAAATGAAAATTGTAAAATCTTAAATGTAGTCAGCTGGGAAGACACATAATACAAAAGGGAAAGATGATAATGAATACTGCTAACTTCTCATCAGAACAAATTTAAGCCAGATAACAACTGAAAAAATATTCTAAGAACTGAAAAGAAGTATCATTCCAGAACTATAAACCCAGCAAAAAACAACCTTCAAAAGCAAGGGCAAAATGAACAACTTTTTTGGATTAAAATAAAAGGTAAGAGAATTTGTTACCAATGGAACAGTACTAGGAGAAATGTTAAAGGAGGCCTTTGTATAAGAAGAGCAGTGATACAAAATGTAAACTCAAAACTACCAAACACATAGAGTGTCAGAAATGGGAGATATGTGGATAACACAAAAAAAGATATTTTTGTTTCATAATTTATTTAAAAAACATGATTGTTTAATGAAAAATAATGTGTGGTACAGAACATATGTAGAAGTAAAATGTATGTTAGATGTATCAAAGGGAACAGTAAGGAATAATTGGAAACAATCACATGGGCTCATAGACTGGTGTGTGTGAACATGTACCTTGCCTCCTTAAGTGTGTCAGTACTCCCAAGTTTGTATCTCTACATGTGGTGACAGTGGCAGTACTGGCAGGGACTGTAAAAGAGCAATCCTTGCTCTACTGGGAAGTTTCAAGCATTGCTTCAAGACCACAAGCACCACAAAAAAATTTAAAATACCTATCAGGTTTTAAGGCATGGAAATGACACAAAATTGGAGAATATTATTAAGGATTATTGTCCTTCCTTTTCAGTAATTAATTCAGTAATTCTTTCCTCTCCCCACCCCCACCCCATTCCCATGAAAGAGCATTTGCCTCCTAAAACAACTGACATTGGTAATTTGGTCAATGACTTTGTACAGGTCTATTGCAAGTTGTCTTGGATTTTTTTTTTCAATTAATGTTGTAAAAATGTGTATGTAGTCTCAGAATAATAGGAAATTCCAGTCTTTCTCCAAGATTTTATAAAACTTCTGGCAATGAGAGGATAGGAAATTAAGAAGATTTTTTTTCACAGGTAATTTGAATTATCATTAATTCCTCAAGTTCTGGCACATAAAACAAATTATGGGTTTTTGTTAAAACATATGAAATAATCAGTTACATGTTAACTGCCGAATGAATAGAACTTAAAAAAAGAATGAAGTTTGGGCTGGTTTTTAATAGCCTATTACTAGTTGGTGCTAGAAGTCACCGGGTGGGGAAGTGGGGCATGTTTACCTTAAGCAATAGTGGCAACAACAAAGAATAAAAAGGTTCAACAGGAAAAGATATAATTTTTTATTATCCTTATCTGACAACTTTAAGCTATTGTTGTACTTAGTAATTGTCATATCTGATGATGTTTGTCAGGGAACTTAATATATCCAAGGCTTTTTTTTTTTTCAAAACAGAGTCATTACACCTTCTTACTGAAACATGAGCTTCCATACCAGCTAGAGAAAAGGTTTTTGGAGCCCTAAGACTTATCTAGTTTATTTTGTTCTCCATGTTCTTACTTCTTGCTCTTTAGAGGTGTAATAAAAGAACTTGAGAACACCCGTGGTAGGACAAAGGAGAAGAAAAAAGGTTAAAGTATGGGTTTATTATGATAAATTGCTTGTACAAGTTTTGAAACCAGGTAAGTATAGGGATGTCTTTATCCAAACAATTGTATTTCATCTAGAAAAAAGCAGATCATGAAAGTTCCCATTATACTAAGTAGGTTTGAAAGTTATGTGCTTAGTTATTCCTGAGTGTGAATATGAACTCTTCAAAAAGATCTTTAGGTTGATTTCAGTTTTGTTGCCAAAAACAAAGAGAAACTTAAAATCTATTCTAGGAATGTCTTCCTCTTAAGTTTCTCATTACTTGGGTATAAATCAAACACTGCTTAGCTCTGGTTCTTTGAATTACTGGTGTCAGTTTAACAAAGGTCTTTAGCTTTTTGAATTTGATTAGTTAGCTTAATATGTGAGGCATCCGATTCTCTACAAGTTCTCAAAAAAATTTTATTTTCAGAAATTTATTTTTGGAAGTCCATTCATTAATTAAAAGTTTAGGTTTTATCTTGTTTCCTAGTGTTCTAGGGAAAAAAAACATGCAAATTACCAACAAAAATCAGGGTAATTTCTGCCCATAATATTAGCTTTGATTTAGATTTTTATATCATTCTGGCAATCTTATTTTACAGTTTATTCATTACAATAATAAAAGCATTTGAGAATGTAAGTTCTACTGTAAGACTTCAAAGAGAATTGTTTCAAATATTTGGAGTTGGCGCCAGCTTATCAGACTGGTCACTTACCTAACAGAGATGAAAACTTATGTGTTAAAGGAATTTACTTTTCCAGATAAATAAATAGCATAAAACCTCACTCCTTTGATATTATATATAATGTATCAACTACATAGGACCCACTGATTGAATACCTAAAAAATATGTAAGAAAATCCTGGAAAAGTGTTTTACCAACTTTAAAAACTCTTCTCTGTAAATATTATATAATGAAGATTGTTTTCCTATATCTTCTACAGCAATGTCAGCAAGTTTATAAACTGGAGAATCTAGCAATTATTTTATGATAATGACAGTAGTTTCTTGACTCAAACTAATCACATTTCCTATTATGTTTTCCATCGTTCTGGATAACTGCAAGTGTATATGTGCTTATATCCACCAAAATAAAAGGAGGGCCTCAATTAGTAGTATATGTCTTTGGGAAGGTAATCTAAAAATTGACCTCTAAATTCAATATGACTTTTTAAATAAATAAATTGTACATAATTCTAAGAAAAATGATTATGAAATATTATTAAGCTCAGCAGTAATGAAGGTAACAGTATCTTTGTTCTCATAACCAAAATTTGAAAAGAATGCAAATACCCAAAAATAAGAAAATTAATTTTTAAAATGTGATATAATCGAAGAATTGAAAAGTAGTCATAAATATTACAGTAATGAAAAGTAATAAGCTGCATACATACAATGACATACATACATACAATGACATGGAAGAATCCCCAAAATACTCTGAGTAAAAAAAATCAAACACAAAAAGTGCCTACTGTAAGATAATATTCATGTAAAGTTTTAGAATGGGAAAAATCAATCTACAGTGATAGAAATCAGAACAACAGTTGAGATGATGGGAATTGGTTAGAATGTGGCATGAGACATTTCTGAGGTGATGAAAATATTGTCTTGACCAGAGTGTGGGTTACTCAGGTGTAGGCTTTTGTCAAGAGTCTTTGAACAATGACTTAAGATGTATGTGTTTCACTGTATCCAAAGTATACTACAGTTAAAAAGGAGAAGATAAAAAAAAAAAAAACAGTATCTAAAAACCTAGGAAAGTAAAATTCTACACATTAGTCAAAAACCAATGATTTCTGATATTCTTCTTAGTCTGTTAACATGATTTTCATTTTTAATGATCTAGATATTCTCTTATTATTGTGCTTCAGCCCAGAGAGTGAATTTTTAACAAAATGCGAAGAGTATAAATTTCAGTGAGGTACTGGCCAAATAGGAGGCAATGAACAAATTATCACCAGATTAGCATTTGTAGTATGCATAATAGCTCCCAAAGATATCTACACCCTAATTTCTGGAGTCTGTGAATATGGTAAAAGGAAGTTTATTGCTATAATTAAGTTTATTAACCTTATGATAGGGAGATTATCTTCCCGTCATCCAGGTGGGCCCAATCTAATCACACAGACTCTTAAAAGCAGAGAACTTACTCCAACTGGAATAAGAGAGATATGGCAGAAGGAGAAACTGAAAAGATTCCAAGTGAGAAGGATTCTATGTGCCTTGCTAGTTTTGAGATGTAGGGGTTCACAGGGAAAGACAGGAATCGGGCCTCCAGGAGCTAAAGCTGACACTAACAAGGAAACAGCGATCTACAACTGCACAGAAGAGTGGAAATGGTGACCAACAACCACAAACTCTGCCAATAACCTGAATGAACTTGAAGCAGATTTTTTTTTAAAGCTTCCCAGTAGGAGCTCCACTGGCTGACACCTTGATTTGGACCTTGTGAGCCTCTGACCTACAGAACTGTGAGGTAATCATTTATGTTGCTTAAGCAATTAAGTTTGATATAATTTATTATGGTGGCAATAAAAAACTAAGACAGTATTTCAGAATGAGACTGGAACATGAAGGAATCTTGATTTTCAGAAAGGTTAAAAAAAAATCTCACAAATCTTGTGAAAACATGGAAGATCTAGAGAAAATAAAACTGATAACATCTTTTACATCTATATTTAATTTGTATCAAATTCTGCGACATCAGTTCTGTTAGCTCATCCCTCTCCTTTCTGTTTTCCTAGAGCTTCTCTTTGCTTGTATTAAAATCCTCTCTAGGGATAAATTTTATTCTCAATAAAACTTTGCATATGTGTGCACACTTGGCATTTTAACTTCATTTATATGTAGGAATTTTTTTAAGCCCAAATTCTTATTTTAATTTTCTAGTTATAAGAAAAATAATGGAAAATATAAATATTTTATTTGGAAATCAAATCAAAATCTTTGGAGAGGGCCTCAGGACTTGTGAACCTCCAACCAATGTAGAAGAATCTGTTTCAAGAACTGGCATCAGTGACTGATACTGTCAGATCCCTTCCTTGTTCCCTCACTTATACTCTTCCTCGCTCCTCCTAAAAAAATCATTGTGTCTAGTTAAAATAAAGCTTTCCCGTCTTTTAGGAGAGCTTTTACAAACGATTGTTGCTGCTCTTCATCAAAATTTTCTCCTGATGTACAATGTTTTTTCTTACCTCTGAAGGATATTTTTTCATGCTGGACAGAAATGAAAGATAGAAACCAAACCACATGCAATCTTGCTCCCTATAGTCAGCAAGGTGGTAACTTTCCACCATTACTTGAGACCATAATGTTTTGGGTTTTTAAAAATTGCAATCTGATCTCAAAACCTCTCAATAAATGAGAAATATGAATCTAACTGAAGAAGAAACTTTTTCTTGAGCCATTATGCAAGAAACACTAACTGAAATAAGAAATCTTAAAGTTCTTTAATGGAGAAACATTTTCTTGTTGAAACATTAAATGATGGTTTATTCACTCCATGATTACAACAAGCCCCAAAGAACAAGTTTGCTATTTATTGTATTTTTAAAAAGAATAACAATTGTAGAAGGACACCTCAATTTATTGGCTTTAATTAAATGTGTTTGTTCAAAACTGATGTAATTTAAATACAATCCATAGAAAAGATTTATGGCATAGTTAGTACTGACTTACCTGTCTACATAAGAATATTCATATTCTATTGCAAGTAAGCCTGAATAACATAGAGAACAATATAAAACTTCTGATAATGTTATGTTTTTTATTTTAAAGCAAACATTTTAACACATTTGTCCTGCAAATCTTTAGTTCTTAATTCAAATATTATTCATTACTTTCTGTTAGTAATTCTTTTTCAGATACTGTGGTTTTATTTTTTAAACAAATTTAAATAATGATGGACAGTAAATTTTTCTTACTATTTATGAGGCTGGGTTTCTACATTGGGTATCTGAGAATCAGTGACAAATTTTCATATTTTTTGATATTAATTACAGTTATTTGATATATGTCTTGTTCATTAAAATTTCAAACAAATGCTTATGTGATTTCAAAATAATTTAAGAACTGAGGCTTACATTTTGTTCCACAAATATTAGGACATGGTTTGCTCAAGTTCATTTAAGATGAAGTTCCTGATGTTTTTGTTATTTTATGTAAATAACTTTTTATAGCCTAATGAGTGAGAATAAGTTTAGGAAGTAAAATAAATTTTTCTTTTTTTCCCTTGTTTCTCTTTCCAACAACTAAAAACTACATTGAGATTTTAGAAACAGCAATATGAATTCCTAAAATTGTGCATCATCATAATAATTTACCTGAATATTGGGGTTTAGATCAGGAGTTAGAGTGGGTTTAATAATCCTATTGATTATTTCCCTCCTCCTATTATTAGTAACAAACTAACTCCTTCCTTTTGCCATGTTTGAAGTATTAAACTGTTTTTAAATATAACTGAGCCAACTCCAAATGGAGAAACTCTATCATTGAGGTCTGTGTTACACTTTATGATCACAACAATAAAAGACACATGCAGAAGCATTTCAAAAAGATTTTTTTCAGTTCTATATGATAGAACTGAATAATACACTGTAGGTACCATATTGTATCAAGTTGAGGAATAGGAAGCAAAAGAGCAGAATAGAAAAATGATATTTATTAAGTGCATGCTATGGACTAAGCATGCGATAGATTTTCTGTACATGATATTTATTCACACAAGAACCTTATAAATTGAAAATCATCCTCATTTTACAGACAAGAAAATTGAGACTTAGACAAGTAAAGTAACTCATCTAAGGTCACATTAAGTGGAATTTCTCTCCTTATTTTTCTAATACCAATGCCCATTATCTGGCTCTCTGGAAGGGGAACAAACAGGAGAGGACAAAGAGCAAATAAAGTAGTGAAGCAAGGAATCTCTAAATTCTGGAATGCAGTCAGGGTCATATAGGCATCTTTCTGGAACTATCACCATGAAAATGTAGTCCTCTGCCAATATCTCTTACCATTTCTTTGTAGTAAGCTACAGAGAAATATAGAAGGGCAAGGTCTCATCTGTTTATTAAATGCTCCTAAGTGGATATAAGTGTAAAACTTCTAGGTCTTGTGCAGGACCTATCTAGGGTAGGGCAGTGAGGCCCCTGCCTCAAGTACCAAAAAAACTCAGTAATCAAGGTAAATAATATTCCAATGCAATATTTTATTAAATCAAAGTTAATTTTAAAAAATCCATGATGAGCAATGTAGCAACATTTGAAAATAAAGACAGAATCAATATTACTGATTTTTCCTTTTGCTTCAGGCTCCCACATGGCTTGGCAAGGTATTGTTACCAATCCTGTCAGACAACTGAGAATATCTGCTATAGATAATAGGTAAAAATGTTAAGTCAAAGATTATGTGCATTATAAATTCAGATAATTACCATGTTTAACGACTCTAACTGTACCTTTCTACGTTTTAACAGATTTGAAATTAGAATGTCTCCCAGAGGATCCTATATCACATTTGCTGATGGTAAGACAGCAGTCCTTCTATAGTTGTCACTGCTTATGCAGGTAAATGTGGTTGTAACTCTTGGTGGCTTGACTAGACTAGACAAACAAAACCTGCTTAATTTTCTGATAAGCTATGTTATCAGAATATTCTTAGGAGTTTCCTATGAATGACCCCCAAAATTATATGATGCCTAAATGGTCATTCAAGCTACAAACATACATAAAAGACCTGAGAGAACACAGCCCAAAAAAACCTAGCCAACCAAAGAATGAACCAAAATAAAGAACTAGGAAGTAGAGACACTTTATAAAATGATGAGGTAAACAGTAAATTCTACAAAATACAGAACCAAGATTAAACGACTAAAAACATTTATTCAGAACATAAGTTATAAAATCTGGCAAAATAAAAATAATGCAATCCACAAAACTCCATAGGTTGCATAAAGAAAGTAAAAAAAGAAAAAAAGCTCAAAGAATGCTAACTAAACAATCCCTTATAATGATATGTAGATTGATACTATCTAAAAGTAAAATCTGAAGGTAAAAGAGAAACTACCAGGACTTCTACCACCAGTAATAAGACTCAATTGATATCAACTCTCTCAGGAGAGCAAAAGAAAATTTTCCTCAAGACATTAAGTGTTAATATAACAGTGAAGGATTATAAAAGCAAGATCCAAGAGAATGTGAGTTTGGCATTGAGAACTCCCTTTCTGCTTAAGATTTCTGCTAATTCTAGGAAGTCATAAAATAGATTGTGAAACTGATGAGTATTTCTCACAGCCAAATATGTATATTTTTGTGTGTTTGTAGCATGGGGTAAAAAATTTGAGTAAAGGGCCCTCTAAGTTTTGAGTTGGGGCCAAGAACTACATTCCAGAAAGACCAGCCTACACAGGTACACAAGATTAGTGTCTAGATCATGTGTACATTTGTAGTTGCATTAAAATAACACTGAAATGCTACTTCCCTTAGCTTCCTGCAGAGTAAATTTAATTCCTCTCTAAGGAAAGTTAACATTTTTCTAGACCTCAAATTATTTTCAAATATATAACACCTAGTACTCAAAACAAATACAAATAAATAGGCACATGTGGAGATATGACAGAAAAGAAATCACCAGGAGGAAAAAAGACATACAAGAGAAAAAAAATCAATAGAGAATAAGTTTCTCCTTGAAAATTAGGTAAATATCCTTTATAATTCATGAATAATAATGTATTTAAATTATTTCAGAAAGAGAGAGAGAGATAGAAAGATAGACAGGGACACAAAGAGAAAGAACACAATTTACCAATAAATTAAAGAGAGAACATTATACAGGTTCTATAGAAAGCAAAAAATTTACAAAAGATATTCTACTGGTCTCAGTGCAATAACGCAATAAAAAGAAGTGACATTTATAAAGATTGCAAAGAAAATATAAATATTATTTCTAAGAGGACCATGTACTCTTAGAAAGTACAAAGAAGATTCAAAATTACCTACAAACAATTAGAATTAAAAAGTAAATTTAATAAGGTAGCTGAAATTATGACAAATGCACAAAAAGTAAAAACCGTTTACCTATACACTAGCAACTGGAAAATGAAATTTTTAAAATGTCATTTAAAAAAGCAACAAAATTATATGCTTATATATGACATCAACAAAAGATGTGTAAGACCTCTACACTGAAAACTATGAAAGAGTAATGAAAAAATTAATCAGCTCCACAAAAAGAATAGGCCATACTCAAGGATTAGAAGGCTGAGTAATGTTAAAAGGCCTATTCCTCCAACATTCAATACTCTTATCACAGATATAGATATGGATATGGATTTAACTGTAGATCAAAGGTACAACAAATTTAGGAACAAAGGAGAAAGAACAACATGTTATGTATGATAAGTTGTGTGTTTTTTGCTTGCAAAGTAGAAATAATGCACCAAAATGGGATAAGAAAGGAGAAGAAATAAGCCCATCCTTAAACTGTGTACCAACTGTCTTGACTCACCCTGGTATTGGCCCTGATATACCCAATAAACATAAGAAGCTATTCACTATTCATTAGGGAAATTCAATTTAAACTATAAAGAGATACCACGGTACACATACCATAGTCTCTAGTATTAACAATACTAACAACAGTAACTATTAATGAAGATACAGAACAATGATAATTCTCAAACATTGTTGGGGAAAAAAATAAATGTGTGAGTTACCCACTTGCACATTTATACTATAAGACATGTGCAAGGATATTCAGGTATTCACAGCAGCATTATTTGCTTTAAAAAAAAAAAGGTAGAATAAATTTTAAAACTTTATATTGAATACTATACAAAAATGAAAATCAACAAATTAGAACAGCATGTAACAACACTGACCCCCCCCCCAAAAAAAGGACTGTGTGCTAGTTTACTGTGGTTGTTCTAAAACATTACCACAAACTTAGTGACTTAAAATACAGAAATTTATTCTCTTATAGTTCAAGAGGCTCAAGTCCAATGTCAGTTTCCCTAGCCCAATTTCACAGAGCTCCAGTCTCTTTGGAGGCTCTAGAAGATAATTTGCTCATTGACTCTTCCAGCCTATTAAGTTACATTCCTGGACTCATGGCACTATATTCCATTTTCAAAACCAGCGGCGTCACATCTTCAAATCTCTTTGCTTCCACTGTCACATTGCCTTCTGTGTTCTCTTTTATAAAGAAGCTTGTGATGACATTTTGAACCCACCCAGACAACCCAGGACAATCTCCTCATCTCAAAATCCTTAACTAATTACATCTGCAAAGACCCTTTTTTCAAATAAGGTAAAATTTAAAGGGATTAATATGTGGACATATCTTTGGGGGCCACTGTCAGCCTACCACAGAGTAGATATATAAATTTCACAACACCAAGAAAAAAATACTCCAAATAGTGGGTATCTTTGAAAATGAAGGAAGAGGTAGTGATCTATTTTGCAGAAAATGTTTCTAGTAGTTACTGAAGTATTTGTTTTGTGATAATTCCTTTAACAGTGTAGATTTTGCACTTTTATGTTTTGGCCCCATGTGGGGTGTGGGTGTGTGTATGTGTGTGTGTGTGTGTATATACAGTTGTCCAATGAACTCATCATGAATTATGTACATGTGTGTGATCTCCCTAAATCTTCTTCGCCTTCTTCATCCTCCATCAAAACACACATGATACACACAAACACAATTAGTACTTTGAGAATTGAGGTCATAGTTTATATATACTTTAACACCAGAGTGTAGCACACACAGTATCTCACACTACACAGTCACTCCCAAGATGCATATTATGAATGAATTAGTGATTAGATTCTATCTTAAACCCATAACCATCAACTTGGACCCCACTGAAGCTGTGCCATTTTCAGTTATGCAGAAGCATTGCAACCAAAACTAGAGCTTGGGTAGTAGGCAAGTAATCTCTTCCCTGCTCCCCATACAAAAAGACAAAGTCAATGCAGTCTATAGCTGCCATATCCAGAGGTCACAACATCGCCACTATAAGAGCTCTCACTGCTATAGTTTTCCATAAGTGATGTCAACTGAAACCGAGGAGAGGCAAAAAGATTATCAAGCAAATCAAATATGAATCTGACCACATTCTCTCTTTCAAGATTTTGCACTTGAGAATATCATAAAGGAAAGCAATTCAGAGGTAATCATATGCTTATTGTGCAAATCAATAACATGCTGGTCTAATGCTTGACTTCATGAGATTAGTGCTATATAAATGTACACAAAAGAAAACAATCAGGAGTCAAAATTCTCTTATCAGAGAAAGTGCTTAAGTTTGTATATTCACAAAACTCCTAAGAGTACTGATTAACCCAATATGCATTCGAAGCAGCTACAGCCACAATGTTTAACCTGTGTGAGAAAGAACATAAACCCAGTGAACTCAAATTTAATATCCCTAATTGTCCCAATGTAAGTAGCAGTCAGTGAAAAGAGCACGCAGCCCTTTCCTTAAAAAAATGAAAAAGAAAAAAATAAAAAAACACACAGTAAAGGCGAGAATTTCTAAAATGCAATACAAAAATCATTAAATGATAGCACCAAATGATTGCTTTTCACATCTCAAGTTCAGATCATCTTCTCATAAAATCAAGTCCCCCTAAAATTGAGTTCCTCTGCTGAGCTTATGATTAACCCCTCTATCCAAAAATTTTTCTCTTCCTTGTCCAGAACCTGTTCCCCTCAAGATTGAGGAGTATCAAAGAAAAGGAGGGATTGAAACAATAAAAGACCCTGTGACCCTGTCCTTTGAAGTAAAAGCCTTTTGCTTTAGTCTCCCAGGCCTCCCCTGAGTCTCGAAAAGCTGGCTCAAGAGTTTAAAATTTAGACTATAAACCAGCCACAGAGCAGAGTCACTGAACTCCCAGTTCCCTGAAAGATAGAGATAAAGGACTGATACACATTCCTAAGTTGTTTTTACATGAAGCAGACCCCCACCAGATGAAAACTGCTGACTGCAAGCACATAGAGCAAAGACCAGTTGAAACCAGAAGGTTGATGATGCTTGAAACTTCACTTTGATGCCAACAAATCACACATTATTGGCTAAATTGAGCATGAGCTGATCACACACCCTGCAGCGCCCCTCACACTGACTTTAAAAACCCTTCCCTGAAATCCATTAGGGTGTTGGGTCTTTTGTACATGAGCTGCCCATTCTCTTTGCTTCACACCCTGCAATAAATGCTGTACTTTCCTTCACCACAACCTGGTGTCAATAGGTTGGTTTTACTGCCAGTGGGCAAGCAGACCCAAGTCCAGGTGTGGTAACACTTATTTGCTGTATTTTTTTAAATTTCTATATATATTCATGTAATTCTTATTTAGAAATACTAAGCTCTAAAAATATTTTCCTCAATTAAATTCCTTAGAACCAGAAATGTAAAAATAATTCTAAGATATAAATATTCTTATAGATTCATAACTAAATCCTTATATTCCTTACTGAATTAAAATGTACCTTTTATGTGTGTTCCAACTAAAATAAAATAAAATGGAAGAAAATGAATATTTTAAGAAATGTCAGTTTTCAGCACTTATTTCTCCTCTGCACCTAGTAAAATACTAAATAACTAGTTCACCTTTGCATAAATAACTGCTCAACACTCTCCAAGAACAACTGTTTCATTCTGACAAATAGGCAAATGATACAGATATGTCATCCTTGCCTCCAGTATACAGCAAAGAGTACGAGATCAAATTGACAGACAGTGAGAAGAAAGATGATTTGTTCTCAAAGACAGACATGTAAGGTCAAGGTATGAATTTTAGATAGGGGAACAGTTTCTCTTGTGAAAAGAGAAACAACTTGGTGATATGTAATGCATTTGCAATGTCAGAAAAAATAAAGTATTATGTTTCAACTTCAAAATATCGAATATGCTACTATAGCTAACCCAAGGATGTTAGTTTTAGGGAGAACAAAGGGACAAAGAGCCAGACTTCGCTGCGCTGCTTCCTGATGCTTCCTCTGAGTCTTAATCAAACTAAAGATTCATTATACTTGGGGAATCACTGCTAGAACTTTAATCTGCTTTGTTGTTGCCTTTCATCTGCTTTTTTGCTGCCTCAGAACTGGATTGATTTATTGATTTTGATTTTGATGTGTAAGAATTTCAAGAAAGATCTTTTAGTGCCAGACCAAGGTACCCAATTAATAAGGTGTTAGAAATATTTTGAAGATGCTGCCTTTCTACTGAGTTACTAAAGCATTTAATTGGCCCCTAAAATAGTAAGTTTGATTTAGAGGCCTGATGCCAGGTTACAGAGTGCTGGCTGGCTTAGATCTGTCCCTTTCAAGCTTAATGAAACAGTCTTTGTTCAGCTTCCAAACACACCTTACGGTTAATACTTGATAGAGCACAATATTTTCACCCAGAAAGGGAAGTTCAATACATTTACTCATAACTCCTAACTGAACAGCCAATTTAGAGTTAAAATTCAGTCTATATGTCTCTATTAATTTATATGTTTGGGGAAGTTTTAGGTTCACTAGATTCTGTACTCTGAAGCACTTGTATAAAATGTGCTGCCAGAACATGTGTGACTGATTTGGTTTCATTGCTGATACTCACAAAATCTTGATTTCCCTTGACTTCCCACTCAGCCAGCTAGTAGAGAAAGGTAATAGTGAAAATAACATAGTACTTTTCTCTGAGGAGCTCGGAGTATTTTCTAAATATATCTTCATTAATCCTCACAAAATTCCTGTGAAGTTAACCAGCACAGAGATTATTCTATTTTACAATAGGGATCAAAATCTTGCATATATACGTTACTTATCCAGAATTTCGGAGGCTATCAATGTACAAATCAGGATGAGAATTAGGTTTCTTATATCTCAGATAACCATATAATTTACTGTCCAAACTAGGGCACTGTGAAAGTGAAAGGGGCAATATTAATAATTATGTCAGGACAATAGTCATAAACTGGGACATACAGCCACTCTACCTATAATCAACTGAATGGAAAAGTGACAGAGCCACAATGCCTAGTGGAAAGTCAATAGTTTAAAACATAAATATAGAACTTACTGGTATGGAGAAAATGTATAAGAACATAAGCAGTAAGTCAAAGGACTTATTTCACTATTCCATTACTATAAAACTACTAGTAGTTTGTTGCATTTACTTTTAGTCTTGTTCTATAAAATTTTTAGAAAAGAGTTGAAATTATACATTATATGTAAGTTACTCTTCAGAATTTTCAATTTGACACATCAAAAATATTTTTCCAATTTACTAAAAAATGTTTCACAAACTTTTAAAAATTACCACATTATGTGCCAGGATATGCAAACACCATAAAAAGCATAACTATATCCAATTATTACTTATAACTTTTTAGATATATGAATAGTGCTATGATGAGAACTTTAACGTACATTTTTAAATATATCTCTAATAATTTCATTAGGATGTATTTCTTCAATTCCCTCCAACTATATTGTGAAACTCCATTTATCATTCTTTCTAATTCCTTATGCTTTAAGTTTACATTTTTGGGAGATTTATTCTTTAATTTTATTGGGAGTTGTTCAGGTGTTTGAAGGGAAATATCAGGTTTTGTGTCATTGTTATAAAAAATTCTATGATTAGTTTTATCAATTATTCATTTTTAGTTTTTTCAGTTTTATATTATATCAAAGTGTTTTTAAATAATATCATCTTTATTTTACTTTTCATAAAGTCATAGAGATTGTTTCACATTCTACTTTGGACTTCTTGGTATGAATAATTTCGTTCAGTTTTGATTTTCTTCTTCACTCATGGCAGGTGTTTAATGCTATAAACAAAACTGTGTGTAGAGCTATGGTCTCATCACCCAATTCCTGATACACAGTGTTGGAAATTTCCTAAATTAAATTAGTTATGCTCTTTCTTTTAGCTTCCCCTTTGAAAGTCTCATTTTTCCAACAGTCTTATTTAGTGTTCTCACTTTTCTGATTCTCTAGATTACCAATAACTTAAAAATTTTTATCTCTGAATTTGTTGATATTCTGCATTATTATTTTAGTTCTTAATCTTGATAGAGGATTTTAGGGTTTTTTTAATGTAAATTTTGTATTCTAATTTCCAGTTTGGGAGTATTTTGTTATAAAGGATGAATAACGTATAGTTTCGATTTTGCTTTCTATATAATTGCTTTGTTAAATTTTAGAGGATCATATTTATTGATACATCTATGGTGAAGAAGGAGATCAGTAGAGTAAATTATGTCAACAAGCAGCATCAATTTAGGTTTATTTTCCCTGAACATTTTCTCAGCAACTCAGTAATCTGTGGGAATAATTATTTTCATGCCAGCAGTAAATTGGTCTAGCTATATCATTAATCTAGCCTTGGAAACTATGACCACTGAGCCGGATAAAGACATGAGATGAAAAATCCATTTGTATGTCATTTTTTTCCTCCTTAAGGCCTCCCAGCTTTATTTTTTTTATTAGTTATCTATTTTTTACATGTTAGTGTATACATGTCAATCCCAATCTCCTAATTCATCCCACCACCACCACCACCCACCCTGCTTTCCCTCCTTGGTGTCCATACGTTTGTTCTCTGAATATCTAGAAAAGTTATGACTTCAGCAGATACGAAGAATATGAAAAGTACTCTGACAAGAATCATACAATAAATAGATTTTTAATCCAACCTAGTCCTTAAACAATCTGGGTAGGGAGATTAATTAAAATCAGAATGGATATAAGGTAATGTGAAGACATTGGTAAGGGGAATCTAATGAACATGAGTCGCACACCTACTTCATCCTTATTCAAAGTTCATGGACTTGGAATCTCTACTTATTAGCATAACTCTATAAAAAGTTCAGATTTGTTCACCATAGTTCCAGAAATCAATATCCAACTGAAATGTCCGTTAACGAAACAGCCTGAGATTGTAGCTACAATTCACTTGAGCTGAAAACCCCATTTGCTTAAGAGAGTATAATGGTTTTCATGGTATCTTTTTTTTTTTTTTTTACCCTGGGAAAACTTTTTTTTAAAAGTAGAGAAATGAAATAGATCAAAACTATAATATTCATATTTTAAAGATGTTATACATATAAATAATTGATGTTGGTATTTAAATATTTGCAGGTTAGCACTTTAAATTCAAACTTTAAATGTGTAACTGAGCGATTATTTTAAGCTTTATTATTTTTTCTTTTTTACATCTTTATTGGATTATAATTGCTTTACAATGTTGTGTTAGTTCTGCTGTACAACAAAGTGAACCAGCTATATGTATACATATGTCTGCATATCCCCTCCCTCTTGAGCCTCCTTCCCACCCTCTCCATCCCACCCCTCTAGGTCATCACAAAGCACCAAGCTGACCTCCCTGTGCTATACAACAGCTTCCCAGGAGCTATCTATTTTACACATGGTAGTGTATACATGTCAATGCTACTCTCTCAATTCGTCCCAGCCTCCCCTTCCCCCACTGTGTCCACAAGTCCGTTCTCTACGTCTGCATCTCTATTCCTGCCCTGACACTAGGTTCATCAGTACCATTTTTCTAGATTCCATATATATGTGTTAATATACGGTATTTGTTTTTCTCTTTCTGACTTATTTCACTCTGTATGACAGACTCTAGGTCCATCCATATCACTACAAATCACTCGATTTTGTTCCTTTTATGGCGGAGTAATACTCCATTGTATTGCTTTTTGAGTTGAAAACTATAAGAAGTTTTACTAAGTTGGCAATAGTGCTTTAACATTTAAGACAGCTTAAGAGTCACCATTTTATTAGTTTGATTTACTAGCTTTATAAGGACTGTTTACTCTGGAAGGGTTTGTTTGTTAGTCAGATAATTAAAGTGTTCACAAAGATAAATGAACATATCAAATTTATAAATGCACTTTAAAATTTTTAAGGGAGTCTTAATTAAGTTGTAAATGGAACCAAACATTAATCAAAGTCCCCCTTTAAAATTATTTTTAAATGTATTAGATTTATAAATAGAATAAAGACTTCCAGTTTAAAATATAAAAGTTTTAAGTGTTTAAAATTTTTTAATATGCTGCATGTTAACTTAAAATATTGTACTTACTATCAATATTCCTTTATATATTCAAAACTCACAATGAAAAACACCCCAACATGCTCACTGACAGCTACCATAAAACTCTGTTAGCTATAGGTCCTGTATGGATTTAGATCTCCATGATCTGAAGATCATGCATCAATTCTTTCTTCTTGTTGTTATTTTATTTTTAATTTTAAAATGTCATACATCACACAGGTTAAAGAGTCAAATAGTTCTTCAAAGCTTCTTATGGCAATACCCCATCCCTTGCATCCCATTTCCCCCTCCTCAGAAGATACTACTTTCAACTACTTTAGCATTGCTTTTGGATTTTGCTTCTATATCTCTAAATAATAGTCTAATACTGAAACTTCATTATTGTTCATCATTAAGTATTTTCTATTGATGTACCACTATGACAGCTAAAGATTTAACTCTTCTTCCCATCCTCCAAATATAATTATATCTTAACCTTGTTTGGTCAATAGTTAGTGTTCATATTATTATGACTAGGTTAATGCTACTCACAACTGATCCATTTAAGTAAAAATGACTGCATTTCTTTCCAATATTTTCTTTCCTTGAGTTGATAATTTTCTTATTTTTGTTTTGTTTAGTTTTCTATATATGTATCAAAAAAAGCTCCAATCTCAATTCCAATTATCTAATGAGCCTATCAATACATTCATAAACAGTAGGCATTTTGTCAGTTTTATCTTTTTGAAGAATTTTTTTTTCTTTAGTTCTGATACACACAGATTATCATTTAAATATGCTCTACTTCTTTAACAACCTGGAGATTCCTTACACACTGTGCCCTTCTCTTTCCTCATTTACTGTTCAATTTAGTAAAGCATTCTTCAGTAACTTTCTGAGATACTAAGCATTGGAAGCATCATTTTGGAAATTTGAATGTTGAAAATGCTTTTTATGATTTTCTCATATCTGATTAATAGTTTGGCCAAGCATATTATTCTATATTGGAAATAATTTTCTCTTACAATTTATCAGATTTTACTTCATTGATTTCTAGTGACCTATTTTTGTTTTTCCTTTCAAAACACTGGGATTATCTTCTGTTTTTTCTCAGTGAGCTGATTTTTTTCATTATTTTTCTTGGTGTTGGTAGGTCTATTTTCATCCACTGTATAAATTCAATTTGGAAACTTCAAATTGAACTTTAATTCTTACCCATTTTAAAAAATTATTTAATTTATGTATAATACACTCCATTGTATTGTTTGCTCTTTCATTATAGAATTATTTCACTCTGTACTTTAGTTGTTGGCCCTATTGGACTGATCCTTCACTTCACTAAACCGTTCTCTCCAAATGTTCATCTCTTTCATTTTTATTCACTTTTTCAGGAAATTCAGTCAATTTCATCTTCCAAACCTACTATTAAGTTACATTATTGCAACAATTTTTTTTAATTTTCAATAATTCTATTATGTTTTTAGTAATTCATTTTATGTCACATCTTGTTCTTATTGTGTGGGTGTATTATCTCTGAAGATATTAATGGTAAGCCTCTTTCCTCCCTGTATAAACTCTGTGTACTTCTAGCTATTTTATTTAGTTTTGTCTCATGTTTTATCTTACTGGTTATCCCCAGATTCTCATAGTTGTTGGTTAGCTGTTTATGTTCAAGAGCTGTACATGAATGTTGATAGTAATCTCTAAGTTCATGAGTAGTACTTTTCAACTGTGGCTTCTCTACAGGTTAATCTAGGTGGACTATTTCCTTGTGAAAGCCCCTCATAATATATCCTTTAGTCTATTTCACTGGACTGACAATTTTCTTCAAAGTAGATTCTTTCAGTTTCCTTCTCTGAGGGTGTAAGACGAATAGGTCTTGATATTGTGAGACAAGAGAGGAGCGAAGATTGGAGATATCTCAGCTTTCAGTAGTTAATGTTTGTTTTAGCCCCTATTTTATGTATGACCAACAAAATTGATATCTCCCATCCCAAGATTCCCTGTTTACCTGTTCAGAGGATAAATCTCTACTTTTCTGCCAGAGGGGCCAAGAGGCATTCACTGGACTTGGTAAACTAAGCATTAAAAACATACTTCTAACCAATTTTCCTGAGTTTCATCTTTACTTTTCTCTATACTTTCAACGGTATCTTATGCCATCAATTCTAGTCAGCTAGTCAGATGTGAACTGTATCTGTTGTAATAAACATGTTAAACAAAAGTTGTTATTTTTCTTTACCTTCGGTCAATGCATATTAGAATTTGAACTACCTGGGGATTCTTTGTCAGAACTATTCTTGTTGAACAATTATACTTAATTGAAATAATTCCTTAAGGGAGATTTTGTTTAAAGCAATTAACAGGAAATTGTGTATAAGAATATTTAATGAAATATGAAATTCAACAAGAATGATTAAGTCACTTCCCAAGTGGCTGTCATTTGTTAAACCCTAGTTTACCTATCTTGCTATTATGACATTTCATTTTGAAGGATGTTTGTATTGTAGATCACTGTTCAAGTCTGGTGCTGACTGCTGTTCTTAGCCATCACAAAACGCTAAATTTGTGTAATTGGAGCTTCCTGCTGTTACCTGGAAATGGTGGGAAAGCTCAGCTTTGTATATTGTTTCCTAAAGTATATTTAATAGCCTTTAGAGAGATCAGATCTCCCCACTGTCAGTGTAGAATTTGGTTCTCTTTGGTCTCTTTGATCCTTAGGCGTCCTATCTTCGAAAATATTGCTGTTTTCTCTTTGATTCTTTAAGCTTTTATCATTTCACTAAACTATTTACCATCAGTTTATAGAGTTTCAGGAGAGAATAATCTATATGTATTTGATATGACATATTTGTTCAGAGTCTGTACCTACTCTTGCCTTATTTTGAAGAACAGAATAAATTGTCATGGTATTGGGCAACTACTCCTTAGAGTTTGTTTAAGCGTTTTTCAGTGTTTATTTTTAATAAAACGGATTTTTATTTTCTTTTTCATAAAGAAAAACTGTTATATCTATATGTCACACTTTACATCTTTTTATCTTGTCTATCTCTTAACTAATTATTGTAATCATAGTCATTTTTACTACTTTTGTCTTTTACATACTAGTTTTGTAAGTGATTAATACACTACTTTTACTATATATTTACTTTACCAGTGAGATTTATTCCTTCATATATTTTCTTGTTACTAACTAGCACCTTTTCTTTTCAGCTTTAAAGACGTCCCTTTCACATTTCTTGTAAGGCTGGTTTAGTGGTTATGAACTCTAGCTTTTGCTTGTCTGGAAAAATCTTTCTCTCTCTGTCAATTCTGAATGATAGTTTTGCCAGGTATTCTTGGTTAAAAGGTTTTTTTCCTTTCAGCACTTTAAACATATTGTGCCAGTGCCTACTGGTTTACAAAGTTTCTGCTGAAAAATCTGCTGTTAGTCTTATGGGGGTTCCCTTGTACATAACAAGTTGTTTTTGTCTTACTGCTTTTAATATTCTTTCCTTGTCTTTAACTTTTACCATTTTAATTTTAGTATGTCTTGGTGTGAGTTTCTCTAAGTTCATTTGATTTGCAACTTTCTGGGTTTACTGAATTCAGATGTCTGTTTCCTTCACAAGATATGGGAAGTTTTCACCCATTATTTCCTCAAATAAGATTTCTGCCCCTTTCTCTTTCTACTCTTTCTCTGGGAAGTTGTTATACGTAAGATTCATAATAACCACAAAGCAAAAGCCTATAGTAAATACACATAAGATAAAGAGAAAGGAATATAAACATACCACTAAAGAAAGTCATTAAACTACAGAGGAAGGGAGCAAAAGAGAGGAACTACTAAAAGAGTCAGAAAACAATTAACAAAATGGCAATAAGTACACACCTATCAATAATTACTTTAAATGTAAATGGACTAAATTCTCCAATCAAAAGATGAAGTGGCTGAATGTATGAAAAAATAAGACCCATCTATATGCTGCCTACAAGAGATTCACTTTAGATGTAAGGACACATAAACTGAAAGTGAAGGGATGGAAAAAGATATTCCATGCAAAAAAAAAGCTGAGGTATCAATATGAAATGGAGCAGCACCCTATAGTCCTTGCCCTCCCTGTCATCAGTCTGTCTTTTGTCTGCGGAAAAACTTTAGCCAAAGAATAAGTTTAATCAGAGAAGTGAGAAAATGCAGAAACAAAGGAAATCAGTCCAACAAGACTAAATAATAATAGTTTAGTCATTAAGCATAGTCAAGGACCTTTAGTCCCTCCTCAAGGGTTATAGATAACATTCTGAGCCATATCCTTGAGCTGTCTTATGATACTGAAACCCCCACCAGGTAAAAGAAGTTAACTACACGATGGCCAGACTGTAGCCATGACATAAGTTGCCACAATTCCAAGAACTGGCCTCAAAGAAATGGAAACAAACTGACCCTGGAACTAAGGACTAACTGTTCTTAAAACAATCAAGATCACACTTATCAGACCCCTGCATGACTAATTTCAAGATGACTGTCAGAGTTGACTGTGCTATTTCTGCACGTAGCTCCCTTCCTTGGTCTATAAAAGCTTTTGCCCACTGACTGTTGGGGGCTTGGGGGGATCAGCCTTTGACCAGGAGTCCGCCCTCCCCAGCAGTTGCCTGCATCTGAAATAAAGCAAACTTTCCTTTCCACCAAACTTGCCTCTTTATTGGCTTTTGAGTGGCAAGCAGCCAGACCCCACTTTCAGTAACATATACTCATATCAGACAAAATAAAGTTTAAAAAAATAATAAAAGACAAAGATGGGTGTTACATAACGATAAAGGGTCGATCCAATAAGAGGATATAACATCTGTAAATATTTATTCACCCAAAGTAGGAGAACTTAAATATATAAAGTAAATATTACCAGATGTAAAGGGAAGAAACAGACAGCAATACAATAATAGTATGGGACTTTAATACTCCATTTAATCAATGGATAGGTCATCCAGATAGAAAATCAATGAGGAAACACTGGCCTTAAACAACATGTTAGACCAGAAGACTTAACAAATGTATATATATAGGACATTCCATCCAAAAGCAACAGAATACACATTCTTCTCAAGTGCACATTGAACATTTTCCAGGATAAATCACATATTAGGTTAAGAAAAAACAAGTTTCAATACACTTAAGAAGACTGAAATCATATCAAGCATCTTTTCCAACCACAACAGTATGAAACTAAAAACTAGTTACATGAGGAAAACTGAAATATTCACAAATATGTGGAGATTAAACTACATGCTACTGAACAACCAATGGGTCAAAGAAAAAATCAAAAAATTCCTTCAGACAAATGAAAATGTAAATATACCAAAATTGGTGGGATGAAGCAAAAGCAGTTCTAAGAAGAAATTCACAGTGACAAATTCCTAACTCAAAAAACAAGAAAAGTCTCAAATAACCTACCTTTATACCTCAAAGAAATAGGAAAAAAAATAAGGAAGCCCAAAATTAGCAGAAGGAAGTAAATAACAAAGATTAGAGCAAAAATAAATGAAATAGAAACTAAAAAGACAATAGAGATCAATGAAACTAAAAGCTGTTTCTTTGAAAAGATAAACAAAATTGGCAAGCCTTTAAAAAGACTCATCAAGAAGAAAAACAAAGGACTCTATATAAATAAATCAGAATTGAAATAAAAGAGAGGATTCAAATAAATAAATCAGAAATGAAATAGCAGATCTTCCAACAGATACCACAGAAATACAGAGGATCATAAGAGACTATCATGAATAATTATACACCAACAAATTGGACAATTTAGGATAAATGGATAGATTCCTAGAAAAAATAGGAAGCTTCCAAGATTGAATCATGATGAAATACAAAATCTGAACAGATGGATTACTAGTAAGGAGACTGAATCAGTAATCAAAAATTTCCCAAAAAACAAAAATACAGGACTGGATGGCTTCACTGGTGAATTCTACCAAACATTCAAAGAATAATTAATACCTATTCTCAAACTGTTCCAAAAAAGAAAAGAGGAGGGAACTCTTCCAAACTCATAAGGCCACCATAACCCTGATACCAAAACAAGACAAGTTTGCTACAAGAAAAGAAAATTACAGGCCAGTGTCCCTAATGAAAATAAATGAAAAACACCCTCAACACAATATTATCAAACTAAATTCAACAATACATTAAAAGGATCATACATCATGACCAACTGGGATTTATTCCAGGAATGCAAGGATGATTCAGTATCTGCAAATCAGTCAATATGATATACCACATGAACAAAATGAAGGATAAAAATCATATGATCTTTTCAATAGATGCAGACAAAACATTTGACAAAATTCAACACCCATGTATAATAAAAACTTTAAACAAAGTGGGTATAGAGGGAACATACCACAACATAATAAACACCATATATGACAAGTCCACAGCTAATATCACACTCAATGGTGAAAGGCTAAAAGCTTTTCCTCTAAGATCAGGAACAAGACAAGGATGCCTACTCTCACCACTTTTATACAAAATAGTGTTGGAAGCCCTAGCCAGAGCAATTCGGCAAGAAAAACTTATAAACAGACATTCACATTGGAAAGTAGGAACTAAAACTGTCACTTTTTACAGATGATATAATATTATATATGGAAAAACCTAAAGACTCTATCAAAAAATTGTTAGAACAAATAAATTCAGTAAAGTTGTAGCATACAAAATCAACACCCAAAAATGTGTCACATGTCTGTACACTAATAATGAATTACCATAAAGAGAAATTTAGAAAACAATCCCATTTACAATTGCATCAAAAAGAGTAAAATTTCTATAAATGAATTTAACCAAGGACATGAAATATGTATATTGACAACTATAAGGCATTAATAAAAGGAATTGAATACAACACAAATAAATGAAAAGATATTCCACACTCATGCATTGGAAGAATCAACGTTGTTAAAATAAACATACTACCCAAAGCAATCTACAGATTCAAAGCAATTCCTATAAAAATTCCAATGTCATTTTTCATATAAATAGAACAAATAATCCTAAAATTGGTATGGGCCACAAGTGACTCAGAATAGCTAAATTAATCTTGAACAAAAGAACAAAACTGGAGGCCTCATGCTCCCTGATTTCAAACTATATTACAAAGGTCTATTAATTAAAAGTATCTATTGGCATAAAAACATAGATCAGAGGAACAGATACACAGACAGGAAATAGACCCATGCATATATTGTCAATTAATTTATAACAAAGGAGCCAAGACTATACAATGGGAAAAGGACAGTCTTTCCAATAAATAGTGTTGGGAAAATGGAATAGCCACAGCAAAAGAATGAAACAAGACCACTATCTTATACCATACACAAAAATTAATTCCAAATGGATTAAAGACATGAATGTAAGACCTTCTGAAATGACAAAACTCCCAGAAGAAAAAATAGGTGGTAAGCTCCTTGACATAGGTCTTGGTGATGATTTTTTGAATCTGACGCCAAAGCAAAAGCAACAAAAGCAAAAATAAACAAGTGGGACTATATCAAACTAAAAAGCTTCTGCATAGCAAAAAAAAAAAAAAAAAAAAATTCAGCAAAATAAAAAGCCAACATACTGAATGGGAGAAAATATTTCTAAATCATATAGTTGATAAGGGGATAATAATTATATAAAGAACCCATAAAACACAATAACAAAAAACAAACAATCCAATTTAAAAAATGAGCAGAGGATCTGAATACACATTTTTCTAAAAAAGACATGCAGATGGCCAACAGGTACATGAAAAGATGCTCAACATTATTAATCATCAGGGAAATGCAAATCAAAACCACAATGTGATAGCACCTCATACCTGTTAGAATGGCTACTACCACAAAGACAAGAAATCAAGCGTTGGCAAGAATGTGGAGAAAAGGTAACCATTGTGCACTGCTGGTGGGAATGTAAATTGGTGCAGTCACTATGGAAAACAGTATGGAGGGTCCTCAAAAAGTTAAAAATAGAACTACCATATGTTCCAGTGATGCCACTTCTGAGTATTTATCCAAAGAAACAAAAACACTAACTCAAAAAGACATACGCGGAGGACCTTCAAGATGGCGGAGGAGTAAGATGTGGAGATCACCTTCCTCCCCACAAATACATCAAAAAATACATCTACATGTGGAACAGCTCCTACAGAACACCTACTGAACACTGAGGGAAGACCTCAGACTTCTGAAAGGCAAGAAACTCCCTACGTACCTGGGTAGGGCAAAAGAAAAAAAAGGAAAAACAGAGACAAAAGAATAAGGATGGGACCTGCACCTCTGGGAGGCAGCTGTGAAGGAGGAAAAGTTTCCACACACTAGGAAGCCCCTTCACTCGTGGAGACAGGGGGTGGGCTGGGGGGAAGCTTTGGAGCCATGGAGGAGAGCGCAGCAACAGGGGTGCACACGGCAAAGCAGAGAGATTCCTGCACAGAGGATCGGTGCCGACCAACACTAACCAGCTTGAGAGTTTTGTCTGCTCAGCCACCGGGGCATGTGGGAGCTGGGAGCTGAGGCTCAGGCTTCAGAGGTCAGATCCCAGGGAGAGGACTGGGGTTGGCTGCATGAAAATAGCCTAAATGCGGCTCATGCGCCACAGCTAACAGGGAGGGAGTCCCAGAAAAAGTCTGGAACTGCCTAAGAGTCAAGAGACCATTGTTTCAGGGTGTGCGAGGACAGAGGAATCCTTCTCTGTCTGCCCACAGAAGGCAGAGCACCGCCTAAATGAGCTCCAGAGACAGGCGTGAGCTGCAGCTATAAGCACAGACACCAGAGATGGGCATGAAATGCTAAGGCTGCTTCTGCAGCCACCAAGAAGCCTGTGTGCAAGCACAGGTCACTATCCATACCTCCCCTCCCAGGAGACTGTGCAGCCCGCCACTGCCAGGGTACTGTGATCAAGGGACAACTTCCCTGGGAGAACACACAGAAAGCCTCAGACTGTTGCAATGTTGCGCCAGCCTCTGCTGCCTCAGGCTCACCCCGCATTCCATACCCCTCCCTCCCCACAGCCTGAGTAAGCCAGAGCCCCATAATCAGCCGCTTCTTTAACCCCCTCCTCTCTGGGCGAAGAACAGACACCAGACGGTGACCTACATGCAGAGGTGGGGGCAAATCCACCTTGAACCCCAAGAGCTGTGCGAACAAAGAAGAGAAAGGGAAATTTTTCCTTGCAGCCTCAGAAGCAGTAGATTAAATCCCCACAAGCAACTTGATGTACACTGCATCTATGGAATACCTGAATAGACAACAAATCATCCAAAAATTGAGGCAGTAGACTTTGGGAGCAACTGTAGACTTGGGGTTTGCTGTCTGTGCCTAATCTGTTTCTGGTTTTATGTTTATCTTAGTTTAGTATTTAGAGCTTATTATCATTGGTAAATTTGTTCACTGATTTGGTTGCTCTCTTCCTTTACGTATATGTATTTTTTTCCTTTTTCCCTTTTTGTGAGTGTGTATGTGTATGCTTCTTTGTGTGATTTTGTCTGTATAGGTTTGCTTTTACCATTTGTCCTAGGCTTCTGTCTCTCCGTTTTTTTTTTTTTAGTATAGTTTATAGTGCTTGTTATCATTGGTGGATTTGTTTATTGGTTTGGTTGCTCTCTTCTTTTGTTTTTTAGTACCTTTTAACTTTTTTATTACATTTTTTTATTTTAATAATTTTTTAATTTTTTATTTTAATAACTATTTATTTTATTTTATTTTATTTTTATTTTTCCTTTCTTTTTTTTCTCTCTTTTCTTCTCAGCCGTGTGGTTGACAGGGTCTTCGTGCTCCAGGCAGGTATCAGGCCTGAGCCTCTGAGGTGGGAGAACCAAGTTCAGGACGTTGATCCACCAGAGACCTCCTGGCCCCACGTAATATCAATCAGCGAGACCTCTCCCAGAGATCTCTGTCTCAACGCTAAGACCCAGCTCCACTCAACGACCAGCAAGCCACATCGCTGGAAACGCCATGCCAAACGACTAGCAAGATAGGAACACAGCCCCACCCATTAGCAGAGAGGCTGCTTAAAATCATAGTAAGTTCACAGACACCCCAAAACACCACCGGACATGGTCCTGCCCACCAGAAAGGCAAGATCCAGCCTCATCCACCAGAACACAGGCAGCAGTCCCCTCCACTGGACGCCTACATAACCCACTGAACCAACCTTACCCACTGGGAGAAGACACCAAAAACAATGGCAACTACAAACCTGCAGCCTGTGAAAAGGAGACCCCAAACACAGGAAGTTAAGCAAAATGAGAAGACAGAGATACACAGCACATGAAGGAGCAAGGTAAAAACCCACCAGAACACGACAATGAAGAGGAAACAAGTACTCTACCTGAAAAAGAATTCAGAGTAATGATAGTAAAGATTATGCAAAATCGTGGAAATAGAATGGAGAAAATACAAGAAACGTTTAACAAGGACCTAGAAGAACTAAAGAGCAAACAATGATGAACAACAGAATAAATGAAATTAAAAACTCTCTAGAAGGAATCAAAGCAGAATAACTGAGGCAGAAGAACAGATAAGTGACCTGGAAGATAAAGTAGTGGAAATAACCATCACAGAGCAGAATAAACAAAAAAGAATGAAAAGAATTGAGGACAGTCTCAGACACCTCTGGGATAACATTAAACGCACCAACATTCAAATTATAGGGGTCCCAGAAGAAGAAGAGAAAAAGAGAGGGACTAAGAAATAGTTGAAGAGATTATAGTTGAAAACTTCCCTAATATGGGAAAGGAAATAGTCGACCAAGTCCAGGAAGCACAGAGTCCCATACAGGATAAATCCAAAGAGAAACACTCCATGACACATATTAATCAAACTATCAAAAATCAAATACAAAGAAAAAATATTAAAAGAAGCAAGGGAAAAACAACAAATAAAATACAAGGGACTCCCCATAAGGTTAACAGCTGATCTTTCAGCAGAAACACTGTAAGCCAGAAGGGTGTGGCAGGACATATTTAAAGTGATGAAAGGGAAAAACCTACAACCAATATTACTCTACCAAGCAAGGATCTCATTCAGATTCGACAGAGAAATTAAACCCTTTACAGACAAGCAAAAGCTAAGAGAATTCAGCACCACCAAACCAGCTTTACAACAAATGCTAAAGGAACTTCTCTAGGCAGGAAACACAAGAGAAGGAAAAGACCTACAATAACAAACCCAAAACAATTAAGAAAATGGTAATAGGGACATACATATCAATAATTCCCTTAAATGTAAATGGATTAAATGTTCCAACCAAAAGACAAAGACTGGCTGAATGGATACAAAAACAAGACCCTTATATATGCTGTCTACAAGAGACCCACTTCAGACTTAGGGAGACATACAGACTGAAAGTGAGGGGATGGAAAAAGATATTCCATGCAAATGGAAATCAAAGGAAGCTAGAGTAGCAATTCTCATATCAGACAAAATAGACTTTAAAATAAAGTCTATTACAGGAGACAAAGAAGGACACTACATAATGATCAAGGGATCAATCCAAGAAGAAGATATAACAATTGTAAATATTTATGCACCCAACATAGGAGCACCTCAATACATAAGGCAAATGCTAACAGCCGTAAAAGGGGAAAAAGACAGTAACACAATAATAGTAGGGGACTTATTTTCACCAATGGACACATCATCCAAAATGAAAATAAATAAGGAAACACAAACTCTAAATGACACATTAAGCACGATGGACTTAACTGATATTTATAGGACATCCCATCCAAAAAGAACAGAATACACTTTCTTCGTAAGTGCTCATGGAACATTCTCCAGGATAGATCGTATCTTGGGTCACAAATCAAGCCTTGGTAAATTTAAGAAAATTGAAATCATATAAAGTATCTTTTCCGACCACAATGCTATAAGACTAGATACCAATTAGAGGGAAAAAAAACAGCTGTAAAAAATACAAACACATGGAGGTTAAACAACATGATACTAAATAACCAATGGATCACTGAAGAAATCAAAGAGGAAATCAAAAAATACCTAGAAACAAATGACAATGAAAACAACAGGACCCAAAACCTATGGGATGCAGCAAAAGCAATTCTAAGAGGGAAGTTTATACCAATACAATCCTACCTCAAGAAACAAGAAACACCTCAAATAAACAATCTAACCTTACACCTAAAGCTATTAGAGAACGAAGAACAAAAAAGCCCCAAAGTTAGCAGAAGGAAAGACATCATAAAAAATCAGATCAGAAATAAAGGAAAAAGAAAGGAAAGAAGCAATAGCAAAGATCAAAACAAAAAGCTGGTTCTTTGAGAAGATAAACAAAATTGATAAACCAGTAGCCAGACTCATCAAGAAAAAAAGGTAAAGACTCAAATCAATAGAATTAGAAATGAAAAAGGAGAAGTAACAACTGCCACTGCAGAAATACAAAGGATCATGAGAGATTACTGCCAGCAACTATATGCCAATAAAATGGACAACGTGAAAGAAATGGACAAATTCTTAGAAAAGCACAACCTTCAGAGCCTGAACCAGGAAGAAGTAGAAAACATAAAGAGATCAATCACAAGCACTGAAATTGAAACTGTGATTAAAAATCTTCCAACAAACAAAAGCCCAGGACCAGAGGGCTTCACAGGTGAATACTATGAAACATTTAGAGAAGAGCTAACACCTATCCTTCTCAAACTCTTCTAAAATATAGCAGAGGGAGGAACACTCCAAACTCATTCTATGAGGCCACCATCACCCTGATACCAAAACCAGACAAAGATGTCACAATAAAAGAAAAATACAGGCCAATATCACTGATGAACATAGATGTGAAAATCCTCGACAAAATACGAGCAAACAGAATCCAACAGCGCATTAAAAGGATGAAAAACCATGATCAAGTGAGTTTTATCCCCAGAATGCAAGGATTCTTCAATATACGCAAATCAATCAATGTGATAAACCATATTAACAAACTGAAGGATAAAAACCATATGATCATCTCAATAGATGCAGAAAAAGCTTTCAACAAAATTCAACACCCATTTATGATAAAAACCCTCAGAAAGTAGGCACAGAGGGAACTTACCTCAATAAATAAAGGCCATATATACAAACCCACAGCCAACATCATTCTTAATGTGAAAAACTGAAACCATTTCCACTAAGATCAGGAAAAAGACAAGGTTGCCCAGTCTCACTACTATTATTCAGCATAGTTTTGGAAGTTTTAGCCACAGCAATCATAGATGAAAAAGAAATAGAAGGAATCCAAATCAGAAAAGAAGAAGTAAAGTTGTCACTGTTTGCAGATGAGATGACACTATACACAGAGAATTCTAAAGATGCTACCAGAAAACTACTAGACCTAATCAATGAATTTGGCAAAGTGGCAGGATACAAAATTAAGGAATGGAAATCTCTTGCATTCCCATACAGTAATGATGAAAAATCTGAAAGAGAAATGAAGGAAACATTCCCATTTACCATTGCAACAAAAAGAATAAAATACCTAAGAATAAACCTACCTAAGGAGACAAAAGACCTGTATGCAGAAAACTATAAGACACTGATGGAAGAAATTAAAGATGATACAAACAGATGGAGAGATATACCATGTTCTTGGATTGGAAGAATCAACATTGTGAAAATGACTATACTACCCAAAGCAATCTACAGATTTAATGCAATCCCCATCAAACTACCAATGACATTTTTCACAGAACTAGAACAAAAAATTTCACCATTTGCATGGAAACACAAAAGACCCCGAATAGCCAAAGCAATCTTGAGAAAGAAAAACAGAGCTGGAGGAATCAGGCTCCCTGACTTCAGACTATACTACAAAGCTACAGAAAATATTTGCAAATGAAGCAACTGACAAAGGATTAGTCTCCAAAATTTACAAGCAGCTCATGCAGCTCAATATCAAAAAACAAACATCCCAATCCAAAAATGGGCAGAAGACCTAAATAGACATTTCTCCAAAGAAGATATACAGATTGCCAACAAACACATGAATGTATTCTCAACATCACTAATCATTAGAGAAATGCAAATCAAAACGACAGTGAGGTATCACCTCACACTGATCAGAATGGCCTTCCTCAAAAAGTCTACAAACAGTAAATGCTGGAGTGGGTGTAGAGAAAGGGAACCCTCTCGCACTGTTGGTGGGAATGTAAATTGATACGGCCACTATGGAGAACAGTATGGAGGTTCCTTAAAAAACTAAAAATAGAACTACTGTATGACCCTGCAATCCCACTACTGGGTATATACTCGGGGAAAACCGTAATTCAAAAAGAGTCATGTACCACAATATTCACTGCAGCTCTATTTACAATAGCCAGGACATGGAAGCAACCTGTCCATCTGTCCATCGACAGATGACTGGATAAAGATGTGGCACATATATACAATGGAATATTACTCAGCCATAAAAAGAAATGAAATTGAGTTATTTGTACTGAGATGGATGGACCTAGAGGCTGTCATACAGAGTGAAGTAAGTCAGAAAGAGAGAAACAAATACCATATGCTAACACATATATATGGAATCTAAAAAACAAACAAAAAAAAGGTTCTAAAGAACCTAGGGGCAGGACAGGAAAAATACATAGACGTGGATAGTGGACTTGAGGACACGGGGAGGGGGAGGTGTGGGCTGGGACGAGGGGAGAGAGTGGCATGGACATATGTACACTACCAAATGTAGAATGGATGGCTGGTGGGTAGCAGCCATATAGCACAGGGAGATCAGCTCGGCGCTTTGTGACCACCTAGAGGGGTGGGATGGGGAGGGTGGGAGGGAGACACAAGAGGGAGGTGATATGGGGATATATGTATATCTATATCTGATTCACTTTGTTATACAGCAGAAGGTAATGCACCATTGTAGAGCAATTATACTCCAGCAAAGATGTTGGAAAAAAAAAAGACATACACATCCCCTTGTTCACTGCAGCATTATTTACAATAGCCCAGATAGGGAAATAACCTAATTGAAATATATACATTTCAGCCTATTCAGAAATATTATTCAGGATATAATATTGTTCAAGAGTATTATATATATGAGTATTATTGACCCATAGAAAAGAATGAAATCTTGTAATATAGACAACATGGATGGACTTTGAGGGCATTATGCTAAATGAAATAAGTCAGACAGAGAAAGACAAATATGCTATGATCTCTCCTATATGTGAAATCTTAAAAAAAAAAACCAAAAAACACAAACAAAAATGACAAACCTATAGATACAAATAATAGTAACAGATAGCTGGTTATCAGAGGCAAGGGGTGAAAGGTGACAGAAATGTGTTAAAGTTTTTTTAAAATTTTTTAATTAAAAATAAAAAAGAAAATAAAGGGAATTTGTGAGATCTTGTAATCGAATTAAAGGGAAACATTTTCTCCAATTAGCTATGCATATTTCTATGAAAACCAAAGTAAAAAAGAAATCAATTTTAAAATACACACACACACACACACACACACACACAATGAAAGGCAGAGCTATATTTCCTGTGCTCTCACTTAATAGGAAGAACATTTTAAACAACACAGGAATTACCTTTTCCATTAAGTTTAATAGGGCCTGCTTGAGAAATCATGTGGGCCTTAAGCTTTTTGGGTGGTATGATTTTACATCTTTTCCATTTCTCCTGTGTTGTTGGTATATTCAAAATGTTTTCATTCCTCTTGATTCAGCTTTTTTTACATTTTTTCTAAAATTTAACCTCTTCATATACACTTTCAATATGTTGGCCAATATTTATATACTGTACTGTTTGGAACAGTTTAAATCATCCAGTTTCTCTTTCTTCTTGATCTATATATTTATATTCTTTCTCTTTTTTGGGGGGGTGTCTAATGTATTTGCTTTTCAAAAGAAAAACCCTCCTTTGATTTACATTAAAATTCTATTGGTTGGTGTGGGAGATAATTACATATTTTAAATGGGAATATATTGTTTTGCAGATTTTGAGTAATATATATTTATTGAAAAATTTCTTAAAGCAGAGAGTGAAATACTTCCTGCTGCCATGTTTCTCCAAGGGTTACACCTGCATCTTCAGACTAAACAATTCTTCCTTGTCTAGGACTGTCTGGCCCAATGCAGGATGCAGAGCATCTCTAACCTCTACTTGGTAAACGTTAGTCATGTCCCTGTCATTGATTAAACCTAAGATGACCTACATTTCCAAAAGCATGCTAAAGGAGTGGTTCTGAGAAACATTTGAAAATTCTCAACTCCCCTTCTCATTTTGGATCCTATTAAATAATTGAACAAGTATGCAAACCAATATGTTTATAAAATGGAAAAAATGGAAATGCCCTAAATTTTAACCAATTATGACTTATTTAAATACAGGTAAAAAATAACACTTTACAGACATTTTTAAATAATGGTAAGATGTTCAATGCATTTTTGAATGAAATATCAGGAACTACAAATCATAAATAGTGTTTTATATATATATACACACATACACACACACACACGTATATATGATATAATCTAAATTTTTACCAGTGATTTCTAAGAGATAGAGAAACAAATGTGGCAAGTGGAATTATGGAGAAAAGGATATTTTATTTTACACTTAATCCACTTCTGGACTGTTTGAGTTTTTATAATGATCACTTATAAAATGTTATTTCAATTTAAAAAGAAAAAAAAGGGGGGAATACCAGGTAAAAACTGCAGCCATTATTGTATTTATATGACTATTTCCTGCCTTCATGTTGTGGTAAAGGGTACCTATTAGGGAAAGAGGCAGATTCCACACTTTGTGCAGTGAGGATATAAGAATAAACAAAAGAAGGATTACCCATCTATGTGTTCTGGCTTCCCCACTTCCTGAGGAAGCCAAGTTTCTATATATACTAGTGAAACAGACTTTTGTCAAAGGACATTTTCTTGGTGGTGAAAATATTATGTTAGGTAAGAAAAAAGGTACATTAAGTATGCTAAGGAAAACTGTGGTTCAGTGATATGCTCAGTGCCTTTTGAGATCATGTAGTTATAGCAATAATACAAGCTAAGTGTGACTCAGAATAATTTCTGGCAAATAAAGAATGCTGTTGATGGCCCGCTTATTCCTACCTATTCACTTTTATTCTAAAATTTAAACAAAAACGAATATTAAAATAACATCACAAGAGTATACCATTAAACGCTGCCTTTTAGGGGACAGTTTATAAGTACGGAAGAAATTTAGAAAGGATAGTGATCAGGGAGGGAATAGATGAGAATGGGGAAAAAAAATTAATCCAGTCAATGAAGGATGGCTAATAGTTATATGGCAGGATGGAGAAGAAAGAACATTCTTGGCCAGGAGAACACAAGAGGGAAGTCATGGGTTTGACATAAGGAGAACAAATAAGAAGGAAAGAAAAGAATATTCAATGCATTTAGGAGCTGAGATGAAAAAGTGAGAAAAAAAACAAAAACAAAAAACCCAAACTTAGTTAAGTACTGTGGGACCAAGGAAAGGAGAAAGATTAAAGCAATGAAGAAGAATTTAAATATAAAAAGAAGAAAATTGAGAAAATTTGTAGGTTTCTGATCAAAGGATGCAATGATTGGAGTCACATTATAAATTATTCTACCCACAGAATTAATGATGGATTGAAAGGAATAAAAGTCAGAGAAACTAACCACAAGCTTCTCTCTTATGTGAATATAATTCTACTTTAGAACTTAAAGAATTTACATATCTAAGTTAATCATATACTTTCTGTATATGATTTACACAAAAGTATCTATGTATAAATTCAGAAGACTTCTTAATTGCATGTTTTCTGAAAGAGTAAAATAGGGGATTTTATTACTTCAAGTAATATTTGTTATAGATTAATCTGTGTCTTCCCCAAAAATATCTTGGTTAAGGACTACACTTCACAATCATGTTTCAGATTTGATTTCCTTTCTGAAAGGTATGATCTGTTACTCTGTCTGTTTAAACTCAAGGGGCATAATTAATGTGGACCATAGCCAGATTCAACTTCACCATAATAGTTGTATCCTGAAATATTCATCTTCAAATGGTTCCCTTCTAACTGGAATCTTGCCCTTAGAATTAACTTACATTTTCAGTCTCTACACTGAAAATGATTGTAAAATTCTTCTTCAGTTTAAAGAATATGTGACTATTTTCTTTTCATAAGAGAGCTAGTCCCTCAAAGAAAGTAGAAACTATTATGACAGGAGGTTAATGTATGTCCTACAGTGCACAAAATTGGGTGGAAACTGAATGTTTAAAAGTTACTGAAATGAGGTTCAGAAAAAGAGAATTAAAATTCATCACAGAATGGAAAGAGCCCTAAGCAATTAAAATCACAATGTATGAGGTACAGATTTTGCCCATGTTATTCTGGGGAAGAAAGAAAAGACTTGTATATCATCATGAAAATGTAAATAGAGATGTTTTAACTTTTCCAATGTGTAATTTGATAAAAATTAAAAAGATTTTTTAAAACCTCATTGTTATAAAGTATGATAATAGATATTGAATTATCATGTCCATATAATACTACAGTGTCCTATACATCATATACATAGAAAATCAGAAACTAACAGAGATTTTCTAAAATGCTGCAAATGAAGAGTACTAAGTGACTTTAATGCAAAATATAGTCATAAAAAGAATGTAATAATTTTGGTAGATTCTCTTTGTTTAAATAGAATTGCTAACATTATATTAAAAGCTTTCTCCAGTTATTGATTATATTAAAACGTTCCAAGAATGTTTGCTAACTTTGATAAAATTATTCATTGCATAAATTCAGGAATCAAGCAAATTGCCCAAACTTTATTTTTAGAATTTATATATTAGAGATAAAAAGGAAAGTATAACTTACATTCACCCAAGAAACTGTTGTATTTCTGGATAAGCCAGCTCCCTGAGTTAACTCAGTGACTGTAGATATTCAATGTATTTTAAATTAAAAATATACAAGGTTGGGCTTAGCTGGTGGTGCAGTGGTTGAGAATCTGCCTGCTAATGCAGGGGACACGGGTTCGAGCCCTGGTCTGGGAAGATCCCACATGCCGCGGAGCAACTAGGCCCGTGAGCCACAACTACTGAGCCTGCGCGTCTGGAGCCTGTGCTCCACAACAAGAGAGGCCACGATAGTGAGAGGCCCGCGCACTGTGATGAAGAGTGGCCCCCACTTGCCGCAACTAGAGAAAGCCCTCGCACGGAAACGAAGACCCAACACAGCCAAAAATAAATAAATACATTAATTAATTAATTTTTTTAAAAAAAGCATTTATTATTAAAAATATATATATATACAAGGTCCTGATAAAACAAATGATGAAGAAAGATGTTCAAAGTCAAAATTGAAAGATGGAACCAGAACTTATCTGAAATAAGATTTCTTCTGACAGTATAGAGAAGATCTTATACAAAAAGCAGAATTTATAGTCTTTCACCAAAAGAACATACAACCAATCAGTAAATAGTTGATTTTTACATGAATCTTTATTTACATGTTGGTAAAAGAGAAAAAATTACACTAAAATCCCTTTTAAATTCAAGTGTCCTAAAGTTTCAAAAATCTCATTCAGATAAGAAATTAATGTCAGCAATATTCCATCATAATAAAGTTCTCCATCAACCTTCTACCTAATTGCTTTAGCTTTTTTTTGTGAAACTTGCCTAAGCTATTATTTTATAAGATATAACAAAAGGATAGTAAATTCTCTCATTTATTCTTCATTTATTAGTGGAAATAATTCATAAAAGAACATTTTCTTCCCAATATTTGTTGGTTACCCCAAAATACAGTTTGAACAGGAAAACAAAAATACATGCTTGATTTCCTTCCTTTACAAAGTAATGAATAGGTGTTTCAAGAGCATTCAATAGTGATCAAAAAATTCCCATAATGAAAACTTTAAATGATAGAAAATCAATGATAAATGAGAATTCCCCAACAAATATTTCATGGGTGCCTAATATCTGTCAGAGTCTGTTCTCCAACCACAGTTGGACGAGGGCTAGGTTAAAAATTCTGGCCCAGTCATCAGCAAAATGGAAATAGGAATAGGAATAGGAAACCCCAGACCTTCTTTCTTCCACAGAGACACTGATTCAACAACAAAACACTAACCAATTCCCCTAATGAAAAATCCAGAAACCAGTTATGACAATCCTGCACCCCATGCAAGTGCAAAACCAGCTGTATCAAAGTTGGTAGGAAAAATTATTGTACCCATTTTCCATAGTCCCTTCCCCCAGCAAGATGCAATACAACTGGGAGGAAACTCCCAACTCTCAGCTTCTTGGGTAGAAAAAGAGAAATCTGGATCTTAAATCAGCATTCTGAATTTTTGGAGGGACTACCCAAGGGATCAGCTTCTGTCTTGTCTGAATCTGAACACTGACAGGAAAGGGCATCAGGTTGAGGACTGCTGAGAATAAAGGTGATAGTTTGGAAAATTCACTCTCCATGGTCCCTCCCCACCAACTCAGTGTGGAATGAGTGGAAGCAAACTCCCAAACCCTCAGTTCTCTCTGAGTGGAAGTTGGTTGTGTGCCCACTGTTCCAGCTTTCCCAGTAGCTACCCAAGGGACCGGTTTCTGTCTTGCCTGTCTAAGAGCACTGATGAGACCTGACATACTCTAGATGCCTGTCAGCCACTGGAAACAAAAAAGAGTTGGATGGCTTTATACTGCTCCAGAGGGCCATAGTACAGCAAACAGAGGATGATACAGGTCAGCAGCTTATTCCTCAAGGGAGAAAGAGAATAATGGAGCATGAATTCAATCAATGTTCAGGCTTTTTAGGGAGCTGCTCCAGGGACTGCTTTCTGTCACACCCAACTAGGAGCACTGATGCAATGCAGCCTACTGTACAAGCCTAAAGGCCACTGAGAACAAAAGAAATCCAGGAAGTTTAGGGCAGCTCCAGAGAACTTGCAGTAATACAGGAAAGACACCAGAGAAAGCAAGAGATTGTGAGACCCTGACAAAATGAATCAGAAAATCTCTCTAATCTGTAATTAAAATGCACAAATACAGAGAGATTGTATCCACAGAAAAGGTTTGCGTGTTCCCCCAAATCTATACCCAGGATGACTGTTGAAGGGCTTACACGAAGATAATCTATGAAGACTTGAAGAAGTGGCAGATGTTTCAAATGGTCTGACCCCAACACAAATTTACAAGGCACTTGAAGAAATAGGGAAATAGGACCCAACCAAAGGAACAAAACAAATCTCCAGAAACTAACCCCAAAGAAATGGAGTATAAGAATTGTCTGACAAAGATTTCAAAGTAACTGTCACAAAGGTGCTCAATGAACTCGGGAAAATGATGCACAAACAAAATGAGAATATCAATAGAGATAGAAAATATAAAAAAGAACCAAACATGTATTTTGAAGCTGAAGAATATAGCAACTGAATTGAAAAAAATTCATTAGAAGTGTTTGACATCAGATTTAATCAAGCAGAAGAAAGAATCAGCAAACTCAAAGATAGATCATTTGAAATTATCCAGTCAGAGGAGCAAAAAGAAAACAGAATGAAAAAGAGTGAAGAAAGACTAACGGATGTACAGGACACTACAAGCAGACTAATAAATGTATTAAGGTAGTCACATAAAATAAGAGAAAAAGAAAGGTGCAAAAAGCTTATTTAAAGATATAACAGCTGAAAAATTCTCAAATCTGGAGAAGGAAATGAATATCCAGACTCAAGAAGTCCTACACATCCAATTAAGAAAAAAACAAAGAAGTCCAAACAGAGATACATTATGATCAAATTGTCAAAGTCAAGAACAAAAGAATTTTTAAAGCAGCAGGAGAAAAGTGTCTTGCCACATACCAGGAATCCTCCATAAGACAGTGGATTTCTCAGCAAAAAGTTTGCTGGCCAGAAAGGAGTTGTATAATATATTCAAAGTTATGAGCGGAAAAAACTGTCAAGAATACTATATCAGGCAAAATCTGCTCTTTGAAAAGAAAAATAAAGACTTTCATAAAAAAAAAGTTGAAGGAGTTAATCACCACTTGACCAATCTTACAAAAAATGTTAAAGGGAGACCTTTATGTTGAAACAAAAGAACACTTAACATCAACATGAGAAAGCTTATGAAAGTATGAAGCTCACTGTTAAAGGTAAATATAAATAAATACAAAATATTTTAATACAGTAACAGTGGTATATAAATAACTTTTCATTCTGTTGTGAAAATTAAGAGACAAAAGTGTAAAAATAGCTATAAAGATATATTAATAAATACACATAATAAAAAGATGTAGTTTGTGACATCAGTAACATAAAGTGGGTGGGGAGGGGAGAGGTAAAAGAGCAGACCTTTTGTATGCAATTGAAGTTATCAGCTTAAAATAGACTTTTATAACTCTAAGATGTTTTATGTAAACTGCACATTAAGCATAAAGAAAATACCTATAGAAAATACAGAAAAGAAAATAAGAAATAAATCAAAGCATGTCACTACAAAAAAATAAATGAGCCACAATGGAAGACAGCAAGAAAGGAAAAGAGGACAAAAGGTTACAAGATAGAAAACAATTAACAAAATAACAAGTCCTTTTCTATCAGTAAACACATTAAAAGTAAATGGAATGAACTCCCCAAAAACAATTAACAAAATAACAAGTCCTTTTCTATCAGTAAACACATTAAAAGTAAATGGAATGAACTCCCCAATTAGAAGACAAAGAATAATGAATGAAAAAAAAAATCCAACTATGTGCTGTCGACAAGGGACTCATTATAGGTTTAAGGACACACATAGGCTGAAAGGAGAAAGATGGAAAAGATATTCTATGCAAATGGTAACCAAAAGACAGCAGGGGTAACCATATTTATCAGACAAAATAGACTTTAAGCTAAGAACTGTCACAAGACACAAAGAAGAACATTATGTAATACAAAAGGGTCAATTAACCAGGAAGATATAAAGATTATAAATATATATGTACCCAAAATTAGTACACTCAAATATATTACAGAAACCTTGGCAGAACAGAAGGGAGACAGACAGCAGCACAGTAATAATACAAGATTTCAAAAACCCACTTTCAAAATGTATAGAACATTTAGAAAAATAAGGAAGCAAAGGACATGAACAATACTATAATAGACATATAGAACCTAATAGACATACACAGAACATTCCACCTAACAGCTGCAGAATACACATTCTTTCAAGTGTCCAGGGAACATCCTCCAGGATAGATCACATTTTAGGTCACAAAACAAGTCTTAACAAATTTAAGAATATTCAAAGTACAATAAGAACTTCCCCAACCACAATGGAATGATACTAAAACTCAGCAGCAGTAGGAAAACTAGAAAACTCACTAATATATGGAAAATAAACAACAAAGTCCTGAACACTAAATGGATCAAAGAAGAAATCAAAAGGGAAATTAGAAAGTATACTGAGAAAAATGAAAATGAAAACAGTATTCCAAAGTCTATGGGATGCAGCAAAAGCAGTATTAAGAGGTAAGTTGATAGTGATAAATACCTAAATTATAAAAGAAAGAGCTCTCAAATAAACAATCTAAGTTTACACTTCAAGTAAGTAGGAAACAAAAACAAACTAAGCCTATGTTAGCAAAAAGAAGGATATAATAAAGATTAGAGAAGAAATAAAGGAAATAGAGAATAGAACAAAGAAAACAAAGAGTATGTTTTCCTAAAAGATCAACAAAATTAACAAACTTTCAGGTAGACTAAGAACAAAAGAGAGAAGACTCAACTAGAAATGAAATTGCAAATGAAAGATAAGGCATTACAACTAATGCCACAAGAATAAAAATACAAATAAAAAGTTATGAGGCTGCTATGAACAATTACACACCAAAAAATTGAATAGAAGAAATGGATGAATTCCTAGAAGCATATCACCTACCAAAACTGAACCAAAAAGAAACAAAACATCTTAACAGACCTATAACTAATAAGGAGATTGAATCAGTAATCCAAAACCTCCCAACAAAGAAAACCCTAGAACCAGATGGTTTCACTGCAGAAATCTGTGAAATATTTAAAGAAGAATCAATGATATTTCTCCTCAATCTCTTTCCAAAAAAACTGAAGAGGAGCAAACACTTCCAAGCTAATTTTATGAGGCAAGCATTACCCTGAAACCAAAGTAAAAGATCCTACAAGAAAATAAAACTAAAGGCCAATATACCTGATGGATATAGACGTAAAATCCTCAACAAAATACTAGCAAACTGAATTTGACAGCACATTAAAAGGATCATATGCCATAACTAAGGAGGATTTTTCCTTAAGCTGTAGAATGGTCTAACATGTGAAAATAAATCAGTGTGATACACCACAATAATAGAATAAAGGATAAAAATCAGATGACCATCTCAAAAGACACAGGAAAAGCATTTCATAAAATTCAAGACCCTTTCATGATCAAAAAAAAAAAACTTAAAAAAAATGTAGGAATAGAAGGAAATTACCTCAAAATAATAAATTTAATTTGCTATATACAAAAAGCAAATAGGTAACATCATACTAACAGGAAAAACTAAAAATGTTTTCTCTACAATCAGGAACTAAACAAGGATGCCCACTCTCACCACTTCTCTTCCTCATAGTACTGAAAGTCCTAGCCCGAGCAATTGGGCAAGAAAAAGGAATAAAAGGCATCCAAATCAGAAAGGGAGAGGTAAAAATATCTTTGTTTGCAGATGACATAATCTTATATGTAGAAAACTCTGAGATTCCACAAAAAAAGTTAAAACTAACAAACAAGTTCAGCAAAGTCATACAATAGAAAATCAACATACAAAAACCAGTTGTAATTCTATACACTAACAATGAATGATCTGAAAAGATAATTAAGAAAATGATTTCATTTACAGTAGCATCAATAAGAACACAATAATAAACTTAACCAAGGAGGTGAAAGATTTGTACAATGAAAACCATAAAACACTGCTGAAAGAAATTAAAGAAGAAACAAATAAATGAAATGACATCCTATTTCATGGATTGGAAGACTTACTATCATTAAAATGTCTATACTATTTAAATCAATCTATAGATTCAATGCAAACCCTATCAAAACTCCAATGGCATTTATTGCAGAAATAGAAAAACTCATCATAAAATTCATATGGAACCACAAAGGACCCTAAATAGTCAAAATATTCCTGAGAAAGAACAAATCTGGGGGCCTCATACTTACTGACTTGAGAACATATTACAAAACTACAGTAATCAAAGAAGTATGTTAGCTGCATAAAAACAGACATATAGACCAAAGGAACTGAATAGAGAGCTCAGACATAAACCCATTCATATATGGTCAACTGATCTTCAATGAGGGTGCCAAGACTACACAATGGAGAAAGGATAGTTTTCTCAACAAATAGTGTTTGTGAAAACTGTATATTCACATGCAAAAAAAAAAATGGGACACATCTTACATCATACACAAAAATCAATTCAAAATGGATTGAAGACCTAAACATAGGAACTGAAACTATAAAACACCTAGATGAAAACAGATGAAAAGCTCCATAATATTGATCTTGACAAAGATTTCTGGATATGACATCAAAAGTACAGGCAACAAAACAAAAAAAGACAAATGTTCCTATAACATATCAAAATAAAAAGCTACTGTATAACAAAAAATAAACAATCAACAAAGTGAAAAGGCAGAATGTGAGAAAATATTTGCAAACCACATATATGATAAGGGGTTAATACCCAAAATATATAAAGAACTCCTACAACTCAATTTAAAAAAATAACACAATTAAACATAGACAAAGAACTTGAATAGACATCTTCCCAGAAAAGACTTGCAAATGGCCATAGATATATGAAAAGATGCTCAACATTGCTAATCATCAGAGAAATGCAAATCAAAACCACAATGAGATTTTATATCACACCTATGAGGATGACCATTATCAGAAAAACAGAAAATAACAAATGTTAATGAGAATATGGAAAACTGTAACCACAGGTATTGAAAATAGGATCTCAAAGAGATATTCACACTGCCATGTTCATTGCAGCATTATTCACAATAGCCAAGAGGTAGAAACAACGTAAATGTCCACTGACAGAAGTGGATAAAGAAAATATGCTATATTTGTACAATGGAGTAATATTCAGACAAAGGAAATCCTTTCATACTCTACACGATTCAACTTATATGAGGTATCGAAGTTAGTCAAACTCATAGAAGCAGAAAGTAAATGAAATTTGCCAGGGGAAGGCAGGAGTGAGAAATGGGGAGTTGCTTTTCAATGAGTTTTACTTAAGAAGATGAAAAAGTTTTAGAGGTCTGCTGTAAAATAATGTGCATATAGTTGACATATAGTTGACAATACTGTTCTGTACACTTAAAAATTGTTAAGAGGACAGATTTCATGCTATGTGTTTCTTACCACTACAAAAAAATTGTATTGAACTTACATTTTAGTGGGAAAGGACAAATAAACTAGTAAATAGTAGTGGTAAATGCTGCAAGGATATCAAAAAGAAGAGGAATTAAGAATGAGTACAATTTTAGTTAGTAAATATTTTTGTATTAAAATGGCATATCAGCAAAGAACTGGGGAGTAAGGAGGTAAATCACGTGGAATGCCCAAGGCATCCAGTAAGACATACAGAGAAAACAGTAAGGATAAAGACTCTGAAGTGAAATCATGCTTGGCTTGTTTCAAAATAACACCGAGGACACTGGTGTGACTGACAGGCTGATCAGTGGGGAGGCTGGTGATTTTGTCAGAGAGATAGCTGAGGGACAGGACCCTATAGGCATTTGTAGGCTTGGCAAGAACCTTGAATTTTATTCTGGATAAAATGGGAAGCCATTGAAAGCAGAAGAGTTTTTTTAAGCAGAAGAGTGAAATGATCTGCCTTATATTTTAAAAGGATTATTCTACCTATTTTAAGGAGTAGAGACTGTAGTGCAAAGCTAGAAGCAGAGAGACCAGTTAGGTGCTTATTGCAATATTGTTAGGTGAGAAATAGTAAAGGTGATGAGAGGTCATCAGCCTCCAGCTGCCATTTCTTCTAGACATTAGGCTCAAAGACTTTCAGACTCTCCAGGGTTTCTTCACAGTTCTTACATTCATTTCTCAGGTGCAAGCATAATCCTTTTCCTTCTGTTACATCTTAGATCAAGATCCTGGTTAGAGAGTCAGCAGTCTATTCCAGTTAAAATGTTTTGATTTTACTTGATATAGTAATGTGGAGTACAGTAAAATGGAGGTTAGAGGACTAGTGAAGAGGGAAAGTTCCTCTCCTATGTCAACACCAGCACCTAAAGAATAGAGAAATATATGTATACAGCTTTCCTACTGGCATAGAAACAATTATGAGTGAAATAAAAGAGTTTTCCTACTTATTTTCAGGATGTATTTTCTTTGTCACGAAAAAGAAGTCAAGGCATTTTTGCTTCTAATTTCTGCTTTTCACAAATTCACCACGCCTCTCATTAAATTATTGATGCTTTTCCTCAAATTGTGGCATGTTGTAGTCTTACATTCTAAATTTTCAATGGCCTGAGTTCTCTCACCTTTTCAGTTCCTTCATGTTTATCTTAGTAAAAAGTTGGGACAGGCTGCAATGGAGTCACCTAATCAGATTTTTTCATCCACCATAATTTCTGAATAAGGAAAAAACATCAACACCTTTTCTCCTGACTTTGCAAAGAATTTCCAAGGAGAGGAAAAGAAATAAAAACAGCTGCAAAATGTTGCAAACCAAGGGACCATATGAGGTGAGAGTTAAAATGAGAAAAATGTCCACATTACTTTGGGCAATGCAACTCCAGGGAAATAGTACTCAGCACGTAAGAGCTAAATCATTCTAGAGGAATAAATATATATTCTGGTATTCAGGGGGAAAATGGCATCATGGAGAGATTAGGTCTATTAAAACACACATTTGTAGACATGTCAGTGTGAAAATTGCTTTCAGAGATGGGAAGAGGAGAAAAACTCATCTTATTTGTCTAATAATTCTATTGGGTGCTTTTCACTAAAAGAGAACCATCCATACATTTATAATAGTAAGAATGTGAATTGCAGTACATTTCAAATTACATGAGAAACTAGAGAAAATCTCAGTTTCAGGGCACTGAGTAATGCTTTCTAGTTTAGTGTTTGTCCCTAAATTTTGTGATTTTATGAATAATTCAGAGCAATGATGTTGCCTTCTTTTTCTACCACAGCACTTGGCAAGTTTCCACTTCATTTTTGTTGCAAAGACACAGCTGAGGTTCTTAGAATGGGAATAATGTTTAGAATGTATTTTTTCATAACGAAGTATATTATGAAAGGGGCAACTAAGATATAGTTTATGAGGTTTTCAATTGTGATACTAACAGACTTAGCCTCAAGGAAAACTGGCATCTTGATAACTGTAAGAGAAAGAAGATAGCATTGAACCAGACTGAGGAAAGGTGAATTCAACTTAGTTACAGATCTGTCACCCAAAGCAAAACAAATTCAAGCTTGAACTGAGCTGGTACTGATACTGAAACATTTATTTGATATGTAGAGATAGTATCAGACAAGCATGGACATGTAAGTGATTTTATTTTAGGGCAGACTCCAGCTACTGGAATATGTAACCAAAAGGCACTAGGCAACTTAATCAGCATATCAGTCAAAAACATTTGGGACAGTAATGTAAATCCAGCAAGGGAATTGTATTGATATGTAATCAAGGCAAAATTAATTATAACTAATGGGAAAATCCACTAGAATTGGTTCATGAGAAATCTATGATTCATTGTGAACTTTGATACTGGACTTAAAGCAGCAATCCTATTTCCAGATCTGCCTGAAGTCTGGTTCAGTTTTCTCAAACACATCCAGCCTTTGGCAGGGACTAGCTTAATACTGAAGGTAGTTGAGTATACAGGTGTCTACCTGGAGCTGTAAGAGGCCAGGAGAAGCAGGATTCAACCCATGGAAAACCTGACCTGGAGTTAATATCATTCCCATTTCAAATGGGAACGTAGCATAATTATAAGCTATTGGAATGGATAATTCCTTTCTCTGCCAAAGTCTTCACTCAGCAGCAGCCTTACTTACCACCACCATCCTCCCAGATGATCTCAAGGATGCAAAGAAATTAAAAGTAGCTTCTGCTGATAAAACTGTAGGATTCCCTGATATTGTGCAAGAAGGAAATTACTCTGTGCCTTGCTACCTCTTCTTCCTAGAATAACCTCTCTCCCTAAGTACCAATCAAAATTGACGCAAATTTTCCAAGAAATTTTCCTTGCATTCCAATAAATTCTTTGTCTTTCTGACTTGTATGTGCTGTCAGCCCTTATAGTTAGCAGTATGGCTTTCCAAACTTAAATCTATCTCTATCCTCCACCCTTATCTTCACTCCTCCCCAAGATTAGCACATTGTTAATAAATGCTCATTAAATTGAACTGAACATATAAATGGTCCAAATTCCTTAATTTGCATAAATACCACATGACCATGCTCACCTAGGACAGCAGACCATTTTTTCTCCCAGTTATGTATTGGCAACAATTGCTGAAAAATCATACACAAGCCTCACATTAGACATCTAAATCTTGCCAAAATACACATATCATACACATATCAAAAACAATGCATAGCAACTGCAAACAGAACCCAATAAATGCTTTAATTTATTGCAATGCCTCCAAAATATTAATCCTTCTCCTGGTATTACATCCAAATGAGAGAGATTTTATCTCAGTTGAAAAAAATGTGTCTTGCTATGTTTATTGAACTACTGTGTAATTGAATAGAGCTCATGTTCAAAGTTTTTCCTCAATGTTAAAATTAAAAGTTCCTCTTTGTGATTCTCTGTTTGCATTCTTTTCCACTTTGTTGTTAGAATTTGCCTCTGCTAATGTAATCCATTTATCATTCTAAGCTTTCTGCTCTTTTCAGATGTGTTTGAGATAGGTACCTCAAACTTTCAACCTTTGGTCTAGAAACATTTTTGAAAAACAAATAGTATTTGTAGTGAATCACATATTTTAGCAAAAATCTGCTTGTAGAAATATAGCCTAAAGCCAAAGAGTTAATAGCTGACTGACATTTAGAATGACCAAGATTTGCTCTCTATTTCTAATATTTTGTTTTTGAGCATATGTGCTGGATATAGAAAAATTTTCATAACAACAAGCCAGGCAAGCTCAATTCTCTTTTTCATTCTCTGCTTTCACTAGTTTCTTTTTTTAAACTATAACCCAACATTTGCCTTTATATTGTCACCTGTACAATAAATGTAGTGTCATCAACACTCTAACTACTTCTTCCAAATTTGGATAGAGCTAGCTGATAATAACATAATTTAATTAGCATTGCAACCATTATTCACCTACCTTATTTTCCTTATTATTTTCTGAATTTCTGGGTCATTGTTCACTTTCACATCAATCTGATTTCAATCACTCACAATAATTCCATATCTACTATTGCCTAATCTTAAAATACTATTTGAACTTATACATCTACATTTTTTCCTTTGCTTCTGGGAAAATATTACTTTCATAGGAGCCTGTTTTCTTATCCTTTTTCAAGAGCTCTTCACAATTATTGATCAAAGCCCTGTTCCCTGAAATGAGTACAGATCTTCACTAAATTATTGCATTTAATGTGTCATGTTTTTTCACCTGGATTCAACAGGAAATACTAATAGTATTCCTTAGCTAAACAGTGTAGGGAGTGCATGCAGTTAGTGGCTTGTTTCTTAGCTTCTTCTCTAATCCAGAATAAAAAATACAATGGGATGAGAAGTGGAAAAAGAAATTAAGTGTAGCTACACCTGCAAGTAACAATTGCAGCCACTTTGTCAAGGGTAAAACAGTCATCAATGAGCAATACAGATTGTTTGTCACCAGCATAACTGAATCAAGAGGCTCCAATTCATTGATTTTTCTCATTCCCATATGCCTGAACATCTGGGACACAAAGAAACGGTGCATATATGTTAATAGGCAATGCATTGGTAATGACTTCTACCTAAACTAGAAGCAGTTACCCATTTTCTCTTTAATATCTAATTTTACATTAAAATGCTTTAGATGAATTCTGATAAAAACTCAGAAAGAATTAAGAAATATATGAATACAAAGGAAATGTAGCAATGGCAGAAAATGAGAGCTTAAAAATTTTTACAAGGACAGTATTGTTGGATAAACTTTTTATAATTTTGATTTGAAATGATAATATACAGCTAACAAAGTATAATATTCAAATCTTGTGTATGTATTTTTTAAAATTCAACAACTAGGGTTTAGTGGCAATGAAGACTATAGAGAATGTTGGATTGGATTTCATGTTTATTCCTCTTGTCAGACATTACTACATTTCCAATAGTTCATCAGGTTTTCAGTAAGTTAACATTCACTCTGTGAAAAGTATCACGTGAATTATTGTAGAATATAGTAGGAAATACACTTGTGGCTCCTCGTATTCTCAAGTTTATAATTCTGTGTGGAGACTACACTATATACATGTGGAAATAACATGATTATGTTCATAAATTGATTTTTTAAAACATGCAAATTAATATGGTACCAACTGTATACATTAAGTGTTGGGGCACAGTATAAAGCAATGATCAATGCCAGTGGGATTAATCAAGGAAGGTTTCTTGGGGGAAGTGAATTCTAAACTGATTTATTTATTTAACACTCGTTTTATGTTTTCTAATTATAAAAATAATGTATTCTCATGGTAATAAATTTTCAAATTTCAAATTTGTAAAAAGAATAAAAGAAACTAAGAATCTACTGTCCAAAGATAATCACTATTCAGATTCTGTCCTTTTCCTTCCATTTTGTTCTCTGATTTTCTCTACATAGCTCCCATAATATTATATATTTTATGTATTATAAACTTAAGTATTACTTAAGTATATATTTAAGTATAAACTTAAGTATTATAAACTTCTTTGTGTTTCAGCAGTATCTTAAGGCACAGCCTTTGAATGATACAAATGCCTCAAGAATTAAGTTTAATGCACAGTCAAAATAAATGTGTCATATTCACAAACCATTTCCCTATATCTGAACATTTAGGTTTTTTGAAATTTTTAAGATAAATAATCTCAAAAAACATTCTCGTTGATACCTTTTTCCTTAGTAGTATTTTCTTAAGGTAGACCTTATGATCAGAGGTCATGATCATTTTAAGGTTCCTTATATCTGTAATATTTATAAGTAATAAAAGCTATCACTTCTTTGTAATTACTTATTTCTGTTTTAAATTTGATTGCATTGATCAGAATTCTCAGAAATGTGTCAAATGCTAATTACTAATTCTTAGATTACTGCTCATTTCATAGTAATGAATTTAGTAAATATGACATTGTTTAGAAATTTCATTGGAATGCTTGATATATTAATTAAGGATACTGGTATTTCTACTTTTCAAGCAATTTTTTTGTTTTGTTTTGTTTTGTTTTTTTAAATTATTTAATTTATTTATTATTTTTGGCTGTGTTGGGTCTTCATTGCTGCACACAGGCCCCCTCCAGTTGCGGCGAGAGGGGGCCACTCCCCATTGCGGTGCGAGGGCCTCTCGTTGCAGCAGCCTCCTCCGCCGCGGAGCAAGGGCTCCAGGCATGCGGGCCTCAGCAGTTGTGGCTCGCGGGCTCCACAGCACAGGCCCAGCAGTCGCGGCACACGGGCTCAGCCGCTCTGAGGCATGCGGGATCCTCCTGGACCAGGGCCCGAACCCGTGTCCCCTGCATCGGCAGGCGGATCCCCAACCACTGCGCCACCAGGGAAGCCCCTGTTTTGTTTTTAATCAGAAATCAATCTTGAGTTTTGTTCAATAACTTTATAATATTTATTCCAATTTTTATATTACTTTCCTTTAATATAGTGTCCAGATTGAAACATAATCTTTATGTAACCGAATAAGAGTGATCTCATTGTGAGATACATTGATATTCAACTGCAATAATATAAAATGGAAAATATCCATACAGATATTCTCAGCTCCCAATGTGTCACAGCGTGAAAACTTTGTGATTTTTCCAGATGACAAATAGCAAAAATCTGTATTAAGATGTGGCAATGGAAATGATAATGAAAGGATAGATACTAAATATGTTGCAAAGGAATAAGAACTGGCTAGACTTGACAATTAGTTGTGCAAGGCATGGGACAATGAGAAACCATAAATGTCTATGAGGATTATGAATCATAGTGAATGGGAATAATATGGTATCATTTTTAACAGAAAGTCTCAACCTTCAGAGTTGAGGCACACTGATAAAAGTGTCACAAGTAATGTACTACTGATAATAAAGTCTCATAATTATGAATAACTGAGTCTTTCATGAATTAAAGAGGATTCAAGTTTTCCCCCAGAATAACACCACTCACTTTCATTCCTGTATGATTTCTTCAGAGAGAAAGAGAAGTTGGTGAACGTACTGCTAAAAGGTAGGGCTTTGTCTCTTACCCTGGTGCAGCCTTAGCAAATGAACATAACTTTTATGATTGTAACAATTAAACATTTCTTCTCCTGGACTTTCCTTCTCCAGAAAAGAGAAAACTCTGGAAGAAAAGCTGATTTGTAGGACAAGAAAGGAAAAATGATAACATTTACATCATGTGAAATTCCTAGAAGGAAGCCACTTTTTGAGGGAAGCTTACTTGTATCAGTAGATCCATGTGTGGAAAGATTCTCTTCCACATACCACAACTTGTTTAGGCTATCCTATTCCATCTATGTTGAAACAGTGCTCCCTGCACTTTACATTTGACTCTTTTGAGTTCCTCCTTCTGAAATGTGAATCTCTTTTTCATGTTTATAGCTCCAATACCCAGTAGAAGCACAAAATCTAGTCCAGTTACAAAATGGATGGTCTTTTAGGCTAAAAGAGCCTTTGGAATTTCACTGAGAAATTTATATTAATTCATATTCCTTTGATAATTAACTTTTGTTGATACTAATGAGGATGGACTATTAATTCATTACTGCTATTGTATGTGTTTTATAAAAGATATACATGGCTGGCAGAAAAGAAAATATTTTATAAGATAAACTATATGCTTTCTTGAAATAAGACTGTGTTTTTCCTGAAACATACTTATTCAGTAAATATATGCTTTCATTAATATATGCTATAATTATAACTACTTTGCTATGTGTTGACTATACTGATAAAATTAGAGATACTATGAAACTGTAGACTTTCAAAACTGTACATAAAATTTCATATAATGAAATTGTACATATAATATATAATACAGTAATACATATCATGTGTCATAGCATCTTACAAAAATTCCTGAGTTCACTGTCATTTTTAAGCTTAATTATCCTAAGTATGATGACTGAGGGATTTTAACAGCTATAAGTCGAATCCTCTTTTCTATTTCTTTTTTTTACCATTAGTCACTCTACTTTTGAAAAACTAAATTTTCACTGTTCAGCTGATCAGCATCTCAACATTGTTCATTTCATCATCTGTCTTTCCTGCTTGAAATAATGTTAAATTCAACGTATTGCAATTATGTATTTTATACCAGTTTATTTGACCTTATTTAAATCTTAAGAAGAATTTCATTTATTTTTCTAACCTCTAATAAAAAAGGAGTACTTTGTCCTTATATGCAAAAATGTTTTCCTAAGTAATCTTTCTAGATTCTAAGCAAAATAATTTTAAGCAAAATATTTTAAAAGATAGTATATTATTAATATTTTCAAATGAACATTTATTGCAATGAGATTTTGTAAAGAGTATGGTGGGTTTTTCAATCAAGTGAATATCTTAGGAAAAAATAAAATAAAATAATGCAATACCAGTTTTTAAGTTTTGGATACATAGAATCACAGGTATCTAATTAAAATAATAATAATAACACTAGAAAAATTCAAAAGGTAGCTGTTTCTGGTGGTTTAGGATGTATTTTTGTTTCTGGTTTTGCTCATGCATATTTCTAAGTCATCTACAATGAGCACATATTATAGCTTAATTTTTAAAGATCATTTTATTTACATCAAACTTTATATATTTCTTTCTTTTTACAGCAGGGACTTTGAAATAGTAGAGGCAACCATATTTAAAAATTGATCCTCCCAAAACCCTGATTCTGGGCTAGTATGGTATACCTCCTCAGTAAAGAAGACACAGGATTATAGCTGTAAAAGTATTTAAAGCCTAGCATATGTGAATCTATCTTTCTTTTTTAAATTGCAAATCAATAGAAAATATATGGTTTTATATGTGGGATTTCAGATTAAGGATTACATTTTATGCAGTCTTTTGCTTAACAATATATATCTGTATTCAGAACAAATTATTTGCTATGAAGCAGAGTAAAGTTGATCAGGTATCAAAAGCATAAGTTAATTTTTATTTTTTGAGGCATTATAGGTTATTATCCTGGTTTGGATTTTGCACCACTATAACTTCATGTACACACCACCATATAAAAATGGTTCCCAAAGTGTAATCTGGAACAATTGGGGGTCCCCAAACTCAAAACTATTTTCATAATAATGCTAGGACATTCTTTTCCTTTTGCACTCTCTTTCTCCCATAAGTGTGCAATGGGATTTTGCAGGGGCTGTATACATGTGATATTAGAACAGATTGAATGCAGACACAATATAAGATTCCCACAGTCTTCAATTAAGCTAGGCATTGAAGAGATTTGCAAAAACATAAAGCAATGTTAATCTTTTCACAGTTTTTTTCCTTTGGAAAATAGTTATTGTTCAAAAAAGTTATTTATTTTAATATGTAATAAATGTATTATCTATTTTAAAATAAATTAATATACAAATAATTTTAAAATTGTTTTTAATTTTGAATGATAGACATATAGCCAACACAAACAAAAGGTTTTTCTAATTGTAAAGTGGTCCTGACACCAAAAAGTTTGTGATCCCATCTACATCCCCAAGTTTAAGTAACCACTAGGTGACAGGACTATTCACTTCTTATGTTTTTAATACTAGATCTAGACCTTTCTCTAGACCAGAGATAAGCAAATTTCTTCTGTAAAAGGCCGTATGGGCCTGTAAATATTTTAGACTTTGTGGGCCATAGAGTTTCTGTTGCAATGTCAAATCTGCCATTATACTGCTGAAGCATCTATAGATACTATGTAAGCAAATGAGCGTGGTTGTATTCAAATAACACTTTATTTACTAAAATAGATGGTGGGCCAGATCTAGCCCTAGGCTATAAATTACCAACTCTTGCTCTAGTCCCAAATTTGTTTTGTAGAGTGTGTGTGTATATATGTGCATGGGGTGGGGAGAGGAATTAGAAAGAAAAGTAATATTTATTGGTCACCTCTTATCTGTTTAGCATTTATTAACAACTATATACTTTATCTATTATTTAAATAATTACATTTTTGTGAGTTTGTTAGAGACAGTAATTTTAACGCTATTTTATAGATGAGGAAACTACGACATAAAAATATGACACACAGGGGCTTCCCTGGTGGCGCCGTGGTTGAGAATCTGCCTGCCAATGCAGGGGACACGGGTTCGAGCCCTGGTCTGGGAAGATCCCACATGCCACGGAGCAACTGGGCCCGTGAGCCACAACTACTGAGCCTGCGCGTCTGGAGCCTGTGCTCCGCAACAAGAGAGGCCGCGACAGTGAGAGGCCCGCGCACCGTGATGAAGAGCGGCCCCCGCTCGCCGCAACTAGAGAAAGCCCTTGCACAGAAACGAAGACCCAACACAGCCAAAAATAAATTAATTAATTAATAAAAAAATATATATATATATGACACACAATAAGGACAAAAGCAACTTGGATTTGAACTCCGGTCTGTCTGATGTTCAGTATGCCAGAATGCTTGCCATCATCATCAGCACCAGCACCAGGAGCAGTCAAAGCAACAGGTAACACTTCCGTAGTACTTTTTAGTACACAAGGTGCATTCACATAGATGACCTCATTTGATCTTCTCATACGCACCCACACACACACACACACACCCCAACACACAAAAAAAGCCAAAACCTCTGCAACAGGTAGAACAAGTATTACTATCCCCAGTTCACAGTCGAAGAAAATGAGGTTCAGATAGCAAAGCCACAATTCTGACCCATATCTTTTTTGTTCCCAATTCAAATGTTCTGTTTTTATAGATCACTTTGTAGAGTTTACCCATTTTAAGATTCCTGGGAATCAAATATTTCTCCTTTTTTCTTTTTTTTTGATACCTAATCTTTTAGCATGAAACTTCAAAGTTATAAAATGTCCATTTCTCTGAGATGCACAAAATGGAACATACAATGAAAATGTGCATTTTATCTCCATCTCTATGAAACAGAATTCATGCTGAATCAATGGGAAAGCATCAAAGGTCAAAGAGATGGAAAAGACCTCAGCTCAGAATTAGTAACATTTTCAATGAGCTATTCTTCTTTGAAGCAGAAGGTAATGGGGCTACTAGGACGTTTGAGTGACCCAGAGTTATAGTGGCTTTCATTCCTTTACACCCACAATAAATGAGAGTGGAAATGGCAGCATCCTGTAGAACTGTGACCATAATCTGAGAGCCTCTTACTGACCATTTTAATAGTCCCACAGTCACAAGTTGATAGATCTCTTGGTGAAATTTATTATGTTTTGAACATGATAGGGTTAAAGATCCAGTGTGGATAAATATTTGCTTTAGGAAAGAACAATTTACAAACCTATGAATTGAACTATAGTTTATACATTTTTCTGCACACTGATAGCTAATTTAAGAAAGGAACTAAACAAGATAAAATCGAAATTGATGGTAAACTTATAAAAAGAAAGTTCTTAGTGTTAATGATGCAAGTGAAAAAAGGCAGTATTTAAGGTTCCAAATTACCCCAGCATATTCCCCTGATGGGATCAATTTTAGTTAATACTGTCTTTAGTGGCCCTCTGTCACTAGTCCTTGTAATGAGTGTTCCCATGCTGCCCATCAGCTATGCAGATGTCCCCCATTGTCTAGATTATCTCTCATCTAATTTAATCTCATATACTTTCCCCCACCCATTCATCAAAGAGGTCTTTTGGTACAATAGCAGTAGGGAAGTGAAACAGTTCACTTACAACTTTCATCATCAAATCTTCTGACATCAGAGGCTAAGAGGTGATTATTTAATGAAAAGCAAGCTGACATCATTTGGGTATGTAGGAGGAAACGTAAGAGAAGGTGTGAAATAATAGAAAATAAATAATATGGTCTCTGCTGCTTATATCTGGCACATTGCTCCTAAATCCCTTGTAATGTCCTAAGAGAATAGGAGCATCTTTTGTTCTAATATTTGGTCTCCTTGACTTTGGTTTCTGACACAGAGCTCCTAAATTCCTTGGAATTTACTGGGTGATAATAATGTCTTTTGTTCTAACGAGACAACTCTTGGTGGGATCATGAATAGCTTCAGGATGGGGGCTCATCACTAGAGACCAAGTCATGATTAGAAGCTTGGAACTCGTGGCCTCACCTTTCATCCTCTGGGAAGGGGAGAGGGGCTGGAGACTGAGTTAATGATCAATCATGCCTATGTGATGAAGCCTCCATAAAAACCCAAAAAATACAGAGTTGGGAGAGTTTCTGGGTTGATGATGAATACATCCACATGCTGGAAGGGTGACACACTCCAACTCCAGGGGGACAGAAGCTGCTGTGCTCAGGACTCTTCCATACCTTGCTCTATGTATCTTTTCATCTCACTGTTTATGTGTATCATTTATTATATCTTTTATAATAAACCAGTAAACATAAGTAAGTGTTCCCCTGAGTTCTGTGAGCCATTCTAGCAAATAATCAAACTCAAGGAAGGGATTATAGGAACCTTAGTGTATATAGCCTGTCAGTCAGAAGTACCGTACAACTTGAACTTATGCTTGGTATCTGAAGTTGGGGAAGTCTTGTGGGATCGAGCCTTTAACTTATAGGATATGATGCTATATCCAGGTAGATAGTGTCACAACTGAATTGAATTATAAGACACCCATCTGGTATTGGAGAATTGCTTGATGTGTGGAAAACCCACACTTCTGATGTCAGAAGTGAAGTGTAGTAGTAGTGTGAGAAGAGAGGAGAAACACAGTAGTGTATTTTTCCAACTTAGAAGGAAAAGTTAAGTTACATCTCCAGTAAAACTTTGATCCTGCGACAATTATTCAATTGCAGAAGACTCAGCCAAAAGAGTAGCAGAAACCAAATTGTTTAAAGCACTGAACTCGGCAACCTACCACAGTGACCAGCATCTCCCTGGCAGGGCTGAAGCCTAGGTGGTCTAATAACTGTTTTCCATCATAATTTTCATGCTTCTCTGATAATTATAACTTTGCTTTCCTGCTATGTTATTCTCCCCATTCTGAGAAACCACTTAGAATACTTGACTGAAATCCTCTGGAAATCAAGCTGAAAGGACTCTGAGGAGACATGATGAATGTTGAGTTATTCAGCCACTTGTGATTATTTTATTTAAAGCCAGATATTAGTAAATTTTGATGGGCTGTTGTACTATTATTAAAATTCTCCTTGAAGAATTTCAAAATGAAGATAAGTATAACTTTAGAAATGCGAAAAGTAGGATGGCAAAAATCAGTGGTTGATTTCTTAAGCTAGTTCGGCCTCCATGAGTGAAATAATGAATGCAGAAGAGCACAACAGACTATTTAATGTAATAGATCTGTCTCAGATGCAAGACAGCCTTAAAATGGGATAGTTTGAAAAGATTCCATCCCATCACAGAGGAGTTCCAACATCAGGCTTCCTTATGACAATTTCTGCTTCAGAGAACTTTGGTTTTCAAATTCTAGTGTACCTAAAAGTTACCTGGCTTCAAAAATAGTATGCTGAGAGAAGGAAAATAGAAGCAAAGATTATCTATTGTGGGTTCCATTTTGATGAGGCTCAAGGACAGAAATAACCAATGTATACTGAGAAAAGTCAGAATTGTGCTTAACACGGAGTATTGAGGAGAATTGACTGAAAAAGAGCAAGACGAACTTTCTGGGATAATAAAAATGTTCTATATCTTGGTCTGGGTGGTCATCACACATAATTTACTATATATAGTTATATCTCCATGAAGTATTATTTAAAAAATAATCTATTGGCTATCTAGTTAGAAATATAAATTTTTGAAACTCAACATCACAGATACTAATTCAGGAGATATAGGGGGATGAAGCCCCCAAATCCACAATTTGATCTTCAGTGAGGTACTCCTTAGATCCCACTTTAATATTTGCTGGTAGAATGAACAGTCTGTACTTTTAGACAGAGCTACCCTAGGGCCTACCAGACCATATTGGAGATTTCTTCTCAGCTTTAGGAAGATACACTAGGTTCTCCCCCTCCCATCTCTGCATTAGTCAAGTGGATTGTTCTGTTGCTGCCTTTAGTCTCCTGAGGATAATTAAAGTAGTATAATCATTTCTGTCTCCATCTCTCTACTGTGTCTCCTGTTCTATAGGTTCTCACATGGGCTGGTCGTGGAGTTGAATCCTAATTTTGATGACTGACACCAGAGATGCTGCATTTCCTGTTTTTAAGCTTCTACAGAGTAATTGGCAAAGTTGTCAGGGGTCATGGAAAGATAGCAAAATTTTGGAATATTGATAATATATATATATGAAATTGTTATTACTTTCTTTTCTCAACAAAAATGTCCATTGTCTGCAAGCTAACAAATTGTAAACTAAATGTTGAAAATATGAGCTTTAAAATGAGGTAGTTTTCTATTTCTTTAGTTTTATTTTTCAAAATCTTATTTTATTGATTTGTTAAGAATAAAAATGATTGTTATATATATTTAAACAAAATTAAAGCAATTCTAGTGTAATTGATTAAAAGTTTTAGATAATTACCAAAATAATTATTACTACATACTATATAACAAAAAACAAGGAAGCTTTATATATAATTTAACACTAAATAATTATTTTAATACAGAAGGCATCAAATTTAACCAAACTATGAAAACATGGCTTTAAAAAAGCATTAAAGGGGGCTTCCCTGGTGGCAGAGTGGTTGAGAATCTGCCTGCCAATGCTGGGGACATGGGTTTGAGCCCTGGTCTAGGAAGATCCCACATACCGCGGAGCAACTAGGCCCGTGAGCCACAATTACTGAGCCTGCGCGTCTGGAGCCTGTGCTCCACAACAAGAGAGGCCGCGATAGTGAGAGGCCCGCGCACCGCAATGAAGAGTGGCCCCCGCTTGCCGCAACTAGAGAAAGCCCTCGCAAAGAAAGGAAGACCTAACACAGCCATAAATAAATAAATAAATAAATAATTTTTTTTTAAATTGGCAACTTTTTACCCAAATTTTGAGTATTTCTTCACAATTGTGAAATCTGGAAGGCAGGAAGTTTTATCAGAACTGAACAGAGAAATAAATAGTTCTACAAGGATAGTCAAAGACTTCAATACCTCTCTTGCAATAATAGATAAAACAACCAGACAGAAGATAAGTAAGACAATAGAGGACTTGAACAGCACAAGAAACCAACTACATATAACAGATATATACAGAACTCTTTACCAAATAACAACAAAATACATATTCTTCTCAAGTGCACATGGGGCATTTTCCACAATAGAAAATGTTAGGCCACAAATTAAGTCTCCAACCACAATGAGGTGAAGTTAGAAACCAATAACAGAAAGAAAACTGCAGAATCCACAAATTAGTAGAAATTAAACAGAACAATCAATTAAGCAAAGAACTCAAAAGGGAAATTAGAAAATACTTAGAGACCAATGGAAACAAAAATAAAATATACCAAAATTGATGGGACACAGTGAAAGGAGTGCTAAGGGGGAAATTTATAGCTATAAATGCTACATAAAGAAACATGCAAGATCTCAAATCAATAACCTAACTTTACGACTTAGGGAACTAGAAAAAGAGTAACAAACTAAACCCAAAGCTACCAGAAGAAAGGATATAATAAATATTAAAGATTAGGACAGAGATAAACAATATGGAAAATAGAAAAATAATAGAGAAAAAACAGTGAAAGCAAAAGTTAGTTGGTTCTCAGAAAAGATCAACAAAATTGACAAACCTTTAGCTAGATGAACTAAGAGGAAAAAAGACTCAAAATATTAAAATCAGAAATGAAAGTGGGGACATTACTGTGGCATTGAGATATATAAGAAATACATAGTTTATCTTTGGCCCTGTTTCTGGCACAAAGCTCCTAAAACCCCTGGAATTTCTTGTGATAAAGGTGTCTTTTATTATTTTAATGAGGTTACTTTTGGAACAGGATGGGGCCTGGTTGTCGATGGAGCCAATCTTGTGATAAGAGGATTGAAACTTTCAGTCCCAATCCCAGCCTCTAGGGAGAAGAGAGGGGCTGGAGGTTGAATCAACCACCAATGGCCAATGACTTAATCAATCATGCCTATGTAATGAAGCCTCCATAACACCCAAAATAATGGTGCTTGGAGAGATTCCAGGTTGGTGAACACATGACAATCCTGGGGAGAGTAATGCAGCTAGAGAGGGCATGGAAGCACCACCCCCTTCCCCCATACCTTGCCCCATGCATCTCTTCTATCTGGCTGCTCCTGAGTTATATCCTTTTATAATAAATCAGTGATCTAGTAAGTAAAATGTTTCTCTGAGTTCTGTGAGCCACTCTAGCAAATTAGTCAAACCCAAGGAGGAAATCATGGGAACTTCCAAATTATAGTCAGAAATAAAGGTAACAACCTGGACTTGTAACTGGTATCTGAAGTCCAAGAAGGGTGTTGTTGGAACCTCCAATCTATAGCCAATGGATCAGAAACACAGGTGATAACCTGGGCTTGTGACTGTTGTCTGAAGAGGGGCAGTAGGGGGGAGAGTCTTGTGGAGCTGAGCCCTCAACCTGTGGAATCTGATGCTATCTCCAGGTAGACAGTGTCAGAATTGAGCTGAACTGAGTTGAATTCTCAGATACCCTGCTGATGTCTGAGAATTGCTTGGTGTTGTGTGGGACGCCCCCCACACAAACACTGGGACTGGGTCCAGGAACCCAGAAGAATTACTGACAGTTCTACAGAAATTAAAAGGATTATAAGAGAGTATTATGAGTGATTAAGTAAGAATAAATTATATATCTAGATGAAATACACAAATTCCTAGAAACATAAAACTATGAAGACTACACCAGAAATATACAGAATATCTGAACAGACCTAAAATTAGTAAGGAGATATCTACCAAACATTTAAAGTAGAACTAAAATCCTTTCTCAAACTTATCCAGAAATTGAAGAGAACACTTCCTAACTAGTTCTGTGAGGCCAGCATTACCCTGACACCAAAGCCAGACAAAGACACTAGAAGAAAACTACAGATCAATATCCCTTAGGAACACTGATGCAAAACTCCTCACAAAATACTAGCAAATGGAATTTGGCCACGTATTAAAAGATTATACCCTATGGCCAAGTATGATTTATTTCTGGAATGCAAGGATGATTTAACATATAAAAATCAGTCAATGAAATAGACCATATTAACAGAATAAAGGGCTAAAACCACATGATCAACTCAATCAAAAAAAAAAAGCATCTGACAAAACTCAACACACTTTCATGATAAAAACTCTCAAAACCTAGGAATAGAAAAAAACTACTTCAACATAACAAAACCAGCATATGAAAAACTCACAGAAAATATCATACTCAATTATAAAAGACTGAAAGCTTTTCCTATAAAATCATGAACAAAGCAAGTAAACCTGCTTTTGCCACTTCTATTCAACATAGTATTGAAACACCTGGCCAGAGCAATTAGGCAAGAAAAATAAATTAAAAGCATCCAAATAGGAAGGAAGAAGTACAATGATCCCTGTTCACAGATGATATGATCTTATATATAGAAAACTTTAAAGATTAAAAAAAAGAAGAAGAAAAAGAAAAACAAACACACAAAAACCCTGTTAGAACTAATAAATTCAGCAAAGTAACTGGATACAAAGTCAACACCCAAAAACCAGTTGCATTTTTATACAGTAACAATGAACAAACCTAAAAAGAAATTAGGGAAACAATTCCATTTACAATAGTATCAAAAAGTTTAAAATACTTAGGAAATAATTTAACCAAGGAATTGAAAAACTTGTACAATGAAAAGTACAAAATATTGGTGAAAGGAATTTAAAATATTTTTTAAAATGGAAATACAGCTCATGTTTATGGAATGGAAGACTCAATATTACTTAATATTATTAAAATGTCAATACTACCTGAAATGATTTACAGATTTAACGAAATCCCTATCAAAATCCCAATGAGTTTCTTGCAGAAATAGAAAATGCATCCTAAAATTCATATGGAATCTCAAAGGACCCTAAACAGCCATTAAAATCCTAACACAGAACAACGAAGCTAGAGGACTTACATTTTCTGATTTCAAAACTAACTACATATCAAAACAGTATGGTACTTCTATAAAGACAGACATAGACAAATGGATTATAATACAGAGTCCAGAAATAAACTCTCATATATATAGTCAAATGATTTTCAACAAGGATGCCAAAACCATTAAGAAAAAGATGATCTTTTCAACAAATGGTGGCAGGAAAACTGTATATCCACATGCAAAAGAAAGTTGGATTTTTACCTAACACCATATACAAAAACTATCTCAGAACAGATCCATGATCTAAGCTTCACAATGTCAGATTAGCAACAAGTTCTTGTATATGACACCAAAGGCACAGATAACAAGAGGAAAAATAGACAAATTCATGGATTTTTTTTTTAAATTGTGTATCAGAAGACACTATCCGCAGAGTAAAAAGGCAACCTAGAGAATGGGAGAAAATATTTGCAAATCACATATCTGATAAGGAATTAATAAAATATATAGACAACTCCTAAAACTCAAAAACAAACACAAAACAACCCAATTCAAACATGGGTAAATAACTTGAACAGTCATTTCTCCAAAGAAGATATACAAATTGCCAAAAAGCACATGAAAAGATGCTCAACATCACTAAGCATTAGGAAAATGCAAAACAAAACTACAATGCAATACCACCTCACACCCAGTAGGATGGGTACCATCAAAACAAAAACAAATCCAGAAAATAACAAACATTGGTGAGGATGTGGAGAAATTGTAACCCTTGTGCACTGCTAATGGGAATGTAAAATGATATAAGCATTGTGGAAAACAGTAAGGTGCTTCCTCAAAAAGTTAAAAATTGCCATACAAATGATCCAACCAATTTCACTTCTGGATGTATACTGAAGAGAACTCAAAGTAGGGTCTCAAAGAGATATTTGTACATCCATGGTCATAGCAACATTGTTCACAATAGCTAAAAAGTGGAAGCAACTAAAGTGTCCATTGGTGGATGAACAGATGAGCAAATATGGTATAAGAAGGAAGGAAATACTGCAATATGCTACAACATGAACAAACTCTGAGGGCATTATGCTAAGTAAAATATGCCAGTCACAAGAAGACAAATACTATGTGAGTCCATTTATATGAGGTCAAGATCATACAGACAAAAAATGGAATCGCAGTTGCTCGGGGAGGTGGGTAGGAGGGAATGGGGAGTTATTGTTTAATGGTACAGAGTTTCAGCTTTGTAAGATGAAAAGAGTTCTGGAAAGGGATGGTGGTAAAGGTTGCACAACAATGTGAATGTACCTAATACCACTGAATTGTACACTTAAAAATGGTTAAGATAATACATTTTTATGTATTTTACCACAATAAAAAATTGAATTAATGGACTGTAAGACCTCTGAGGGTTGTGCTCTCAAAATAACTGGAATACCAAGGTATCTGGAAACTTCCAGTTGGACATGCAAATAAATTGATATGTAAGTTACAGGTTATTTACTTAATTTACTTTTCATTTTAAAACATAGAATACTTCATCATATAACAAATTATGTAACAAAAATCCCTGAATGTACTATTCATATTTAAGCTATGCTTATAGTTTACTATATTTGTTTCAGATTATACTCTTCATTTATAGGAATAAAAATGTACAGATACAGCTAAACCCTACCCCGGATCCATTTCCCTTCTTTCCTTCTCAAAGGGAACTACTATCCTGAAGATAGGAAATATGATTTTAATTCATGTTTCTGTAGTTCTATTAAATACGTAGGTATCTTGAAACAATACATAGGGGGAATTATTCACATAAATGGCATTTCTCTTTTTTTAAACTTTTTTCACTCAGTATTATGTTTTTGAGTTTTATCTGTATAGATTAAAAAAAAAAAAAAAAAAAAAAAGTGTTGTCTGAGTCTGACCAGGTCACCGGAGCAAACCTGAGCAGAGAGCCTGAGAAGCCAGCCTGAGGAGACAACCTGGGGAGCCAACCTGAGGAGAAGACATGTGAGAGCTCAGACCTGCGTGTCGAGACTAGGAATGGCGGGGAGGTTCCAGGAGAGGCACTGCCAGGGCAAAGGCGCGAGGTTGAGAACCTACTCCCCTCCTGTTCCCGTCCCTGCGCGCCCCACTCACCTGACGCAGGGCTCAGACTCTAAAAAGCCGCACGGTGAGGGCTCCAGGCCAAGGCCCACACGTAAGGAGACGTCGGGTGCGAAGACCACGTCGTCGTGGGTGGCTCGGCACGCACTCAGCATCCATGGAGAAGCGGCCGCGGTAGCGTCCAAGGAGCTCCACAGATTCAGGTCGTACCTACACGAGCTACCATCCCCTTCAGAAAAAACATGGCCGAGGGAGGGGAGGGGCGAGGTCCTGGGCGGGCGTGGTGTGTCCCTGAGCTCCGCCCAGAACACGCCCTCCACCAGCCCCGCCCCAAGACCCGCTCTGCAGTCAGGCCTCACCCAGAGAAAAACCGAGTAGAGCTAGTTATATCACTTTGATTTCAATGTAATATTTAGTTGATTAATTATACCTCATCTTATTGAAAAGTCAAGTTGTTTGCATTTTTTCCTATTAAAATATTGCTGTAAAAAGAAATCCTAGTACATGTATACATGTGCAAATTTTTTCTAGAATAGAAACCAAGAGAATTTAATATATCATAGAGCATGCTCATCTTAAACTTCAGGAGGTATTCCAAATTGCTCTTCAAAGAGATTCTTTAAAACCATTTTTTGTTTGCAGAATTCTAATGTAATGTATTATGAAGGAAAGCAACAATTTTCTTTTGAAAGAAACGAAAAAGTCCAATGGGTCAGGCCTACTTAATTAGAAATACCTCACCACCATTTTCTTCTAAGATAACTCATATTCAAAAACTGGGTAAGATACTTCTATATCTCAGTTAAAATGCCTTTTGGTACACTGCTAGGAAGCCTTTCTAATGACATGAGAGAGGGAATAAACCACTGAGAACTCCAACAATAATTTCAAAGTATGTCCTCACTAAGGAAATGAAATAGATGCATGAGCAAATTATATACATAATAAGGGGGAAAGACATATTATGGTTTTTGATGAAAACTGTTAATTTTTGACCCAAACAAATGTCCATCAACAGTTGACTAGGAAAACAAATTTTGGTATCTATACCATGTAATACTACTCAGCAATTAAAAGAACAAATTATTGATACATACAACAACATATGTGGATTTTAAAAATAATTACGCTGTGTGAAAGAAGCCAGTCAAAAAATAGTACATTCTGTATGATTTATTTATTTAAAACTCTATAAATTTTAAGCTCATCAATACTGACAGAAAGATCAGTAGTTGCCAGGGTATGGGGTGGGGGTAGACAGAGGGGAGTAGAACAGAGGATTTACAAAGGGACACGGGTAAAGTTTGGGGGATGATGGCTATGTTCCTCTCTTTTGTGGTAATGGTTTCATGGATGTACACATAGATCAATACTGATCAAATTATATAATTTAAATGCTTACAGTTTATTGTATGGCAGTTATGACTCAACGAACTTTATTTGCTTGTTTTATTTTCTATAGCTAAATTTGGTTCTGGATATTTGACAATATACTAATAACCACTATATCACCTGTCCCACATTTTGTCCCAAAAGAGGAACTTGGAGACTTCATGTCAGTATCAATACATGGAACTCTAATAATTCAAGCAGGGCCAGTTCCTACTCTAAGGTCTATATTTTCTAAATATATTCCGATAGCAAAGTAACCACATAATCACACATTTATAACTAGACACTCATCTAAGCTAAAGGGATATTTTTTCCCCCTGAAAGTCATAAATTGTAACGATATATTGCATTAGGCAATTACAATTTTGAAGAACAGATAGTGTGCCATTCAGAGTGGTTACTTAGGACATTATAACGGCAGTGTTACATTCATCACAGCATATAGGAGACATGACACAAATACAATGGAAAGGTCATTAATGTAGAAAGGTTTTAAAACTGTCATCAGATCCATTAGTTTTGATACCAGTATTTTACATAAAAATTGCCTGCTGTGAGGATATCTGAGATCAGATATTTGAAGAAAATCAAATCAGATACTTGATAGGTGACATAGCTGTTAAAAGGACAGACTCAAATATATATCAGTGGAAGCTTGATGCATTGAAGGCAGAAATGTCAAGGAAAATATTTCCTTGAGAAATAGGCTGATTCTTTGGCTAGGAGCTGAAATAAAATGGAGACCTGTTTTTCAAAATAAACCTGAGGATTATCTTTTTTATCTATCATGGAAAAATATTCATCGATGTGTTCATATACTCTAGGCTCAGCCAAGTAATTCAATCAAGTAAGTTGTCAAAGTGACCTTTGTTCTCTTCTTTCTTAAACCTTTACATGGAAAATATCACTAGGAAGTTGTATAAACTGTTAGTCTCAAGTGGTTTGAGGGGTAGGCCTCAAACACAATATTAGGTTTTTCTTTCCATATTCTGACATTGACTAAGGTGTGTACTCTGATAAAGACCCAATATAAACAGATTAGTGAACAGTGCATTTCAATTTTTAATAATAAGTATGCTAACAGGAAGACTTCTCTTTGATACAAAACTATATACACCTGGTGTCTGTCTGGAAGGACGGGCTTTTTGGAGATCTGGAATGAACCTTGTCTTAGACATTATGTTCAATATTAGCAGAATTATTACGGGTTTCTCTGAGGCTACTATCAATACATTTCCTATGCTCAAAAAAGAACAGATATTTTATAAGAGGGCAAATGAAAGGAGAAGAAGAAAGTTTTTCCCAATGGGTTATCATAATAGAATTTTAATAAATGCATGGCAGGGCTGTGTTACAATGTGGTTAATTCTTGGATCATCCTATCGCCTACTTGAAAATTCATTCAGACCTCTTCTATGATTAGCATTACTAACCAGGTTGAAGGCACAATTCTATGTAGAGCCCAAGGGTCCTCACTTAGCTAGAATCTGAATGCAAAACATGTGAAGAAGGAATTAAAATAAAACCACAAAGGAGTGTGCTAAGAAAGCATTCTTGCCTAGAAGAGCAATACTGTTGGATTTAAGAAAGCCTAAGAATGGTTCAAAGCTATTCCCTCTTGCCCCCACATCTCCCCCTCAGTTAAGGATGCTGGCAGTAGATGGGATGACTTACAGAGTGATACCCCCTCAGTTTACTGTACACCTAGTGCCTACAGCCCCTGTACCTTTCTCTAATCCTGTGGTCATTTATGTTGTATATGTGGACATACAGTTGATAACACTGAAGTCTGTATTTATACAGTGTAGTAATAACATCAGGGGATTTCTTAGTCATTTAAATCACACAGTTCATCAAAATATTCATCACTGAGAAAAAAGACCCTATGTGGGTTTTCTTTTCTTTTTTCTGCTTTACTCCATATTTAGAATATTTCAAATGAGTCTGCACTCATTTTTCAAAGAGGAAAAGCTAAAGCAAACTTTAAAATAGGGTGAATTCTAAACCTGGCAAAGTAGCTAATTAAAGGGAAATTTTAAATGGACGTTAGACATAAGACAATTTGGATACATAACGAAGCAAAATAGGAAGAGAAATGACCTACCATCTGACCATTTGCTGCAATCTTCCAGTAAATGTCTTCAGTTTAGGTCATTGATTACTAATTCATTATTTCATGTAAATCAGAAACATTTTACTTTACATTCCTTTTAAAGAAGAAGGAAATCTTTATCTCAGTTGGTAACATTGTTTGTTGCAGACTATCTGTTTTGCTTCTGTGGTCATTCTTGGGAACAGCCTCATGAGCCAGCTGGTATTATTAAAAGGTAGTGCACCCTAATGAGACGCAGAATCCTCTTCATAGGTCTAGTTTTTGATAACCTTCCTCTCAATTCTATTTTGTGGTCTGTAAACCATTTAAGTATACCCTACTTGGGGAATGTAATTGGAAATACTCCATCCAAAATGTTTTTAAATTGACAATTTACCTTGGGAAATTGCTGTGGGCCATTTATTAATAACTTATTATCTTATTAGGATTACATAATTGTTAGACTCATTTGGTCATTAATGGTCCTAAAAGAATTATCAACCATCATTATTTTGACTCTGATGGCGAAATAAGATGTAACTTTTCTAGATTAATGTTTAGTTCATAACATGAATAGTCCGATTTTGCACTCATGAGTGTATGTGTTTGCATGTTCTGGAATAACAAGCTACACATAGTTGTATCAGTTTATTTCCTTTTAATTCTCTTATCAGTATTCTTTAATGCCCATTTAAACCATCACCTCTAACTGATTAATGGTATCAAAACCTCAAATGATGCACGCATTAATTAGGAATGCAGATTCCTTTGATTTGTTCTATAAAAATACTTTCTAAAAATATAACAAAAGTACAAACTTCCAGTCTTTTCATTCGGTCAAATTTTCATTACCTCATAGCCATTTGCAAATGTATTCTGCCAAAGCTGAAAATACTTCTAATTTTAAAAAAAGAAAGAAAACACCTGTTTTGGGTCCAATTATGAATTGCAGAGAACTATCATTCCTCATTACTAAATAGCTACAGAATTCCCATTTAAGTCAAATCAACTACACTTGAAAATAAACCTAGAATTTAAATGTTATAATCATTTATAATTCATTCTGCTTCTGCACACAAAAATAAGGCTCAATTCAAAAGCAAGCCTAGGGTAGGACATGTACTTTGCAAATCTTGCTGGGTGGTTTTAATACAGATGACACCAAATTTTGAGAAATTTAGTGAGAGGCAGTTTTTTTTTTCTTACAGCACATTTTGTAAATTAATCTTAATTTAATCTTGATAGCTTCCTCTCCCCCACCCCAAGAAAAGATAAACTGTAATAATTCTAAATGTATTTTAATGTTACAATTTAAATCTTCCAGAAAACCCCAATATGAAACCATACTTAAGGAATTTCTGGACATAATATTTACTTTTAATTCATACTCACTTTTAATTCATAAGAATGAGTATAACTAGATCTCCAAGATTGAGGCAGACAGCATCTACTACTTGTACATTAGGAAAATCAATGACCCAAAGAAATCCAATGATAATTTCTCAGGAAAAATTACTGAGGGTATGACTTGTAGACCTCAAATGCAGTTAATGTTCTCTTGGGAAAGACTAAAGGCTCCCGGTATCAATCTTTAATGTGTAGACACATTTCGGTTCCCCCTGGATACTACCAATCAGTTCTCCCAGTGTAGGCAGGTTTCATGATGATTTGTAAAGAGAGCATTTCAGTCATTACTTCATGCCATATATCATTAAAATACACATATTATAATTACATCTTTCTTCAAAAACGCATTTAACTACACCCAAAACAATATGGCCTGCTTTAAGGAATTCTAATGAAAAAGAAAAAATCAATGGCCACTTTTTCTAATTTTAAACTTGGTTTTGTTAACCAAGTCTTCATCTATAGGTTATTTTAGACATGTTTGTTTGCTGCTACTTAAAATAAGGTTACAAATAACCTTGCTGATTATAGAAGTTCTCTTCTTCTAAAAATCGCCTGATATAGCACATATTCTGACAAAAGCACACATTGCCGTGTTGATTTATAGGGAAATATGACAATATTCAGGTTAGGTAGGTGGCAAAGTTTAGCATTACCTTAAGATTCTATGTGTACATGATGATTTACAATCAACTGAATGCATCTTAAATTAAAACATGTATATGCATCAACAACAAAAGCATAAATTCCTGTTATGATTTTTTTTCAGTTTGCATGCCTCTTTTTCTGCATTTTCCACGTAAGTAGTGGTGCTTTTGAGTACACAAGTAAAGATATGGAATCCCCTGGCCTGTTGTGAAAATTGGGATGATCCTAGAAATGCTCACTAATCCTAGGTAAGGATTAAAAAAAACAAAACAAAACAAAACAAAAACTTTGTCTTTTTCCTGATGTGTAGATCTGGGAGGGAGTAACTCAGTAAATATGCCTCATTCTCCAGCTTTTCTTCTAAGAGTAAAGAAATTATTTAAACACAGACTTTGGATTTGGCAGAAATATATCTGAGTTCTGGCTTTGCCACTCACTAAGTGTGTGACTTTGGAAAGTCACTAACATCTTTAGATCTCAGTGTTATCCCTCACTAGAATGGGGATAAAAATTGTACCAAATTCTTAGAGTACATATGTTAACGTTGATGAAACAACAGATGTAAAGAAATTAGTAGCTGACACACAACAAACAATAAGTGTTACTATTACTGTTATCTCTGAAAGTCACAAATTTTTGTCAGCTTTGCAACAAAATTCACCGGTGAGTTTTTACAACATATGCACAAGCGTAACCATGACAATCATCATGAAATAGAACATTTCATCATCATAAAATGTTCCCACATAGACACAAACGTTTAAGACTTGAAGAAAATTTTATGGCATCTAGTCCAATTTCTTTATGTTATAGATGAGGAAACCAAGGTCCTGTGTGGTACAGAAAATTATTCATGCTCACTTACCTCAGCAGTGTTAAATCTGTTAAATATCTCACATCTCCTTCCTCTAGACTTGGTTCCCTTCTGCTTTACCACACTGGCTTCAGGGAACCACGAAGTTCTAGGGAAGGCTCAGCACCCTGCAAAGCTATCCACAAAAATGCAGCAACACACAGGACCAGGACCAATGGGCACAGAACCAGTGAACAACAGATATTTGCCCTCATTTGAAATGCAAACACTGGAGAGGTTACTTGCTGTTTTAGTCTGGAAGCACCAGCAAAACTTCCTTTATTGCTGAAGTTCAGAAATTTCAATAGTGTTTGCCAAGGGCAACGTATTTAAAGGAAAATAATTTGTACATTAAACAAACTATGAAATTTGGGAGTAAGGTGGGTGTGCAATAGAAAAAGAACATTGTATTGGAAAACAAGAAAGACTCCAGGTCATAGACACAAAACAAAAATCATATGAGTTTTTGAGCAAACTCTGTTGTTTTTAGGAGGATTTGATGCTTCTTTGCCTTGTTGGGAGAAACACTGGCTTATCTCATGCCAAGGTATGGTGACTTTGTATCCTGATTGGGCTTTTTAAGCATTATAGAATAGGTCAGTCAGGAGCACAGAAATCCACACTGCTGGTTCTCTTGAGATAAAAGGGCCTTACACTTCTATCCTTCATCAAAAGTCTGGGTGAAAGAGATGATATCTACACACCATAGATAAAAATAGTGACTTTCTAACATTTTATTTATATCCCCTAAAATAATTTTGAAAAACTATGAATCATATTTTACATTTTAAGTTGACATCCAAATTTTTCTGTCATTTTAAGTTTTAAATAGTACTTAAAATGTATAAGAGCTGGTGTTTTTTTAAATATTAACATTTTAAAACAAAAATGTTAGATCACTATTTCAAATGTTTTCAAGGAAATCTAATTAGCATTGTGATTTGATGCCCACCATCATCCATAAAAGAAAAAAAAAAAATGAATAAGGTATTCTTCAAAAATCTACCATCATTCCTTTTGGATCTGGTTCTTATATCCACTTCCACATACAATCTATTCCTTATAAAATAAATGTAATGTATGAAAATCTTTTCTAGAAATCCTATAATACTTAACTACAGCAAGTACATACAAACAAATATATTTGTTTATAATTTTTATAGTCATCTATGTTGACAGAGGCAAAATAAATTTACTACCAATTTTAATAAATAATCATAAAGGACAGTAAGTAAAATGTAATTTAGAATGCATTTCTTAATGAAATACATGATGGATGCCCTTGCTTTGTTTCAATTAGTTTATACACCCTCTTTTAAAATGAAACGGGGTTCAGGATCAGTTGTTTCTGTTTTTTAAATAGACATATTCATTGAGATAACTTGTTCTCTAAAGAGATGGGAATTCAAAGACTTTCATTATGGCAATGAAACTCAATTCACTGAACTCCTTTCAAGTTATAAGACAAAAATCACATATTGATCTCTCATTAAAAATATATCTGTAATGATCTAATTACTAGATTAGATTCTTCATTCAACTTTATTGAAAGCAAAGAATTAGAAGCCACCTGACTGGCAAAAGAAATCATTTCCCAGTCATTAGTATTACTTAAATTATCCCTTTGATTGGGCCGTCACACAGAGGTAATGTACCATATGAAGATTCCCTTTGTGTGAAATCTATGACTTTCTATGGTAAAGTGGGAGAAAAACAGAAAAGAGAAACTAAAAAAGAATAATAGACAGGAAACTTCCAGCACAATGCACTGGCCACCAGCAAACTGTCAGGCACATCAATTCTAGGAAACTACACATATGGCAGTTGAATATTTGGAAATGGATTTCCTTAAAACTATTCCTGCCTGAGTGCCTGGTGGAAAGTCTCAATGGACCTCCCAGGGGAAAGCATATTCCAGCACGAAGACCACTGGAGTAACAAATGTAAAACTAATTTTATCTGTGAAAGATTTTTTTCTATGTTGCTCTCTAGACCTCTATTAATTTGACCTCTATTAATCTGAAAGCTACATGCTTCCCTAGAACCATCCTCATTGAGATATAATATATTCCTGATTTTGAAGGCTAAAAAGTGAAAAAATCATATACCATTACTAGGAATATGATTAACTCAAGACTGCACCTGAGGGCCAATTGAGGAAATAAAAGTATTTAGAGATAACCTTGGCATTTCCTACAAAATGCTTATTGAAAATAATTCAATTATATTCCTTTCATTAAAGTCTCTTGCAATAAATTCTTACCATGAATTTGTACTAGGAAATGTTTGTCAATCTTGAATAATTAATATATTTTATTCTATTACAGAAAAAAGACTAAAGAACATTTTGTGCTTCTACTTTTGTCTTGACTGCTAGGATACTTAGACCCAAATTTAAAGTTAAATCACTCTCGATATTTCTTAACTATAAAATATGCTTCCCCCCTTTTCCTTATGATTTTATATTTATATCTTTTTTAATAATCTTATTATATATATGTCATTTATTTAAGCCATAAGTCTCTTTTTTGAAGATTTAAGGTATAAGTTAGAGGATGGAGGAATTAAAATGTAAATAATTAAAATATCCACAATCTAGCTATGTAGCTGGGGATGCTAAAATTTGTTTTTATCACAATTACTATCTGTTAGGAAACTGGTATAAATATTGTATATTTTCAAGTGCTTTTCAGACAAGCAGGAGATTACTAAAACATAATTATTTATAGAGTTGATGTTGTTCTGTAACCTGATAGCATACTATGCACGGTAGCAAACATGCATAGGTTTCTATTGGTCTCTGACTGGAGCAGCTACCAGAACTTCTGACAGGACTCATGACAACAAAAGTAACCATAGCTGGAAACAGCAATGGTAAAGAGACCCCATTGCCTTGCTTCTACTTTCCAGCAATTTTGAAAGAAAAATATTCTGGAAACCTTGTCTAATTTATATGTGCATCAAAATGTGAAGAAAAAGTTTTTGGCATTACCTTCATAATTTATTGCTTTAAAATTATGTGAATTTTGGAGACTAAGAAGACCAAGGTAGTGTCTTGAGCCCATTGTGGGAACCTAATCAAAGATTTCTCAAATTTCAGGATCTAGGTTGTGATCAATTGAAAAAAAAAAAAAAGGTGGCTGGATATATCAGATTAAAAATCCATTCACCAGACACAGGTGTTAACTAATAGGCTTTGGGGTCATTTTAAACTGAGTAACTCGTTATATATTTTTTAGTGTATTAACAGATTTCTGAATGAGTACTAGTATTCTTAATTGAAAAGCAACAACAATTATCACATTTATTATGGTTCTAGTTGTACCTCTAATGTGAATGAGCTGTTTATAGATTGGGTAAGGCCTCATTCTCTGAACGCAACTTTACGAGGGAAAAATACTTTGAATTTAGGTTAATTTAATAAAATTAAAGTCACTGAATTCAGACATACTTGTGAAACTTATGAATATTTTCTTTTATTCATAGATATCATTGGATGATAAACCACTAGAGACCTGAGTTTAAACAGAGGATTGCAATGAACAATATAGGCATACATATGATGATAATTAATGAGTTGTCTCATGTAGAGATCTGTGTAAGTGACTGCATCTGGCACATGGAAGACATGCAACTCTTTGTCAGTTCTAGATCCATATGCTTTTTGCCTGTGCTTTTGTCAGTTTCCTCACCCAGAGCCACTCCTGGAATCATCTGCCAAAGGAGTCAGCGGAGTGACCACATGAAAGAGGTGTTAGACTCACTCAAAACAAAATTGCTAGGCAAAATACAGGACACCCAATTGAACTTGAATTTAAAGTAAAAAATGACAAATTTTGTAGTTAAGCATGCCCCATGAAATGTTTGAGTGTCCTGTATTTTTATTTGCTAAATCTTGCAACTAACACAGAAAGCCCTATGCTCAATTCTTGCCTCAACTGCTTAACTGGTTGTGTAATGTGACCTTAAGCAACTTATTTAACTTGAAACTCTGTTTTCTCTTCTGCAAAATGGGGGTAAACATTGTTCCTTACAGTACTGTTGTGACAGTTAAATGAGACCATAAATATATGTAAAGTGCTTTGTGCAGTGCCTGGCATGGGTGGGCTCAAGTTAAACGGTAGCTACTAGTGCTGAGAGCAGCCACAGAGTTAGGCTTCTGTGTAGTTTACACAGACCACCGCAGGCCATAGCTGCTCCCTTTATTTTTTTTCCTCCCAGAAAAGTACATACAGTCTAGCTGACTTCTCAGAAGCCCAGACAAATGCTGGAGTCCCCAAATAAGCTTAAACAACATAGCAACCCTCTGGGAAGGAATAAAGGAGTGCATCTGGCCTTAAGTAGTCTTTTCTGCTCGGTTAATTGGATTCACCGAACTCTCGTTTACAATGACAAAAAGCAAATGTTTGGGACAGAAACCTTTCCTCAGTCTAGTAGAATACCACCATTTCAAATAAACATTTTGATCAAACATTTCATCACATAGATTGTGTTTGCCCAAAAAGAAGCTTCTGCACCTATGTGCACTGGTTTTTTCCTTCCCAAAATATTTGCTTGGTATTTTCTAGACACAGGTTGAGAGCACCAAAAATAAAATCTTTTTCTTTCTTTTCTGTTTCCTTTTTTTAACCATCAATTGTCCAGACTCACTGTCATTGTTTAATTATTTTTTCTTAGTGTTTTATTCAATTAAAGCCAATAATACACGATGAGGAATACTTCACCCTGAGGGAACAAAACCTTTTACTATGTTCTGTTTAATTTCCTTACTTCCTAGCTTGAAATTTATGATCTGTCTCTTTCTTCCCATGTTCAGCCCAAATCCTGCATCCATGTTTGCCCTCTTCATTGGTTTCATCATCTTGATTCACTTATTTATTTAGCAAAACTATTTTCCAGATAATGTTTTAGACCCAGAAATACAAATAAAAATAAGCTCCAGTCTCTTCTCTTAAGGTGCACAAAACCTAGAGGAAGAGACAAACAAAGGAGTAATGATTCCCCTATTTTATTAAAAACTCTATCACAGAAATATGTCCTACGTATTAAGGAAAGTAGAGGAAAAAATGCCTAAATGTGCCAGGGAATGGGATAAGGTCAGAAGAGGCGGTAATAATGAAGCCAAGTTTTAGAAAGTTAGATATGTGTTCATTAAGAGTGCACAAATGACAATTAACTGCAAAGAAGGAAGATCTTGCATGAAACTGCAGGGCACGTCAGGGAAAGTAGAAATAGTGTGGTAAAGCTGAAGCATAAGGTATATATAAGACTAGAAAAATAGGCTGTAATTGGATTTTTAAAAGACTTGTATGTCATTCTGAGGAGTTTAGGTTTTATTCTGTAGGAAATTAGGAAGTTAAGGCAGGATTTATGCTTTAGAAAGATCAATCTGGCTACAAGTCCTGTGAAAGTTGAATTGGCAGAGAAAGAGATGGGGCAGGAAAAACAGTTATAAGGTAATGAAAATAGTGAAAACAAGAGACGACTAGTGAGCCAAGGTAAAGACAGTGAGAATGCAGAGGAGAGGATGAATTTAAATGTTATCTAGGAAGCAGAGTGAAAATAATTTGGAGACAGGGAAGTCGTGGTTGATTCCTGAATTTCTATATCTCTTTTTGAGTCTTATAGAGAAACTGGACACACATACACATGCAAATACATACACAACACACCAAAGATAATATGCCTCTTAAAATGTTGGAGTATACATTGTAGTAAAAGTTCCTAAGCAAATTTCACCATTAACTGTGTTTAACCATTTATGAATCTGTTATTTATATTTAATTAATGTATTATTCAGAGAATATGAGGCAAGAAAGCCGCATGGCAATTTTCAGAAAATCTGTGATTAGTTACAGATTTTACACCCTCCAAGAAAATTGCCAAGGTCTATTAATTTCTTGAGAAGAACCTGTTTATATATGAAATTTAGTCTACCCACTATGGTAAGTAGGAGTGCAACTTAATATTTTCCCATTTCTTTTCATTGTGGTGTTATTCTGTTTTTATTTTTAATGGTTTTATTAATTATTAAATATATATGAAATTATATTTATAATATATTGAAGTATAAAGAGTAATAACAAGTGAAGATCCATATAGTCCCCTACCCAGCCCTAGAAATAGAATATGGCCAAAACTTTGAAGACCCTGTGTCCCCCTCACTTATTGCACAATGTTCCCTCCACACACCCAACTCATAAGTAACTACAAATTTGATTATTTGGAGTTAATTATCTCCTTAACTTTTTTCCCAGTATAATCAATATTCTCTTATTCTTACTCACTAGTGATCATTTTACATATAAATTAAATGCTACTTATTTATTCTTAGTGGTTTTTATCTTTTGCCAAAAAACATATTCCTGAGATTCATCCATGTTGATGTATATAGCTGTGCTCATTCTTTGACTCTGACGTAGGGTATTCATTATGAACATAAACTAATTTGTTTATCCATTCACCTGCAGACCAGTTTATTATGAACATTCCTGCTTGAGCATGTCTTCTTTTGCCTATGGTACATGAAAATAGTTAATCAGCTGTCTTTTGCTTAGAAATCCCTTTTATATCTTTTTCTATCCTCTTACTTTCAGATATTTGTGATTCCTTATATTTTAGAGGCCTCTTGTTAATTATACATATATAATGATTCTCAGTCTATGTATCCCCAAATATGTATATATTAATATATTTGTGTGTGTGTATATATGTATATACACATATATATAGTCCATTAACTGACAAGTTTAGTTAACTTGTAGAAAGATAAAGATAAAAACTGCTGTCAGCTAGAATTGGAAAGCTAGTCTTATGAGAAGGAATAAAATGATGCTACATTTAGGAGGAGAAAACAGAACTTGATTAAAATGATATTTATTCTCTGTATAAGGGCCGCAAGGAAGGACAGAGGTAGTTCATAAGAAAATTATAGCATGTGACTTAAAAAGCAATGGTTACTGGGAGGAATTAGAGTCTAATCTAGAGGAAGAAGAAAAAGAGGTGACATAAAATGGTCTTGAAGGCTTGATAGTGAAGAATATTCTAGTTCTGGAAAACAGACATATACAGGGGCACAGAATGAAACAATGTACATATAGTTGGACACCAGGATAACAATGTATTAGATCCTAAGGTTGAGTGAAAATTACCATAACCATGAGTCAATAGTACCTGCGAAGATTCCAGAAGGTCCTGAACTTGGACTAGTCTGGACTCATTTGTAAAATATAAGTGTCTTTCTCTGACAACACCACTGTTGGGGGTAGGGGGGAACTTTCTACCCTTCTAGATTCTTCTGGTCAGTCTAAGAATTAAATTTATGTGAGACAAATTAAAAGGAAAAAATCAAATTTAAGAACATGGGGCCCAAGGACAAGTTAGGCAACTGAAGCTTATATACCATCTAAGAGAAGGAAAAGGGGGTAGGGTTTTGGGACTTCAAAGAGAAGAAAAGCAATTTACAGGAAGATGAAAAAGAACATATGTTTGGTAAACAAATGTTTGCTGGGCTATGCAGAGACAATGGGACACAAAGAAGATTTTGATCAAGTAGGCCTTGCTAAGTTTCCCTAACCCTACCACACCTAGTTCATATTATACTTTAGTTATCTATTATGATAGTTCTTCTTCCTAGAGCAGGCCCTTTATCTAAATTCTTTCAGGCAGTTAAGGTAAAAGCTCTTTCTGAGCCTTTTGTTTCTTAAAAAAAAAAAAAATCAGCCCCAAATAATCCTTAAGCCAAAGACACACATTTTGGGGAGACAAATTTTGTTCCCCTACACCACCATTCTTCTTCCTTTGGTGGGTGCCCATTCTTAGGGCCTTCATGCTGCCCACCTAATTCACAGAACCCTTACATCCCTGCCATCAGCTGCACATCCTTCCACCAAGCAGACATTTTCATTTTCTCATTCCCATGGCCAACTTGCACACTGCCCAAAACCAGAAATTCTCAGCCAGTGTAACCCCAAATTTTGATCAAAGTATAAAATGTATCGTTATAGCTAAACTTCTCTCACATTGACTTATGAAAGATAGAACAGTTTGTTGAATGGTTTGTGAAAGGTGTAGCAAGCAAGGGAGCAAGAGATACGCACTGCATTATGAAGCCAAGCTGACATCACAAAAAGGCACAATGTTTACTGTGTCATGTGAGAACTTTGTCTCCTTAGAATAGAATAAAGCTGGGCTTCCCTGGTGGCACAGTGGTTAAGAATCTGCCTGTCAATGCAAGGGGCACGGGTTCGAGCCCTGGCCCAGGAAGATCCCACATGCCGCGGAGCAACTAAGCCCATGCGCCACAACTACTGAGCCTGAGCTCTAGAGCCTACAAGCCACAACTACTGAGCCTGCGTGCCACAACTACTGAAGCCCGCGTGCCTAGAGTCCATGCTCTGCAACAAGAGAAGCCACGACAATGAGAAGCCCGCGCACCGCAACGAAGAGTAGCCCCCGCTCACTGCAACTAGAGAAAGCCTGCGCACAGCAACAAAGACCCCACACAGCCAAAAATAAAAATAAATTAAAAAAAAAAAAAGAATAGAATAAAGCTTAGTCTAGATAGTAAGCAGTTTTCAGAAAACAGAGGCATGGTGCTAAAGGGGTGACAAATGAAGTTTGTGATAATTATGGACACTTCTATAAAGATGCAGTCTTGCACTACGGTAGTGATTGTATTATGAACATTTTAAAGTTTTTTAATCTACAAAAAATTCTAGCATTTTGGAATTATGTTGCAAACACCAAATATTTGAGGATCTCAGCAGATGCAAGCCCTATTAGAGTATACCATGCCCAACTTACTGAACAAAAGCACATAAGCAGTGCCAGAGAAATATCAGGTGAATGAATGAATGCTTTCCCTTGCTTTGTTTTCTACTAGGGCCAGTCTGATAAACTTATTTGGGTTAACTTGTTCAGGCTGATAAAAGGTGATAATGTTCAGCTAATAGTTAAATATTTAACAGAGACTCAAAGCCTTTTTACAAAGTACCCTTTTCAGATTATGAGGAATTTTAGACAAAGGTACCAGGCCTAAAGGGCAACTAGGCATAAGGATAATACTTAAATTTAGTCTACTTCTCATATCACAAAAATCAAGGCCATGAAATTAGAAGGGAAAACATATGGTAGAATTTATTTTATCCATTCCCTAAATAAATTTTAACACATACTAAAGAGAGATACTCTTCCTTAATGGGAGGACACTGACAACAAATATAATAAATAAGAAAAGTATGTAATATTTTTAGAATGTGTTAAGTGCCATGGAAAGATATTTAGAGCAAAAAAGAGAGTTCAAGAAAGCAGAACAAAGGAAAGTTAAAAATTGATTCAGTCATTCATTCATTCATTCACTCAGTCACTTAGCCAGCAGTTCCCAAGCATCAGTTTTGTCCTTAGCATTCGGAATATAAAATCTAATTAGACATGGCCCTGCTTAGTCTAGTTAACATACATGATCAACAGGAAGAGCCAAGCTCTTGTTTTGTAAATGCCCTAATATAAACGGGTACAGACTGCTACGGGGATTCCAATAATGACTAGCAATTCAGGGAAGACTTCAGAGATGAGAAACTTTTACATGAGATCTTAAACAGTGGAGAGGAGAGAAAGGACAATCCAAATGGCAGAAATAGCTAATGCAACAGCATGGAGATATGAAAGAGGACAGCAATTCAGAGAGGTAAAATGTTTGTTGTTTATAATTACAACAGAAGGAAAACTAGGGTGTGTGTGGTAGGGTCCAGTTGGGGCGAGGGAGTAGCTTTGCAGGAGATGAGTCTGGAAAGGAATCTATCTTCCCAACACACGTTAAGAGTTTCTACATACACTGAATGCATTTGTATGCTGCCCTGTAGTTTGATCATAGGAAACAGCAGGCTTAAAAGTACTCTGGAACAAAGCAGTATACTTTTGTTTTTACCATGCGTGTGCTTGGCTTTAACTAGACTCAGAATACAAAAATCCAAACCTACAAACAGATAAAATAGGATGTGATTATTTTGTGAATAAAGGAATTCCTAACTTTATAAAAGGATTTACGTTCTTTGTTCTCAAATACAAAAGTAGTGCCTGAGCCTGTCAATTCCCTTGATGTCAGGAGTCCCCCATAATGGAGATATTCCTGACATGCTTCTGACTCTTCAGTACTAATTTTTTCCTGCTTTGTTTCTAAAGTTAAAGTTCTGCATCTATAGAACTTAAGACCAATTCTATATAAGACAAATTTGTATTTCCAATATGCCTTTAGTAAATAGTGTGAGTTTAGCTTCTAACTTTCCCCTCCCTTACCCATAAACAAACTGAAGGGCAAAAAGGGAAAGGAATCATTCAAGTAGCCCTCATGAGATCAGATCAGAGCATCCAAGAGATAGGGCTGGAGACCTGCGAAACAAAGCTCATGGTAGAGATGAGGGCTCACAAGTTTATAGGGGACACTAATGGGGCCACTGGCTACCAGTAATGATGGGGATCTGGGGTACAGGAAACATGAGGATAATATGATTGTCTTGATTTTCCTGGTTGGAACAAATGAGATAGTCAAAATCTCATAATGGGCATGTGTATCTAGAAGATAAGCTTACCAAGTTCCTTAATATAGTGATGTTTCATGGAAACATAGTCTTGTTAGTCAGTGTCCTTGTCAGTTGTTATTCTTTCCTGTTTGAACTTTTAGAGAACTATAGTAGTTCTTTTTTTTTAATTTAAAAATAACACAAACGTTTTGGGAATGACTTCCTCCAGGTACCCTTACTGCCACACCTCTTCAAAATACTAGTATTAAATGTCTTAATTTGTTAAAGGCTCAAAATTTAAAGTTTGAGTTGATAGATACTAATACTTTAAAAGTAATATTTAAACATATTAATAAGGGTTCAAATATGTAAGCCATTTACCTCACTGACCAAATTATCTGTTTTTTCATATGTTAAAATACGTGTGTGCATATGTGCATGTATGTGTGTGTATCTTCAAAATCTAAAGCTATAATTGATATTTACAGGACATTCCACCCAAAAACAACAGAATACACATTTTTCTCAAGTGCTCATGGAACATTCTCCAGGATAGATCATATCTTGGGTCACAAATCAAGCGTTGGTAAATTTAAGAAAATTGAAATCGTATCAAGTATCTTTTCCGACCACAACACTATGAGACTAGATATCAATTACAGGAAAAGATCTGTAAAAAATACAAACACATGGAGGCTACACAATACACTACTTAATAACGAAGTGATCACTGAAGAAATCAAAGGGGAAATCAAAAAATACCTAGAAACAAATGACAATGGAGACACGACGACCCAAAACCTATGGGACGCAGCAAAAGCAGTGCTAAGAGGGAAGTTTATAGCAACACAAGCCTACCTCAAGAAACAGTAAACATCTCGAATAAACAACCTAACCTTGCACCTGAAGCAATTAGAGAAAGAAGAACAAAAAAACCCTAAAGCTAGCAGAAGGAAAGAAATCATAAAGATCAGATCAGAAATAAATGAAAAAGAAATGAAGGAAACAATAGCAAAAATCAATGAAACTAAAAGCTGGTTCTTTGAGAAGATAAACAAAATTGATAAGCCATTAGCCAGACTCATCAAGAGAAAAAGGGAGAAGACTCAAATCAATAGAATTAGAAATGAAAAAGGAGAAGTAACCACTGACACTGCAGAAATACAAAAGATCATGAGAGATTACTACAAGCAACTCTATGCCAATAAAATGGACAACCTGGAAGAAATGGACAGATTCTTAGAAATGCACAACCTGCCGAGACTGAACCAGGAAGAAATAGAAAATATGAACAGACCAATTACAAGCACTGAAATTGAAACTGTGATTAAAAACCTTCCAACAAACAAAAGCCCAGGACCAAATGGCTTCACAGGTGAATTCTATCAAACATTTAGAGAAGAGCTAACACCTATCCTTCTCAAACTCTTCCAAAATATTGCAGAGGGAGGAACACTCCCCAACTCATTCTACGAGGCCACCATCACCCTGATACCAAAACCAGACAAAGATGTCACAAAGAAAGAAAACTACAGGCCAATATCACTGATGAACATAGATGCAAAAATCCTCAACAAAATACTAGCAAACAGAATTCAACAGCACATTAAAAGGATCATACACCATGATCAAGTGAGGTTTATCCCAGGAATGCAAGGATTCTTCAATATATGCAAATCAATCAATGTGATACACCATATTAACAAATTGAAGGAGAAAAACCATATGATCATCTCAATAGATGCAGAGAAAGCTTTCGACAAAATTCAACACCCATTTATGATAAAAGCCCTGCAGAAAGTAGGCATAGAGGGAACTTTCCTCAACATAATAAAGGCCATATATGACAAACCCACAGCCAACATTGTCCTCAATGGTGAAAAACTGAAACCATTTCCACTAAGATCAGGAACAAGACAAGGTTGCCCACTCTCACCACTATTATTCAACATAGTTTTGGAAGTGTTAGCCACAGCAATCAGAGAAGACAAAGAAATAAAAGGAATCCAAATCGGAAAAGAAGAAGTAAAGCTGTCACTGTTTGCAGATGACATGATACTATACATAGAGAATCCTAAAGATGCTACCAGAAAACTCCTAGAGCTAATCAATGAATTTGGTAAAGTAGCAGGATACAAAATTAATGCACAGAAATCTCTTGCATTTCTATACACTAATGACGAAAAATGTGAAAGTGAAATTAAGAAAACACTCCCGTTTACCATTGCAACAAAAAGAATAAAATATCTAGGAATAAACCTACCTAAGGAGACAAAAGACCTGTATGCAGAAAATTATAAGACACTGATGAAAGAAATTAAAGATGATACAAATAGATGGAGAGATATACCATGTTCTTGGATTGGAAGGATCAACATTGTGAAAATGACTCTACTACCCAAAGCAATCTACAGATTCAATGCAATCCCTATCAAACTACCACTGGTATTTTTCACAGAACTAGAACAAAAAAATCTCACAATTTGTATGGAAACACAAAAGACCCCGAATAGCCAAAGCAATCTTGAGAACGAAAAATGGAGCTGGGGGAATCAGGCTCCCTGACTTCAGACTATTCTACAAAGCTAAAGTAATCAAGACAGTTTGGTACTGGCACAAAAACAGAAATATAGATCAATGGAACAGGATAGAAAGCCCAGAGATAAACCCACGCACATATGGTCACCTTATCTTTGATAAAGGAGGCAAGCATATACAGTGGAGAAAAGACAGCCTCTTCAATAAGTGGTGCTGGGAAAATTGGACAGATACATGTAAAAGTATGAAATTAGAACACTCCCTGACACCATGCACAAAAATAAACTCAAAATGGATTAAAGACCTAAGTGTAAGGCCAGACACTATCAAACTCTTAGAGGAAAACGTAGGCAGAACACTCTATGACATACATCACAGCAAGATTCTTTTTGACCCAGCTCCTAGAGAAACGGAAATAAGAACACAAATAAACAAATGGGACCTAATGAAACTTAAAAACTTTTGCACAGCAAAGGAAACCATAAACAAGACCAAAAGACAACCCTCAGAATGGGAGAAAATATTTGCAAATGAAGCAACTGACAAAGGATTAATCTCCAAGATTTACAAGCAGCTCATGCAGCTCAATAACAAAAAAATGAACAACCCAATCCAAAAATGGGCAGAAGACCTAAATAGACATTTCTCCAAAGAAGATATACAGATTGCCAACAGACACATGAAAGAATGCTCAACATCATTAATCATTAGAGAAATGCAAATCAAAACTACAATGAGATATCATCTCACACTGGTCAGAATGGCCATCATCAAAAAATCTAGAAACAATAAATGCTGGAGAGGGTGTGGAGGAAAGGGAACACTCTTGCACTGTTGGTGGGAATGAAATTGATACAGCCACTATGGAGAACAGTATGGAGGTTCCTTAAAAAACTACAAATAGAACTACCATACGACCCAGCAATCCCACTACTGGGCATATACCGTGAGAAAACCACAGTTCAAAAAGAGTCATGTACCAAAATGATCATTGCAGCTCTATTTACAATAGCCAGGACATGGAAGCAACCTAAGTGTCCATCATGGGATGAATGGATAAAGAAGATGTGGCACATATATACAATGGAATATTACTCAGCCATAAAACGAAGTGAAATGGAGGTATTTGTAATGAGGTGGATGGAGTTAGAGTCTGTCATACAGAGTGAAGTAAGTCAGAAAGAGAAAAACAAATACAGTATGCTAACACATATATATGGAATCTAAGGGAAAAAAAAAAAAAAGGCCATGAAGAACCTAGTGACAAGATGGGAATAAAGACACAGACCTACTAGAGAATGGACTTGAGGATATGGGGAGGGGGAGGGGTGAGATGTGACAGGGTGAGAGAGTGTCATGGACATACATACACTACCAAATGTAAAATAGATAGCTAGTGGGAAGCAGCCGCATAGCACAGGGAGATCAGCTCGGTGCTTTGTGATCACCTAGAGGGGTGGGATGGGGAGGGTGGGAGGGAGGGAGATGCAAGAGGGAAGAGATATGGGAACATATGTATATGTATAACTGATTCACTTTGTTATAAAGCAGAAACTAACACACCATTGTAAAGCAATTATACTTCAATAAAGATGTTTAAAAAAAAAAAATCTAAAGCTAACGTACTTAATGGTAAAAGATGAAGTTTTTTTCCCTAAATACCAGGAAAATAGGCAAAGATGTCTTTCTCAAAACTCCTAATCAACACTGCACCACAGCTCTTAGCCAGTACGAGGCAAGAAAAACTGCAAATGATATTTTTAAAAGACAAAAGGTAGAAGGATAGAATTTTCCTTATCCATAAATTATATGATTGTTGTGGGAGAGGAAAAATAATTTCCCCTTTATCTTTCTCGGTTCTTGGCTAAGACTCCCTATAATAAAATACAGATTAACATCAGAAAGACAAATAGAAGTTTAATAACATGTATATCTTCTGTATACATGGGAGATACCCAGGAAAACTGAGTAACTTCCCAAAATGGTCCAAGCCATAACCTTAAATACCATCTTCAGTCAACCACAAAATAAAGATGTTGAGGGGGTGGGGGAAAGCATGTTTGTGGGAGGTTACAAGGAAAAACACTGGAACAAGTAACAATGGCATGGCTGTTATGCAGATCTAAGTTGTTGCCCTCTCCACTGATTTGAGTTCTTATAGATTTAGTCATCCATCTCTTCCTGGTGGAGAAAGGGAGATATCCTTATAAGTGGAGATTTCCCTTATAAATGTAAACATCTCTTAAAAAAAGGGCAACTTCTACTCTATTTTCAGAGATTCTCCTATGTCTGCAACTTTTTAAAAATAATCAGGCTAAAATAATTCTTATGCCTAAAATGCATATTTTGGGGAGGCAAATTCTGATCCCCTTTATTATCTACGAAGAAAATACTAGAGTATTAAAAAGAACTCTGCTAGAGAAATAAGTGAATTTAGCAAAGTTGCAGGATACAAGATCAGTATGGTAAAATTAATCGTATTTTTGTATTTCTATATGTTAACAACAAATTGGAAATTAAATTAAAACAAAGGTTATTTATAACAGAATCAAAAATATAAATAAGGAAGAAATTTAACGAAAAAGAACTCTATACTTAAAACTGAAGAGATTGAGAGACATTGAAAGAATATTTAAATAAACAGAAATAAACCATTTTCAAGAACTGGAAGACTCAAAACTGTTAAAACATTCATTTTACACAAACTGATAAATGTATTCAATGAAATCTCAATTAAATTTACAGCAGATTTTTATTGTTGTTGTTGTTGATGAGCTGATTCTAAATTTCATATGGAGAAGCAAAGGATTTAGAATAGTCAAAACAATCTTGAAAAAGAACAAAGTTGGAGGATGTACACTACCTGATTTCAAGACTTAGAATATAGCCACAGTAATCATGATAGCATTGTACTGATATAAAGGTAAGCCTACAGACCAATGGAAACAGAATAGAGATTCCATAAATAGACCATACATATGTGGCCAAATAATTTTTGACAGAGACATCAATTCAATTACATGAAGGAAAAAGTCTTTCCAACATATGTGCTAAAACACCTGGATATCCTATGGAAATTAATGAACTTCAACCCAATATCACAATACATACAAAATTTCATTTGAAATGAACAATAGGCCTAGATATAAAAGCTAAAACTCTAAACTTTCCAAAAGAGAGCACAAAGTAAAACTTCATATCCCCGGTGTAAGCAAAGATTTATGAAATAAGATAGAAAAAGCACTGACCATAAAATAAAAAAGACAGATAACAGCCTTTACCAACATTAATATCTTCTTATCTTCAAATGACATTATCAAGAAAATGAAAAGGCAATCCATTGAAAAAAAGTATTTGATACATTTATCTGACAAAAGACTTATATCCAAATCATATAAAGAATCACTATAATGCACTAATAAAAAGTCAACCAACCCAATAAAAAATGGGTACTCACTTGGATACCTACACAAGAAAACATTCCCAACAAAAAACTTCATTTCTTTTAACTATTTTCATCATAATCTGAGCCCTAGGTTTTTTATAATAATTATTTTTGGTGATAACAACCCAGTGATAATACCCAAGCAGAATCCACTGGAGTGGAGGCAGCGAAGCCCCATGAATAAAGGTAATAAGGTTTTAATGGGCTTTACTACTCTTGAACATACCCAACCCATTATAGATTTATCATTTAGCTTTATGTCATCACAATCATATAAATGCTAACTGCAGGCTTCATACTCTTTCATGTATCCTGGAATTTTCCTAGGGCTATCCACTAAAAAGCAGTCTGACTGCATATCAAACCCAACAGAACTGTGATGGGAATTTTATGTTGACTTAACTGAATAGATTGACAAAAATACAATCTCTTTATTTGATAAAGAAATAAGAACGTACATAGGAATGTTATTGTATTAGTGTATTAGCGTACACAGTAAATCTAATCAGAATATAATTATTTAATTAATGTTTTGTTATACAAGTGAGTGATGTCTATTAAATCAAGCCTCAAGGGCCATTCATGATTACTCAATCCTAAGAAGTAAGTTCTTGTTAGTTTTCTTAACAGAAAAAAATGCTATAAATAAGCACATCTTATATTATGCAAAATACTACCCTCAAATTTATAAACCAAATTATTATAATTGAATCAACTTTATGCCCATTGATGTTTTAAATTTGGCCTTATTTTTTTCTGATTATAAAAGTAATATACACTCATAAGAAAAAACGGGGTATACAAAAGGGTATACTTTTTTTTTCTTTCAATCTGAAGATAACTTAAAATTATTTGATTTGTTTTCTATGTACTTTTAAGGCTCTGGAACTTTTCACGTAACACCTTAGTTACCTGTTCTTTGCAAACTCAAAAGAACTTGCTTGTAAAACTTTCTTAACCAAGGACTCTTTATAGCTGTATATATAATAAGCATTTCAATTTTTTCTACTCTGATTTATTTTTTTGTACACAAAATTAGGACTTCCCAGTATATATGTAAGCAACTATGCATTGAATTGTTGTGTAAAGTTAAAATCTCTCCCCTGTGTTTTTATACTTACTTTATTTTTTAAATAATTTTCTTTTTAATAACTATATTTCCCAGAGATTTCCATTTAAGAAAAATCTCTGCATATTTCTATCTAGTCACATTTTTTTCTATTTACTAATTCATAATTTTCCTTTTTCCTGCTTTCCTTGGGGCTGCTTTCTTTAAAACTTTCTAACCTCTTACATAAAATGCTTATTTCATTTATTTTCTCTTTCTTAAATGACAGCCCGTAAGGATATATGTTTACCTTTGAGTATGTATTTTAAACTATCCCAGAAATTTTGATACATACTATTCTCAGTTCAATTATGTTCTAAACACTTTTTAATGGCATTTTTATTCCCTCTTTAACTAAATTGATATTAATGGAATCTTAATTAATTTTTAGTTTTGTTTATTCTTGGACAAAAGATGTAATCTTGCCCATCCAGTTTCCATTTTTTAAAAAGCATAAGTTTTTTGCATGGCTTTAGATCTGATTAAATTTTATAAACATTCCTCAGGCATTTGACAAAATACATTTTTTCTATTTGTGAGTATATATTTATATTGTTCATAAATATCTGTGCTTAATCACTTTGTGTCTTGATTAGTCACAGTGTGATAGTACTAAGTTAAGGCATTTCACTATAATTGTTTTTTATGTCAAATTATTCCTAATATTTTTTGATATATTTTGTGTTCATGGAGATTTATTACTGTTATCCTTTCATAATAGATTTTATCAATAGAATTTCCCATTGTTCTATTCCATATATTTTTCCCCTTGAGTTCCAGTTTGATGTTATTATTGTGACTTCTACTTCCATCTCTTTGTTTCTTTTTTGCATTTGCTGCTAATAGAGGAATTTAACTCACATATAAATGTCATAATCAATATATTTAATCTTCGTTTTATTTTCTAATTTTATACCTTCTCTATTTTTTTGCTTACTAGCTACCTTTTATTTCTGCATTTCATTTTGTAGACTTCGTTTAATTTCCTTTTTTTTTTTTTTTTAGCTAGGTAGAATTCTTATTTTTAGTTTCCTGGAAGTTGTCCTTAAGTTTTTCAAATGTTCTAATAACTTTTTTATTTTTTGAAGCTAATTGCTTAGAAATATGCATTTAAAATAAATGTATTTAAACTGAGACCCAAGTGATGCTGTACACAATTGGAGTAGGGCACAGCATAATGAATGGCTAGTACATATTAGTAAAAAATTGAAAAATGTAACTATTTACTATGAAAATAGGTCTATGGCGTGTTAATAGAAATATTTGTTATAATTGCAACTATGATAGAATTCTTAGAAGGAAAAAAAACTGAATCAAAGTGATGATTTTCTTGCTACTATTTTCTCAACAAAATGTTATGACATCCTCCTTTAGCACATGTTGCAAAAGCACCAGTCTTCTTTCAACTCATGCATTTAAAATATATTTAATGATTTCCTATTATGTTTAGGGACTCATGAACAAATCAGATATGGGTCCTGCCATTATAAAACATACAGCCTAGTTGGGGAAACAAATAATAAGCAAGTGAAAAAGGAACACACACACAAACACAAACACCCCACCTGTCTTTTGATTGTTTTTCAGGTGTATTTTAATGAGGTGGGAAGAGACCTCACATATTGTATTAAGTAATATATATGAGTAAGCCCATATGTTACCATGGAAGTTCTAACTTAAATTTTATCTTCAGTGATGCTTTATTTCCATTGCTTGCCTTTCACCCAGTTATGATCCTTTATATTCACTCGATATTTCCCCTCTCATAATTTCTGCTGACACTTAATACTTTGTCTTTCACAGAGAATGATAAAACTGACAGGGACCTTAGAGATCTTTTAGGCCCAGGATGGTAAATACAGGTACCAATGTCACACTCGTACCTCCCATGCCCATGGCAGACACTGGCAATCAATCTTAACGCCCACTTATTTAAGACTGGATATAGGCCAGGAGTCGCTTTCATCATAGCATTCTAGTTTGTACTAGCCACCTGAAGCTTTTTCATATGAGACCTACTTGAAAAATTCTTGTTTCAAAGTGAGTAAACTTATTGCCAACTAAAATTTAAAACTTAGTAGATCCATATTTGTAAGAATCCCCTTGAATAACAATTTTGTATGTTGGAATTTTTAAATAGGGATTAATTTGAAAGTGAGGCAGGTTAAAATGTATTGTCATGATGCTCGTTCTTAGCCCTATGCCTCTTCCAGCTCAGACAATTTTTACAACCGTTATTTGGAGATCTTGAACTAGAACTGTGGCATTAGAACATTTTACTCTACTTACATTATCTCAGAACAACACACTCCTTCTTTGGGGGAGTGCAGATCCTTTCTCCATTTTTTTTCCATACAGTTCAGCCTTCACTTCTCATACTATCAAGTATTATGCTCTATTATACCCACATGGCAATGCAAAAGCTAAATATCAGTGTAGCCATGGAAGGCTTCTTCAAGAACAGACATTGCACAATTGAGAGCTTTATTATTTATTCAGCAAATATTAATTATCTTCCATGTGCTAGGCAATGTGCTAGGCTCTTGAGATACGTCATTAAACAAAAAGTGAAAAGGATTCAGGCCGCTGTTGAGCTTTCCAGTTGGACACAGCTGAGGCAGAGACAAATAATAAAGAGGACAGTAAATTATGTGGTATATTATAAAGCGGTTTTTGCTCTAAAAATAGCAGAGGAAGGAGACTGGGAATGCTGAGGATGGTGGTGGGGTACAATTTTAGATAGGGCCTTATGAAAAAGGGGAAATTTAATCAAATATTTGAAAGATGTAAGAGAGGTAGCCGTACATACAGCTGAGAGAAAGATGTTCCAGGCATAAGGAATAGTTGTGTTTGAGGAACAGCAAGGATGCCAGTGTGGCTGAGCAGAGGGAACAGGAAAGAGGGCAACAGTAGGAGACAGAGGAGACAGCAGAGGAGGGGAGGGGCAGATAATTTAGGGCATGTCACTTTGTACAGACAACCAAAATGGTATACACACAAAAAAGATAGATATTACATATGTTAGTGTAGTTAGTATATGTAATTTAATTAAATGTATTTAGTAGGTTTTAGACCAAAGGACAGTAGGAACCAATTTCCTACAGGAATCCTCTCTCACTCTTAAGCCCTTAAAAATTTTTCCTCATCACTCCTTTAATTAAACAAGCGTCCTATTTGTGAAATTTTTATTTCCCTAGTCTTTGCAAACTGCCTTAACCCTATGCAACACTTTTCTAAACGCAACCTACAAAACAAATTTTCACATTCAGGGTTTGTGTTTTTTGACATCAAACATAATTACCGGTGAAGTATTTTTTGATATTTCTGCAAAATAAATTATATTACAGTGCATTCTGGGCTCCATTTACTACCTAAAACAATTGATTTGAGTCCACTGCATCCTTGGCATAATGATGTGAACTGAAATGGATTAAAAATGCTAAAATGCCTCATGCATACCCTTCAGGCGTCTCTGCTGGTGCTGAAATGAGGTAATGATTTCATGCAAACTCAACCAGCAACCTGAGTGTCTCTATCCATCTCCTGCATTCGTTGCAAGAAGAGTGAGTTTCAACTCTCAGGGAGGCAGTTATGCCTGGAAATTCAACATGAGGACACAGCCTTCCTCCCAATCCCCCATCCTTCCAGTAACAGCCATGCTTCAGCCTAGCTCCAGGGCACACAGCATCCAGTCATATCGTGTGCAGCTATTGTGTGGCACAGTGACTTTCTGCCCAGCACTGTGGAAGATACACGAAGATAAGGCAGCTCTCACATTTTTGGCATTTGTATTATGTCTTACAAATTGCACAACATACTCATTGTTTTACCCAGAAAAGCTATACAGTATGCTGCCTTTTGTTTTTTTTAATTGGAAATAATTGGAGAGCCAAAGCTTACGTATGTTAAATAGATAATAATCAAGTTCCAAACTCTGTAGGTCCAGCTATTATCACATTCTTATGATGTGGAGTCGGCCTAAGTAGTTTTAAATCTTGGTTCTACTACTTTCTAAATCTATGACTCTGGATAATTTACTAAAACTCCTTGTGGACAGTCTCCTCATCTGTAAGTTTGGGCTAACTGGAAACTAGCAAGCCTAGCACAAGGAGAGGCTTAATAAGTTTCTGCACATTAGGGCTTGTCCTCTTGGAACAGCCTTTCTTAGAAGCCAGCCATCTTGCTGCAAAGACGCCCAGGCTAGACAACAAAACAATGAAAGGCCAGAAGAAGGGAGGCCCTAGAGGGTGAGAGGCCTCGGTAGATGTTCCAGCCACAGCATATCTTCCAGCTGAGTATACCCATCTGAACGACCTCAGCTACACCATGTGGAACAGAAGAACCATCCAATTGATCCCAGTAAATCCACAGAACTGTGAGAAATAATAAAACATTGCTATTTTCAGCTACTAAATTTTGGAGTGATTTGTTAGCAACAATAGATAATTGAAATAATTAATGTATTCTTTTAATGTGATATTTAAGTTGTTTAGATTTGATCTTTGCAATAGATTTATTATACTGGTTCAGACAACAGCAAGTCAAGGAGACAAGAGAGGGTGTATAACTGGACCTGGGAATGGATACAGGAATTCGGTGTAATGAGGTAGAGAAAACATTAAGTTATTAATTTCTGGCAATAGAATTTCTCTTAGCCTCAGAATTGCACTTGTTTAGAAAAAAGAAAATCCTTAGGTAAGTATATCAGGTAGGATTAGGTTTGGCAGCATGTAATAGAAAAACACATACAACGTAATAACGGTGGCTTAAATAAGATAGATGTTTATTTCTCTTGTGTTCATAAACAAAACCAAAGGAAAACAGTCCAGAGCTGATATGGTAGCCTCTGGTTTTCTGGGACTCAGACTCCTGTATCCTGATGCTCTGCCATCTAAAGGCATTGACTCATGGTCCATGATGGCTGGTCAGCCCCTGAAATTCAGGTCTGTATTTCAGTTTGGGGGCGGGGACAGAGGAAGAAAAAGACAAAGGCCACACATAGCCCCAAGGAATGAAGAGAAATGTAGTGTTTTATATTGCTATGCAATATGTTATGTGAAGACCGCATACCTGTCAATAGCTCTTCTTAAAGACTACCTTATTCAGATTACTTTGTATGTATGTCTATGTGTGTGTATTTGGTGAAAAGACTGAGAGCCATATATGGGAAGATGTGGATGGCAGAGTGACACAAATATGAGAGAAGATCCCAGAAGTGTAGGTGACCAACACTATGTAAGCCCCCCAGAGTTTTCTGAATAAATTTTGGGGAGGACATCATACCTCAATAGTTTGCAAATAGAGATTCAAACAATCATTTCTTTCTTTGCTTTTTATTATATAATTTTTAAAACAGTCACAAGATTAGAAGTAATGATATAATGAACCCCCTACAAATCCATCACTGGATTTCAATAATTTCAACACATGGCTAATCTTGTTTCATTGGTACACCACTGACTTTTCCTCCCTCCCAACACTGGATTATTTTGAAACAAATACCAATATCATATCAGAGGCTAATGTTTTCTAGATCACAAAGAACCAAAGACCCTGAAAGCATCTGGATTAAATGTGGAAAAACGTAAAAGTCAATGATTGTAGAGTCAAAGAGCAGAGTTGGGCAGCATTGAGAGAGAACAGGGGATAGTATGAGTAGTTTAGAATTGAATAAAAATGAAATATATGAAGAACTTTAGGATGATTAAGTAACTAATATAAGAATAGGAAAAAGACTGCATGGATAAAAAAGAAGGCAGTGGACTTGTGAGTTAATGAAAAAGACATACAGAAAGAGAGGAGAAAATTATTCAGGTTACAGAACTTTCAAGGTGCCAATTGGATAGCAAACCAAGACTTAGAAGATGAAGATGAAAGGGAAAAGTGAAGAAGTCAATGGCAAACACTGCTTGTTATTTGCCTAATATCCATCTTTCTTTTGAGTAACAGAACTTAATCGTATTCAGGCAGCAATGTGTCCTGCTAGAAGTGGCGTTTCCCAGCTTCTCCTGTCACACAGAGTAGGTGAAATGCATCTGGTAGAGCTTTGGAAAGGTTCTTTAAAGAAGACTTATTCACCTGGAGGGGCTCACTTTTTACCTTTTTGCCCTTTATTATTTTCCCTCTACCTCCAGTACATAAAGAAGGGATTACTGGAGTCCCAACAGACATCATCAACTAAGAGGCAGTGCAGGGATGTTGGAGCTTGCATCCCTGATTGACTGTGGGGACAACACATTGGCTGTGGCCTGCTGAATTCTGCATTCTGATACAGGAGAGACAAATGAATACCATTTTTGAGGGGGAGGGGTGGTCTCTGTCCAATTTAGCCAAGACTCTACAGGCATAGTGAAAGAAACATAGTGAAAGTCATTGAAGGAAGAATGAGAATTTTTATTGAGCAAAGCAAAATGAATAAACCATTTTCCATTGATCAGTAGATGTTGCTGTTGTTTAGACAGTGTCTCTCCCAACTGAAGTTTTAGATGAAAAAGGTTAAGTATCAAACATTTCTTGCAGAGAAGTTCTCCAAAGCTGAGCCAGAATCAAAGACTCAGGGTGTTACCTATTATTACTTATTAATTATTACTATTAATACTAACCTCATAAAACTGCACAATACTTTGTCAATTTCACAGCCCTTTCATATAAATTACCTTATATCTTTTCGTCCATTTATTTAGTATTTTTGAGCTCTTAATATGTGCAAATCATTGTAGTAGACATGAGTGGGGGATGAAGCATTGCGTGGAATCATTGTATCAAGTAAGGCAAAAAAATAGTTACCACTTATTGATTGATTATTCTCTATGAGGCACTATGTGAAACATTTTACAGATATTTTCTTATCTAATTTCATAACAACTTTATGGGGTGATTATTCTTATACCTCTGTTTTGGGATGTGAATTAGTTTAAAGAAATTAAAAACTTACCAAGTTTACTCAACTAATAAGCAGAGGCACTGAGATCCAAATCAAGAAGTGTCTGACTCTCTCAAGTCTCTGAATAATTGTAATTCAAAATGGAAAATGTTACACGCCTGAAAAAGATGTAAAAAATGGTACAAGTAAGAGCTTAGAGATGTAAAGTATGTAGAATCAGGGTTTATGTTCTATTTCTACAGAAGAAGAAACTAAATCTCAGATAATTTAGTGATTTACCTGACTTGCTTTATTTGTCCCTCACATTTCCAATACAAGCCATACAAATTATCATCCTTTCTACCCCTGCCCTTTTGTATCATCCCCATACATCTAGCTGCCAGAAATCGGAAAGGATATGAAAGGCACAAAGAATATTCACCCACTGCTGGCCAAAGGACTGTGAATGATGGGTGAATACTAGTTCAAAAGGAAACTAATCTTCAGTTTAATCCAATCTACTATTTGTATGATAAATAGTAGGATGCTAAACACTCTGTGTGACAATGGCAAATCCCCCACTGGTGGAGTGGATTTATGCTCTGTGACCAAAGCTTAGGAGAGTCACATCATTCTCTTTTCTTCTATCTGGAGCAATGCATCAGCCCTAGGCCAGCAGTGAGGGATCAAATCTGATTTTAGCCTTGCTTTAAGTGAACACAAATTAGTTAGTTCCAATAAAAACTGAGGGGGAGAGGTGGTAGGTCAGGGAAAGGGAGAAGAATGGGGAAATGCACATGCAACAGAAAAGTCAAAAATAGGTTTGTCAGATTGAGAAAATAAAAATACAGGGTACCCAGTTAAATTTGAATTTTAGATAAACAAATGAATAACTTTTTAGAATAAGTATGTCCCCAAATCCCACATATTTCACAGTTAAAAACAGGTTGCAAAATAGAGACAATTTATTGTCTCAAATATTGCATGGCACAGTGACTCATACCTAAAAATTATTATTTTTTTAATCTGAAATTCAAGTTTAGTTGGGTGTCCTGTATTTTATCTGGTAGCCCTAGTCAAAAAAAAAAAAAGAAGACAGAAAGAAAAATCTAGTTTTTAATTTCAGCCTCTCAGAGTTTAAGAGAGCCTCGGCCACATTTATTGTTTGTTTGTTCTGAGGTTCCAAATATAGCAAAATGTAAGAAAAAGGTTACAAAGTTTATGGAGAGTTTATATATACATATTTTCATTTTACAAATTAACACTTCTAACTCAATGAAAATATATTTTTGCTATTCACTAGATAATTATAGAATGTATATTTGAAAATTAAGCCATCACACATTTTAAGCAGTATGGCTGGATAGTGGGAAACAAATTTAAAATTTCAAGTTTACTTGAAACTGTGTAAGTGTATCTCAGTTATTATATGTATTTATTGTATGGGTGTAATGACAAAGTCTAAAATGGAAGGCTTTTCTATAATATTATGCTGGGGGTCAAATGCCCCTCTCCCTCTCCCAAATGATTGGCTCCACCAGCCACAGAAGAGGGGACTGACCAATTGTTTGGATGATCTATCTTCTATTTCATCCCCAGGTATAGAAAGTCATCTTCCAGAGCTGGGGACTGTGTCCGTTTCCTTTGGCTGCTATAACAAATTACCACAAACTTGGTGGCTTAACACACATTTATCTTCACACAGTTCTGGAGGCTAAGTCCAAAATCACTTTCCCCAGACTGAAATCACCATGTATGCAGGGCCATGCTCCCTCAAGAAGCTCCTGGGGAGAACCCCTCTCTTGCCTCCCCTAGCTTCTGGTGGCCCTCCTGGGCTTGTGGCTATATCACTCCAATCTTTGCCTCTGTGGTCATACTGCCTTCTCCTCTTCTGTGTTGAATGTCTCTCTGTCTCCCTCTAATAAGGACATGTGACTGCATTTAGGACCCACCTTGATAATCCAGGATAATCTGCCCTCAAGATCCTGAATTAGTCACATCTGCAAATTCCATTTTTTGCCACATAAGGTAATGCTCACAGGTTCCAGGGATTAGGACATGGATGTCTTTTGGGGGTCATTTTTCAGCCTATCACAGGGACTGAGGGGATGCCTTGCACAGAACAGGGTCCCTGAAGAACATAAATTGGCTTGTTGGTGCCCTTAGCCAGGAGTCAATTTAGGTGGGGATGTCTTTTTAGATTGTCTAGAAAGACCTGAAATCCAACCCTGAAGCCTTTGCTATCTTACACACCTGAAGTCATGAGCCTGGCTTGTGTCCCTCACGTGTTTCAAATATAGGTTACAGGTGGAGTCCATCATCCCCCAAAGAAAGTAGTTCTGGTGGTGCTGGGGCCAATCATATGTCCTCGATAACCTAAATTTCTGCCCATTTCATTACTGTCTCTTTTTCCTGCTCTGAAGCTAGGTGTAGATGAATAAATATTGATTATTTAAAAATATTTGTTAACACCTCTTAGGAGCAAGGGATTGTGGAAAGTCACATAGCAGGGTGGTTAGAGAGCAGCCTCTAAAGCAGATTGTCAGGAATCCAATCCCTGCTCCACTAATTACTGGCTTTGTGACCCCACCTCTGTGCTTCTGTTTCTCATCTATAAAATAGTCTCTACTTCATATGGTTCTTGAGGATTGAATGAGCTAACATATGTGTAAAGTGCTCAGAACAATGCCTGGCTGTTAGATATCTCTAATTTAATAAATGTTAGTTGCTATTTATTTCAATGGAGAAACCAAAGAAATAAGAATCCCTGTGTAAGAAACAAGGATAGCTGAGGCAAGATATATGCCAAAAAATTTTTTTTTACGTGTCAGAGTTAAGACAGTAAGTACTAAGAGAAGTCTGAGCTTAGAGGCTTTTTGTTTTTGTGTTTGTTTTGCTTTGTTTTTGAACCCTAACTTAGGGGGTTAAGAGTTATAGAAGAGGACAAGGAAAGGGTAAAATGCTCTCTTTGGAGGAGAGCTGGTAGGTAGCCTTAGCATGTAGCATTGGACAGTCAGGGCAAGACGGTAATGTGATAAGAACACCAGCCCCATGCGGCTTGCGCTAGTCTGAAGAAACATGGAGCCTCAGCTCAGACACTTAGGAGTTCATGCTTAGTAACCTTCACCAAGTTAGAAAAAGTAATACCTACAAAGAAGAGTTGTTTTAAGTACTACATTAAGGAATGCATGAGAAATCACCCAGCTGAATGCCAAAAGTTCTGTTTTCTACCTGCCCTATTAGTTGGGATGTGGGCAAGCAGGCAACTGAAGGCTTCATTCCTTTAAATACGAAACCACCAATGCTTGCATCATATCTAAAGGGCATGGTTCCTTGAACAATTTTTTGAGCATGTACTGGGAACTATACTAGAAGCTGCTGAGCAAGTTATGAGCGTGACAAAGTTCTGCCTGGAGAAAGTTATGGGCCAGGAGTAGAGGCAGTCAAATGAAGAGGGAATACCAAATGCGTGGTAAGAACTATCATGGAACGGTAAGAGTGCTGAGGAGAGCCCTTGGAAAGAAACCTCTAACTTTGTCTGCAGAACAGGGAAAAGTGACTATCAAGATCTTTCTATAACAACAGTAGAAAGTGGCTTTTTGGTTTGGATTGGGCAAAAAGAGGTTGTTCAGGAATTTTCTGGGCTTTTTGCATATGGAGAAGGCTGGGCTGACAGTCCAGCCCCAAAGGCCAGTGAATAGCTGCTGTATGATTACTAAGTGACAGGCAGGAATAAATTTCTACAATATTAAAAGTGATATATGGCACATTAAAAATTACGTCCTTATATATAGTACTCAAGGCCTAACCCATCGCATTAACAAAATCAAAATGATGGAACCTGCGTACTCAGCGGGGGTGCGGAATGTGGGCGAGGACCTAAAGGTCAGTCAGCCGCTGTGCTACCCTGAGCGGGACTCGGCCTCGGCTCGGAGACCTTGGTGTTTTCCAGCCGAGGTGGGGGCTCGGTCAGGGGAAGTTCGGAGCAGCGGGAGCGGCAGAAGCACGTGGGCTGAGGTGGGGGGCGGGGGTGGGAGGACGCAGACGGAGGAGTAACCCGTGGAAGTGTCAAAGAGGAAGGAGTGGAGGGCCGCTGAGGTGACAGGGTGTGGCCTGTGGGGGAGCAGGCGGACCGGGAGAGGAGGGCAGAGAGACCCACCGGGACTGAGGAGGCAGTGGGGAGCGTGCCTGCGTCGCTCGGTGCGGTGACAGCGAGGAGCGCGGCGCGGGGCCGAGTGGCGAGGGGAGTTTCCCGTGCTCGCTAAGTGGAACCCAGCTCAGAGCTGCGCCAGCGCCTTCAGCCTGGGTCCGCGGTGCCTGACACCTGCCGGGTCCGAAGCGGGAGTCCGGCGGAGCGTTCCGCACCCAAGTAAGTCTCTCTTTTTCTCTCAATTCTCCTCCGCCGCCTCAGCCTCTTTATCTGCGGAGCGCGGTGCTCGGAGCTCCTGTTGGGGGGAGGGGAGGGGAGGGCTGCGCGAAAAGCGCACCGGAGAGCTCCGGCGGCGTCCACGGATGCTCCGAGCTCCGAGCGCGCGCCGGCCGGCGCGGGGACCCGGCCGCGAGGCCCCGCCGCCCGGTTGCCCTGCGCAGCGCAGATGGCGGCGGCGGCAGAGTTGTCGGCACAGATACGACTCGTCTTTTGTGTCTGGCCGGATCCCAGAGTCGGGCCAGGCCGGGGGGAAGGAGCGGAAGTCACTTTATGGTTCCTGGCCCCACTTCTTCCCCCGCACCCCAAATCCTTCGGGATTTCAATATGCGGCGGACTCGGGCGCAAATGAGTGCCTAAGCGCCCCTGCTGGGCTAGCTGGATTCGGGTGGGCAGCGGCCGGACCACCACGCCGCCCTCTCTGCTGGTTTTCTTTTTAGATACAGCGCCTTTAACAGCGGGTGCTGAGAGGGAGGCTGACTGGGTGCTCACGGGAGTCTGGGTGTGGAAACGACCTACCTTCTTGCTTTTCTCGGGTTCTGGAGGGGAAAGGACAGGGTTGAAGAGAGCCCCGAAGCCCGAGCGTCCCGAGCTAGCGGGCTTGCGCGCGGCCGGCGAGGAGGCGTTCGCTGGGTGGATCCCTTGTCTGGCTCATTGTTCGCGGTGACGGTTCTTGGGGCCGGGCTGAGCGACAGACACTTAAAACGGGGCCGTGAATAAAAGTGACGACTTGCCGGAGTGAGGTCAAGGCTACCGGGAGGAGAGGGCTTTCCAGTTTGGAAACGGACTTCTTCGAGCTCGGAGGGCAACAGTAGTCGTCAGCGAAAACCGCTGCTGAGTGTGAAACTTAGGTCTGACGCTCATTCACGGAGACAGCTTAGTGAATGAAACCCTCAGAAACAGGGCGCGATATTTCCCCATTGAAATTGTTTTCAGAGTAAGGAAGATGGAGTTTAAGTGTTATTGGCAACTGGCTGCTTTCTCTTGCTAGCACCTGTTTCTCTTTCTCACCCCTTCCCCCCACCCTCGCCTCTTTGGGGGAATGTGTATTTATCATTCTATTTGTGCCTTCAGCTAGTCGAAGTGTATGGTTTCGGGAGAAGAATCCGTTTTTAAAAACAAAGTGCAATTTCCCTACAGAGGGCCAAGCGCTGGTGTAGACATTTATTGCTCCTCCACCCTAGCCGCATGCTAGCATTCATGAAGGCAGACGGTGCACCCGGAGTCAAAGGGAGCCAGTTATCCCCAGCTGGAGATGCCAAAACACAACTAGCGCATGCTCATTGTGTTGGAGGTTAGGACACTCGTTTTCCCATTTCCCTGAATTACAGTGATATCACCTGTTCATGGTGTCTGTTCCTTAGCACTACGAAGGAAGGTGCATTTTCCTGAGAAGGATGTTTCTTCTTTTTCTGAAGTGCATGGGTAGTAATCAGAGTAAGTTGATCCAACAAGAGGGATTTTTAAAAATTATATATATGTATATATATATACATGTGGGTGTGGGTGTAATATATATAAATATATATTTCTGTAAATCCCAGTAGTTACTAACACACCTACCTGCCCTGGTTATATTTGCTTTGACTTGCGTGATGGACTTGCTAAGGGCATCGGTCTGCTGAAACCTGAAGTTCCAGCCCCCAGGAGAAATAATATGAACACCTCTCTCTGACCACAGTCTGATTCCACAGGGAAAAAAACATGCACCAGGAGTGTTATTTAGGTTATTGAAAGCTGTGTGATTTATTCTAAGGAGGGAAGCAAGAGTTAGGTAGAAGAAAATAGAAATGGAAGACCTGAGTAGGCATCCAAACCATACTCATATTTCCACAAATATGTATGTGGAAAGTATATTGTGTTCTCTCTTTCTCCTTTATCACTCTTAGTATTTGTTTATATCCTTAATGCTTTTCATCACAGTTTTTGTGCCTCTTGTTTGGAGGGAGGGGGCTGGCTTTGAAAAAAAAACTTTTATATTTTCAGTCTGTTATTATTTTAGATTTTCAATATCAGTAGTGCTCATTGAATACAGGGACTTATCTTTTATACTCTTCTTTTGTTTGTCTCCTTGCACGCCATGTCCAACTTAGTATGGGACCATGTGAGCAATGAATCAACCAGGTTCTAATGCAGATTAAGTTATGGAAGGTATCCACAGCTTTGTATAAACTGTATACTCATTTAACCACCTTCCCACATGACCAATTTTAGCTACTTGCTTGTTCATCTTCTGAAGTCTCCAGACTCCCATATTCTTACCCAGATTGACTGCTGCCCCAAATCTTGACTGTACAAAGAACAGAACTTAATTATTTTGGTCTTATTTATCAGTCAGCAGTGTTTAGTGTTGCCAGTTTAATTATATCATTGAAATATGCATGACTCTAAAGTATGTTGAAAAAGGTTATTTTAAACTTGTTTCTTCATAAAGAAAAAAAGTCCTTGTGAAGCCATAATTTCACTGCTGTGAGGCTCCCTAGCCATTTGTGTTTATTGAGTTTACTCTTCCACATGAAGAAAGAACCATTGTTTTGTTGTCTAGGAGCTGAAGGAAGATGGAAAGTGAGAAAAGAAAATCAAGCACTTTAGAATGCTATTATTTTCCCTACTTGGGAAAAATATTTTTTTAAGTAAACAGTAATTATTTTCTTAAAGATACACTAAAACCTTATTAAAGGATCCTGAGGAAAAGAAATTTTTAGGATAGAAATGCTGGCTGTTACTGAGTATTCATAAAAGATTGGTGTATACAAACACATGCATTTTTGAACCAATCTCATAACACATTTTCTTCTTTCCATAGAACTTTGAAATGTTATTAAATCATTGTTATTAAAACATTGAAATCTCATCAAAATCTATATTTAAATATACTGTCTCTTTGCAAGTGCTTTAATTGTAATAGCCTATTTGTTGAGATTAAAAAGAACATCATTGATGTCATGGTGTGCTTTGCATTTTAAAATAGTAGCTAATGAATTACAAACATTCATTACCCCACAACCATTTGCTGAAATTTCTCAGGACCCCCAAATAGAGCATTATTTGTACTATATACTTACTATCATTCAGATCCTTGCTGAGTTTATGTTGATCCCCTTTTCTTCTTCAGAATTAATTGCCTTTTAAATTAATACTCTGTTGGCTCTGAATTTTTTGTTATTTTTCTCCTATGTCATAAATTTATGTGAAAATATCTTCAACATTGTCTGGTTAGGAAATTTGCTGTTGATAACACGTGGGAATTGGGGGAGGGATGAGAGAACCACTTTTATTAAACCTGGAAAGAGTCAGAGCTTAACAAGGGAAGAGAGGGCAGGTTTCACCTGAATAAAATTCACTGAGGAATACTTCTTTGACCTTTGAAAGTCCAAGCTATGTAGCACATAATATACATTTGGGTAATTCAGGTACTAACCTCACATATCATAAGGCAAACAATAGAAATAATAAGAGTTTCATAGTGCCTTCACTTTGTTACATTTGAATGGTGACTTCAATTCCATTCACTTTTCTTCATACTAAATAATGAAAACTACCCACAGTTTTCTTATTTTTTTGTTTGTTTGTTTCTTTGGCCAGGAGTGGGTATAGAGGAGGGGCTAAGAGGGGAGGGAGCACTGTTCTATTTATGTAAAAATGAAAATTGTCAATGTTTATTTTGGAAAAGTTTTATTTAAGAAGTTCAGTTTCTTCTGTAAGTTTAGTGCTTATTAAATGTTTACTGAGGAAGATGAAGTTTGACACTCAATTTTCATAACCAAATGCAACCAGAAACAAATTGGTTAAGTGATTCAAATTAGTGCATTTAAATCTTAAATTTAGTTTTCCTTCCCATAAACTAATATGAAGAAAAATATTGAATTAGGGTTTATTTTTAATAACCAATATTCATTTATATTCTCTTGAAAACGAAGATTAACATGATTAACAAAAAATGTAAACATTTGTGAAATGAGGATATAAGGGGATGCAAATTAATGATTGTGTATACTTTTGATATATAGCTTTTTTTCCCTGATAAATGAGTATTTTTAATCTCAGGGGTGATGTGAATTTCTTAACTGATCACATTTTCTCTTTTCCTTTGACCACTAGAAAGCTCAGAGCCAATCTGAGATCTAATTTATTGATCAGATAAGGCTCTATAGAATGCATTTGTGTATTATCTTTCTCAGTGACCTTATCTTATTCTACTTAGGTATTTTCTCTGTCAAAATGTCGTGTTTTTTTCTTTTTTTTTCCACTGTGGAAGGAGACAGACCATCAAAGTTAATATGAATAAGTGTTTAGAAATACAATCAAGTCTGCAATTATTATTAAGGTCTAATATTGCAAATGCTGAGGGAATATCAGGCAAACTAAGGCATAATTTCTGATCTAAAGATACTTATAATCTAGCTCAATATAGAAACCATAAACACATAACAGATTAGCTAACAATGAATCAATGTATATACACACATCTCTTGCATTAAATTGAAAACCTAGACTTTATCTTTAACGATGCTCAGCTTCCACTTTCTAGAAACACACTATTAATAGTACTAACTTGTAGAGCAAAGTAACCAAATCTTTTCATTAGAATTCCCCTCTGGGTATACTAAACTCTAAATAATCTGAGGATGTGAGGATGAAAATAAATGTTGGAAAGTCACTGTGATTCTGTGGTAGTGGAGTGGAGACTTCCAGACCTTTCTCTTCTCTTTATCTTCTTTCTCTTTCTCTCTTCCTCTGTCTCTCATTGGCTTTTCTACTTGCTCCCCAGTCAGCCAGTGGCTGGACCTGATTGACAAGTGTGACAATTCCAATGTCAAGCTAAATCCCACCAGGCTTGTCAGCTTATGAAATTTCTGGATATGTAAATACAATAGTTCTAAGTAATGTACTTAAATACAGTAGTTAAGTGCCCACTGGTGGTTTCCCTTTGTACTTGAATCAACAACCATTTTCAGCTTTTAGAAGGGACCACCCACAAAACTGTTCTCAGGGAAAGAAAAAAAAGTAAAAACATGCAAAATAAAAGAACTAAATTATTGACCCAGGGTGACATGTTTATGGCTAAGGCCACAAACTCTGAATTAAACTTTCAAATCTAACCAGCTACCTCTGGGTATAATCTGATTCTCATCTTCTCTATCTCCCATATACACACCATTTTTTTCAGACATCTCAATTATAGTTAATGTCAAAAATAAAGTCTGAAACACAGATCTGTTGTCCTCAACTGAAGCAAACTATCAGACTTTGATAAATAATGATCATTTAAACTTGGCCTTTTAAAAAGCACATTGGATACAATGAAAATCCGTGTAGTACATTTACTGCGCTTCCACTTATGATATAAATAGTGCATAAAGCTTTAAAATTTTCATCAAATTAATGTTTCACTGACATGAAAATTAACTACTGACATCTAAGGTGCATGCCATGTGATGATTCCTAATTGGCAAGTGAACCTTAGAGGGTTATTTATAGATTACATTGCAACAAAGTGCTGGAGTAAATTCTCATTGTGCAGTTCAGTTCAAATTGATGTTTTAGCTTTGATTCTCTTCACTTTTTTCATATCCTTTTTGATCTCTAAAGCCCCTCAGAAATAAGCTACCGAGGGTGCTAAATATATAATTAATAACATTTGGGCAGAGAATTTGTCTTCAAATTATCCTTAAGAGATTTGGAGACCAGTTAAGTATCCTTCACCAGTTTGTTCAGTTATGAATAACTCTTGGGGCTGTGAATTTGAACTCAAAGATCTGGTAACATTCATTTCCATCCAGAGCACATAGGATAAATGTTCACATAGAAAAAAATGAGGAAGAAACTTGAACATTTATCAAATGAATTAATTTTTAAGAATAGCTGCCTTTAAAGATCTAAGTGGAAATACTATTTTATTCTCTAATGACAATTAAGGTTTCTTTTGTCTCTGTTTTTCATTACATTTTGTGTATAGGGAATGTGGTAAGAGAATTATAATGTATCTGCAATTCCCATGCAACGTTATTAGGTCAAAATTTGGCTTTTCTTTATTCCATGTCTGTGTCTGCCTAAAGGTAGAATGACCAAATAAAAAATGAAAAAGTAAGTTCTTTATTTATTCTGCATATTTTTGTTCACTATGGATTTTGTACATGATCCCATAAGGCAAAGTTATATAAGCTATACATTTGTGCCTACAAAGATAAGTTTACAATTTATTAACTTTTAGACGTTTTCTTCATGCTATACTCAACCTGGAATGTTCTACTTTCCCTAACAGATTTGTGAATCACCTGTCTTTTTCGTAAAGATTTACTTAAAAGACATTTTCTCTTTGAAGGAATCCCCACCATTGGATTTGAATTTGGCATTTTTTTTGGAAAAGTGTGTGTATATGTGTGTGTGTGTGTTTTACAGTCATATTGTAAACCTGAAAATGTTTAGAAAATTTAAATAATTTTATACAAATATAGTATTTATTATGATTATTACTATCATTATAATGCCAAAGAGACAAACTAGGCATTGGATCTAAGCTACATGTGGGAGTGAATACTTAATTATTTATTTATTTTTAACACTTTTGACTAGTAGTTGAATAATTTATCCTTAGGCCTGTTGCTTTTTATTGACGAAAATCTTCACTAGTCCTGTATGGTGTGGTGTGGGTATGATCAAGGCAACTTGTTTTCTTGATGATGAAGGTTTATCAGAAAATTTATCCCCTAATTACAAAAACTCTCATTAATAAACATTGAATGAGGACTTACTATGCATCAGGTATTGACATAGGAAATGACCATAAAAAAACAACAAATAAATAAAAAGGTCCTGCCCTGAAGGAATTTAGAATCAAATGGAGAATAAAAATACTGAATTAATGTGGTAAAATAAATTACACACATCATCAGGGAATATTTGGGGAGCTATGAGGAAAGGTGTGTTTCTCAATTTGGGTCGGTGGAGGGTGGTCTAGGAAAGTTTAATGGGGGATTTGAAGCAAAAAGGACAAGCAAAAGTCTAGCAGGTGAAGAAGCAGTAGATGGGGGTCTCTGGCATAGAGCTGCTGGAGAAAAGAACAGTGAAGCATATGTGGAAAATCCAGAATGTCCAGCAGAAGTATCGTATGTTAGACTGAAGACCAGTTTAGTAGTCTAGACTAGAAATCAAGATTTGGAGGTTTAATCCTGATTAAATCCAACACTCTTATAATGTATGTCTGCACCCATGCAGCTGGACATATCTAAGTACACAACCATGGTGTCATTTCATATTCATTCATCTTAAATGGATTCTTAAAATCATCAGATAATCTTACTGAACTAGCCTGCTCCATTTACTTTCCTAGAAGACTATATACAATGCTTCCTCTTCTCTCCTCCAAACTCTCAGTACCTCTGTCTACATCCTCACTCTCAGATCAAGGCCTTGCTTCCTATTCGCTGATATTGAGCCATTTGAAAAAAACTGCATAGTTACCCACTACCACACTTATCGAACTACAAGTATTTACTGCCATGTAATCTGCCTTCTTGCAGGTTCTCTCACATAGCACTGGTAGAATTTAAACTGTTACATTTTAGTGGATGTAGAAATATGTAAATGCAATTTATTAGTGAGTAAAACTATTACTTTAGACCTTGAACTTTCATTTTTAGTTGTTTAGCATTGGGAAATAATCAGGGTTGGAGTCAAAGATTTTTGTAAAATATGATGGTATAGTGAAAAAATTAGAAACAGACCAGCCCAAGGATAGAAAAAAACCGCAATAAAGTACAGTACATTCTTATGACAGAATGTTAAACATCATTTAAAATTTTTTAAATTAATGCTATAATGTAAAAAAAAAACCCCTAAAACTGTACATAATACATGATACAGTTTTGTTATATGTATGTAGAAAGACCAGAAAAATAAATGAACCATGTTAAAAGGCTGTGTCTTTGGACATTGAGATGAAAATCGTTATGTATAGCAGATTCTCGGAAAATCCACTCAGCTTGGAAGAGAAAGGTTTTTGACAGGAAGATCCTGGTGACATAGAAAATGTCCACTGAGTAAACACAATAGTGAAAGCCATCTCTATAGTGTGATTCAAGTGTCATTGAAATACAGTCCCCACCAGGCATTCCCCTTGCCTGCAACATTCATTCCACCAAGACCCATGGAATTTACTGCTAAAATACATCACAAGTTTATTCAGTTTTCACCATCTCCACCCCTGTCCTTCTATTGTGAGACACCACAATTTCTAGCCTGGATCACTTCTTTAGCTTTCAGCAGGTTCTTCCCACTCTTGCTGTTGCAGAAATAATGATCTGAGAGGCCGTATTGCAGAGTGTTCAAAGCATGGACCCCATTGGTGGGCTGCCTGAGTGTGAATCCCAGCACTGCCACTTACTAGCTATGAGACTGGGGGCAAGTTACTTGACATCTCTTAACTTTCATTTTCCCATCAATAAAATTAAAGATATTAATACCTACCTTTTGAGGTTATTATGAGAATTAAATGAACAACTAGCTTAAAGCAAGTAGTTTTATGTGTTAGCTATTTGTCAAGGCTTAAATTAGATTATAACCTTCCTTGTTTAATATCATCCAAGGACTTCTGATTGCACTTCGAATTAAATCCTTATGATCACCTGCACCAACTTTATTACTCTTGGCTATTTTCTGTTTTCTTGCTATTTCTCTGAAAACACCAAGTCCTGTTCTGTTACTGGGCCTTTGTACTTGCTGTTACCTTTGCCTGGTATACTCTCATCTGATTCTCCCCAGAGCTGCTTCTTGTCGTACCAGTCTCAGCTTCTGCCACATCCTCTAAGAGCCCTTTCCTGATTTCTGGTCATCTAAGGGACACTTCGTACTATTCTTTTTTCCACTCTCCACATTTTATTAATAGACCTTATCACAATTTGAGCTTTTTGTTTGTTTGTTAACCTTTTTCCCCTCTTTTTCACTGCTAGAATTTAAATTCTGTGAAACAAATATGATGTCTGTCATGGTTATATTTGTTTCCCCCAATACCTAGAAGAGAGTGTGGCATGTCGTCCTGAATAAATATTGGATGGCTGGCTGGCTGGCTGAGATTCTCACTATTGTCATCTTGGAATTTGCATTTCTAGAATGACTAACTTCATATTTGTAAGGTCTGTAAGTCACTAAGGAGATATAGAAGGTTAAGTTGTTAACACTTGTTATTTTAGCTCTGGTTCACAGGGCCTTAACAATACTTGTCAGTACACAAGTACATTTTGAAAGAAGTAGAGAGTTTGAGAGTGGAGAGGGGAACAGTAGGTGAATTGGGGGACTTGAGATGTAAAGATACTTCAGGCTAAAGGGAAGCTGCAGTGATGGGGGTACGGGGTGGGCTTGGAGTGAGGTATTAGAGTGTCGATAGTTCAGGCATTCAAGAGGAAGTGTCAGACCAGCATTTCACAAAGAACCAGGTTAAAAATACTACATAAAGTAACTTCCATAACATTTTACTTCTTAGCTTTAGAAAATGTTGAATAAGGCTCTGTATATACATAAAGCCAAAATAAGTGGATGAAAGATTTTATTAAAAATCAAATTAGTTATTTGATGTCATGAAATAAAAACAAAACTGTTTTCTTTCTCTGATTCAGCTCCTTTTTAAAATGGAAATCGGTCAGACCTGAGTATTGTATATATGTGTGTCTGTCTTTGAAACTTTTTTGTTTTCTTCAGGCAGAAAAACACTTCATGTGGAAAAGATGTTTTCATGTGTTGTTTTTGATTATAAAACTGTAAAGGCATGGAAAGTTTTGTATACAGTGATGTTCCTTTTTTCTTACCAGGAGGTGTCACTACAGCTCACTCAAACTTGCTAGTGCATTCTGTATGGACAAACTAGTGCTAGCATTTTATCAGAATGTCAGTACCCACCCACCAACTTCTTTACTGAGTTGCTTGAAGGAAGTCTGATGAAAATAGAATTCTTTTCAGGTGCCTGCTTCTCCTCCAAACAGATATTCCTGTCATGAACTAGCTGAAAACCTAAAACACTTGTTTAATGTTCTGGAAACAAACAGCATTCTTACTTTCTCTGAATGTTGAGTGGGGCAGGGGACGGTGAAGAGGAAAAAAAAAAAAAAAAGAGTGGGATAAAGAGGAGAGATAGACATCAAGAAACATGAAGAGTGAAACTGAAGTGTTTCCAGCGATAACACACTGCTTGAAGATCCCTGAACACACAGTTCTCTCACCCATCTGACTTGCATGTTTTGTCCTTTCCCTGCCCCTCTTCCCTGCCCAGATAAGACCAGCTTGCTCTTCCAGAACTGTTATAATTAAAATAAAAATGTCTATCTGGTATTGAGCTAATACACTATCCCAGTTATTTGACACATGTAATTTCTATCTTGTCTGATAACATAAAATATTATTACTAAATAATAATATTACTACTAAAAATTTACTAAAAGTTTTACTAAATTATTACTAAAAATTTTTCCGGTGAAGAAAATGAAAATTGGAAAGGTTGCATGATTTGTAATTGTAGCTGTGATTTTATCATAGGCTCATCAGATTTCAAAAGCACATCCTTATTCTTTGTATAATACCACTGCAGAGTCCCTCCCACTGGAGACTTGCCTAACATCCTTTCACCCCTGACCAATGTAGATATCCCTCCTCTGGGTCTCACAACATCTGGTGCTTACCCAGTGTGAACACTCATCGTGACTGGGCCATGGCTCTCTTATTTTCTTGTCTCTTGCTTCACCCAGAGTCAGAGTATTTTAAGGTAGGTACAGTATCTTGTCTCTAGAACAGAACATGGAACTCCTAATATTGATCAACTGGATGGGCAAACAAGAGAACAGGTGCACCCAAAGATGGGACTTCAATGTGGATGAGGGTGTGGGTGAGCAAAGCATGGACGGTAAAGACCATGGTGCTGCCAGCCTTCACTCATTTCTGTTGGCCTCACTTGTTCCACAAGCAACTAAACAATGAAGAGGAAAGTCCCAGCATCTGGAGAGGAGGAAGAACAGGGTTATTTGCCCCAGAAGGAGGGGATATTCAGCACATCCCATACTTTGTAGCTCCTCTAGAACTGGAGGGAAAAGACTGGCATCCGAAGAGTTGTGTTTCCTGCTGACCTGCAGGTGGCAGCATGGCCCAGCTGTCAGAGACCAGCTCAGTTCTTAGACACCCCTATTGCTGCTGTGGGACTCAGAACTGTTCTCAGGGCATTCAGTGCCCTGGGAATGATTAATGGTGCTGCCCGTTCACTGTACCCTGAGGGTAATTGAGCCTGCAATATTTTGGAGGTTGCAGAGAGACTTCCTGAGCCTCTCTCTAATAGAAGGGGCTGCAACATTTTGGACATTATATCCCTTTGGAGACGTCCCAGAAACCTTTTGTTGAGTCTAGAATGCAATCATTGGCAGAACGCTTTGAAAGGGGAGAAAAAAAAAGCCCACCACCACCATCCCTAAAATATGAGGAAATTGAATAGTCTTAATGTTTTTTCAGATGTCTGGTTTGCTATGCATTCCATGTTCTTTTTTCCTTCTTTGGTTCTGAAATAATATTCCTTTCCACCTGACTTAAAGCAAATCCTCTGGAAGGTAGCTTATGTTAATTGACTGAGTATTTTGAAAGAGTGCAGGCAGAGCTATGTATGTCTTTATTTAAATAAGCTCTAAGCCCTTTTATATTGTAGGGTGAGGTATTTAAAAGTAAGATGATTGGAAATTTCTAAAGTTGCACACAATTCAAAAGAATGTGAAACATTTTAGAAGGAGCAACTGACAAGGGTACAGTGTCCATTTATTCTAAATATACATATAATATCAATTATGTAAGACAACCAACAAAAGATCTTAAGCTTGTCGGGTTGGGTTTGTGTGATTGCTTCTTTTCATTAGAAATTTTAGTAGCTGGGGAAAATGCCAGGTTCTAAACACTGGGAAAAGGTATCTTGAATAGGTTATAGTGGTAGATCTTCGCAGTGTTGAGAGAAAAATCAAAGATTCAGAAAATGTTTCCTCATCTATGCAACCAAATGGGGAATCTGAACCTCCACCTTTCTGTACTTTGGTTTTAAATAGCCCTGGTGGTTGGTAAAAAGCAGTGGTTTGTAGCTTCTTCAGTGATTTTTAAAAATATCACTTTGGTACTTTTGAGAACAGTTGTTCTTCCCTCAAATCTGTGAGATTTTACTCTACATCACAGAAGGTTCTTTCATGGTAGACCATGACGATTTAAAGTTGTGTTCTGTATGGGAGGTTACCTTATAGATGTTTAGAGAGCCAAACTTAGCTGGTTCTCCACGTACTGACACTTTCACGCTTTAGTAGGCAATAAATTTGGTCTCTTTAATTTCTTGGAATAGAGAAGAAAATCAGAAGGATGATTAGAATGACCCCCTCAAAGTCTTATTTTTAGATTAGATTGCAGGTGTTATACGGACTGCTATTCTGTGTGCCTTTGCTCTGTTAGACTTATCTCAAGGGTTGAACTTACAATAGTGTCTTTTTGTGATGAAAACCTAGGCTAGGGATTAAAAGTGAAGGGTGGGGATGCAGAATTAACTGAGATAGGTCCACAATGGTTTATTCACAGCCTCTGATTTAACTCCAACTTTAACAACAAAATAAATAAGGAAAAAAAATCCCAGCATACCCTAAAATCCTGCTTGATGATCCACGACTCGTAGAAGGGCTTTTCCCAGCCTACTAGTCTCTATTTCTTTGGCTGCTTTGGGCAACTTATCAAAAATTTCTTGATTTTATCTCTTGATATAAAGATCTCCATTTCCATGCTGCTTTTAATTAATATACTGCTGAATATGTAAATATTATGTCTTGCTCTAAGTATTATGTATATTTTTTCTAATATTTCTAAATAAATTATAAATATTTTGTTATCAATATCTAATTCATATTTGTAAAGGAACAATTTTTGAATATATTGAAGTCATTTCCTTGTGGGGTTAGGAGAATTATTGCTTTAGAAAAGGACACAGTTGGTACTTTCTTAAATAGAGTGTCCACTGATCAACTTTGCATTTCAAAGCTTAACTTCTTGACTTCTTTACTGTAGCACAATAATGTTCTTGAAAATCAGGTATTGTTGAGGAAAAAGGATTTTCTAAATCCTTTAGCTTTCAGCAAATCAAGAACCAAGACTGGTAGAATAGATCAGAGTTTTAGTGCATTCCAGGAAATAGGGCAAACTCAAGATGAGACAGAAGAAATGGAAAGCCCATTCTTTTGGCCCTAAGGAATTGTGGCAGGGAAAAATTATGGAATTAGGGAACCAGGATGGGTTATTTAAGATCCTGACCTTCCTTCTTTGACTTCGAGATCAGAAAAAGAGCAAGATTCAGAAGGAATGCCAGTGGTATGCTTCCCAGGTATTAGGTTTTAGGAGGAAACGGCAAGATTTTAGGAGGAGCCCCAGTATGACCTGGGCAACAGTAGAGCAGTGGTGGTGACAGTTGGCTTGGTTGATGAACCTCCAAAAAGGGATCTAGAAGCCATGTCCCAGTGAGGGCATAGGGAAGCGAGCAGATTAGTGGTGATCTGAGGTTTGAAGGAAGAAGGTGCCTGCCATGGGTGGAATCTTAAAGATTAGGAGAAATGGCTTGTACCTATGGATACCAACAAGGGGCACCAGCAGGTTCTTCCAAATGACTAGATGGGACAGTCAAATTTCAGTAGTTAACCACAGGGCTTATATTTAGCAGGTCCACAATGACATGCTTACATCATTTGTTTACAGTCAGTGTCTATTCTGATAGTTGGTTTTTTTTTAATTTATTAATTTATTTATTTATTTTTGGCTATGTTGGGTTTTCATTTCTGTGCAAGGGCTTTCTCTAGTTGCGGCAAGTGGGGGCCACTCTTCATCGCGGTGCGCAGGCCTCTCACTATCGCGGCCTGTCTTATTGCAGGGCACAGGCTCCAGACGCGCAGGCTCAGTAGTTGTGGCTCACGGGCCTAGTTGCTCTGCGGCATGTGGGATCTTCCCAGACCAGGGCTCGAACCCGTGTCCCCTGCATTGGCAGGCAGATTCTCAACCACTGCACCACCAGGGAAGCCCTATTCTGATAGTTTTTATTGGACTGGCATCCATTTTGATTGGTTGGTGCCATGCTGTACCCATTGTTAAATATTTTGAATTTACTCCAGGTTATCCACATAGGGAGTAAACTGGTCTTACCACTCTATATCAGGGACCTGAGAGCATCTGAAATTCTGGTGTGGATTGGGGCTCCCTTCCATTCACTGTCTGAAACCCATGGTCAATCTAGGAATTCTCTTAGGGAATAAAGGAAGAAGAGAAATGCAAATCAAAACTGCAATGAGGTATCACCTCACATCTGTCAGAATGGCCATCATTAAAAAATCTACAAACAGTAAATGCTGGAGAGGGTGTGGAGAAAAGGGAACCCTCCTACACTGTTGGTGGGAATGTAAATTGGTACAGCCACTATGAAGAACCGTATGGAGGTTCCTCAAAAACTAAAGATAGTACTACCATATGACCCAGCAATCCCACTCCTGGGCACATACCCGGAGAAAACCATAATTAAAAAAGATACACGCTCCCCAATGTTCATTGCAGCACTATTTACAATAGACAAGACATGGAAGCAACCTAAACGTCCATCAACAGAGGAATGGATAAAGAAGTTGTGGTACATATATACAATATACAGCCATAAAAAGGAACGAAATAGAGCCATTTGCAAAGATGGGGATAGACCTAGAGACTGTCATACAAAGTGAAGTAAGTCAGAAAGAGAAAAACAAATATCATATAATATCACTTATATGTGGAATCTAGAAAAATGGTACAGATGAACTTATTTGCAAAGCAGAAATAGAGGCACACATGTAGAGAACAAATGTATGGACACCAAGGGGGGAAAGGCGGGGGGGGTGGGTGGGATGAACTGGGAGACTGGGATTGACATATATGCACTATGATATATAAAATAGATAACTAATGAGAACCTACTGTGTAGCACAGGGAACTCTACTCAGTGCTCTGTGGTGACCTAAATGGGAAGGAAATCTAAAAAAGAGGAGATATATGTATACATATAACTGATTCACTTTGCTGTACAGCAGAAACTAACACAACATTGTAAAGCAACTATACTCCAATTAAAATTAATCTAAAAAATTTAAAAAAAAGAGTATGTCCTCCAGAAAATGACTATATAAACAGCCCTACTAAGGAGTTAATTTTGAATAGACCCAATATTTAAATTTAAGGAGACTGCTTAAACTTGAAAATAATTAAAATATTGTGAATTAGTAAGTGTATGTGGAGTAGGACAACTTAAAGAAGAATTATATGAGAGAAATAAAGGAACTATATCTTCTTTTCACATCTCAGAATAGGATGGTAAATTTCCACCCACCTCCTATACATTCTTGCTGAGTCCTGTACAGTAACAGTTGCTTTGGATCTGTGGCCCAAGCTGACTTCTGATTCCTTCTGTTTGTACCTCTTGCTTCTCACATGTACATAAATGTACAGGAATTCATACACTTTCCAGTTAGCGTCCTTCAGGTGTCTTACTTACACCCGATATTCCTAGGTCTAATCCAGAGTTAGGGCCGTCAGCCCCTTTCTTACATCAAGCTGAGTGGATCTACTTCAAACCTAGTAATTAACCCATTTCTTTGGATTTGTCTCTGAACCTTTATGATATTCTTCTCCCTTTAAAGAATGTGGTTCCCATTGTGGCTAAGATCATGTTGTTCCCTAAAGATAGTGATCTAAGATAGTGAAATAAGTGGGAATAATACCACCTTGGATCCTATGTTTTTCATCTTTGAAACTCCCTCTGCTTAGAAAGGCTACTGCATTGTATAACTCCAAGGTGAACCTTTAACACTATGGGTATACAAAGCAAGGACCTGGATTTCTCACTCACAATTTGATGAGTTTTTTTTTTTTTTTTTCCTTTTGTCTGGGGGAGGGTGAGAATAGTTAATAAATTATTAAGCAAGAGAACCAGTATTCAAATTTAGATTTTTTCTTAATCCAGACTCCTCAATTGTAATTCCACTTGATTGGCACCAATATTTTTATAAACGGTTGGTAACAAATAATAACAAAAATATATGGTCAGGAGAAAGAGCAGTTACATGTCAGTATGTTTCTGTACCTCTCTGAAACCCCTAAGTGATGAAATTTCATTGGGTACAGTGTGGAGTTCCTTGTTGGGAAGGAACTTTCTCTAGAAGCTTCGCTCTGAGGACTTGAAACAAGAAAAAGGGAGATGTGGAAGAGAAGAATGCTATCCCCTTATACATCTTTCTCTATTGCATTTGTCTGCAGTAGATAATTGACCCCTAAGGCCATTGAAAGTTTCCAGCTGCAAGTCCACTTGTTTGTTTATTTGTTTCTGTCTCGTCTAACCTTTCCGTAAAAATATTTGAGGTAGCAAATCTGTTAGGATAATTCATTAGGCCTATTGACTAATAAAGAGGTTTGTATTAAGTGGGGAAAGAAATTTATGAAAAGACTGTTTCAGCTGCTTTCACTACTGACCATGAATCCCACCACCTGGAGAACTCTACTATTCCTGTGAATTAATAATACCTTTTCAGCAAGGTGTTTGCTGAGCAACCTTGGTGGGCAAAGGAGGTTTTGTGGTATACAAGGCAAAGCTTAACACAACTCACAACTCTGTACACGTGAGGAAGAGTGCATGTACATGTGCCTCACCCCAAATGGCAGAGAATTCCAACATTCTTGTTTTACTTGGGATATGTTTTAGAATGAACATTTAAATATCTAGGTGGGTATGTTAAGTGTCTCTATGTGTGTGATATTTTAACAATTCTTTCAAGAAAATTATGTAGTCCTAGTGTGAAAACGTAACTGTGAAAGAGCTAAGAATGTATTTTCCCCATCCTGACCCATGATCACCTCCACCCTGGTAACACACTACTCACATATTTATTTTACATGAAAACTTACTAAACTACAGTAGATCTCTCTTCTTTCATGCCTTCTCAGAAACAAAGTGTAAGATTTATTCTAGAGTGCTTTTGTGTGGATGTGAGCTGAGATGCCCAATAATAAAACTAGTTGAATTTATGGAATTCATACCATGCACCTTGCACTCTGCTAGGTTAGCTAGTTGCATGCATTTCATTTAGTCCTGATTATGGAAGTTCATATTGTTAACACTGTTTGGCAGAAGATAAAACTGAGTCTTTGAAAGGTCAAGTAGCATATCCAACCTTTAGGTGGTTGGGGGTGGAATTAAGGCCAACCTCAGAGACCACACTCTTCATCATCATGTTCTGCTGCTTCCTGCAGCAAAACAAAGTGTTTGGTAAACCTGAAAGCAAGTTGCCTCAAGGAAGGAGCACAGAGAAGATTATCTATGTACTTAAGTTGCCATGGGATAAGGGAAATGATAATGGAGTGAATCAGAGGTATGTGAATATCTGATGTACTTTGTTGGGTTGTTGGGAAGACAAATACATTTGTGAAAGGTGTTTTAAGACTATGAAGTGCCAGGATACAAAGCACAACCAACTAAACAAGCAAATTTAAATGGTACTTGTTGGGGGGAAGTTGGCAGTCCTTTTCTGTCTGATATTATATTTTATAAAATTCAGATATCTATTGGAAATAAAATGTTTACTAAAAATCATAAAATATGCCTGGAGTAAATTCAAAGTACTACTTTTAATTTATAATTCTTAGCATCTCAATCATTGTTAAATATTTTTAACTATTCTAGTGAGTGGCTGAAATACAGAAAAATTAATTATATACTATTCCAACAAGCTCAAAATCTCTGGAGCAAAGCCATTAAAAGGTTCAACCTGGATTTAGAATAAAATTGCACATTTAATTTCACCAGCTGACATTTTGAGGCTGAGGTAAAAATGCATGGCAGTTTTTTTTTTTTTCAAACTGCCCTAGAAATACCATGTAAACACATTTTACACATTTATAAGTATAAAAAGATATTTCCCAAAGTTAACTTAGAATGCTGCCCCCAAGTTTCCTGGTTTCTTTGCTCAACAAAATAATTGCTGATTGTTTTGAAAAAAAATTATCAGAACAATATGATGGCAATGATTTTTTTCTTCCACCAGAGTTACATGGTTTCTTTGAGTGTGCTGAAAGGGAGAGAGAGAAGGGAGGGGAGGATATGAGGAGTCAATATGTAAGCTGTAGTCAAGGTAGTCTCCGTCTTTATAGAACTGAGATAAACCATCTTTTGCCTTGTTTCGTTCATCTGTTTAGCAGAAGGCTTGTGCAATTTGCATTTTAGAATGTTCAGTCCTTTTAATTTACTTCTAAATAACTTGTTTCTACATTAGGCTGCTTTGTTTGTAGAGAAAAATACTTACACAAGTGTTTCATGAAGTAAAATGAACTAACATGGCACTCTCCAAAGAGAATTTCAAAATAAAAACCATTAAGGATGAATGGCGTGCATTACAGAAATCTCTACCATATGTCTGAATGGGTCTTTGTATCAAGCTTATTTACGAAATTCATAGGCACTAATTTATCTAAGAAATAGAATGATAATGCTTTCAAGCCAAAGAAAAAAATAAAAACATAGTAAATATAAAAGACACATTAATAATCTTTTCTGTGAGCCTGATTTTGGTCTTTTCTTTTGGATTGTCTATTGAGTCATATCAGAAGGATTCGTTTAATTATATGGAAATTATTTGGGTTCAGCAGAAGGTTGGCAGTATCAATTCCTGGAGTAGGTAGTTTGGAGGATGAACTACTAATAAAATTGCATTTGTAAGAGAGGGAAATTTGACCAAACTGTAGCAAATTCTGTAATCAAAGAATTTCTAAGAGGTAGAGTCTACCGTGGTATATAAAACACATCTCAGAGACATTTCCCCCAATGAGATTGACCATCTCATTTCAGTAAAAACAAAGAATGAGAAAGGCTTATGTCATTAGACTACCTAAGTATTTTTTTTTTTAATGTCATTTTCAAAAAATGTGTACCCTTGTATCTTCAACATCATGTTCTGGGTCTGCTTATTTGAACAGACTCAGTTGATGACCCCTTTCACTACTAAAAGTGAAACACCATGTATGTTTTAAGAGTTATTGAATGAATCTCATTGTTTTGTGCATACTATGAGAATCCACGTTTTCCTATTTGTTTATTTAATGTCAGAGACTGCAAACATTGTATAATAAGTTAGTGTCTTGTTTGTATCAGTATTTTTGCACAGAATGTAATTATTGTAGAAACAAAAAAATTATGGAGTAGATAATACAAAAGAATTTGGTAGTACAGAATCCACAGTAACCTTAGGCATTAGTAGCAAACCTCTTTTGTTAGAGAAGCGAGTGGCATGTCACTCTGGACCATTGGAACTTGATGAGACCTTAGCTAAGGAAAGGTCAAATGGTAATAAAAATTCAGTTTTTTTCCTTATAGGTGGCATTTAAAGGTGATTTGTGAGGGACTCTCACTTCAGTTGTTAGCACTGTTTAATTTTGGCTATGGTTCAGACATGATCATCTTAAGATATTCATGAGCAATAAAACCAAATTCAGAGCAAAATTTAACCCACGCTGGCACTATGGCTTCCAAATGCAGTATCAATAGTGACTTGAAACTTCTCCATGTGAGGTGTAGGAGTATACTTTCTTTCAGAATACGATTCATATGTGTGAGGGCCCATTTTGTATGTGTCCAGGATCATTAATGAGCCACAGTAAAATATGGGGCCAGAGATTATAGTTTACAATAAAAATTGAGGTCATATCTTAACAATACTATCCAATTAAGTTAATCACTGTGGAAATGGTGACTATTTAATAATGACCATTCTAAGTCATCTAGTCTGTTAAGGTGTGGATGGAATTGATAGATTTGACCACTTATTTTATCATAGAAAAATTTGCCTAGCACATTTGTATGTTTTTTCCCCCATTTTGGTTCCCCTGAATACCATCCAGTAGATAGGTAGTACTGTAAGGAGACTGGGCATAGGTACTAAGCCTTTCTCCAGAGTTGGAACACTATAATAATACAAGATAGAATCAAAGAAGAGTTTAGAGAGTATTTCCTGACGGTCTAGTGATTAGGGTTCCGTGCTTTCACTGCTAAGGGCACGGGTTCAATCCCTGGTCGGGGAACTGGGATCCCGCAAGCTGCTTGGCATGGCCAAAAGAAAAAAAAAAAGGAATTTAGAGATAATCTTAATGGAAATCCCAACTCTCTCACCTATCAGCTCTGTGACCTTGGTCAATTATATAATTTCTCAAATAGTGTATAAAGCAGATTTCGTAAGAATTACAAAAAATAATATACTGCAGTGCATGGCATATTTTAAGCACTTGATGCTTGTTGTTTTTTTTTTTTTTTATTTTAACAATTTCATCAGGAATTTATTTTTGTATTATATGAAGGAAGGCTAACTCCATTTTACTCTAAATTTTGCAACACTTTCTTTTCCTTACCTAGTTTCTTCTTTCTCACTGATGTGAGATTTAGTAATCATTGTATTAGTCAATATAGCTTTGGTCACACTATGGCAATATATTAACTCTAAAATCTCAGTAGACAACTGATTTTTGACAAGGGTGCCAAGGCAACTCAATGAAAAACGAATACTTTTGTCAGCAAATGCTTCTGGAACAGTTGGCTATCCGTGTGCAAAAAGCAAAACAAAAACAAGACAGAACAAAACCCTCTACACATTCCTCACACTCTATACAAAAGTTAAATCAAAATGGATCATCAACCTAAATATAAAAGGTAGATTATCAACCTTCTCAAAGAAAACCAAGGAGAAAACTTTTTGTTGCCTTGGGACTGGCAAAGAGTTTTTCAATATAACACCAAAAGCATAATTCATAGTATAAAAATTAGTAAATTGAAACTTATCAAAATTTAAAACTTTCATTCTGTGGAAGACATTATTAACAGAATGAAAAGCTAAACCATGGACTGAGGTTTGAACATTTGCAAAGCACAAAGTGTTAAAGATCTCGTAACCAGAATATATAAAGAATTTTTAAAATTCAACAATAAGCAAGCAACTCAATTTTTAAAAATCAGGCAAAAATCTGTAAACACTTGACCGAAGAAGATATACTTATGTCCAACTGGCATATGAGCAGATGTTCAACATCACCAGTCATTAGGGAAATGCCACTTAAAATCACAATGAAATACCACTATACATTTTTTTAAATTACTTAAAAACAACCAACCAAACAAAACACTGACAATTTAAATTAGATCTTGGAACAGGACAGTAGTTGAAAACTGGAAAATCCAAATCAAGCCTACAATTTAGCTAATAGTATTGTAACTAGGCTAATTTCTTAGCTTTCATCATTGTACCATGGTTATTTATGTTAAGATGTGAGCATATGCGGAAGCTGGGAGAAGGGTAAATGGGAATTCTCTGTACTGTCTTTACAATGCATCTCTACGTCAAGAACAACTTCAAAATCATAAGTTAAAAATATAACCAAATAAACTGGACTTTTTAAAGCCATTCTTTCTGTCCTTCATGCTACAGCTTTCTTCATGAGTTTTCCTTGGTTAGAAATACACTTGAATACATCAGGATATATTTAGCAAACTGGATATGCCATTTAGGTATTGGTCCACCAGTTCTACTTTAAAAGATCACCTCAAGCCGCTCCCCGGAGATCGCTGAGGCCGGCGCGGTGGAGTTGCAAAAGCTGTGGGTGCGGAGGAGCTGTGGAGCCGACCCCGCGAGCCGGGAGCATGAGGGCCTGGTGTCTGTGTCACATTTGTACCTGCGGAGTCATTGTGGATGGAATGGGGGAAATACAGATACAGAAACCTACAAAGAAACAACAAGGAATATACGGATGTTCTGTCGCTAATCATCTCGGTTCGGATGTGGAAAGTTCTTCTGTGCTGTATACAGAGGCACCTGTTATCTTGCCTATTGGAAGGAATATCACCAGACCGGAGCACAGCCATCTCTCCGTCGTGATTGGAGGCATCGTGGAAGCACCCCAGAGAGCAAACGTGACCATGCAATATCCTGTAAAAGGTGTCCCTCAACCTAATGTAACTTGGTTGAAGAAAGGAGGATCTCTGAGTGACAATATTTCCTTGCTTTTCAATGGATCCCTGTTGTTGCAGAATGTTTCCCTTGAAAGTGAAGGAACCTAGGCCTGTATAGCCACCAATGCTCTTGGAAAGGCGATGGCAACATCCATCCTTCACTTGCTGGAGACTTTCTGGGAGCTTGGTAGCTGGACACATTGTTCTGCCACTTGTGGCCACTTGGGAGCCCGAGTTCAGAGACCCCAGTGTGGAATGGCCAACGGGCAGGAAGTGAGTGAGGCCTTCTGTGAGCACCTCCAGAAGCCGCTGGCTGGGTTCCAGCCCTGTCACATCTGGGACTGCCCCTCCAGGTGGTTCACGGGCACGTGGTCAGAGTGCTCTGTCTCTTGCGGTGAAGGATTCCGCAGTCGGCAAGTGACCTGTAAGCGCACGAGAGCCAATGGAACTGTGCAGGTGATGCGTCCGAGAGCATGTGCCCCCAGAGAGAGGCCTCTGGGAAGTACCTGCTCCAGTCACCCGTGTGTTCAAGGGCTTATTGAACCAGGGAACGCTGACAAATCTAGTGCTTTGATAGAATGATCATCTAGTATAATCATCCACTCCCTGTGGTGAAATCCATGCATCAAAAAACTAAAATTAACAAAGAGACTTCCCTGGTGGTCCAGTGGTCAAGACTTCGCCTTCCAATGCAGGGGGCGCAGGTTCGATCCCTAGTCGGGGACCAAGATCCCACATGCCTCGCGGCCAAAAAACCAAAACATAATACCGAAGCAATATTGTAACAAATTCAATAAAGACTGCTTTATTGCTGCACGACAGTCATGAAACTCAGCTGCACAGGGACCTTACCACACCGCGCAGAGGCTGGTTCACGGGACCTTGTGATCCTATTAATGGGCCTCTCTGTTGTAATTAACACAGGCCGCAGGGACCAAAAGTTCCCCTCGGCCCTTCTGAAAATGTTCGGGAATGGTAGTGCAGGAAGGGAATACACACTTTCTGCATTTCTGCCCTGCAGTGCAGCAGCTGTTGCTGTTGGGAGTCACTGTGCTAATTCTCTTAGGTCATGTTTCCCTTTAGTTGTTCTGACTACCTCCAAGCGCTCCATGGCTGCACGCTTGTCTCACTGGAAAATGCACAGCCCCAATTCTGTGCAGGGACGACGCAAAGCAGAGTGTGATGCATCTCTCTGGAGCATCAAGTTTATTAACTAGAATTGGAAGAACCAAGGAGTTCTTGGAACAAGAACTATCCCCCTCCCCCACCAACACGGAAGACAGAAGAGTAGGGGAGGGGAGACGTGCCCCAGGAGTGACAGTCCAGTCTCTCAAGTTTCACCCAGGTGGGGGTTGAGGGGCAGACCTGCAGCCACGGTGGCCTCGCTTTCGGTCGCCCGCGCTGCTCCGGACCATCCTCTGAGCTGGCCAGGGTCTTGGATACGATGCTTCTGAAGGCCGTGCAGAGAACACACTCCTCTTCCCCTGCACCGGGCCCCAGGGAGCGCGGCGGCCTGACCTTCCTGCCTCGGTCATCCATGGGGTTCACATGGGCTCACTTTATTATGACGCCTCATGCTGGGCAGCTTGCAACAAAGATGTTTCAAAATAAAGTTCCAGATTCTCCCAGCCACCCCTTGCTTTTTCTGGCTCTGGCCAGAGAGAGTGGATGAGGACACACTCTCAGGCTGCCCAGCGTGGGAGGACCTTCCAGTGTTGGACACACCCAGGGGGCAGCTGCTTCCCTCTGGGGCTCCAATCCTGCTGCTGCTGCTGGAAGTGGATGTCCCAGTGCCACACTGGGGGGCTGGGCTGGGGGTGGCAGTCCTCGCCTCCAGGCTGGGTGGGGGACAGGCAGACTCACCGGTCTTCTGCCCTGCCTGCTGGTCTTCCTGCAGCTGCACATTTTTTCTGTGGTAGAGCCACCTGGTTTGCAGGGAGGACACCACAGGGCTTGGAGAAGGCTCAAGTTCACTGCCACAGAGGTCCCCGCAAGAGAAGGGCTTCAGAGTTATGATGGAGACCTCCACTTTGGGTTTCTTGGAGCTCACACTGCCTGTCCCAGTGTCCTGGATCTGGTCGCAAGTCAAGCCCGGAGTCCTCACCATTGTCACCTCCAGGTCCTCTTCACAGGGTGGCTGGAGTGGCTCCTTCTGGCCCATGTTGACCCATGGATGCCTCATGAGGTCAGGTAAGGTGCCTCTGTCACTGGGGTTGAGGGCAATCATTTTTTGTAACAGATCCCTTATCTTCACAGACAGATAAGGAGGGATGGGGTATTGCCCTTGTAGGATTTGCTTCCGCAGCTCCTGGAAGTCTTTTCCCACAAAGGGCTGGGACCCAGTTACCATGGTGTACAGCACTACTCCCAAGCTCCACACGTCTACCGCAGGGCCGCTGTAGCTCTGCCCCAGGAAGAGTTCCGGGGCAGCATAAGGGTGTGTGCCGCAGATCGTGTCCAGTTGGACAATGTCATCACACTTGTTGCTGAGGCCAAAGTCTGTAAGTTTGATATTCATGTTGGAATCAAAGAGGAGGCTCAGTGGCTTCAGGTCTCGGTGCACGATGCCCCTCCGGTGGCAGTGCTGCAGGGCAGAGACCAGCTGCTGGAACGGGCCTCGGGCCTCCGCCTCTGTCATACGGCCATGGATCTTCAAATAGCGGTACATGTCCCCACCACTGAGGTACTCCATCACCATGAAAAATGTCTCCTCTGTGTCAATCACCCCCAGCAGTTTTACAATATTGGGGTGATTCAGAGCCTTCAGACTGCACACTTCCCGGAAAAGTGCCTGGACACTTGAGAAGCTCTGACGCCTTTTCTTTATGACCTTCACAGCCACCTGTGTCCCGGTCAGAATGTGCCGGGCCAACTTCACTTTACCGAAGGTGCCTTCACCAATGGTGTGGAGGATCTCGAAGTCATCAATATGAGCCTTCTTGCCAGCAGATTTGGCTGTGAGGCCCTGCATCCTGGTGATCTGCTAACTACACTGACTGACAGCACTACCTAGCAACGCTAACTACGCTAACTAACAATGCTAACTGTACTAACAGGGCTAAGTATGCTGTCTCTGCTAACAACGCTAACTACGCTAACTGTACCAACAGCGCTAACTAGTACTAACTACACTAACTATGCTAATCAAGTATTAACTATACCAACAATACTCACTATGCTAACTGTAGAAAGAACAATGACACAAATAAAAAAGAGTAGAGAAAGGAGAAACGAAAATCAACAAAATGGCAGAAACAAGGAAAACACAAGCTAACTGTAGGTCCAAGGCCGTCAGGTCACCAAAAGCAGCTTCCTGGGCTCTAAGGACCAAAAACCTGGGCCCACCTTTCTCTTTCATAGGGCTTTGTGAAGTACATCACAATGGTGCACTCTGAGGTCAGAGCAAGAAATGGACCCATCACCGCTGGGGATACACCACAGTGGTTTTCTCACTTTTTGAGTTCAAGGCCCCTTTACACTTAGGAAAAAGGATCCCAAAGAAATTTTTCTTTACGTGTGTTATTAGATATTGGTATTCACTTTGTTATAAATAAAAATCTGCAGGATACTTCAGTGGCCTTTTTATTTCTAGTTTGAAAATGTGTAATAATTTTAAAGACCTCATAATGTCTACACTTGAAATGTTCAATTCCTTTTCCTTAAATTCTGGTCTCAAAATAAGGTTACAACTTAACTGACTTCACGATACTATACAAAATGTTCTGTTGCATAAGACATGATACGGTACATTATGAAAGTCTATGAAGCTGAGAGAAGATTTGCCAGGAAGGTCATTGAGCAGATTTCTCATCAGGAGCCTCGGAGGCCAGATGGCATGACTCAATGTACTTGAAGTGTTGAAGGAAAGAAACGGTCAACCAAGAATCCTATATCTAGCAAAACTTTCCTTCGAAAATGAGGGAGAAATCAAGACATTCCCAGTTAATCAAGAGTTGAGAGAGTTCTTAACCACCAGACCCGCCTGCCACAGGGAGTTCTTCAGGTTGGAGTCAAGGACCCTGGACAGTAGCTCAAAGCCTTATGAAGAAATAAAGACCTCTGGTAAAAGTAGACAGACGGATGACAAGAAAAGCTAGTGCTGTTGTAACTTTGGTTTGTAGCTCCACTTTTTGTCTTCTATTTGATTTAAGAGACTAATATATAATAAAACACACACATACAAATCAAAAAAAAAAAAAAGATCACCTCTTCACCTAGAAAAGTTACTTCACCCCCACTTTAGCCTAACTTTGGGAATTCCCATCAACAACATTCTTCTTTCCACTGTAGGAAGCAATGCTGCCAGAAGCTATGGCAAGCAGAGCCTCTTCTAAAATGCCTTTGATGACTGCAGCAACATGGATGCAACTAGAGATTATTAAGTGAAGTAAGTCAGAAAGAGAAAGACAAATACCATGTGATACCACTTACATGTGGAATCTAAAGTATGGCACAAATGAACCTATCTATGAAACAGCAACAGACTCACAGACATAGAGAACAGACTTGTGGTTGCCAAGGAGGAGGGGGGTGGGAGAGGGAAGGGCTGGGAGTGTGGCATTAGCAGATGTAAACTATTATATATAGGAGGGATAAACAACAAGGTCCTACTCTACAGCACAGGGAACTAGAGTCAATATCCTGTGATAAACTGTAATGGAAAAGAATATAAAAAAAGAATGTCTATATGTGTATAACTGAGTCACTTTGCCATACAGCAGATTGGCACAAGATTGTAAATCAACTATACGTCAATAAAAACAATAAAATAAAATAAAAAATGCCTCTGATGATGTACACAGCCCCTGCTCCTGCTGACTACCTCTCTGCAGCACCCAACACTGTGAAACCCCGCCCCCAGCTGAGGTCACTCCAGTCCTGTGTCTCCTTCCTTTGTCCTCTGTCTCCCACCAGTGTTTCTCTAACAGAAACACAAAGAACTGCTGTGTTTTCACTCAGTCTCACTGTTCACGTTCCCACGCTTGATTTGGGCATCAGACCTGCAAGAGTTCAAAACTTACTGGGTGGTAGAACTGCCATTTCTCTGCCTGTCTCTCATTATAAAGAACTTCTCTGAAATTCTGAATTCACTGGTCTTGTCATCCATTCACCAGCAAGTTTCTAGGTACTGGGGTTAAGAGCTAGGAATGAGATACAGTTGTTAGTAAAGAAACAACAAACCCCAAATGGAGTCACTTGTGCTAAGTCCCACGTCAGCAAACCAAGACTTAATAGCTAACCTAATTGCAGTTTCAGCCTCTCTCAGGAATGGGACCTTTCACCAATAGATCTGGAATTACCTGGTCAGCACTAGAGGGGTGACCCCCCACCTTCCCCCAAAAGGAAGGTGACCCTGCCTGAAACAATCCACTCTTAGCTAGAAACTTCCCTTTTCTGCCCCCTCCTGCCTGTAAAGTTCTTGCATTTTTTACAGCTCTGCAGAGCTCCTTTCTACTTGCTCAATGGGATGCTGCCCGATTCATAAATCACTGAATAAAGCCAATTCGATCTTCAAATTTACTCAGTTAGAATTTTATGTTTTTAATACAGTGATGAGCAAAACAAATAAAAATAGAGGCACCAAACTCTTCGGAGAGTGTATCCCATTATCCCTCACACTCTTGGAAGCCTGGGTCAGCAGAAATGGAGGAGAGCCAGTGACAAGAAAAAGCCTCTTGAAAACCAAATCAGAGGTCCTGAAATACTACAGACTTACTTGTACAAGTGGGTGGGAACAAGCAGAGAGTAGCAGTTGTTTATTACTGTACACTGTAATCGAGGGAAACATTTGGAGTTCAAGAATAGAGATTTAAAGATGAGATGCTAAAATTCATAACAACTTGTCCAAAACAGGCCAGAAAACCTTAAGTTTTCGCCTTGTTTAAAAGAAGTCCTAAGTAAAGGGAAAACCAAATATTATGAAAAATTTTGGAGACATCTCACCCACCAACCTTCCCTTTATTTGAATTACTTCATTATCATTACTTTAGAGTTATGTACACTCATAAAAGTTCATTTATTTTGAGTTGAGAAGTCCATTTTATCATCATGTGTATTGTGCTTACATTTTAAAATCAGAAACAACTTCCCCAAGATAAAACTGATTCTTCATCTCTTTTGGTTTTACTATTCCAAAATAGATTAGGTGACTTGGGGTATTATTTTTACCCTATGTTGATTTGCCTACCTTGTAAAGGAGCAAGGAACTTTTCCTTCAACCCTTATTTTCCTAGTGATTTGTTTAAAATGAAAGGTAAATATGTGTTTGTGGGCATATAAGTGTGTGTGTGTACAATCATTTTTATATAGAGATTTATTATCTCTCAATTTATTTTGTACAAGAGGTTTGTCTCAGAAAATCAGTGTCTTCTTTTTTTTTTTTTTTTCACGATTCATATCTTTAATACTCTCTGAGAGGCAAGTGAAAAGCAACAATGGATTTTTAAAAGGACCATGTCTGACACATGTCTGACAACACTGAGTGTGGGGGAGGAGGGAAGTTAACCAGCTAGCACAGTGCCTTGCATGTAGTAAGCACTGCAACATTTGTTAAATTGCAATGAATTGAAGTTGAAGATCATGATATATATATATATTTTTTTTAGATTTTTAGAAATTTCATGTAATGTCTGAAACATTTATATTAACATATTTCCATACAAATAACCCAATGAAAGTTTAGTATTAGTTGTTTTGTTTGTTTGTTTTTTTATACTGCAGGTTCTTATTAGGCATCAATTTTATACACATCAGTGTATACATGTCAATCCCAATCGCCCAATTCAGCACACCACCATCCCCACCCCACCGCAGTTTTCCCCCCTTGGTGTCCATATGTCCATTCTCTACATCTGTGTCTCAACTTCTGCCCCGCAAACTGGCTCATCTGTACCATTTTTCTAGGTTCCACATACATGCATTAATATACGATATTTGTTTTTCTCTTTCTGACTTACTTCACTCTGTATGACAGTCTCTAGATCCATCCACCTCTCAACAAATGACTCAATTTCGTTCCTTTTTATGGCTGAGTAATATTCCACTGTATATATGTACCACATCTTCTTTATCCATTCGTCTGTTGATGGGCATTTAGGTTGCTTCCATGACCTGGCTATTGTAAACAGTGCTGCAATGAACATTCGGGTGCATGTGTCTTTTTGAATTACGGTTTTCTCTGGGTATATGCCCAGTAGTGGGATTGCAGGGTCATATGGTAATTCTATTTTTAGTTTTTTAAGGAACCTCCATATTGTTCTCCATAGTGGCTGTATCAATTTACATTCCCACCAACAGTGCAAGAGGGTTCCCTTTTCTCCACACCCTCTCCAGCATTTGTTGTTTGTAGATTTTCTGATGATGCCCATTCTAACAGGAGTGAGGTGATACCTCATTGTAGTTTTGATTTGCATTTCTCTAATAATTAGTGATGTTGAGCATCTTTTCATGTGCTTCGTGGCCGTCTGTATGTCTTCTTTGGAGAAATGTCTATTTAGGTCTTCTGCCCATTTTTGGATTGGGGTGTTTGTTTCTTTAATATTGAGCTGAATGAGCTGTTTATATATTTTGGAGATTAATCCTTTGTCCGTTGATTCATTTGCAAATATTTTCTCCCATTCTGAGGGTTGTCTTTTCATCTTGTTTATGGTTTCCTTTGCTGTGCAAAAGCTTTGAAGTTTCATTAGGTCCCATTTGTTTATTTTTGTTTTTATTTCCATTACTCTAGGAGGTGGATCAAAAAAGATCTTGCTGTGATTTATGTCAAAGAGTGTTCTTCCTATGTTTTCCTCTAAGAGTTTTATAGTGTCCAGTCTTATATTTAGGTCTCTAATCCATTTTGAGTTTATTTTTGTGTATGGTGTTAGGGAGTATTCTAATTTCATTCTTTTACATGTAGCTGTCCAGTTTTCCCAGTACCACTTATTGAAGAGACTGTCTTTTCTCCATTGTATATCTTTGCCTCCTTTGTCATAGATTAGTTGACCATAGGTGCGTGGGTTAATCTCTGGGCTTTCTATCTTGTTCCACTGATCTATGTTTCTGTTTTGGTGCCAGTACCATATTGTCTTGATTACTGTAGCTTTGTAGTATAGTCTGAAGTCAGGGAGTCTGATTCCTCCAGCTCCATTTTTTTGCCTCAAGACTGCTTTGCCTATTCGGGGTCTTTTGTGTCTCCATACAAATTTTAAGATGATTTGTTCTAGCTCCGTAAAAAATGCCATTGGTAATTTGATAGGGATTGCATTGAATCTGTAGATTGCTTTGGGTAGTATACTCATTTTCACAATGTTGATTCTTCCAATCCAAGAACATGATATATCTCTCCATCTGTTTGTATCATCTTTAATTTCTTTCATCAGTGTCTTATAGTTTTCTGCATACAGGTCTTTTGTCTCCCTAGGTAGGTTTATTCCTAGGTATTTTATTCTTTTTGTTGCAGTGGTAAATGGGAGTGTTTCCATAATTTCTCTTTCAGATTTTTCATCATTAGTGTATAGGAATGCAAGAGATTTCTGTGCATTAATTTTGTATCCTGCAACGTTACCATATTCATTAATTAGCTCTAGCAGTTTTCTGGTGGCAGTTTTAGGATTCTCTATGTATAGTATCATGTCATCCACAAACAGTGACAGTTTTACTTCTTCTTTTCCAATTTGTATTCCTTTTATTTCTTTTTCTTCTCTGATTGCCGTGGCTAGGACTCCCAGAACTATGTTGAATAATAGTGGTGAGAGTGGACATCCTTGTCTCGTTCCTGATCTTAGAGGAAATGCTTTCAGTTTTTCACCATTGAGAATGATGTTTGCTGTGGGTTTGTCATATATGGCCTTTATTATGTTAAGGTAGGTTCCCTCTATGCCCACTTTCTGGAGAGTTTTTATCAGAAATGGGTGTTGAATTTTGTCAAGAGCTTTTTCTGCATCTATTGAGATGATCATATGGTTTTTATTCTTCAATTTGTTAATGTGGTGTATCACATTGATTGATTTGCGTATATTGAAGAATCCTTGCATCCCTGGGATAAATCCCACTTGATCGTGGTGTATGATCCTTTTAATGTGTTGTTGGATTCTGTTTGCTAGTATTTTGTTGAGGATTTTTGCATCTATATTCATCAGTGATATTGGTCTGTAATTTTCTTTTTTTGTAGTGTCTTTGTCTGGTTTTGGTATCAGGGTGATGGTGGCCTCATAGAATGAGTTTGGGAGTGTTCCTTCCTCTGCAATTTTTTGGAAGAGTTTGAGAAGGATAGGTGTTAGCTCTTCTCTAAATGTTTGATAGAATTCACCTGTGAAGCCATCTGGTCCTGGACTTTTGTTTGTTGGAAGATTTTTAATCACAGTTTCAATTTCATTACTTGTGATTGGTCTGTTCATATTTTCTGTTTCTTCCTGGTTCAGTCTTGGAAGGTTATATCTTTCTAAAAATTTGTCCATTTCTTCCAGGTTGTCCATTTTATTGGCATAAAGTTGCTTGTAGTAGTCTCTTAGGATGCTTTGTATTTCTGCGGTGTCTGTTGTAACTTCTCCTTTTTCATTTCTGATTTTATTGATTTGAGTTCTCTCCCTCTTTTTCTTGATGACTCTGGCTAATGGCTTATCAATTTTATTTATCTTCTCAAAGAACCAACTTTTAGTTTTATTGATCTTTGCTATTGTTTTCTTTTTTTCTATTTCATTTATTTCTGCTCTGATCTTTATGATTTCTTGCCTTCTGCTAACTTTGGGTTTTGTTTGTTCTTCTTTCTCTAGTTTCTTTAGGTGTAAGGTTAGATTGTTTACTTGAGATTTTTCTTGTTTCTTTAGGTAGGCTTGTATAGCTATAAACTTCCCTCTTAGAACTGCTTTTGCTGCATCCCATAGGTTTTGGGTTGTCGTGTTTTCATTGTCATTTGTCTCTAGGTATTTTTTTATTTCCTCTTTGATTTCTTCAGTGATCTCTTGGTTATTTAGTAACGTATTGTTTAGCTTCCATGTGTTTGTCTTTTTTACGTTTTTTTCCCTGTAATTCATTTCTAATCTCATAGCGTTGTGGTCAGAAAAGATGCTTGATATGATTTCAATTTTCTTAAATTTACTGAGGCTTGATTTGTGACCCAAGATGTGATCTATCCTGGAGAATGTTCCATGCGCACTTGAGAAGAACGTGTAATATGCTGTTTTTGGATGGAATGTCCTATATATATCAATTAAATCTATCTGGTCTATTGTGTCATTTAAAGCTTCTGTTTCCTTATTTATTTTCATTTTGGATGATCTGTCCATTGGTGTAAGTGAGGTGTTAAAGTCCCCCACTATGATTGTGTTACTGTCAATTTCCTCTTTTATAGCTGTTAGCAGTTGCCTTATGTATTGAGGTGCTCCTATGTTGGGTGCATATATATTTATAATTGTTATATCTTCTTCTTGGATTGATCCCTTGATCATTATGTAGTGTCCTTCCTTGTCTCTTGTAACATTCTTTATTTTAAAGTCTATTTTATCTGATATGAGTATAGCTACTCCAGCTTTCTTTTGATTTCCATTTGCATGGAATATCTTGTTCCATCCCCTCACTTTCAGTCTGTATGTGTCCCTAGGTCTAAAGTGGGTCTCTTGTAGACAGCATATATATGGGTCTTGTTTTTGTATCCATTCAGCCAGTCTATGTCTTTTGGTTGGGGCATTTAATCCATTCACGTTTAAGGTAGTTATTGATATGTATGTTCCTATGACCATTTTCTTAATTGTTTTGGGTTTGTTTTTGTAGGTCCTTTTCTTCTCTTGTGTTTCCCACTTAGAGAAGTTCCTTTAGCATTTGTTGTAGAGCTGGTTTGGTGGTGCTGAATTCTCTTAGCTTTTGCTTGTCTGTAAAGCTTTTGATTTCTCCATCAAATCTAAATGAGATCCTTGCCGGGTAGAGTAATCTTGGTTGTAGGTTCTTCCCTTTCATCACTTTAAATATATCATGCCACTCCCTTGCTTGCAGAGTTTCTGCTGAGAAATCAGCTGTTAACCTTATGGGAGTTCCCTTGTATGTTATTTGTCATTTTTCCCTTGCTGCTTTCAATAATTTTTCTTTGTCTTTAATTTTTGCCACTTTGATTACTATGTGTCTCGGCGTGTTTCTCCTTGGGTTTATCCTGTATGGGACTCTCTGCGCTTCCTGGACTTGGGTGGCTATTGCCTTTCCCATGTTAGGGAAGTTTTCGACTATAATCTCTTCAAATATTTTCTCTGGTCCTTTCTCTCTCTCTTCACCTTCTGGGACCCCTACAATGCGAATGTTGTTGCGTTTAATGTTTTCCCAGAGGTCTCTTAGGCTGTCTTCATTTCTTTTCATTTTTTTTTCTTTAGTCTGTTCTGCAGCAGTGAATTCCACCATTCTGTCTTCCAGGTCACTTATCCGTTCTTCTGCCTCAGTTATTCTGCTATTGATTCCTTCTAGTGTAGTTTTCATTTCAGTTTTTGTATTGGTCATCTCTGTTTGTTTGTTTTTTAATTCTTCTAGGTCTTTGTTAATCATTTCTTGCATCTTCTCAATCTTTGCCTCCATTCTTATTCCGAGGTCCTGGATCATCTTCACTATCATTATTCTGAATTCTTTTTCTGGAAGGTTGCCTATCTCCACTTCATTTAGTTGTTTTTCTGGGGTTTTTTCTTGTTCCTTCATCTGGTACATAGCTCTCTGCCTTTTCATCTTCTCTATCTTTCTGTAACTGTGGTTTTTGGTCCACAGGCTGCAGGATTGTAGTTTTTCTTGCTTCTGCTGTCTGCCCTCTGGTGGTTGAGGCTATCTAAGAGGCTTAATGGGAGGCTCTGGTGGTGGGTAGAGCTGACTGTTGCTGTGGCGGTCAGAGCTCAGTAAAACTTTAATCCACTTGACTGTTGATGGGTGGGGCTGGGTTCCCTCCCTGTTGGTTGTTTTGCCTGAGGCAACCCAATGCTGGAGCCTACCTGGGCTCTTTGGTGGGGTTAATGGCAGACTCTGGGAGGGCTCACGCCCAGGAGCACTTCCCAGAACCTCCGCTGCCAGAGTCCTTGTCCCCACAGTTAAACAGAGCCACCCCCCGCCTCTGCAGGAGACCCCCCAACACCAGCAGGTAGGTCTGGTTCAGTCTCCCCCAGGGTCACTGCTCCTTCCCCTGGGTCCCGATGCGCACACTACTTTGTGTGTGCCCTCCAAGAGTGGGGTCTCTGTTTCCCCCAGTCGTGTCGAAGTCCTGCAATCAATTCCCACTAGGCTTCAAAGTCTGATTCTCTAGGAATTCCTCCTTCTGTTGCCGGACCCCCAGGTTGGGAAGCCTGACGTGGGGCTCAGAACCTTCACTCCAGTGGGTGGACTTCTGTAGTATAAATGTTCGCCAGTCTGTGAGTCACCCACCCAGCAGTTATGGGATTAGATTTTACTCTGATTGCGCCCCTCCTACCATCTCACTGTGGCTTCTCCTCTGTCCTTGGACGTGGGGTATCCTCCTTGGTGAAGTCCAGGGTCTTCCTGTCAATGATTGTCCAGCAGCCAGTTGTGATTCTGGTGCTCTCGCAAGAGGGAGAGAGAGCACGTCCTTCTACTCCGCCATCTTGGTTAATCCCCCTTGTTGTTGTTTTGAGGGAGGGTTAACATTGAGAACAGTTAAATATGTTGGAGTATGGGCCTGGCGGAATTTTTCAGGTAAAGGGATTTGAATCTAAAGAAGATGGTATACAGGCTTAGCGATGAAGGAGAAAGAGTCATAAAAATCGCAATTTATTAGGTACCTAATATGTTTTGAACACCGTAGTGGGCACGCATAAGAAGAGAAAGCCAGTATAAGAGGAAGTAGGAGAACTTTGGAATAAGTATTTAGCTGATTACAGTTCTTACCAATTTCTTTGCAAAACTTTCTGCCTCTGAAAATAAGCTGTGTCACACCTTTAGAAGTAGTTTGCTCATTCATGGCATCGATTAAGAAACTAGTCCTGATAATTGGCGATACCTAGTATGTTTTGTTGAAAGTATGCTATGAAGGAAAAATAATGAGCTATTTTTTGTCTTCTCCCCTGAGTCCTTATGCATCCTGAAACACATTGGGATGAAGGCAGAGACCACATATGTGCTCACATAGATTTCTCTCTTTGAGAAAGTGAGCCATTAAGGGAAAGTATAACTTTGTATAGCCAGGGCCTCACATATTTTCATTACATAATTGTGCCCAATGAAAGGTTTTTGAATGCATGAATTAATGAACAAGTGCATTAGAGTGAATGAATGAATAAATGAATCTCCAAGTTAAGTCCACAGTTTTAATGAGGAGGGTCGAAACATTTTTATTGAGGACCCTTTGTCATACACATCATTGTCACTCTGCCAGTTCTGAAACGCGTAAAATATTACATCACAAAAATGATCACCGTTAAAGATGGTGAAGTTTTGGTAAAAATGATATGTGCATTCCTTGCTGGTGACATTATTAATTGATAATCCCTTTAGAAAGTAACATGACCATTTGCAGCAAAAGCCACAAATTTACTCATATCCATTGCCTTCAAAATTCTTCTCTTATGGAAACATTTGAACAGAAACAAAAGCTGACCATAAAAAAATTTTATTGCAATCAATATTAGTAACAAAAAGTTGGAGACAAACTAAAAGTCCAGCAAAATAATGATTTTATAGATTATAGTACATCAACACAGTTTAATGCTATGAAGCCATTAAAATAATAATTACGTAGCAAAATAAGCTATGTTTATGAGATAATATATGTAAAAATAGTGAATATGAAATTCTATGTATACCATTATTATAACAATGTAAATACAGCATGTGTGTATCGATAATATGCATAAATAAAACTAGTAGTTCTGTCAGGATAATAAGATAATTGGTTTTGCATTTTAAAAACATTTATTCATCTTACATTATCTTTCAATACACTTCTAAAAATTTTATTTTCTTTTGTCATAAACAGATACTGTAGTGCCTTTTCTTCTGATAATTCAGTGTCTTTATAGGGCTTGAGATTTATTATCATTTGCTCTATACAGAAATTTAGGACTATGTAGATGACTGGGTAAAAGGTATATAAAATTGATCTCTGGCTATATACTTTGAAGGTTGTTTTAAAAAATAAATTCCCAGTATACATTCATTTTCTTATATAGTTTGTTTTTCCTGAAAGTCAACTTAAAGTAAAAAGTCAAAGGCTTTTATCTTATAGATATAAATATGCGTGTATCTTTGTTAATCTGAAAGCAGCACATTAAAATGGAAAGGAGCACTTGGCCAACAGTTTGGATCTGTTGGTTTTACAGATGGGGGATCCCTGGGAGGCAGGGAGATGAAGTGATTTGGACAGGGATACAATGCCAATTAATGGCAGAGCCAGGATTAAAATGTACAGGTTTTGAGCGAGTTGAGAACTTTTCCACCCACCCCTCAGCCAGAATGCTTTTCCCATCACCCTAAAATGAACTGTCAACTTCCTTCTAGCTTCAGAGGCCATGAAGATTTTTCTCTACCTGCAGTGTCACATCTGTGCTGCACCCCCATGTCTAAAGAGGACAGGATTTTCTATCTCAGCCAGAAATTTCTACTTAGTACACACCTGCACAGAGGTAAATGCTGGCGCTTGGGTAGTCTTGTCTCCATGTGCTCATTGGTTGCATCTCCTCAAAATCAGGAGTTCTGCTTCTCAGCTCTGCATCATTAATGTGTTCACCTAGCTATAGCATTCCTATCTGTCTTAATAGCCTTTCTGAGTTCTCCCTCCCCATCATCCACAGGCAGAAATCCTGGTCAAAGCAAGTGGCTCCCACTGGGGTAGCTTTCAAAAATCCCCAAAGAACAAATTAGTGTCCCTGATTTGCTTCAGAAACAAACAGCAAAGAAGCCTCTCCAACATGCTTGAAAGAAAACAAACAACTAAGAGAGAAAATAAGTTCAAGGGAAAACCCACTGCTCTTCTTAAAGGGAGCCCTAAGGAGAAGACTTCAAAAAAGATAAATGGTTGCTGAGGACTGTTTGCCCATTAACCTGTGGTGGGGCTATTAGGCAGTAGTGGAAGGGAGGATGAGTGGGTAAGTTCATCTGAGGGTCCTATGAAGCCAGCCTTGAAGGAATTTTAAAAAAATACACTCGTTTTATTTAATGAATGTAGTCAAATGAACCTAGATGATTATATTTAATCTCTAAATTGATATGTAGTTTGTCAAACCAGACATCAGTTAAACATGACTTCCTCCTTTGCACCCATTTGTTCTTGCCCTTCTCATTCCTTCCTTTGTGTTAATATGGTGATTAAGCTCTCTTGCCATACCTCCTATTTACTATGTTGTAGAGATTTTTATGACTCTTTTATGATCAGAGCAATAGGCAATTATTAGTTAGAAGACCCTTCTTAGTCTCTTTGGAAAAACCATTATTTTATTGCTTTTTATCAATAATATTCACCCAGAAACCTAGACAGTAAGTATTAACTGAGCATCTACTATGAATCAGGCACTAACCATCTAACCACCACTAACCATCATGGAAGGTCCAAATCTGACTAATGTTTAGTCCTTGTCCTCAAGGATTTCATAGTGTGAGAAGGGGATGTGAAGACTTCCTGGGACAAGGTGCTGGTTTAGCCAGTCTAGCTACCCTTTGTGTCCTCCCTCCTCTCCTGGCTTCTGTGAACCTAGGCAGTATCCTTGATGAATAAGGCAACCAGCCAAGAGAGAAAGGCTCTAAATCAATGGCTCCCAAACATGGGTCCTTGGATCTGAACCTCCAGATGAACCTCTTGTGCTTTTTGAAACTACCTAGTCTAGAATGGATCAGAGTATCTTGGAGAGAGGACTACAGTGTCTGTTTTAAAGATGCTCTCTAGGTGATTTTGATACTTCATCAGGCTTGGAAATCAACAATGGATGAATCCATAATGGACAAGAGGGAGTGAGTGTAGAAATGGATAAGGAAAATAACCATCAGCAGACACCTACAAGGCAATATACATAATGCTTAAAGACTATAACCTCTGGGGTCAGACTGCTTGAGTTTAAATCCTGTCTCTGCCACATAGAGCCGTGAGATTTTGGGGCAAGGTTTAAAAACTAGCTGGTCTATAGTTCCCACATTTTGTAAAGTGAGAAACGTAGTATTACCTACCTCGGAATTATTATAGGGAGTAAATGAGTTAACCTATTTAAAGCAGTTAGAACCATATTAGAGATAAAGAAAACAGGAAGTGTCACTGCTACTACTACTACTGCTAGTTGTTGTTGTTCTTCTTCTTCCTATTATTATTATCATAAGGAAGTTTATGCTTAGAGTCTTACAGAAATACAGATGAGGGATGATAGGAGTTCACCTCTGTTTAACCCCCTGGATTAAGTAAAGCAAACCCCCCTTCCATTCCAAGCTGTCTGCAGCAGTCTTGGGCTCTGTGCTCAGGAAATATATACCACATCAAGCCAGAGACCAAGGCGCTCTACCTCAGGGCTGCCTTGGGTACCACGCTCTCCCATGTCTCTGACATCATAGGCCAACGGGGTCTGGTCTGTGCAGTTAAGTTTTCCCACTGCCCCGGCTGTGACCTCATTAATTTGGCCAAGAAGAGAACCAACATTATCCCTGTCATTGAAGATGCTCAGCACTCACACAAATACCACAAGCCCATTGCAATGGTGGATGTGATCTTTGCCGACATGGCCCAGCCAGACCAGACCCAGATTGTAGCCCTGAATGCCCACACCTTCCTATGTAATGGAGGACACTTTGTGATTTCCGTTAAGCCCAATTGCATTGACTTCACAGCCTCTCCCAAGGCCATATTTGTCTCTGAAGTGAAAAGATGCAACAGGAGACAATGGAGCCCCAGGAGCAGTTGACTTTAGAGCAATATGAAAAAGACCACCCTGTGGTCATAGGTGTGTACAAGCCACACCCCAGTGTGAGCTGAAGCCCAGCACTGTCTGGATTGGGATAGATTGCATTGCTACTGTTAATGCTACTGTTGCTGATGTTAGAGTAGGTGATTTTTAATTTGTGATTCTTTAGAAGCTTGTAGGCTGTTGTTTTCTGTGCTCAGTAGATGGGTAATGTCTAGCCACTGTACTATCCACTACACTATACTGCTATACATTCTATTGTTTTCCACTTATACATTCAAAGTATTAGGAACAATAGAAATTATAAAGCAAAAAAGAAACATTAAACAATTTTTAAATGTCTTTAATTGTTCATTTCTCATCATGGCTGTAATGGATCCAAAAGTAATATTAATATTCAATTATATTTGCTTCAATCAATAGGCTTTCTGCTCATCACTGGGCAGAAGTTGGTGTGGGCTGCTAAGAAGTACTCTGGCATCAGATTCAGAAGACTGGGTTCTCAATCCAGGCCTGCTTCTGACCACCAGAGTGGTCTTGGGCATGTCATATAATATCTCTGGGCTTACTATTTTCATTTATAATTGAGATTGGGTTGATCTCTAGGGATAACTAAAGAGCATCCCCTTCTCTCCTAGTGGTTTATTTCACTCTGCCTCTGGTCCAAATTTGAGTGGCAATAAGGCAAGAATATTTACCAATAAGGAGTCTAATTACTCTAATTTCAGGATGCTGACTGGGCCACAGACCTAGCACGTGGATCTCTTCTTTTCATCTGCTTTCTCTTTGAGACACTCACTGTCTTCTGTGGTAGCTGGGCCCATGACCATTCTATTATTACCAACAGGTAGAATTATCTTGTGTTTCCCAAAGTATCCTCTACATAGAATATTAATTCAATAAAATATTAATTAATGCATCAGGGAAGTATTTCCATGATAAAGAAAAAGATTCAGAAATAAGATGTTAAACAAATTTAAACTGGTTATTTTTTTTGACTACTCAGAATCTGGAATATGCAGATGTACACTGTGAATTACCAATATGAGAATATAGTACAAAATGCTTCCAAAATATTTTGATCATGGAATCCTCACCTTCAAGAAATATCCCAAGGGATCAGTGTTCCATGGAATACACTTTTGCAAATGTTGGAAGAATATTTACCAGTTTGGGCTTCTAAACAAGTGTCAACCATGTAATAAGCAAGTTTTCTATTAGAGGTTCTATGAGGAAAAGAAGCTAACCCTAAGACACATTCATTGAAAATGGGAATTTTGAAAACTTTGTATGTTTATCCACCACTGCAGTATAACACATTCTATTCTTTCAATTCAAAGATCTTGAGAACATTGTAAAATTTCTGAATATTTTACTTATTTTCTAATTTTTTTAAATTTTTATTGGAGTATAGTTGACTTACAATGTTGTGTTAACTTTCTGCTGTACAGCAAAGTGAATCAGTTATACATATATACACTCTTTTTTAGATTCTTTTCCCATATAGGTCATTACAGAGTATTGAGTAGAGTTCCTTGTGCTACACAGTAGGTCCTTATTAGTTATATATTTTATATATAGTAGTGTGTATACATCAATCCCAATCTCCCAATTTATCCCTCTCCCCTTTTCCCCCCTGGTAACCATAAGATTGTTTTCTACGTCTGTAACTCCTGAATATTTTATTTAAGAATGTATACAAATCTGGGATGTGAGGAAGAAATCTGAAGCCCAAATCATTTCTTGGTCCCTGTTGCCTGGCTAAGTCTGTTGTACTGGTCCTCACCAGTGCTCATGTGCCAAACAAAAACAGGGCTTAACTCCCTGCCACCCAGTTTCTAAAAGGCTGTCAATCCTGACTTGGTCTTTTTGTATAAAAAGAAAAGATTGAAATTGTTAGTCATGCCTGATTCATTGGACCAAAGGAACAATTGCCAAGGTCTCATCAAACCCTTAAAGTGTAATGGCTGTCAGTTCTTGTTCCAGTATGAATATTAGATTTTTTTCCTGAATGAAAGAAAACTTACTACATTCCCCTTCTTTAAAAAAGGGGAATGGAGTGAAGAACATTAGATCACAAGTCTTTACTGGTAATAGGTGTTCTGTTTCTGGAAAGGTGCTAGGTCTATTCCCCCATGACCTACCCTTTGTTTCAATGTAGTTAGCTTCTTAAATTCTATAGCATTTTGTCAAAATAATGGGAGATTTCACTGGCTTTTACTGTATCCAGACATTAGTGGAGCCTTGACTAGGTTTCAAATAATAATTCATCCAAGCCAGATTTGAATCCGGCAACGTACAAAAGAAGGTGGAGTTACTGAAGGTAGTCATAAGTAAATAGAGGATATTATATGACTTCTCTTTCTTTGAAGATGCAAGCCTTGATTTTTTTTTCAGGATGGGCAATCATGACCAGTTGATATTTCTTTGACCAAGTAGTTATGAGCCCAAACCAGGATTGCTCTGTTATTTTAGAAGGCAGTCCTTTAAAAATCCAGCCATTTGGCAATGTGAATTTGACAGAGAAAATGATGGCTCAGTTAAGCCTCTTATCAATAATACCAAAGATTGTTTAAAAATAACATGCTACTTTTTTTTTTAAATAGAGAGAAGTAGGCTAACAGAAGTGGATCAAAATGTCAATGCCCATATAATTTCTGATGATATTTTTTAAAAGTAATACATGTACATGATTAGAAAATTTAAATTGTATGTAAGTACAAGATAAAATATAAATGTCTCACAAGCCCACCCTCCATAGACAAAACTACTATTGATTTTTGCGTTTGTGTGATGCCTAATGATAATGATAATAATAACAATAACATATCAGCGTCCATCCATCACTGTCTGTCTCATGTATCAATTTGAAAACCATTCAACTTTTCAGGTTGCTTAAAAAAAATCATATCATGCACATACTTGTACATCTGGTGGTTTTCACATAACTTTATATCTTGGAACTCTTTCCATTCTAATAATAATGGATTTACTTCATTCTCTATAATGGCTACATAATACTCTGCCACAAGATCTGTCATAAATTATGCAATCAATGTGGACAATTTCTAAAGTTATCTTGTACATAAAATAAGAATATATTTTCCTCACCTTGTTTTAGCCCAATGATAAGATAAAGTAGTATATTTCCAAGAATATATTTCCTTATTAAGATATACAAATATTCTTTAGATGTGTGATCCTAATTTGATAATGTTTTGAAATATATGTAGCCTAAGTATCCATTAGCATAAATAGTAACTATAGGAGGTTTGAAAGTCAGAATTGGCAGTTATTCTCCTAAAGCCATATATAGAGAGGATCTGGAATAGAAATGTTGTTTTCTGTGGTGATCTTGAATCAAAGAGGAAAACACTGAGCCAAATTTACTTGTGATCACAATTTATATTATAATCTGGCAGACCAAGGAGTTAAGAGTAGGAAAGGGAGAAAAGGAAACAATTGTTGAATGAGCTTTATGTGCCAAGGATTGGGTTAGGTGTTAACACATTATTTTTAATTAAGGGATTATTGTTATTAATTATTTAATAATTAGCTTTCCTGAAGTTATTTCCAGCCACTATGAGATGGATATTGCAGACAGCCAAGAGTCTTTATTATTTCCTTAAATGTACTCTCATCCATAACAGTTCTGCCTCTATGACTGATGATAAAAACTAGAAAGGAGAAAATATTAAGACGGCCAAGATGGACTGAGATTCTTCCTAATATCAACAATAACCGGACAGGGCTGTAAAAGGTACATGAAAATTAAGTTATTCTCCCAAACCTACCAACCTAGCAAATTTTAATGTCAGCCTTGCAGATGATTATGATCACCAGATATAAAGCTTAGGGAAAAAATTAGGACATATGCAAGGATAATTAAGAAACTGGCAAATTAAAATTTAAACGAGGACTTTCAATAATGGCAGTGCATTTCTTCACTGACTGATATTGGACATTATCTATTCTTTCATCACTTTGTTGTATGTACCTGTGAAAAGGCATTGGGAAATTTCACTTTAAGAAGATAAGAAAGAGGTTAATCAGTCAGACCTTTCTGCTTTCCAGACTGCAATTTTATCTCTGACAGTGACACTCTCACCTGTACTTCAGAGGGTGGGTGATTATGAGCATGAATTATTGAGCACAGTAAGGATTCAATAAATGATAGCTATTGTTATGATGATCACTGTTACTACAGTTTTACTTTTGGCAATTCACTCATTTCTGGCTTCCCTTAATAATGAAACTATCAGTCATTCATTTTCTTTAATTCTGTTTCCTTTTAAGTCTATACCATCTCTCAAAGTAACACGTTTCATATGTTTGTTGCCCGATATATAAAGTAGCATTTCCTTTGTTTTTACATGCCTTAATGACATGACACCTCATTCTTTAATCTGTTTTTTTTTTTGATAAGTCTATGTTGACTGTATGAACACCATTCATGATCGTATTGATGTCAAGGAGTAGTGGAAAGAGTATGGCATGAGATGTCGTGTAGATGTGTATTCACATCTTATCTGAGTCTCTACTGTTAGGTCAATAGCAATTTGGGGGCTGTGAAGATTAAGTAAAATGACATATGGAAAGCCTATAACAAAGTGCTTGGCAGGTAGTAGGTGGAGAGAAAATATTATTTTTCTGCTCCAGCACCACCCCTACTTCTTACGTTCTTCCCTTCCCTCCTTTTGGCATTCCAGCATGAGGGATCCTATGGTTCTAGAGGAGCACTGTCTAATAGAATTTTCTGGAGTGGTGGAAATGTTCTATATGGTAGCCACTAGCCACATATAGCTATTTAAATTTAAATTTAACTTAATTAAAATTAAATTAAAATTTCAGTTCCTTATTTGCACTAACTGTATTTTATTTTATATTTTTTATTTTTAAAAAAATATTTATTTATTTTTTTATTTATGGCTGTGTTGGGTCTTCGTTTCTGTGCGAGGGCTTTCTCTAGTTGCAGCAAGCGGGGGCCACTCTTCATCGCGGTGCGCGGCCCTCTCACTATCGCGGCCTCTCTTGTTGGGAGCACAGGCTCCAGATGCGCAGGCTCAGTAATTGTGGCTCACGGGCCTAGTTGCTCCGCGGCATGTGGGATCTTCCCAGACCAGGGCTCGAACCCATGTCCCCTGCATTGGCAGGCGGATTCTCAACCACTGCGCCACCAGGGAAGCCCGCACTAACTGTATTTTAAATGCTCAATAGCCGCAATGCTAGTGGCTACACATATTGTACAGCACAGATATAGAACATTTCCCTTTTCTTAAAGTTCCATTGGACAGCATTGCTTTCAAACTATAGGTTGTAAGTGTGACTAGTGTGATTGCAGAACTGAGTTTTTAATTTTAATACATTTTAATTCATTTTCATTTAAATTTAAATAGCCACGGGTGGCTACTGGCTACCACATTGAACAGCACAGTTCTATAGTATCACAAGCACTAGTCAACAGCTTTTCAGATTTTAGGCATTTTTAGATTTTATCTGATGCCAGAGATTCTGAGAAGTGGGTAGATTAACCTATCAACTCCAAGTGTTTGTAATGTGTTTTTGGTTTCCTCTTCTCTAGTCTGACTAGGCTTAACTCCGCCCACATCTGATGTTCTTCCATGCTTAGCTGCCCCCCGTTTTTTAATTCAAAAACTTTTATATATCTCATTGGATTTTACTGATCTCACTTATTTTTAAATCTAGCTACAAAATCAATAAATGGCTTTTTGTAGTATACCTAACGTTGTTTGGTGAATGACAAGGTTTAGAGAAAGTATATGAGAAAATGACAGTCTGTAGCAGGAGGTCTTAACTACAGAGATACAACACACTGATTAGCTGTGATCACTTCTGAGGTGTGTGGTGAGTAATTTGTTGCTATTAATAAAGTGTCAACATTTGCAAATTATCCCCCTTTTTATTTTAAGAAATTAAAGTAGTCTTGATCACTGGTATAATGATGTTGGTCTGACTTATTTACATCCTGTCATGCTCTCTTGAATGGGAAAGAAGTGTCATGTGGAGTTATGTCTGGCACATTGGTTGTAGCTCCCATACCTGGGTTCACTTATGAGGTTGGGTCATTGATCAGAATGTTATCCATGCGTGTCACTGTGGCGAAAACTGTTGAAAACATTATAAGCAATATGATGTCAAGCAATACATTATACTGATGCTTGGTCATGGGAACCAAACGTTTCTCCCTCACCGCCTGAATCTTGTTTAAAAAAATTAGATGACAGCTATTGAATAATTAGACTGTTTTAACTGTAAAAAGTCTGTCTTAAATGAACATTTTTTTGAGATGAAATAGGGTCAAGGATTCATCTTGTCAACAGAGAGAAGGGAAAGGTGATGCAATGGAAGAAGTATTAGGGGGAATTAAGACAAAGTCGAAAAGCGCAGAGTCTGGAAGGCTTCACAAGCAAAGAGAGGTTAAACATTTAATGTGAAAGGAGGAAAAGGTCATAGGAAGACATGTCTGAAGGTCAGAAAACAATATAATATTGCTAACAGCGTGCAGAATGATTATTTAACTGAGTTCCCTGAAATGTGTTCACGTTTTTGTTTGTAGACTCTGAAGACACTTGTGTTTAGAATCCACATAATGAGGGAATTTGGCATCTGTTCTTGTCTAGTTCCTTTAGTTACTTATGGGCAGAACAAAATTGTTATAGAAAAGATGACATGTTAGAAATTCTCATTGGTTTCTGTAATCCAGTGAGCCCAGATACAAGTAAATGATCATCTACCAAGAAGTTTCCTCCTGAGGAAAACTGTAATCACTACTAATTCATCTTGTTGTTAGGGTAAACTGCATCAGAAGATTTATATTTCCCAGTTTTCTCAGGATAGAGTCTGAGTTCATTCTAGAAAATGGCAGATGGGCACAAGGACCTTATCAGACCTTCTGACTGCTGGAGGAAAAGGGAAGCTTGGCTAATGTAGTATCATCTGCCCATTTAGTTTGTTTTTTCTTTGCTGACAGTTACATGGATTTAAGAGCCCATTAGGGAAGAGCGCGTTCTGTCTGTAAGCAGTGGAAGCACATGATCTGATGACTGTTCTATAAATAGACCTAAGCTTCATTTTAGATAGGAATAGGTTTTCATTTATTTGGAGGCTAATTATAAGTTGGATCGACATTCCTTTTGATGGACAATTCAATTGCATTTAAATTCAAATTAACATCTGCTGTTTATACTTTATATTGTACAATCTACCTGCATCTAGACAGAAGCTGTTAAAGATCTGTGGCTAGAGAATCTTTGTTCTCTGAAGAGTTTAAAGGAAAAAAAGAGCATTTTCTAAACCCTCGTTATTGGAACCAGACCGTAGTTGCCCTTGAATCAAGGATGCTTCCCTTTGTCCACAGTGTATTAAAGCGGGTTGTGCAAATATGCACAAATACATTTTGCTACAAAGGGGATGTTAAAAATATTTGGCATTTTTCAAATAATATGTGTTTTGAATGAATAACACACATTATGGTATTCATATATTGTTCAGATACTGTCTTAAGAATTTAGTTCATATACGTTTATAAGTACATTTCACTCCATAGATATATTAATTCTATTCATACACAAATTCATTTATAGCTATACTTCATATATATGAACCACATACTCATAAATGGTAGTATTTATTGTTGGATGGATATATACAGATATGCATGTATATATATAATAAATCAGCATCTCAAAATTGCAAAACCAGAAATAATTAGCTATAGCTCCTCATGGTTTTGGGTATTTTGCTTTTTTGTAAATTCTCATTCACTTACAGACCACATGATAATATTATAGATATTGTAATATTATAATATCAAATGTTGCTAAATGCCTGAAGAATGTGCTTTTCACCGGAAAAGCATGTAAAGCACTATGACACCAGAGTAGAGAATCAATGCTCAAGGGTCACTATAAAGTTATGGGCAAAGACATATACAATCCACTTATTACTGTTACTTTTTATTATAGAGTTGTAGAATTGGCATTTCCCCCAAAAGTAATTAGACAATTTATAAAATGACAAGAAGTTCTTATGGCATGATTCTCTGTCTAAAATCAGTCCTGACATCTAATTTAAAACATTGAAGAAGTAACTGATCCTGTTGAATGGTCACTTTTATCTTTTAAAAATAGTACTAGGATGGTTTTCCTTATTATTTGAGAAGATTTTAATGTGAAATAGGCATAAAATTATTTAAAAATACAACATGTTTTGCATGAGCTTGAATAAGACTTCAAGGCCTTTGAATTATATAACTATTTACTAATTATTTGTTTGACAGACTGTGGTTTTAAAGCTTCAAAATATGTAAACAAATGTTAATCATTAACAATCATGAACTGAAATGAATAAATGTGAGCCTTTAAGAGGATCCTACAATGGGCACAGAGTTCAGAGGTTCAGTGTTCCAAATCCCTTGAATCTTCCCTATGCAGCATCTAATCTTCTCCTTAAATATTAAAAGCTATCTCATGCTCCCTAACAATTCATCTCCCCGGAATTCTTCCTGGTTTACAAAGACCCAAGACCTACCTTCACATTTTTCTCCTACTGATGCCCAGAATGCTCCATGAAAGTTGGAAATGAAGGGGGTGAAGGCAAGGTTGGGGAATTGCCAGAAGAAGCTGACTGACGGCTGGCATACGGGACGCACTGAGCCACTTTGCAAAGTAGCACGAACAGGGCATTAGCAATGACCCCATGTATTGCTCTCAGTCTTGCAGGATCAGAAAATGAGTTCTTAGCTCATCAAAAATGCATCTGTCGGGCTTCCCTGGTGCCGCAGTGGTTGAGAATCTGCCTGCCAGTGCAGGGGACACGGGTTCGAGCCCTGGTCTGGGAAGATCCCACATGCCGCGGAGCAACTGGGCCCGTGAGCCACAATTACTGAGCCTGCGCGTCTGGAGCCTGTGCTCCGCAACAAGAGAGGCCGCGATAGTGAGAGGCCTGCGCACAGCAATGAAGAGTGGTCCCCACTTGCCACAACTAGAGAAAGCCCTCGCACAGAAACAAAGACCCAACACAGCCATAAATAAATAAAAAATAAATAAAAAAATAAATAAATAAATAAAATTAAAAAAAAAAAAGTTAAAAAAAAAATGCATCTGTCTCTCAAGGAGGACTCAAATTAACAAAAATTCAAAAACATATATACACAAACACACTTAATCCTGAGTAGTATGTTTAAAACCCGATTGCCAATTTATTACTTCATAAAAGAAAATATAACTTTTACACATGCCAGAATATTCTTAATAGCATAACCAGGACATATTCTCTTGAAAGCCAATTTAAGAGAAAGTCAAATCATAATCAGAAATTTGCTTAAGAAGATGAAGTGGCTGATTGTTAAAAAGTGTTCCTTAAGAAAAAAATATGCAAGACCCATGAAAAACAAAGAGGCAGTTCCTTAATTTTCAAAGAGTTTGTACAAATAATTAAGAAAAAACTAATGTGAATTAAAAAAATAGGCAAAAATAGAAATACCTAATAAGTGAAAAAAATTTAAAGAAAAATAAATACAAATGACCAGTAAACATATAAAAAATGATAAATGTCATACATAATTAAAGAAATGAAAATTAAAATAAGGTGCAATTTTTATCTTGTAAGTTCAGCAAAAATTTAAAAATGCAATGATATTTAGCATTGGTGAGGATGTGAGGAAAGAAACCATCGCAGACAACATGAGAAGAATTAGAAACTGATGCAACATTTCTGAAAGGAAATTTGGCATTATTAATCAAAAATTCTAATTCACAGGACCTTTGAGCCAGCAACTTCACAGCTCAGGATTTACCCTAGTAATACACTTGCAAAAGGATTCTAAGATATCTGAATGGGATGTACCTTGTAATAGCAAACAACAGGAAAACAATATTCCCCTTCAACAGGGGATTGCCAATAAATTAATTGTATTGAACAGAATACCCTGTGTCGGTGAAAAGAATGAGTTAGACCTATTGATGGTGATGTAGAAAGAGCTTTAAGATGTACTATTAAGTGATATAGAAGGTATGCATTACATGTTCTCCTTTGTGTAAGTAATAGTTATATGTATTTTACTAGAAGAATACAGATAAAAAACTATAAGTGGTGGGAGATGTTTAGCTTTCATTTTATACCTTCCTGTGCTGTTTGAAAATTTTCATATCATTTGCCTAGATTTAATTTAATTACAGTCAAATATTTATTTAAATACATTATATGTGTATGTGTGCATATGTATACATGTATGTATATATATGAATACACATACAGAAACACTTTTGAAGAGTAATATTTAACCAAATAACTTGAAATGATCTTCCCCCTGTAAAAGTGGCACAACCTGAAGTCTATTAGCTGAAAATTTTTTCTGGTCACTCCTCGATTGGTCACTGACTTTACCACATTCAAAATTCCCTTCTTTCATTATTTTCTTGTTGTGTGACTTTGGACAAATTAATTAATATTTCTGAACTTCTAGGTTGTTTTATTGTTGTTTATTCTAGGTAGCATGAGAGAAATGCCTTTATCAAAGAGTTGCTATAAGCATTAAATAATAAAACTACTATGCACATAGTTCAATGTCTGGAATCTAAAGGACAAACCATAACTATTAGTATTTTTTACTCATCCAACGCTTTTTTGGTTTTTTTTCTTCACAATGCCGCTTCTCCCCTTCTTCACTACGTCCTTGTGTTCTACCACACGTGGCTCTGCTCTGAGACCCAGAGTTAAAGTACTTTAGTCAAACATTTTATGGGCCAAATACACTCTTCTGAGGTGGCTTGAGAATCTAACCACCATCTATAAAATTGTTTCCAGGAAGTGGCTCACAAATTAAGTTTTGGAACACAGTCCTTTGAAAATTGGAGGGTGCCTGGAATGTGACTCACAGCATCAAACAAAGATGCATTCTTTCTCCATTTTGCTTTTTATCTACAACTCAGTCATGCTTTTCACTGCTTCCAAAGAGTGTGATTGGGCTTTTGATAAAACTCTTTCAATTTAAACACTATGAGAGCCAAAGCAAAGTGTTTATGGAGATTATGCTTTGCATTCAACATAGGGAACTGGCAGTGTAGATTTATTGAACACTTGCTATGAGCCAGACACTGTGTCAGTTGTTTGATTTGTGTTATCTCGTTTAATCTTCACAATAGCCCTGTGAGTCTATTGTAATTATAACTCTTACCATCTTCTAAAACAGGAAATAGGTTCAGAGAGGTTAAGCAACATGGACAAGGCCATGTAGCTTTTTTTTCCTTTTTAAAAAATTTTTATTGGCGTATAGTTGATTTACACTGTTGTGTTAGTTTCAGGTGCACAGCAAAGTGAATCAGCTATACATACACATATATGCCCTGTTTTTTAGATTCTTTTCCCGTATAGGTCATTACAGAGTATTGAGTAAAGTTCCCTGTGCTATACAGTAGGTCTTTATTAGTTATCTATTTTATATATAGTAGTGTGCAAGTGGCAGAATCAAAGTTCCTTAACAGATCCATCTGGTGCCAAAGCCCATGCCTTTTCTAGTGGTTGCAAACTGATTGAAATTTGCCACTCCAAAGATTTTTGCGTCTTATTTCCAAAAATGTTCTTTATTATTATTTTTTGTGTGTCAGCATTGGCATTACAACATTTAACCCATAGATAGTCCTCCTATACAGCTTTAAACTTGCTTTTTAAGGAAGTAAATTTTTTTGACCTTGGTAGAGTAATTTTTCAGTCACTGTTTTATGGAAGAATACTTTTTTGGTTAGCAGGAGCCATTATTGTTTGGATGGTTGCCCATCCTCTCATTAAAGATCTGGAGTTAGTAGTGGATTGTCTATAAGTATACTGTGTCAAGATGCTCACTACTCCTCTCCACAGCTGCCAGAGGTGGACCATGACGTGAAGACTCCCGCCCATTCACAGAAGCATATTCAGTAAGATATCATGAGGAGGCTAGAGGTTGCCAGGTCATAAACACTGTTGCTTTAGCATGGCTAAATTCAGGATTTTCAGAAACATGATATAGGATGCTTTAAGAATCTGTTTTTTATTACACTTTTCTCTTTATGGACTATGGTTACCTCCCTCATCCTGCAGTGTGTGTGCGACTGTAACTATTTGTTCAGCATTAGTCCTGTGCACAAATATGAGGTGTGCAGTTGAATTTTTGTGCTACTTCCATTTTGTGTTACCTGTCAAAATCTTCCACTCATTTTTAAGTGCAAAAAACCCAAATGTTTTTGGGTTACCCACATTCCTTTCATCATTGTGTGCACTGGGGCGAGATAGAGTTATATCCTGAGCCTTATTGTATCAATTAGCTATTGCTGCATAACAAATCACCCCAAAAAGTAGCGGCTGAAAACAATATCCATTTATTTTGCTCATGATTATGCAGGTCAGCAATATAAGCTGGGATCCACTCTGTACTTTCACTTGTCTTGACTGGACTTCTTTATGATTTGATGGTCAGCTTAGGTCAGCTTTATTGATCTTGGCTGGGCTCTCACAGTGTCTGAGGCCTTGGCTGGGACACATGGTCTAACTTGACTCTGATCCACATGATCTCTCATCCTCCAGCAGCCTAGCTCAGGCTCATTCACATGGCAGCTGGGCAGAGTTCCAAGAGAACTAACAGATGCAGGCAAGGTATCTTAAGGTCTGGGCTCAGAACTGGCACTCTGGTATCTCTGCAATATTTTATTGTCCAAAACAAGTTGCAAGGCCACCCCAGATACAGGAAGTGGGGGAAATATATTGCACCACTTAAAGGGAGGAGCTGGAAAGCCACATTGCAAATCATGTGGATACAGGAAGGGGTAGAGAATTTGGGTCCTTTCTGTAAGCAGTCATCCAAAAGTTCCTTCTTTTTGCTCTTATCTGTCAACAAAGTAATTTTTAGCTCTTGGCTAATCTATGCCCAGGTACTGTCCTGGTGAGCTAGCTGACTGCAGTGACAGATACACAATGGTTTATTTGTGATGTTTGAAAGATACATAATGAAAGAGCCTGTGATTAGAGTGGTTACCACAAGCTGATGTTCTCAGTGGAAAGGCTGTAAGCACTCTCATCTGTCCAGGACCCAAGCTGACTATTTGGGATTTATGAAATCCCTGCCAGAGGAGTTTGGAGTCCTGAGCTAGGTGTGAGGGGATGGGCTCCCCAAAGTGCTATAATAGGATGGGCACTTTCTCAACTATCACTGATAAAAAGCAGGACAGGTTATCATTTTCTTTCCACAACACTTATTCTCAGCTCTCACTGCTGCCAAATAATTAAAGCTGAAATCAGGTCTTTCTGGTCTCTCACAGGTGTTTGCTAGCTAATATGCTAACCTGGCTAGACAGCTAAATAACTTAATGCAGGTAAAATACATGTTTACAGGAAATCCTAAAGCAGTATCAGGAAACTTTTGTTCTACAGAATATTGATCCTCTGTGATGTTCCTTGAAATATGGATCCTGAGATAAGATAGCTTTGATCAACACTCCTTATTAAATTAATAATTAATACATGTATTGACTAATCACAGTACATGTAAGTATACTGGAGTATCTGGAAAAATCTTCCCTAAAGAATCATAGCTACCTAATGGGCTAGTTTTCCTGGTGTATCTTCCCGTACCACTCCATTTTCCACCCTTCTGTGCCCTGCTCTGAGTCCCCTGGAGGCTGACCCCTGTGAAAAGACTCACCCAGGCTTTGTGTCTGCTGACCTTTTATTGGGTTTAGCCAATAGAAGACACCTGCAGAAGTTAAAAAGGGCAGAAGGAGAATGATTTTTTCTTCACAGCTTTTTTAGCTTTGGTGCCAATTCTCTGGCAGTAGCTGCCTTCCTTCATGACTACAGCTTTTTGGGCAGGTCCTCCCCATGACTCCAGCTTACCATGGGCTCTAGAAACACTATTTCTCCTCCCCCATTTCTGCCCCAAGCTTCCCTGTTGTCGCTACTCCCTGGGTGCTTCTGCATCCCTTATTTCATTAACCCTGCCTGCACTTCCTTAATCAGTCTCTTCATTAAAGTCTATTCCTAGGAGTTCTTAGCTTGGGAGTCTAAGGACCCCAATGACATCTATAGATAGAAAACAGGGGATTGGAGAACTTGGATGGGAAAAAAAATAAGCTTTGAACTTGCTCAGTAAAAAACTGCCCCTTTATTTTCACTAACCCCTAAAAGAAATTTAGCTTTTCTTTCAGCTATGAAGGTAGGCAAAAGACGTTAGCAGCACCTCTGGCTTTGTCACCAACAGATATCACAGATATTTTCATATCACGTTGTAGGTTTTGTTGATATCTTGAAATAGAATTTATTGTTATTACTACTTTGAAACTACGTTAGTTATGAGATCTGATGCTAGATCATGTTATTTAAATAGGTTAGTAAAGAAGCACATTTATTCCTATACTAAAAATTTGTTTTTAAAATATTTTAACTGAATTTCAATTTAATTGGAATCCTTTTGTAATCTTTGTGTATTTTATTTTATGTATTTTCTGAAATTGGTTTCATAGACTTCACCAAACTCCCAAGAGTTTTAACATACACACACACACACACACACACACACACACACAAGATTAAGAACTCCTGAACAATCTGAGTGAATTATATTTCCTGCAGGGCCATGACTCATATAACAGAAGACGAGCTTCCCAATTTCTTTGACCAGAGAACCCATTTTTCATGTTCATGGATTACTATTTCATGGAACTAGTCTTTCACAAAACACACTTAGTAAAAGATATCCTACGGGAATGACCCATCATATGATATTTCCAGAAATAGGAGCAATCAGTCATGAAGATGTCTGGTCAGAAAGAGGCTGTTGCCCCTCAGGTCCCACTGGATACAGGACACAGGCTTCTTAGACTTTCTCTGCCACTTATACTTTGCCCAACTTGTTTCCTTTCCACGTGCCACATATTTTCCTCTTAGGTTCCATGTTCTTGCCAATTATCCTCTTTCCCTTTATAGTCTGTGCTTGGACACCTCTCCAGTGTCCTGAACCCTGTTTTCACAAGCCCTCCATTTTCATTCCCATGGTGAGAACACACTTGTGAATTACAATATTGGCTATAGCCAAACACACCCAAAATAACAACAATGACCCAGTAGCACCAAGAAGTCTCAATATTCATTTCAACCTGGAACAAATGTATTAGTGACTCTGCCTTTGTCACTGAAAACATAATTTAGTCCTGTTAGGATAGTCAAGCAGTCTTACATATTTTTTCTTTATCTCTGGTTCCCTACTAATTAACCACGAACAGCTAGATATGACCACTACTGTGATATTACAAATGCATGATCTCCTCCATTAACTGTGTTCTTTGAGAGCAACATTTCCCTTCTATTTATTTTAGTATTCTCAGGTCCTAATACCAGGAGTTCAGTTATGCCTATTGGATGAATAAATGAGATGCAGATTTAAGCTGGGGCAAGGAGGGTTTGCTTTGTCAACAGATTTAGTGACTGAAAAACCATACTAAAGGAACTTTAAGGACAGCATTCATATTTTATTCATCATTAGACCCACTGAGGATCATGTGCATAGTGTTGGATTCTTACTGACTGGGGCATGATCCCAGGTTCCATCCATATTTCTCAGAGGCAGAGCCACAGTTAATAATGTTTACCCTTTAGAAAGGTTAACTACAATGCTGACCATTCTCCCTGAATGTTTTGTTTCTTTGCAGTATTTATAAAATCTTTACAAGGGTTGTGATCTTCTTTTTTTGGCCCTGTATAGATCAATGCTAAAACCTTTCTTTGCTAAGACTAAGCTTCCAAATAATTCTTTCTTATTTTCTTTAAGAAATAGAGAACAAACTTCTGCATTTATTATTTTAATTGCATTATATGTAGTATATCATAATGTGTGTATATATATATAATATTATATGTAAATATTCCAATGTTTTCCTTCTTGGTTAATCATCTACCTTCATTTTCCCCACCCCCCCTTTTTAACCAGACTTCTTGTTTGAAATATGAAAAATTGTGTTTTAGAAATTATCTTATTAAAGTACTAGGAATCATATATAATGTTTTAATTTATGAATTATTTGTATCTTTTACAGTTACTTTTCCTACTACACTTACCCTTTGAGGGATGTTTTCTACTTTTTATCTGTTCTTTCTGTTTTTTGTCTGTAACTTTTTTCTACAAAAGATGTTTATAGTGTCCTTTTCCCCAGGGCTTGTTAAGGGTCTTACTGAAGTTTGAGTTCTCTCCAAGTTTTCTCCCTTTGATTTTCTTTTCTTTTTCTTTTTTTTTTTTTGGTCACCTGTGGCAGCACTCTTTAAGGATTTTTACACTGAAGTCAGTATTTTGAACTGCGCTTCACATGACCAGTTTTCCGACATCAAACTTTCGTGTTGTCATCTCCTGTCAGATGGTTCCAAGTTACCCTTCAGCTTTGAAGGGAGAGGCTTAAAAATTGCCACCCTGTATATGCACTCTAACCATTGATAAATAAAGTGATCATGTGGTTCTGTCTTGCTTTTTTTGGTGGTCACTAACCTTACTGTGAAGTCCAAAATTCTGTCTGGTAAGGAAAACTCTAGACAGATAAGGAGATGATATTGTCCTGCAAAATGTAATTCTTGTATTTATTAACGGTACATATATTTATTTGAACTACTCTTTTTTTTATCTCCAGTTATATTTCACTACTCTCTTCTCTCTTTACCTTTTGAAGTAACATCTATAATAATTTATGGACCTCAGCAATAGCTGAAAATTCTTTTTCTGTGTGTGTTTGCTATAAGGCTGTGATTAAAATGCCAGAGCAGGGCAATTTCAGTGTCTGTGGTAGAAAAGATGGAATATTATTTGTTATTTAATTTCTTTTGCTTCATCTCTCATCCTAAACCTCTCTTTAAGGACCAGGTTGAGTGTCATCTCATTGGTGAATCCATTCTTACACTTTCCCCATCGGAATTAATTCTTTCCTCTTCTGTGCTACATATGTAATCGTAATAATATTAATTATTAATATATCATAACAATGATAATTGCACTCATGACACTTAATGTTTTCCAGGCACTATGCTAAGTACTTCCCATATAATAGCTAACTTTCTTTTAACAAAAATACTGTGATTAAGTAGTATTATTGTCTCCATTTTACACCTAAGGAAACTGAAGCATAGATAGACTGTGCAAATGAAATTTGATCTCAGGTCTTTTTAACCTCAAAACCTTAGTAGCTACTCAGGACTGTTATCTCAAAAGAAAGATTGTGACTTACCATTTTATTCCCAGTCACCAAAATTCATGTCATGTGGTAGATGCTTAATGAATATTTGTTGAATAAATGACTATGAAAGGAAATTCTTTACATCAATGAGAATTATTCGATTGAACTTACAAGTCTGGGACCTACTAACAAACACAACTCATAAAAAGTTACTTTTATCCATACTTAATTCCACTTTGATTTCCTATTTACTGTTACTCTAAACCAATAGTTTTATCTTTCCTAACTTCTTCTAAGCACTCTCTTTCCTCCTTACTGCTCTGTGAAGATATGGGAGTGACAGAGGGGACCCTGCTTGGTTGTGTAGTGACAGAAGATCCTTATTCTGATTTCTGAGGTTCTGAGTGCCCTTCTTCCCCTCCCCATTGCACTCTGGCTAGGGAGTCCCTGGCATCTCCCACTCTTGAGAGAATAGAGCACCAAGCCCCTGAGCCTTATGGTCTACTCAGATTTGATGGGTTTGCCTTTTATAACAGGGAAGAATTCCATCATCTCTGGACACCTGAGTAGGAAAAGGCCTACCGCACAGGGGCCCCATTTACATAGGAGCCTAAATAGAGTTCCTTTTCCTTTACAGAACACCCACACCTGCACACACTTACACAGAGTAACATTATTGTTATGGGTTGAGCTATGCACTCCCCCCAAAAATGCTGAAGTCCTGACTCCCAGTACCTGTGAACATGACCTTAATTTGGAAAGAGGATCTTTGCAGATGATCAAGTTAAGATGAGGTCATTAAAACGTGGGCCCTAATCCAGTATGACTGTGTCCTTATCAAAAGTGGAATTTTGGACAAGACACGCATATGGAGAATGCCATGTGAAGATGAAGGCAGAGATTTAGGTGATGCATCTCCAAATGTTGCCAGCAAACCACCAGAAGCTAAGGGAGAGGCATAGAACAGCTTTTCCCTCACAGCCCCGGAAGGAACCAACCCTGCCGACACCCTGATCTCAGACTTCTAGCCTCCAGACTATGAAACAATGATTTCTGTTGTTTAAGCCACCCAGTGTGTGGACTTTGTTATGGCAGTCCCAGGGAAGGAATGCAATTATCTATACAGGTTTTACCATCTCCCTATCTAAAGCATAGATGAAATTCAGAAATAAATGAAGAAAGTATCTGGGTAACCATAATAGATGTCATAGATAGACCCAAATACTTTGTTACCTGTAGGCCCTCACTCAGAGCCAGTTCATTCCTTTTTAACTTAACAGTTCTATCAACTGTCTTTCTGTTTTTCAAGTCTGTAACTGCAACAGGTGATTAGAGGGCCACAGGAGTTTCCATGTAGACATTGATACTGATAAGATAGCAAGGGAGGAGTCAGAAAACCCAGAAATAGCAAGCAGTGCATTATTATATATTGAAGGAACATTACTGCTTGTAAAGAAACCACACCATGAATGAGATGAGCAGGGTCTGGCTTATCATCCATTGACTTTGCTGCTGTCTCTAACTCTTCAGAAGCCATTCCTTCATCCCATTCCATATCTTTGCTTTGGGCTGCATCAAGTATTGTGCTGGCTGATTTTCTGGTTTCATTTTTCTAATTGTCCTTTCTGGCTCAACTATACTCTCCATTCTGCATTTTTAACCTGGTATGCCCATTGGTTCAATATGTGTCCTACACCCAGACAAGTTTTTCTTCCAAACACCCTCCTTCCAGACAAGGGAAATAGGACTCATTTGTTAAAGTGCCCTTGAGCACTAAAAGCAAAGTAATCAGGAGCTCCTTAGGGTAGAGGTATACATCCTTGAGCACATGATTATCTGTATTTTACAAAATACTATATGATTATCACAGACTCTGGGCCGTAAAAATATTAAAAAGACAGCTACATATATAATAATACAGCTTAGAAAAGCTTCTACTTTTGTTGTATAAATTGTTAAGAGCTCAGTTGCCGTAGAGTCATGGTGGTCCCAATTAACTCCTTGTGGGTATTGGAGAGCTGTTTCTGCCTCTCTGTTTTGTGTTCTCTTCCTCTCCCCCTCCTTCTCCCACTCCTTCCCCCACTCCTTCCCTCTCATCCACTTCCTCTTCTCCCTCTTCCTCTCCCCCTCCTTCTCCCACTCCTTCCCTCTCATCCACTTCCTCTCCCCCACTCTCTGACACACACACACACACACCCCTCCTTTAAAGATGTGGGGTCAGCAGAACATATATACAGGACTGGAGTAAGGCTCACCTGCCCTCAAAGAATCCCCACATTCACCTGATTGCCATTTATTGATAGTACTATCCAACTTTTTTTTTCAGCTACTATATGAATGACCTATGGCATTGTGTGAGCAAATATTCCTGTGGCAGGAATTGTGTGTAAGCCCCCAACTTGGGCTGTAAGTCTCCTACTTTGAACAAAACTGAAAAAGGCATGTTGGAATGAAGTCACTGAGGTTGACATTATTATAAATAAATTGAATCTACTTTATTTTTTATAAAATTCTTTGTTACTTCAACTATTAGTTGGTATACCGCATAAATGGTTGAAACATACTGGCAGCCTGGAAACATACCTGTGGATTAGCTGGTTTACTGGAAAGAGCATTGGTTTAGTATTAAGCCAAATCTAGATTACTCCTGGCCCTGGCGTTTTGGACCTGGGTAAGTTCACTGCCTACTCCTTGCCTCAGGTTCATCTATGAGGATAACAAACTGTTGTCACAGATGGTTTTGCAGATCAAATAAGATGATACATGACAGCACTTAACTTGACAGCACCAATAAGCCTTGGTAAATATTTATTTTCTTTCTTTTTGCTTTGTTTTATCCACATCAATTTCTGATTGTAGTCACTAATACATAGAAAGAAAAAAAAGATTGAAGCCCACATTTACCTTCAGATTCTTCAAATGTAGCCCCCTCCTTTCTTTGTTTAGGGCTTTGACATTTTTGAGTTGTCAGATGAATTGATTCTCACCCTGGAAGGCTGAGTACAGGACCCCCTAGGGAATGAAGTGCGGACAGGTGGAGTTTCCTTGAGGAAACTTAGGGGAAGGAGTGAAATAAAGATAAAGAAGAGGCAGCAGATTGGCTAGAACAAATCCTGACAGCCTGAGTTCAGTGGGCCAGAGGCCAGCCCTCTATGGAGTGTCCAAGTGAGTCTCTCAGTGTAAGGATGGGGAAAGGGGGCAAATATTTGCTTCAAAGTTTTGCCTAGTGATGAATAAATAACTGTGAATGATTAACTCTCTTTGTATCCATCACAGCTCCTAACAAATTGCCTTACATATGGCAGGCTCTCAGTAAGTTTAATGAATGGATGATTTATTCAATTAATTACTGAATGTTAAATTAGAAGGAGCCTGAGAAATCCTATAATCCCAAACTGTCACGTTACAGCTGGGAAACTGAAGCCCAGAGACTGTCTCACTTGTGAGCATCCTCAAGATACTAGGACCCAGATCTACTGACTCTGAGACCAAGGCCCAATACTGTAGCACAGATCTTTATTTCTAACTAGGATCAGAAAATGCATTGGGACCAGAGATCTACTTCTTTTCTATTTAAAAACACCCCTACCGTCAGATTCCATTTCTTTGTCTTAAAGGCTCAGAATGTCTGGATACCCTGTGGCATGCTTTGCATTCTCTCCATGTGGTCCTCGTGAAGCTGAAAAAAAATGGAGATGATCATGGATATACTGAGATATTGATGAGTGTCAGTAATTATTCTCCAAGAGGCCTTGTGCTATATAGCTGGTGAGGGAATTGGCTCAATCAGTCATAAGTGTTCTTGTTCCTCTCCCATTTGCCTGCTGTGCTTGGTCCAGACTCTACACTTCATATACATGCAGTTCATTTCTTCTGCATAGCCTTGACACCAGCTTTTGGCTAATCAAATCCTACTCACCTTCAGGACCAGCTGTGGTCATACTTGCTGATGAAGCTCCCCTTCCTAGACTCTTCCTGTCATATTGGTCCCCCTCACCACTGCATCCTTAATGCCTTTGCTGTTTGACCATCCTTTTATTCTTCACTGTCTCGTGTGGTACAGAATATGCTCTACACTTTTACCTTTATAAGACTGAGGACATATTGAATGTTCATTGAATGAATGTTTGGTCAGAGTCCACTGAAATAGAGCTGCCAGATAAGATATAGAACACCCAGAAATTTGAATTTCAGATAAACAATGAGAAACTTTTTAGTATAAGTTTGCTCCAAATAGTGCATGAAACGTACTTATATTAAAAAGATGCATTGTTTATCTGAAATTCAAATTTTACTGGGTGCCCTATGTTTTTATTTGCTAATTCTGGCAACTCTAAGCTTGGAGGTATTTTTACCTCTGGTCTCTCTTAAAGAAATTCTCCTTTGGAGTAAAGAATATTTGGGGATTAAATAACCAACTAAACTTTTATCTTTTAACCCTTGGAGCACAGGGCTACCAAGATCTCTTGATTTATCTGCTCCACCTTTCACTGTTTAATCCTCATACTCTTATTTAATAAAATTTATTATAATACATGTTTTCTTCTTATACAGAATCTGATATACGCAAAGTTCTATATCTTGGGCTGAAATTCACAATAAGTTTTACTAATCTTGGATTTCCATGGTTATGTTTAAGAACAATTAGCATGTAAAATTCAAACAAAAAAACCCACTGCCAACAATTGACATATAAATGCATAAAGATCGGTGTTCTGTCATCTTGATTAGGGTAAGGATTTGCCTGTGGTGCCCAATTCTGTCTATGATCTCTAGTACCTAGCACACGTGGTTGGTACTCTATAAATAACTGGCTCAGTCTGCCTTCTCTACTCTAATCCATCCTTCTGCACTCATCAGGACTTTTTTCTTTGTGCCCTGCTTTTCTAAGTCGGTGGTTCTCAAAATGTGGTCCCCGGTCCAGCAACTTTTAGCTATACCTGGGTACTTGATAGAAATGTACACTCTTAGACCCCATTCCTGCCCTTCTGCCTGAGAAACTCCAGGGTGGGGCCAGCAATCTGAGTTCTAACAAGCCCTCCAAGGTGATTCTGAGGCATTCTTTTTTTTTTTTTGGAGTATAGTTGCTTTACAATATTGTGTTAGTTTCTGCTGTACAGCAAAGTGAATCAGCCACACATATACATATATCCCCTCTTCCTTGGATTTCGTTCCCATTTAGGTCACCACAGAGCATAGAGTAGAGAGAGTTCCCTGTGCTATACAGTCTGTTCTGATTAGTTGTCTATTTTATACCTAGTAGTGTATATATGTCAATACCAATCTCCCAATCCATCCCACCCCCCCCTTCCCCCCTTGGTATCCATACGTTTGTTCTCTATGTCTGTGTCTCTGTTTCTGCTTTGCAAATAAGTTCATCTGTACCATTTTCTAGATTCCACATATATGCGTTAATATACGATATTTGTTTTTCTCTTTCTGACTTACTGATGCATTCTTAAAGAATTGCTAGGACAACCAATGGTTTCCTATGTGTTTATGTATAAAATACAGATAACTGATGTGTGGGTAATTATCACACTGCTTCATGTACTTGAAACAAATAAGTCAAGGTCACTAGTCAGTTTTTAATAGGTTTTTCCTCTGTTTTACTTTCTCTTTCTCCTCCCCTATTGTCTTCTTCCTTACAATGTAAGTCTTGTTTCTTCACTTTTACTAAGTAGGTACGTTGAAAAGTAAAGGTCTGGTCATCTTTCCTTTCCTCCCTTCCTCCCCCTCTACCTTCTCTTTCTCATTCCCTTCCCCCTCCTCATCCCTCTTCTCCCCCTTCTCCTTTTCTCCCTATCTTATTTGGTTGAAATTCATGCTGTAGCCATTGAAATCCTTCTAGCAGAGAATTCTACCATCCTTGTCTTTCACTCACATAAATGACCCCGGACTAGCATCTTCTTTACTAATGCTAAAATCTCCTTCTCAGCTCACCTAAACTGGCTGGTCTTTTTTTTTTTTAAACATCTTTATTGAAGTATAATTGCCTTACAATGGTGTGTTAGCTTCTGCTTTATAACAAAGTGAATCAGTTATACACATACAGTATGTTCCCATATCTCTTCCCTCTTGCATCTCCCTCCCTCCCACCCTCCCCATCCCACCCCTCTAGGTGGTCACAAAGCACCGAGCTGATCTCCCTGTGCTATGTGGCTGCTTCCCACTAGCTATCTATTTTACATTTGGTAGTGTATATATGTCCATGACACTCTCTTACCCTGTCACATCTCACCCCACCCCCTCCCCATATCCTCAAGTCCATTCTCTAGTAGGTCTGTGTCTTTATTCCCGTCTTGCCACTAGGTTCTTCATGGCTTTTTTTTTTTTCCTTAGATTCCGTATATATGTGTTAGCATACTGTATTTGTTTTTCTCTTTCTGACTTACTTCACTCTGTATGACAGACTTTCTTGTCTTTCTTTCTAGTTCTCTGTCTTCTAATCACTTCTCTCTTTATCATATTGCTCTGTCTTCATCTTTCAGATCTCTGCTAGTATACTTGCTATTCTAGCAAGTCACCACCTAGGAAACAATCCCCATTTGTTTTATGTATTACTATCACTAAAATCCACTTTTCATCACCATTACTCCCACTTTTTCCAGGCAGGGGTACTTTTAAATTTACACAGCTATTTGAAGAAATGAAATTTGTTGCTTATACTTTCCAGAATTGGCAATTCACTAAGCTTCTGTATATCTAATTCATAATTACTTTTGTTTCTTATGTAGGACAGTTCTTCTGTTTCTTATTACATGAAACTGTGCCCCAGCAGTTTATCCCTTCAGGAGATGTCAATTAGAACAAGAAATATTGCCTAATTCTTATCCTGCATCCATTGTTTTGAAAAAGCTATCTGAGGGTTAACACATAGGCTAGACAGAAATTAGAATCTTTCTTTGGCAATTGATCCTCTTTTTTTTAACATAAAATTCAAATAATGTAAAATTCACCATTTTAACCATTTAAAAGTATACATTTCAGTGATTTTTAGTATATTCACAGTATTGTGTAAACATCACCACTATCTAATTTCAGAACATTTCCATCACCCCAAAAAGAAACCTCATGACTGTTAGCAGGCAAATCCCAATTTTCTCCTCCTTCTAGCCTCTGGAAATCACTGATCTACTTCATGTCTCTTTTATTTGCCTTTTCTGGACATTTCATTTATATAAAACATACAATGTGTGGCCTTTTCTATCTGGATATTTTAATTAGTAGAGTGTTTTGAAAGTTTATCCATGTTTTAGCATTTATCAGTACCTCAGTCTTTTTTATAGCTATGTAATGTTTCACTATAAGGATATGCCACATATTGCTTATCCACTCTCAGTTGATGAACATGTAGGTTGTTTCTACTTTTCAGCTGTAATGAATAGTGCTGTTATAAACATTTATGGTGGAGATTTTGTGTGGACAGTTCTCTTGAGTATATATCTAGGAATGGAATTGCTGAATTTCTGAGGAACTGTCAAACCATTTTCCACAGTGGCTGTCAGATTTTACATTCCCATCAGAAATGTCTGAGAGTTGTAATTTATCCACATCCTCTCTAACACTTGTTTTATTTTTTGTTTTGTTTTTTATTATAGCCAATATAGTGGTTGTGAAGTGGTATCTCATTATGGCTTTAATTTGCATTTCTGCAATGAATAATTATGTTGAACTTTTTTTTTTCATGTATTTATTTGCCATTTATATATATTGTTTGGAGAAATGACTATTCAGATCCTTTGCCAATTTTTTTAATTGGGTTGTTTTTATTGTTGAGTTTTAAGTGTTCTTGATGTAATCTAGCTATTTATCACATATACAAAGCTGATATATATATACACACATATATATGTATGATGTATATATATACATACATATACATGCAAATACTTTCTCCCATTCTGTGGGTTGTCTTTTTACTTTTTTCATTGTGTTCTTTGACACACAAAATAATTAATTATGATGAAGTCCAATTTATTAATTCTTTTCTTTCATTGCATGTGCTTTTGGTATCATATTTAAGAAACCATTGTCTGATCCGAGCTCACAAATATTTATACCTATATTTCTTTCTAAGACTTTTTATACTGTTAGCTGTTAGATTTAGGACTTTAATCCATTTCAAGTTAATGTTTGTATATGGTATGAGGTAGTGATCCAAATTCATATTTTTGCATGTGGATGTTCAGTTATCCCAGCACCATTTGTTGAAAAGGCTATTTTCCCCCAATAGAATGGTCTGGCACACTTTATTAAAAATCAGTTGTCCATAGAGTGAACTCTTATTTCTGGACTCTCAATTTTATTCTGTTGATCTCTTTATTTACTCTTATGCCAGTACCACAGTGCTTTGATTACTGTACCTTTGTGGTGAGTTTTGAAATCAGGGTGTGTGAGTCTCCCAACTTTGTTTTTCATTTTCAAGATTATTTTCATTTTCAAGGTTATTTTCATTTTCAAGGCTTTTGGGGTCTTTTGAATTTCTATATGAATTTTAGGATCATCTTGCCCAGTTTTTCAACAGAGACAGTTAAAATTTTGATAGTGATCTCTTTGTAAATCACTTTGGAGAGTAATGCCATGTTAATGATAATGAATTTTCTAATCTATGGACATGAGATGTCTTTCCATTTTTTTAAGTCTTCTTTAATTTCTTTCTACTGTATGTTTTATAGTTTCTACTGTACAGTTCTTGCACTTTCTTGGTTAAATTCCTTCCTAATTATTTTATAATTTTAAATGCTACTGTAAATGGAAATTGTCTTAATTTCATTTTCAGATTGTCCATTGCAAGTATAAAGAAATACAATGTATTTTTATTTTTTGATATTATATCCTGCAACTTTGTTGAATTTTTTTTTGAGCTCTCACAGTGTTGTGTGTGTGTATGTATTCCTTAGGATTTTCTACATGAAGTATCATGTCATCTGCAAATAGAGGTGTTTTTATTCATCCATTCCAGTTTGGATGCCTTTTATTTGCTGTGGCTAGAAATTCTAGTAAAATATTGAGTAGAAGTGGCTAGAGTATATGTCCTTGACTTGTTCTTGATCTTAGAGGGAAGTATCCAGTGTTTCACAAGTAAGCATGATGTTAGCTATATGTTTCCTGTAGACGCCTTTGATCAGATTGAGATATTTCCCTTGCGTTTCTAGTTTTTCGAGTATTTTTATTGTGAAAGGGTGTTGTATACTGGTAAGTGCTTTGCTGTGACTATTGAGATGATTATATTATTTTGGTTTTAAATTCTATTAATATGATTTATTATATTGATTGATCTTCATATGTTGAACCAAAATTTCATTCCTGGTATAAATCCCAATTAGTCATGGTGTGTAATCCCTTTAATGCTGCTTGATTCAGTTTGTTAATGTTTTTGCATCTACATTCACAAAGGATATTAATATGTAGGTTTTTGTTTCCTGTGATATCTTTGACATTGGTGTCAGGGTAACACTGGCCTCATAGAAAGAGTTGGGCAGTATTCCCTTCCCTTTTATTTTATGGAAAAGTTTCAGAAGGATTGGTGTTAATTCTTTAAAAATATTTGGTTGAATTCACCAGTGAAACCACCTGAAAAGAAAATCCTTGGATTTTCCTTGAAGTGTTTAAATTACTAAGTCAATCTCTTACTTGTTATAGGTCTGTTCAGATTTTCTATTTCTTCTTGAGTCAGTTTTTGTAGTTTGTGTCTTTTTAGAACTTTTTCTACGCCATCTGGGTTATCTAGCTTGTTGGTATACAGTTGCTCATAGTAGTCTCTTACATATACATTTTAATTTCTGTATAACCACTAGTAACAACCCCATTTTAATTTCTGGTTTTAATAATGTGGGTGTTCTCTCATTTTTTCTAGGTCCATCTAGTTAAGGTTTGCCAATTTTGTTGATCTGTTCAAAAAACCAACTTTTGGTTTCATTGATTTTCTCTATTGTTTTTCTCTTCTCTATTTCTGTGTTCTGATCTTTATTATTTCCTGCCCTCCGCTACCTTTGGGTTTAGTTTGCTCTTGTTCTTCTAGTTTCTTAAGACAGAAGGTTAAGGTGTTGATTTGAGATCTTTCTTATATTTTAAAGTAGGCATTTGCAGCCATAAATTTCCCTCTGAGCACTACATCCCATAATTTTTTAAGGTTGTTTTGATTTTATTATCTCAAAGTATTTTCTAATTTCTCTTGTGATTTCTTCTTTGACTATTAGTTGTTGAGGTGTTTATTTTCTATAAATTTGTGAATTTTTCATATTTCCTTCTCTTTTTGATTTCTAATTTTATTCCATTGTGGCCAGAGAATATACTTTATATGATTTCATTATTTTTTAGTTCACTGAGACTTGTTTTGTGGTCTAAAATATGGTCTATCCCAGAGAATGTTCCATATGTGCTTGGGAAGACTGTATATTCTTCTGTTGTTGGGTGGAGTTTTCTGTAGATGTATGTAAGTCTAGTTGGTTTACAGTGTTGTCCAAATCTTTTTTCTATCTGATCATCTGTCTAGTCATTTTATCTATAAGTTAAAGTGAGGTAATAAAGTCTCTTACTATTATTATTGAATTGTCTTTTCAGCCCTTATTTCTGTCAGTTTTCAACTTATGTATTTTGGGGCCCACGATTAGCTGCATATATAAGTTTATAGTTTTTGTATCTTCTTGAAGAATTGACCCTTGTGTCATTAGATACTGACCCTTTTTGTCTTACATACAATTTTTGTCTTAAAGTCTCTTTTGTATAACTACCTCAGCTCTTTTTTTGGTTACTGTTTGCATGGATTATCTTTTCCAATTAATTTATGTTATGACTCTAAAATGAGACTCTACTCAACAGCATTTAGTTGGATCTTAGAGAAATTACCAATTCCAGGGCTGGGATGAGATAAGCCTGAACCATTTTGTGCCAGGAAGCAGGAAAGTGCTCCCAATTCGTATAGCACCTTTATTAGAATTGATAAACCAATATTAACCCATTATTATTAACTAAAGTTCATAATAGTTTGTGTTATGTTTCACTCTTTGTTGTACAGGTCTATGTGTTTTGACAAATGTGTTTTGATAATGTCAGTGAAACTATTCTGTATGATACTACCAGACTGTCTTCCAAAGGGGCTGTACCATTTTGCATTTCTGTCAGCAATGAGTGAGAGTTCCCATTTCTTCACATTCTCATCAGCATTTGGTTTTATCAGTGTTTTGGGTTCTATCCAGTCTTATAGGTGTGTAGTGGAATCTCACTGTTGTTTTAATTTGCAATCCCCTATTGACATATGATGCTGAGCATCTTTTTGTATGGTTATTTGCTATCTGATTTGTATATCTTCTTTGGTAAAATATTTGTTCTGTTCTCTTGCCCGTATTTTAATTGGGTTGTCTCTTTTCTTATTGTTGAATTTTAAGAGTTCTTTGTATATTTGGATGCAAGTCTTTTTATCAGATATGTGTTCTACAAATATTATCTTCCACTCTGTGACTTGTGTTTTCATTCTTTTAACAGTATCTTTTGTAGAATAGAAGTTTTTGATGTTAATGAAGTCTAGCTTACCAATTTTTTCTTTCATGAAACATGTATTTTTGGTGTTGTGTCTAAAACTCATTGTCAAACCCAAGAGCACCTGGATTTTCTTCTATGTTGTCTTCTCAAAGTTTTATACTTTCGTGTTTTACAATTAAGATCTATTATCCATTTTGAGTTAATCTTTGTGAAAGGTGCAAGATCTATGTCTAAATTCATTTATCTTATGTATATCAAGGTGTTCTAGCACCATTTGTTGAAAAGACTGTCCTTTCTCCAAACATTGCCTTAGTTCCTTTGTCAAATATTAATTGGCTATATTTCTGTGGGTCTACTTCTGGGCTCACTATTCTGTTCTATAACTTTATAATAAGTCTTGAAGTCAAATAGTGTCAGTCTTAGGACTTTGTTCTTCTTCAATATTGTGTGTTGTTCTGAGTCTTTTGCCTTTTTATATTAACTATAGAATCAGTTTGTCAATATCCACATATAACTTGCAAGGATTTTGATTGGGGTTGCCTTGAACCTTTAGAACAAGTTGGGAAGAACTGACATCTTAACAATATTGAATTTTCCTATGCAAGAACATAAAATATCTCTTGATTTATTTAGATCTCATTTAATTCCTTTCATCAGCATTTTTTTTTACTTTTCCTCATATAGATCTTTTTATTTTTTTTAATTTTTTTTTTTAGACTTTTACTTTTTTTTTTTTAAGTATTTGTTTATTTATTTATTTATGGCTGTGTTGGGTCTTCGTTTCTGTGCGAGGGCTTTCTCTAGTTGTGGCAAGCGGGGGCCACTCTTCATCGCGGTGCGCGGGCCTCTCACTATCGCTGCCCCTCTTGTTGCGGAGCACAGGCTCCAGACGCGCAGGCTCAGTAGTTGTGGATCACGGGCCCAGCTGCTCCGCGGCACGTGGGATCTTCCCAGACCAGGGCTCGAACCCGTGTCCCCTGCATTGGCAGGCAAACTCTCAACCACTGTGCCACCAGGGAAGCCCCTCATATAGATCTTATACATATTTTCTTAGCTTTATACCTAAGCATTTCTTTCTTTCTTTTTTTTTTTTTTTTTTTTCCTAATGTAAATGGTATTTACAACCCAAACCCCTTTGGGAAGAAAAACTGGGGAATGACATGTTTTGGGAAATATGAGGACTTTGAAAAACTCTAACATTGTTCTGGGGGTCTTGAAGGTCCTGTGCAGGCCCAGAACTATGCATAAGCTCAGAAAAGACCTAGAAGGCTCAAAGCTCTCACCTATGGATGACCTCTAGGCTCTGTGCAGCCAGGAGATAAAGGCTAAAGCAGAGAATAGAACATTCAAATGTAAATTTTTTTTACAAAGTCCCCAGGAGTAAAAGCTGCAAAATTTTAGTTACATTCCAGAGTTCTGAAAATATTGATTCCAGTAGTTTTTACCGTATTTTTCATTGCTTTTCTAGAGGGGCAAACTTTTAGAGTTCCTTAATCTGCCATTTTCTGTGTAACAACTGAGAATTTTCTTGAAGGAAGATGAGATCCCCCTTTTCCTGGATAGCTAGAGAAATGGATCACACCCACTGGGTATGTTTAGTCCTTCCAGGAGAGGGAGGATTCACTTGGGGTTATCTCAAGTCCCCTGTCTCTATATTTATACAGTGTTGAATATAATTCTAAGAATTTAATATTATAATTCACAACATTCTATATGATCAGTATCAGTGATAATGCGGTTAATAAACAAATCATAAATTTATACAACCTTTTAGTATTCTAACTATGGTCATGTATTTTATCAGTTTATTTTTTATCTCTCTACCATACCGTGTAAGGGAGTTATGTTTTTTTAACCTTCCAGCATAAAGGACAAAAAATATTTATGAGAAAATAATTCTGACTGCCTTCAGATAAATTCTGCTGTCACTGAAGGTTATCAGGAAGAGTAATTGCTCAAGAACGTTTTGTGTGGAAAATTCTGCTATAGGTGTGGTTAGGCTAAGGATCTATTCCTTTATAAAAAGAAAAAATTAGAAAATGCTTAGGAAATCTTTGCCTATCTTGCACATTAGCTGTAATCTTCTATAGGAAGGAGAAGAACATAGGTTATGAAGCAACTTGGATGAATATCACTGGACTGGGAATCAAGATAAGAGTTCAAATCATGACTGTGTCTCTAATTTACTGTATACCCCCTAATACTCTCTAAAGCTCAGTTTATCATATGGCTACTGAAGGGATTTATTAAGACCCAAGCTGCAACAGGTGACAGTGACATTGGATACATTCTGCTGGATGTTTGTCTTTTGTTAAATCAAATGTATATGCAACAAAATACTACCAGCCTTTGGACTTTTTTGTGCCTTTGAGCAGAGTTTTATCAGAGTGGTTCAATGGCATCAACAAAGTTATATAATTCAATACCACTCTTAGAAATGCAGTTGAACTAGAGAAGGGCCTACCTATACTGTCTAGAATCCTGGTAAAGTTCTCAATGTGGCCAAACTCCCTTTTGGTTGCCAGAGCTCAAGGTTACTAGGAGTTTCATATGTGCTATTCCAAGTATAAGAACACAAAGTAGACACCTTGAAGCTGTCTGCTTTACTTATTGGTCCAACATGCAATAGGTATCCCAGGAGTATCTGACAAACCTCAGAAGGGTTCTAACTTGCCAAAATTGGAAAACAAACTGGCATGATAATGTTTCTAATAATTATCCCATTTGTCCTTCTTTCAAATTGACCTATTTAGGGAGGCAAAAAAATAGTGTAAAAAGATCACTGGATTAGGACAGAAGGGATAGGAATATTAGTCCCAGCTCCGCTGCTACTAATTGTGTGGCCTTATCTACTTTAATTGTCTTGGTATTTTGGCCCTGCATCTATAGAATGGACTGATCAATAGCTGTCCAATTGTGTTTTGCAGAACTCAAAGAGGTCCATGGAGTTGCTTCAGGCTCTTCTAAGATGTGAGGATAGGTCTGAACAGGAGGGACTCCATCTTTACCCCTCTTTCAACCAGAACAGTTCTACTTTTGTTTTATATATTTGAGCTTCTTGGTATAATGCCCTTGAGGGAAGATTCTAAGGCTCTGAAAGTCTGTTTCTGGATGACTGCTCTTTTAAATCTCTTTGGCCAGTTGTTGCTGAACTCCATGTTTCTAGTTTAAGCATGACAAAACTGTACAACTTTAAAAGTAATGGGGGTGCTGTGTAGCAATCAAAGAACCAGCAGCACCCTTTAAGAAAGGTCAGTGGTTAAAGGAATTGTGGGATGGTGTAGTGTACAGAGCATGCTTGTCAAATGTGCATTTATTGATAATGATAATGACACAAGTATTCTGACAGTAGCTAGATATTTTTGGCGTATGCATGTTCTTTTTCGCTGTAGTGCATTTTTATTTTTGTCATATTTTGCCAAACAATAAATAAAGACAGCATTAATATTCATGAGAGGTTGCAGGATGAAAATGTTGAGTTTATTTTGCTCTCAGGGACACAAACCACCGAGAAGATGCTGTAAACTCATAGTTGGAGAATAAAATAGCAACAACAGTAATAATGATCTACCTAATTCTCCGGGGTACATTGAAAGTTCACAGCATTGTCTAAACTCATTTATGAAAGTGAAGCACATTGTAAGGCCCCATATCTCACCTCTGGGTGCCTGATTTCACCCCCAGAGTGTACCTGAATTTTCTCACATAGCAGAAACTTGAAGTTGGGTACAGAGCCAAAAGGGCTTCTTAGTACTATAACATGAATTATACTTAGCTGTCAATATTTATATTTCCCCCACTAGATTGTGCTTTTCTTGAGGGGAAGGAATCTGAGTTCCCCAAAGTACCCACCATAGTATTTCATAGCAGTTTGCCCATAGTTGGAAATCAATACATGTTTGTCACAGTGAAAAGTTGAAAGAGGTATAGATCAAAACTTTGTCTTAGGGAATAAAAGCATTTCTGTAGAACCCATGCAGGTTTGCTGGCCCTGGTTTACTGGCAGCCATGCTTAGGCTGGAGCCAGTGGCAATGGGTCCCGGCCCTGCCTTAGCACTTATCCACGAGTCAACTGGTAAATCAGTTGAGATCTTATGAGAGCTTTCACTCCAAGCAAAAGGGAAGATGCTCACCCACTCTTTTAGGATTCACTAACACTTAGGAAAAAGTAGGCAACACAACTGAAGAAAGCGCCTTCATTTTGCACGCACAATAAAATGATCACATACCTTCAGTGGAAGTCCTACCTACCAAATGCTCTCCAGATAATTTTAATGAGCAGCCACTGAGAAAGAATGCTCAGCTGGAGTTGAAATCCCATGTTCAAATTCTTCCATGGCCACTTACTCTCTGTATGATACTGAGTATGGAGCAGTGCTTACGGCCTGGCTGTTGGAGCCAGATTTCCTGGGTTGGGGAAGCTATTTAGCCTTTCTATGTATCGGTTTCCCATATGGTAAATGGGTGTGATACTAATGCCTGCCTCTAGAGTTATTATGAAGATTAAATATTACATATGTAAGATATGAACAACGTATAAGACAGTACTTAGTACTTGGCCCATTGTAAATCCTAAACAAATGTTTTCTGTCGTTGTTGTTGGTGTTATCCATCTGTCCAGACTTCAGTTACTTCATCTGTAAAATGAGGTTTAATATTTACCTTTAGGGCTTCCCTGGTGGCGCAGTGGTTAAGAATCTGCCTGCCAATGCAGGGGACATGGGTTCGAGCCCTGGTCTGGGAAGATCCCACATGCCACGGAGCAACTAAGCCTGTGAGCCACAGCTTCTGAGCCCACATGCCACAACTACTAAAGCCTGTGTGCCTAGAGCCCATGTTCCGCAGCACGAGAAGCCACCGCAATGAGAAGCCTGCGCACCGCAATGAAGGGTAGCCCCCGCTCACTGCAACTAGAGAAAAGCCCACGTGCAGCAACAAAGACCCAATGCAGCCAAAAATAAAATAAATAAATTTATTAAAAAACAATTACCTTTAAAGGTTGCACAAGGCTTTGAAATAACATTTTTGGAGTCCCTGACATATTGTAAGCATTCAATAAATTATTTTTATAGCATAATTATTATAAATTCTGATCTCAGTTATATGATGTGTAGTTGGAATAAGCCTGATGTTCTTCTACATATGGAGTGATTTGTCATCCCCAAGGGTTTTTGGCTGGACCTCTAAATCAGGACCTCTGACAGAGAATCTGTGGTTTGATCATAACCACACCATGCTTCTGCACCATACTTTCCTCCTTTCCTCATCTAATTCAAGCCTTCCTACTAGTTTTTTTTCTTTTTAAGATCATTTCCAACTTCAGCATTCAGTCTCAATACAATAATATAGATTTGCTATACTTACTGCTTTGGCATCGACACGGACATTTTTGCATTTTGATTTCTTATGTCATCAGGGGAATTTTAGTCCAACAGAACAGTATTTTAATGCTGTTAAATATTAACACGTATGTTCTCACAATTAGTTAAACCAGATTGCCCTGACTATGGAGAAAAAGGCAGATATTTGAAACGTCTACATAATGATTGCCATTTGCCAAAAATTCAAATTCATTGATTAGTCATGGACAGACATTTTGGGATCATCCAAGGATTTAGGAAAATTAATCCAATTATATGGCTATATTTCCTTTGTGACTCTTATTGATGACTGGGGAAAATAGAATATGAAAACATAAATATGGTTCAGAGGGAAATCTTTTAAGCGAAAACATTATGAAAGGTTTTTGCTATAATCCACTCAGAAATTCTGAAGAGTAGATTGTACGTATCGTTCTTGCTTAACCACTGAGGAAATTAAAACACCAAAAGAATGAGAGATTCATCTATCTCCTAGCACGTCAGGGACAGAGCCAGGATTAGAATGCAAATGGCACTGTTATCCTAACTTATATAAAACAATATGCAGCCCAAAATGTATATTTAAATAACATTCCTAGTGTTAAATGGTTCTGTTGGAGGGTATTTTCGCTCTAACTAGTCAATAATCCATTCTTATTTGGCTCCAGTAGGCTCTATTAAAAACCACAGAATGTCAAACATGTAGGGAGCCTTGAAAATCACGGTCCATTCCATCGATTCTCAAAGGAAATGACTGAAAGCAAGAGAAGGAAAGGGACAACTGTCCACTTGGCCAGACTATGCATAAGTGTTCACGAACTACAGGATAGAAAGTATCCCTACATGTCCTACATGTTTATTTGTTTTTTTGTTGCTGTTGTTTTGTTTTGTTTTTGTTTGTTTGTTTTAATCCTGGAAGCTTTATTTTGTTTGCACAAAACTGCAGTAGGGTTCTTGTGCTCTCTCTCTCTCTCCTAGTTGATTTTAGTGCATTCTGGTTTCAAATATATTGTAAACCTAAGCATATTGAAAGGACATACTGCAAACATGACCCACAGTTGAGCTTGATTTAGATTGTAGAGCCAGCAGGGGGAGGAGTGAGGGAAGGAGGATGATAGAAGGGAGGGAAGGAAAAAAGGAGGAAAGAAGAATCCTGAAAAAAGAACTCTTAAAATCAACCTATGACCCAGAGCACTGCTTACCAAATGTGCATCTGGTTCATGAGGACCCTCTAGTTCTGCTTAATAATGCATTTTTCTCATTAGGTTTCTTTATTCAAAAGAATTTACCAGGGTGGATATAGGGGCTAGTTGGCCTAGGGGGAGGAACATGTTTTCCTTGACCCTCTTAGAGTCCCTGACTGGGTCTGAAAGTTAAAAAACTTCAAAGACAGATTGGCAGGATAGAAGCAAATACAGTTTATTGAATTTTTACATGTACATAGGCATCTTGACAATAGAATGAAGATCCTAAGAAGTGACCAGAGCAGGAAGCTCTTATACCTTTAGACAAAGAAACAATACATTTATGAAGAATTGACAAGGCAAAGGAGTTTGGGCTAGGGGTAGTAAGTGATGAAGAAGTAACTAAGAAGATAAGGGTTAGTTTAATGAGGTTTTTTTGTACAGATTTCTCAGCCCTCCATTCCCTGTCTGTGGTGATAAGGATGTCTCCCTTCTTCCCGCTACAGGAGGGTACCTTTCACATGGGAGTTTTAGCTCCTGCTCTGAAGGGCAAGGGGAGGAGGTCAAAGTGACCTTGCTGCTTCTGCCATTTTCTCAGACTCCTTCAGCTTAAGATATTCAATATGCCAAGGCGCCATATTTTGGCGTGCTATATTCCTGAACCCCATCATTGGATAGAAAATTCTATAACACACTGGCTACTTCCTTGCATTTCTGGCTTTAACCCTCTGAGCTTCCTGGCAGGGGCAGGATTACCCAGTGTGGACAGCTAGCTGTAAAGAAAACAACTGGAGGCTGGAGTCTGGGAAAAAGGTATGAATTCCACTTTTGCTGTTTACTACCTGTGTGACCTTGGGCAAGTCACTTAATCACTCTGGAATCCTAAACCCACTCTTAAAATGTACATTAAAAATAGTTCCTATTTCACAGTGTTGTTGCCATATGTTGTTATAACAATGACCTGACTCAGGAGCTAGCATAGATTGAGTACATAATTACAAGGTATTATTACTATAAAGAACGTGGATTTAGATATGTTGAGGTATCAACCCATTTTTGCCTGGTTATCTGGGTTTCCTTTCTGTAGTTACCTTATGAAGTTTTCAAGGGTCTCAAAGCTGAGCGGTATAATCAGAAATTTCCTCCCACTTGTTCCTTCGTGTTCTGCATGATGCTTATAGATTTAGTTAGGCTCAATCAACTAAGGCTTCTTGCTCATGACTTATGGTTGGTATGTGATGAAAAAGGAGCCACAGGGTATATGCACAATTTGGGGGTCAGGTTTGAAGTTTTGTTAAATCTGCAAAAAGAGATATTAAATTAAATTACAAACTAATGGTAATTTGCTTAGGGGTCTGAAGGAAAAAAAATCCTCAGTGAAAAGATTATCTGTATTCTTATGATCAAATATGCACTGTATTGGAAATATATTTGTTTTTAGGTAATATTATTTCTAATTGTAAAACCAATCTTTGCTTATTATAGAAAATTTAGAAAAATTAGACAAGTAGAAGTAACCATTGTTAACAAGAGGGTCTATTAACTTTTAGTGCATTATCTATGCAAATATATTATGCATAGTACATGTGTATACCTACTACATACACAATTTTTAGAAAACTAAAGTTAAACTATCATTTAATAGCTGTGGTCTAGGGAGACCTTCAAGATGGCGGAGGAGTAAGACGTGGAGATCACCTTCCTCCCCACAAATACATTAGAAACACATCTACATGTGGAACAGCTCCTACAGAACACCTACTGAACACTGGCAGAACACCTTAGATTTCCCAAAAGGCAAGAAACTCCCCACGTACCTGGGTAGGGCAAAAGAACAAAAGAAGAAACAGAGGCAACAGAATAGGGACAGGACCTGCACCAGTGGGAGGGAGCTGTGAAGGAGGAGAAGTTTCCACACACTAGGAAGCCCCTTCACTGGTGGAGACAGGGGGTGGGCGGGGGGAGGGAAGCTTCAGGGCCACGGAGGAGAACGTAGCAACAGGGGTGCAGAGGGCAAAGTGGAGAGATTACCACACAGAGGATCGGTGCCGACCAGCACTCACCAGCCTGAGAGGCTTGTCTGTACCCCTGCCGGGGTGGGTGGGGGCTGGGAGCTGAAGCTCGGGCTTCAGAGGTCGGATCCCAGGGAGAGGACTGGGGTTGGCTGCGTGAACACAGCCTGAAGGGGCTTGTGTGCCACAGCTAGCTGGGAGGGAGTCCAGGAAAAAGTCTGGACCTGCCTAAGAGGCAAGAGACCATTGTTTCGGGGTGTGTGAGGAGAGGGGAGTCAGAGCACCGCCTAAATGAGCTCCAGAGATGGGTGCGAGCCATGGCTATCAGTGCAGACAACAGAGGCAGACATGAAACTCTAATGCTGCTGCTGCAGCCACCAAGAAGCCTGTGTGCAAGCACAGGTCACTATCCACACCACCCCTCCCGGGAGCCTGTGCAGCCCGCCACTGCCAGGGTCCTGTGATCCAGGGACAGCTTCCCCGGGAGAACACATGGCACGCCTCAGGCTGTTGCAACATCACGGCAGCCTCTGCCTCCTCAGGCTCACCCCACATTCCATACCCCTCGCTCCCCCCGGCCTGAGTGAGCCAGAGCCCCCTAATCAGCTGCTCCTTTAACCCTGTCCTGTCTGGGCGGGACGCCCTCAGGCGACCTACATGCAGAGGCGGGGCCAAATCCAAAGCTGAACCCCAGGAGCTGTGTGAACAAAGAAGAGAAAGGGAAATCTCTCCCAGCAGCCTCAGGAGCACCGGATTAAATCTCCACAATCAACGTGATGTACCTGCATCTGTGGAATACCTGAATGGACAACGAGTCATCCCAAATTGAGGCAGTGGACTTTGGGAGCCACTGTAGACTTGGCGTTTGCTTTTTGCATCTAATTTGTTTCTGGTTTTATGTTTACCTTGGTTTAGTATTTAGAGCATATTATCATTGGTAGATTTGTTTATTGATTTGGTTGTTCTCTTCCTCCTTTTTTTTTTATATATAGATTTTTTTTCCTTTTCCTCTTTTTGTGTGTATGTGTATGCTTCTTTGTATGATTTTGTCTGTATAGCTTTGCTTTTACCATTTGTCCCAGGGTTGTCTCTGTTTCTTTTGTTTGTTTTGTTTTTAAGTATAGTTTTTAGTGCTTGTTATCATTGGTAGATTTGTTTTTTGGTTTGGTTGCTCTCTTCTTTCTCTCTTTCTTTTTTTATTACTTTTTAATATTTTTCATTTATAATAATTATTTTTTATTTTAATAACTTTATTTTCTTTAATTTATTTTTTCCTTTCTTTCTTTCTTTTTTTCTCCCTTTTCTTCGGAGCCGTGTGGCTGACAGGGTCTTGGTGCTCCAGCCGGTGTCAGGCCTGTGCCTCTGAGGTGGGAGAGCCGAGTTCAGGACATTGGTCCACCAGAGACCTCCCAGCTCCACATAATATCAAACGGCAAAAGCTTTCCCAGAGATCTCCATCTCAATGCTAAGACCCAGCTCCACTCAACAACCAGCAAGCTACAGTGCTGGACACCCTATGCCAAACGGCTAGCAAGACAGGAACACAACCCCACCTGTTAGCAGAGAGGCTGCCTAAAATCATAATAAGGTCACAGACACCCCAATAGACACCACCGGATGCAGTCCTGACCACCAGAAAGACAAGATACAGCCTCATCCACCACAACACAGACACTAGTCCCCTCCACCAGGAAGCCTACATAACCCACTGAAACAACCTTAGACACTGGGGGCAGACACCAAAAACAACGGGAACTACGAACCTGCAGCCTGAGAAAAGGAGACCCCAAACACAGTAAGTTAAGCAAAATGAGAAGACAGAGAAACACACAGCAGATAAAGGAGCAAGGTAAAAACCCACCAAACCAAAAAATGAGGAAATAGGCAGTCTACCGGAAGAAGAATTCAGAGTAATGATAGTAAAGATGATCCAAAATCTTGGAAATAGAATAGAGAAGATACAAGAAACATTTAACAAGGACCTAGAAGAACTAAAGAGCAAACAAACAATGATGACAACACAATAAATGAAATTAAAAATTCTCTAGAAGGAATCAATAGCAGAATAACTGAGGCAGAAGAACTGATAAGTGACCTGCAAGATAAAATAGTGGAAATAACTGCTGCAGAGCAGAAGAAAGAGAAAAGAATGAAAAGAACTGAGGACAGTCTTAGAGACCTCTGGGACAACATTAAATGCAACAACATTCGAATTATAGGGGTTCCAGAAGAAGAAGAAGAGAAAAAGGGACTGAGAAAATATTTGAAGAGATTATAGTTGAAAACTTCCCTAATATGGGAAAGGAAATAGTTAATCAAGTCCAGGAAGTGCAGAGAGTCCCATACAGGATAAATCCAAGGAGAAATACGGCAAGACACATAATAATCAAAGTATCAAAAATTAAATACAAAGAAAAAATATTAAAAGTGGCACGGGAAAAGCAACAAATAACATATAAGGGAATCCCCATAAGGTTAACAGCTGATCTTTCAGCAAAAACTCTGCAAGCCAGAAGGGAGTAGCAGGACATATTTAAAATGATGAAAGGGAAAAACCTACAACCAAGATTACTCTACCCAGCAAGCATCTCATTCAGATTTGAGGGAGAAATTAAAAGCTTTACAGACAAGAAAAAGTTAAGAGATTTCAGCACCACCAAACCAGCTTTACAACAAATGCTAAAGGAACTTCTCTAGGCAGGAAACACAAGAGAAGGAAAAGACCTACAATAACAAACCCACAACAATTAAGAAAATGGTAGTAGGAACATACATATCGATAATTACCTAAAATGTAAATGGATTAAATGCTCCCACCAGAAGACATAGACTGGCTGAACGGTTACAAAAACAATTCCCATATATATAATGTCTAAAAGAGACCCACTTCAGACCTAGGGAAGCATACAGACTGAAAGTGAGGGGATGGAAAAAGATATTCCATGAAAATGGAAAACAAAAGAAAGCTAGAGTAGCAATTCTCATATCAGACAAAATAGACTTTAAAATAAAGACTATTACAAGAGACAAAGAAGGACAGTACATAATGATCAAGGGATCAATCCAAGAAGAAGATATAACAAGTGTAAATATTTATGCCCCCAACATAGGAGCACCTCAATACATAAGGCAAATGCTAACAGCCATAAAAGGGGAAATCAACAGTAACACAATCATGGTAGGGGACTTTAATACCCCACTTTCACCAATGGACAGATCAACAAAATGAAAATAAATAAGCAACCACAAGCTTTAAATGATACATTAAACAAGATGGACTTACTTGATATTTATAGGACATTCCATCCAAACACAACACAATACACATTCTTCTCAAGTGCCCATGGAACATTCTCCAGGATAGATCATATCTTGGGTCACAAATCAAGCCCTGGTAAATTTAAGAAAATTGAAATCATTTCAAGTATCTTTTCTGACCACAATGCTATGAGACTAGAAATCAATTATAGGAAAACATCTGTAAAAAATACAAACACATGGAGGCTAAACAATACACTACTTAATAACCAAGAGATCACTGAAGAAATCAAAGAGGAAATGAAAAACTACCTAGAAACAAATGACAATGAAAACACGATGACCCAAAACCTATGGGATGCAACAAAAGCAGTTCTAAGAGGGAAGTTTATAGCAATAACAGTTCTACCTCAGAAACAAGACACATATCAAATAAACAACCTAACCTTACACCTAAAGCAATTAGAGAAAGAAGAACCAAAAAAACCCAAAGTTAGCAGAAGGAAAGAAATCATAAAGATCAGATCAGAAATATATGAAAAAGAAATGAAGGAGACCATAGGAAAGATCAATAAAACTGAAAGCTGGTTCTTTCAGAATAAACAAAACTGGTAAACAATTAGCCAGACTCATCCAGAAAAAAAGGGAGAAGACTCAAATCAATAGAATTAGAAATGAAAAAGGAGAAGTAACAACTGACACTGCAGAAATACAAAGGATCATGAGAGATTACTACAAGCAACTATATGCCAATAAAATGGACAACCTGGAAGAAATGGACAAATTCTTAGAAATGCACAACCTTCCGAGACTGAACCAGGAAGAAATAGAAAATATAAACAGACCAATCACAAGCACTGAAATTGAAACTGAGATTAAAAATCTTCCAACAAACAAAAGCCCAGGACCAGATGGCTTCACAGTTGAATTCTATCAAACATTTAGAGAAGAGCTAACACCTATCCTTCTCAAACTCTTCCAAAATATAGCAGAGGGAGGAAGACTCCCAAACTCATTCTATGAGGCTACCATCACTCTGACACCAAAACCAGACAAAGATGTCACAAAGAAAGAAGACTACCAGCCAATATCACTGATGAACATAGATGCAAAAATCCTCAACACAGTACTAGCAAACAGAACCCAACAGCACATTAAAAGGATCATACATTATGATCAAGTGGGGTTTATCCCAGGAATGCAAGGATTCTTCAATATACGCAAATCAATCAACGTGATACACCATATTAACAAATTGAAGGAGAAAAACCATATGATCATCTCAATAGATGCAGAAAAAGTTTTTGACAAAATTCAACACCGGTTTATGATAAAAACCCTCCAGAAAGTAGGCATAGAGGGAACTTACCTCAACGTAATAAAGGGCATACATGGTAAACCCACAACCAACATCGTTCTCAATGGTGAAAAACTGAAACCATTTCCACTAAGATGAGGAACAAAACAAGGTTGTCCATTGTCCCCACTATTATTCAACATAGTTTTGGAAGTTTTAGCCACAGCAATCAGAGAAGAAAAAGCAGTAGAAGGAATCCAAATTGGAAAAGAAGAAGTAAAGCTGTCACTGTTAGCAGATGACATGAAACTATACATAGAGAATCCTAAAGATGCTACCAGAAAACTACTAGAGCTAATCAATGAATTTGGTAAAGTAGCAGGATACAACATTAATGCACAGAAATCACTTGCATTCCTATACACTAATGATGAAAAATCTGAAAGAGAAATGAAGGAAACACTCCCATTTACCATTGCAGCAAAAAGAATAAAATCCCAAGGAATAAAGCTACCTAAGGAGACGAAAGACCTGTATGCAGAAAACTATAAGACAGTGATGAAAGAAATTAAAGATGATACAAACAGATGGAGAGATATACCATGTTCTTGGATTGGAAGAATCAACATTGTGAAAATGACTATACTACCCAAAGCAATCTACAGATTCAATGCAATCCCTATCAAAGTACCAAAAATTTCACAATTTGTATGGAAACACAAGAGACCCTGAATAGCCAAAGCAATCTTGAGAAAGAAAAACGGAGCTGGAGGAATCAAGCTCCCTGACTTCAGACTATTCTACAAAGAAGCTACAGTAATCAAGACAGTATGGTACTGGCACAAAAACATAAATGTAGATCAATTGAACAGGATAGAAAGCCCAGAGATAATCCTACGCACATATGGTCACCTTATTTTTGATAAAGGGGGCAAGAATATACAATGGAGAAAAGACAGTCTCTTTAATAAGTGGTGCTGGGAAACTGGACAGCTACAGGTAAAAAAATGAAATTAGAACACTCCCTAACACCATACACAAAAATAAAACTCAGAATGGATTAAAGACCTAAATGGAAGCCCAGACACTATAAAACTCTAAGAGGAAAACATAGACAGAACACTCTATGACATCAATCACAGCAAGATCCTTTTTGGCCCACCTCCTAGAGAAAGGGAAATAAAAACGAAAATAAATGGTACCTAATGAAACTTAAGAGCTTTTGCACAGCAAGGGAAAACATAAACAAGACGTTAAGACAACCCTCAGAATGGGAGAAAATATTTGCAAATGAAGCAACTGACAAAGGTTTAATCTCCAAAATTTACAAGCAGCTCATGCAGCTCAGTATCAAAAAAAGAAACAACCCAATCCAAAAATGAGCAGAAGACCTAAATAGATATTTTTCCAAAGAAGATATACAGATTGCCAACAAACACATGAAAGAATGCTCAACATCACTAATCATTAGAGAAATGCAAATCAAAACTACAGTGAGGTATCACCTCACACCAGTCAGAATGGCCATCATCAAAAAATCTACAAACAATAAATGCTGGCAATGGTGTGGAGAAAAGGGAACACTCTTGCACTGTTGGTGGGAATGTAAATTGATACAGCCACTATGGAGAACAGTATGGAGGTTCCTTAAAAAACTATAAATAGAACTACCTTATGACCCAGCAATCCCACTACTGGGCATATACCCTGAGAATACCATAATTGAAAAAGAGTCATGTACCACAATGTTCATTGCAGCTCTGTTTACAATAGCCAGGACATGGAAGCAACCTGAGTGTCCATCGACAGGTGAATGGGTAAAGAAGATGTGGCACATATATACAATGCAATGTTACTCAGCCATAAAAAGAAATGAAATTGAGTTATTTGTCATGAGGTGGATGGACCTAGAGTCTGTCATACAGAGTGAAGCAAGTCAGAAAGAGAAAAACAAATACCTTATGCTAATACATACATATGGAATCTAAAAAAAAAAAAAGGTTTTGAAGAACATAGGGGCAGGACAAGAATAAAGACACAGACGTAGAGAATGGACTTGAGGACACGGGGAGGGGGAAGGGTAAGCTGGGACGACGTGAGAGAGTGGCATGTATACTACCAAATGTAAAACAGATAGCTAGTGGGAAGCAGCCACATAGCAGAGGGAGATTCGCTCGGTGCTTTTTGACCACCTAGAGGGGTGGCATAGGGAGGGTGGGAGGGAGACTCAAGAGACATGAGATACAGGGATATATGTATACGTATAGCTGATTCATTTTGTTATAAAGCAGAAACTAACACACCATTGTAAAGCAATTATACTTCAGTAAAGATGTTAAAAGAAAAAATAGCTGTTGTCTATAATTAAACCTCTTGATCATAGATTTTTTGAGGATGTAGTAGCCGTATATTACCTTCTTGAAACTTCTCATTGTAAACTTCAAACACGCTAGAAATACGTACACAAACAGGCACTTATGGACACTCACAATGCTGTACTGAGTTCCTTTGTTTTGTGAGCTACCTGATGAATGGGAACCTCCAAGCCTGAGTGGAGCTTGGAATTTGAGAAGCCATCTGGGGAGAAATTTAAAAAGTGGAAGAGGATTTAAAGTAGAAGAAATAGCAAACAGTGAAACCCAGACTAGGACATCTCATTGTTGCATATCTAGGCTGGTTGACAGGGCAGTTTGACTACACTCTCAACATTATCTTACCTTTCATGGTATCAACTCCTGAACTTGTTATTCGTGTGTTTTTTGTGTTCCAATACAACTGTCTTCTTACCCCATCACTATTTGTGTTAAAATTGTGAGAACCTGGAAGGCAAGAACTGGGACAATTTAATTTTCTTTTTTATAGTGCCATGCAGAAATAAAAAACAAATGGTTTGTAATGATCTTATGGGACCCAGCTCTTTAGGAAGAATTGATTTGAAGTTGAATGGCTATGTGATAGGAAGAAATGAAAGTTTTCATTAGGCAAATTCAAGTCTGTATAGTCATGTTCAATATAAAATAGGCAACAATAATTAGAATTTGAAACATACCAAGAAATGAGAACAGTTAGTTTTGAAACAAAATGGGGAAGCTAGCAAAGAGCCAGGAATGCCATGATTAGCAGGTTAGAGTTGAGGTGTGCTAGCAAATGTCAAACATAGTAAATTTTTAAGTAGGAATAGAACATAATCAAAATGGTAGAAAGTGTTTTTACTTCTCTGTGTACAATTGTTTGATATGGAAAATAATTTTAAATGGAAGAGCATAGTAAAGGGGATCTCTCTGGTGTGTGGGTTTTATGTGCTGGTAAATGGTTGTACCCATGAGCCTGAAAAGTGAAAATAGGTATGTGGAGCGTTCTTGTTGAATGCATTTATTTACAGTATTTGTTGAGAGACAGCATTTCATTCATCCATTAATTCATTCATATATCATCAAAAATATTTTTGAACACCTATAAACTTCTAGGCTGCATAATTTTACAGGCTATGGAAACTTGGATACAGCAATGGACAAAACTGAACAAAATCCTTATTTATGTGGAGTTTACTGTCTCAGCGGGAATATGGAAAATAAATATATTATGTGATGTCAGGTAATGACAAGTAGTATGAAGAAAAATAAGGCAAAGGAAGGGTTCTCTGATGTGTGGTTGTGCTAGTTTAAATAGGATATCTGAAATAGAGGGGAGAGAAGAGCCAAAAATAACCTGAGGAAAATGAACCGCAGGGATATTGACTGAATATTGGGAAGGGCCATGGGAGGAGCTGAAAAACTCAGAATAAAGAGGTCACAGCATGGGTTTTAGGCACAGGGAGATCTGGGTTTGTATCTTTTCCATTGAGCAAGAACTTTGTGACTGCGCAAGTTACTTAAACTCTGTGAGCCTCAGGTTCATCATCTGCAAAGAAGAAGATGTTTCCTGTAGAGTTATTAAGGATTAATTCTTCATGAAAATATATGACTTAATTTTCCTTCCAGCATCCTAATCCCATTTACTGATTATAAATGTGTGTTGTAAAGCCCTTTCTAGATATTATCTCATTTAATTCTCACAACACCTCTGTTGTAGATACATTATCCTCATTATACAGATGTGAAAACTTAAGCACAGACAAGCTAAGTAAACTTGTGTAAGTTTACACAGTTGAGTGATGAGCCATGTTTCAAACTCCCAGGAAACCTGACTCCATGATCCAGCCCTTAAGCACTGCACCTGCCTACCCAGCACAGCATTGTAGGGCTTTAAGTAAAGCCCTCATTTATTAAATGAAGGAACTAGAGTAGATAGGTCCTCCGCATAATCCATTCTTGCATTCTGTGATCTATGAGCACAGTGAGAAAGTAGATCTTATCTGAGAGGTAAGGCCAGGACAGCTAGACAGAGCCAGAATATGGTTGTTCAGAAATGTTAGCTTCTGGCCACAGTTCAGAATGATCTGAAATACTTGGATATCTGTACTGATAAGGAAGGTGCTCTGCTGTTATACACCCATCTTATTACTCACAGTCTTTCTCTCATGAATGTGTCAATTTTGCACATGCTGAATATGGAATGTAGTTTGGCATAGACAAATAGATGATCTTTGGGATGCTTATTCTGAGAACTTGATCCTCTTGTTTTCAGAGATGTGTTTGTGTTCTGAACATTAAATACAGAAAGATGAAAGAAGATTCTAAACCTAAGAAATTGCAAACACAGAGAGTAAATATCCATCAGGAAAAAATATTTGCATGTACATGACAGTAGTGGAGGGGTGAGAATGGGGATTGCAAGGATACAGGGACATCACAGAATAAGGTGGAAAATCATAGACATGCCTCCTGGAACGGAAAAGTCATAAGAAATTGAAACTTCTTCAGGGATCTGATGGTTTCTCATGACCCTCCCCCCCATCTCTATGCTAAATGTTCCTCTTCTAAGTCTACATGAACTTTCAGCAACCTTTCATGATGCTTTAAGGAAACAGGGCTGCCTCAACCTGGGTCCTAGCAGGAAACAAGTAACCCCAGACTGTGCAAATAAAAAATGAATAATGGGGGAGCACTAGCAGAGATGTGAGCAGGGTTAAGTGAATAAACAAGGGTTAGAGACACTCCCAGAAACTAACAACCAGTGGGGAACCAGTGCTGTCATTTATCATAACCATTGATGGAGAAAATGTAGTAAAGTAATCACCATAAACAAAGTTCCTTATCCATTTGTGTCTCTACCGATCTATCCATCTAATATTTGCTTACTTCTTGGTCTTATTTGCCATTGCTTAATTTCTTCTAGTTTGCAAACTTCTAGTTAGTGTGCATGTGTGTAGCTGGATTAATTGTTGAGATTTGATTCAAAATATATGAGAAGAAATAGTCTGAATCTAAAAATTCAATCAGCCATTTCATCATTTGTGAGATTATCAGACCGTGTCAGGTCAATTAGTTTTTAATAGACCAGAACATCTGTAGTTTGCTGTGAACTGTGTCAGGCTTTGGTGTCAATAGGCAAGGGATAAAGTTTGAAGACCCTACATTGACTAAGGGGATGTGGACCTTCTAAACTGCAACTTCTCATCTATAAAATATATAAAATAATACAGGACCAGTATGAGAAGCAAATGGTTCAAAGCCATGACGTTATTCTGAAAAGTACAAGTACCATGTAAATACATGTCAGTTAGCTATCTGCAACATCATGGCCTCCACATAGCTATGAACCCAAAGGAACCTAAATTAAACATCCTTTTTAGCAAGAATAGCTGACAAAATACAAGCCCCATGAAAATCAGAAACTAGTTGTTCTTTGTATTCCTAAATCAAAAAAAAAAAAAAAAAAGAGGCTAGTTCCCCATATTCTAAGCTTTAACAATTTAGCTACAAAATAATTAAGAATTATGAAGGAAAGACATCCAAAAAAGCATCATTTCCCATTATCAAGCAAGGAGTGAGAAAAATGCTTAGAAAAAAAAATACCCCAAAATTATGAAAGACAGATCTTGTGGGTTTAGGAATATCCAGCAGTCAGGGTCATTTCCTGCCGTGTAAAGAACACAATTTACTCCAAAGTGCCCAGAAGGCACCACTGTTTCTATGGGCTGGAATAATGAATGTTTGTAATGATTACATTAAATTGTCATAGAAAGGTTAAATTATGTTTGCTGTGATTTGCTCAAGACAGCAGGGATATACATAATGTATTCTAGAAAGATATTCATTCAAAATGGTTAAAAGTTTAATGATATTGTGAAACTTTAAGAATTATTTTGAAAACATAGCTCTCAATAGCTGAAGTTTTATTATACTGTTCTAACATGACAATCAGTCATTTGTCTGGCTTCCTAAGACGTGTGTATTTACCGAGATGAGTGTAAAGTAACAGAGTCCTCCAGGTGCTGGGTGTCCTGTCAACTTGCTTGAAGAAGTTTGGCTAACCTTATCTTTAAGACGTGGGACTTTCAGTGGCATAGCCAAGGAGGTGAGCAGGTTTATGACATGTATGCTTAATAAAAAATTAAGTGAACAGTGTGCTAGCTGTGTTCTAGGATCTTACAGTTGGCACGCCTAATGAGAGTTCACCTGTGTTGCCTGTGGTCCATTTGCACACTTATTAAATATTGATGGGTGCCTACTCTATACCAGGCTTAGAGTATTAGGCCTATGTTAGGCATTGGGGATACAAAAGTGAATGGTGGGATAACCTGAAAAAAGTGGTGGTTTTGTTTTTCTGTGGGTTCATTATAAACTCCCACCCTGCCACACACACACATACTTCAAGAAGTGAGATGGTACTATTCTGGGTTCTAGGCCTTCTTATGTTCTGAGAAAGATCTCAAAGACTTGTGATTTAGAAAGTCCAGATTCAGGGAGATAAAGGGTTGGACTGTGGACCAGGAACCAAGAGGTGGCTGAAACTATGTCCCAAGAGGTGGAAGGACCAGGGAAAGGGCATGGAACGATGTGGCATAGAAGAGCCGCTAGTCTTGAGAAACATGGTAGTTAAAGGGCCTTGGCCAAATGAGGCATAGGGAAGAGGTTTCTGTGAGCAGAGGTGTTCTTGTCTTTAATAGGACCACTTGAATTTGGTTATAGTAAGCTTCTCAACAACTAGCTCAAAGAACTAAAACCAGAGATCACTCTCTACATTCCTGTATAGTCTAAACATCGTGGGACTACTGAAAAGTACTGGACAGTGGTGAGCAGGGCAGACTTCTAGTGAGGATTTGGAACAATATTTAATTTGAATTTAAAACATTAAAAAAGTCATATTCACATACCTCTGAGTTGTGATGCAAATTCATATCCATTAGAAATGGGTAGGTCACAGATCCTGCCTTAGAGGAGCTCCTGGTCTAGAAGGATAATTCCTATAAATAAAACTAATCACTCTGTCCAACTTTTTACTGGCAGATTATCTAATGTTCACAGTAAAACCTGCAAGGTGGGAATTGCTGTCTGTATTTTACAACTGAAGGAACATACAGAATGATTTATATATTAATGAAAGTGTATATAGGTTGTGCCATACTGTAGGCAACTGTGGATTGTCCAACTCCTCCCTGGGATGTCTGTAAATAGAATAACAATAACAACAACAAAAGCAAATGATGAAAGAAAACACTTAAATGCTGCTGTGGAGCAATGACTCCATTATGTTTATTTGTTTAAAAACTTTTTTCACACAATTTTCCAAATACCTTGGAAATTGTATAAAATGAGTGACAGTTACCTTAAATAGCAATTGCTGTCACTAGCCCTCAGTTTGACTGAATGTTATCTTTAAGGAACAAAAGGAGTAAACAATTTCCACTGTGCCCTAAGGGTCTACCAAAGAAAGTGGTATGCACTGCCCCAGATCAAGATCTGAGGACCAGAAGGGATGGAGGTCAACACGTGTGGCTCTCTTCTGTCACATGCCAAATCTGACTAGGTTAGTTGAGTAGAATTATTGCTTATTTTATTCTTTATTGATATTTCCAAATTAATGACTTTATGATCTCTGAAACAATACATTATAAAAGTTCAATTACTACAAATAAATATGAAGAAATACCCATAACTCAGCCAGATTCCCTCCACCCAGAAATAACTAGTTTTCACACTTGGTGATCACTTTAGACGTCTCTGCATGCATATATACACTTGACTCTACCTATAAATTGTATTTTAAATAAGTCTACTGCTTTTCTTCTCTATTTTTTATTATAGCTGTGTGTGTAGTGTGTAGTTATACCTCATTTGGTTTAAATTTGCATTTCCTTGATGGTTAAGGATAATGAATCTCTTTTCATGTGTTTATTTACCATCTGTATATCCTCTTCAGTATATCCTCTTCAGAAATCTCTGTTAATGTACTTTGTATATTTTCTATTTGGATTTACTATTTTTTATTTTAAAAATTTACTATTGAATTTTGGGATTTCTTTATATTCTGGATATTAGTCCTATTTTGTTTTTGTGGTTTGTAAATATTTTCTCCCAGTCTGTAGCTAATCTTTTCATCCTCTTCACATGGTCTTTCACGGAGCAAAAGTTTTAAAATTTATCAATTTTAAGTTTTTAATTTTACCAACTTTTTTTTTTTTAATAGATCACTCTTTAGATGTCAAGTCTAAGAACTCTTTGCCTAGCCCTAAACCTAGAAGATTTTCTCCTATGATTATTTCTAAAAGTTTTATAGTTTTGTGTTTTACATTTACATCTGTGGTCTGTATTGAGTTAATTTTTGTATAAGATGTAAGGTTTTAGATTGAGATTCTTTTTTTTTTTTTTTTTTTTGCCTATGGTATCCAGTTGCTCCAACAACCATTTGTTGAAAAGGCTATCCTTCATTAAATTGCTCTTTCACTTTTTTCAAAAAACAGTTGAGCATTTTGGGTAGGTCTATTTCTGAATTCTGTATTCTGCTGCATTAGTCTATGTGTCAATTCCTCCACTAATACTGCAGAGCTTGATTAATGTGGCTATATAGTAAACCTTAATATCGGGTGGAGTAATTCTTCTCACTTTATTTTTCTTTGTCAAGATCATTTTAGCTATATTAAGCCCTGTGTCTTTCCATACAAATTTTAAAATAACATTATTTCTTTCTTAAAAAACTTACTGAGATTTTGATAGGAATTGCATTAAACCTATAGATCAACTTGGGGAGAATGGATATCCTTATTATGATGAGTGTTCCATTCCATGAATATGGTATGTCTTTCCATTTATTTAGGTTGTCTTTGATGTCTTTCATCACCATTTTATAATTTTCAGCACAGAGAGCCCACAACAGTTTTGTTAACTATTGCATTTTTAAGGACTGCATTAAGTAATATCTAAGCGTTGCACTTTCTTTGGAGTAATTATAATTTAAATAATTTGTTTCCACATGGACAGCATTAGTATATAGAAATGTGATTGATATTTGTATGTTGATTTTGTATCCTGTGACATTGCTGGAAGCACTTATAAATTTAGATTTTTTTGTAGATTTCTTTGGATTTTCTATGTACACAGTCATGTCTTCTGTAAATGAGAGCAGCTTTCTTTCTTTCTTTCCAATCTGTATGATTTTTGTATATATATTCATTTATATATTTTATGTATTTTGTATATATATTCATTTATTTGCCTTATTATGCTGGCTAGAACTTCCAGTATTATGTTGAATAGTAGTTATGAGAACAGAAATTTTTGCCCTGTCCCTGATCTTAGGGGAAAGCATTCTGTTTTTCATCATTAAGTATACTGTTAGCTGTAGGTTATTTTTACATATTCTTTATCAAGTTGAAGTAATTTCCTGTATTCCAAACTTTTATCACGAATGGGTGTTGGATTTTGTCAAGTGTTTTTTCAGTGTTAATTGATATAATCATTCAATTTTTGTTCCTTAGCTTGTTGATATAGTGGATTACATTAATAGGTTTTCTAATTGAGCTAGCCATGCATATCTGGAATAAATTCCATTTGATAATGGTATATAATTCTTTTTATACATTATTGGATTTGGTTTGCCAGTATTTTGTTGAAAATTTCTGTGTCTAAGTTTTTGAGAGATACTGATCTGTAGTTTTATTTCTTTGTATTTTCTTGGTGTAGTTTTAATATCAGGGTAATATTGGCCTCATAAAATGAGTTGGGAAGTGTTCCCTCTTCTTCTATTTTCTGGAAGTGATTGTGTAGAACTGGTGTTAATTTTCCATTAAATGTTTTGTAAAAGTCTCCAGTGAAACCATCTGAATGTAGAGATTTCTTTTCCTAGAGATTTAAATTATGAATTCTATTTTTTAAATGGTTATAGTACTTTTCAGAATCTATGCTTCATCTTGGTTGAGTTTTGGTGGTTTGTGGGTTTTGAGAAAAGTTGTCAAATTTATTTGTGTAAAATTATTTGTATTTTTCCTTTATTATCCTTTTAATGGCTGCAGGGTATGTTGTAATACCACCTTTGTCATTCCTGATATTGATATGTATATTCTTTCTTTTAATTTTTGTCAAGCTTGCTAGAGGTTTATTAATTAAAAAAAAAACAAAAATACCCTGCTTTTGGGGACTTCCCTGGCAGTCCAGTGGTTAAGACTCCATGCTTCCATTCCAGGGGGGCAGGGTTTTGATCCCTGGTTGGGGAGCTACCCCGCATGCTGCATGGCATGGTGAAAAAACAAACAAACAAAAAACCAAACAACAAAACACTGCTTTTGGTTTCATTGATTTTTCTCTATTGCTTTTTTATTTTTAATATCATTATTTCTATTATTTATTACTTCCCTTTTTTACTTGCTTTTTTTTTTGCTCTTCTTTTTCTAGTTTCTTTCTGTAGGAACTTAGATTATTGATTTAAGACCATTCTTCATTTCTAATGTAAGCATTTAGTATTATAAATTTCCCTCTCAGAACTGCTTATGCTGCATCTCACATATTTCGATATATTGTATTTTCATTTTTACCCAATTATATGTGTTTTAAATAGACTTCTTTTTTTGAACCAGGATTATTTATATGTATGTTGTTTACAAATTTTTCTATTGTCTTTTCATTATTGGTTTCTAGTTTGATTCCATTAAGGTCAGAGAACATATTCTGTATGATTTCAATTCTTTAAATTTGTAAAGTATGTTGTATGGGCCAAGATATGGTCAATCTTGGTGAATATAACATGAGCACTTGAAAAAAAAAAGTGTACTTTGCTGTTTTGAGGTGGATTTTTCTGTATATGTCACTTGGATCTATTGATTGTATTGTTCAGATCTCCTACTAATTTTCTGATTTGCTGGAATTGGGAGAGTGCTGAAGCCCGCAACTACAATTGTAGATTTGTGTATTCCTCCTTTCAGCTCTATTGGTTTGTGCTTCATGTATTTTCAGGCTTTGTCAATTAGTACATACACATTTAGGACCATTATATCTTCTTGGATGGTTATTTTATCACTGTTATTTGTCTCTAATAACCTTCTGTGCTCTGAAGTCTACTTTATCAGATGTTAATATAGCCACTTGTTCATTTTTTATTAATGTTTGCTTACCTTTTTAAATCTTTTTACTTTCCATTTGAAATAAGTTTTCTACACTTCATTCAGAGTGGTAAATTTTGAATTTTGGTTTCTTGTTAGTAGCATATAGTTGGGTCAATTTATTTAAATCCAAAATGCCAGTTGCTTTCTTTTGATTGGTGTATATTTAGACCATTTACATTTAAGGTAATCATTGATATGTTAGTACCTAATATATTTATATGTTTAGAGTCATTTTCTTATTTGTTTTCTGCTTGTTTCCTCTCATTCTCTTTCTTCTGTTTCTCTTTTCCTGCTTGTCTGTGGATTACTGGGACATTGTTTTAGGATTTCTTCTTTATTTATTAGTGTTTTTGAGTGTATATCTTTGTATAGTTTTTGTAGTGCTGGTTCTGGGTATTACACTGTACATATGTGTCTCATCCCACCCTATGGATATCAACATTCTACCACTTTAAGTGGTGCAGAAACCTTTTAATAGTTGTGTGGTCTTCTAGGAATTTATCCATTTCATTTAAGTTGTCTAATTTGTTGATACACATTATTCATAGTATTGCTTTATAATCCTTTTTTTATATTTGTAGTGTCATTAGTAATGACTTCTCTTACATTTATAAATCCAGTAATTGGAGTCTTCTTTCTTCTTCTCTTGGTCAATATAGCTAAAGATGTATTAATTTCCTCTGGCTGCCATAGTATTACCACAAAATGGGCGGCCTAAACAGCTGAAATTCATTCTCTCATTGTCTGAAATCAAGGTGTTGTAGGGCCATGCTCCCTCTGGAGTCCTTAGGGAAGAACTCCTTTTATGCCTCTCTGCTAGATTCTGGTGGCTGCAGCTATCCTTGGCATCTTTGTTACCTCTGTAGTCATTTTACCTCCTTCTCTCTCTGTTCTGTTTATCTGTCAAATCTTCCTCTGCCTCTATCTTATAAGGACACTTGTAATAGCCTTTTGGCCACATCTTGGATAATTCAGCTTAAGCTCTTCTTCTCTAGATCCGTAATGTAACCACACCTTTTCCCATGTAAAGTATCATTCACAAGTTCCAGAGATTATAATGAATATCAGTTGGAAGGTGGGGCGGAGAGTAATTTTTCAGCCCTCAACAAAAGTTGTCAATTTTGTTGATCTTTTCAAAGAAGCAGCTTTTGGTTTCATTGATTTTTCTCTATTAATTTTCTAATCTTTATTTGATTAAGTTCTGATCTGATCTTTATTATTCCCTTACTTTTGTTTGCTTTAGGTTTAGTTTTCTCTGTTTTCTCCCATTGTCTTAAGGTGGAAGGTTATGTTACTGATTTGAGGTCTTTCTTCTTTTTAACATAGGCATTTACAGTTATAAATTTGCATCCTGTAAGTTTTGGTATGTTGCGTCTTTGTTTTCATTTGTCTTAAAGTATTTTCTAATTTCCATTTTAATTTCTTCTTTGACCCATTCGATAATTTAGGAGTGTGTTAATTTCCACATATTTATAGCTTCCAAAGTTTCTTTCTCTTACTGATTTCTAATTTCATTCCATTGTTGTTGGAGAACACACTTGTATTCTGTCCATACTTTTAAATGTATTCAGGTTTGTTTTATGGCCTAGCATATACTCTACCTGGAGAATGTTCCGTGTGTACTTAAGAAAAATACACTGCTGTTCATGAATGTAGTGTTCTACATGTCTGTTAGGTCTAGTTGGTTTATTGTGGTATTCAAAATTTTTGTTGCTTTATTCATGTTTGCCTGATTGTTTTATCTATTATTGAGAGTAGGGTGTTGAATCCCCAACTATTATTATTGAATTCCCTATTTCTCCCTTTATTTCTGTCAGTTTTCCTTGATAAAATTTGGTACTCTGCTATTAGGTGCATAAATATTTATAATTATTACATCTTTCTGATTTATTAATCATTTTACTAGTATAAAGTATCCTTCTTTACCTCTCTTAGCATTTTTTTGTTTTAAAGTGTGCTCTCCCTGATATCATTATAGCCACTCCCTCTTTCTTATAGTTGCGATTTGCATGACATATCTTTCTGTATCTTTCTACTTTTAATCTGCTTGTATCTTTGAACCTAAAGTGTGCCTTCTCTAGACAGCATGTAGTAACTCTTGTTTACCTCCATTCTGACACTCTCTGCCTTTGATTGGATTGTTTAATCCATTCACATTTAATATTATTATTGATATAGTTGGATTTACAGCTGCCATTTTCCTTTTGTGTTCTATATATTTCATATCTTTTTTATACCTCTATCCCTTTATTGCTTTCTTTAGCATTAAGTGAATATTTTGTAACGTAGCATTTTAATTTCTTTAGTGATTTTTTTCAGTATTTTTGGAGGGTTATTTCCTTAGTGGTTGCTCTTGTACTTACCATATACATCTTAACTTTTCAGATTCGGCTGTAGATTTATACTAACTTAATTCCATTGAGCTATAGAAATGCTGTTCCTATATATATGTATTCCTTTCCACCCTTTTTTGCATTATATGTAATCGTATAATACCTCTAAAGTTATAAACACATGTCATTGCTGTAATTATTGCTTTATAAAATTTAATGTTTTTTAAAGAAGCTGAGAGAGGAATAGAGAGCAAGCATATATTTATAGCTTTTGTTGTATTAACTTTCTTATTAAACATATCTGGTTCTCATCATTTATTCCTGGGGGATTAAGTTACCATCTGCAGTCATTTTCTTAGCCAAGTACAGTTTTGTTACCACCCACCTTTTTGTGCTGTTATTTGCAAATATATTACATTTAATTTTTATATGATAAATTATACCCATATTGCTTTATATGGTTGCTTTTAAAATCAGTTAAGAAAAGAAATGAGAAAAAAATGCATTTATACTGTCTTTTATAATTACATAATCACCCTTACCAGTGCTTTTTTTTTATTTGGATTGAAATTACTGTCAGGGATCACTTGCTTTCAGCCTGAAGAATTTCCTTTAGTATTTCTGTTTTTTCTTTGGTTTTTTTTTTTTTTTTTTTGCTTTTTTTTTTTAACATCTTTTTTAGAGTATAATCACTTTACATTGTTGTGTTAGTTTCTGCTGTATAAGAAAGTAAATTAGCTATACATATACATATATCCCCACATCGTCTCCCTCATGCGTCTCCCTCCTACACTCCCTATCCCACCCCTCTAGGTGGTCACAAAGCACCAAGCTGATCTCCCTGTGCTATGCATCTGCTTCCCACTAGCTATCTATTTTACATTTGATAGTGTATATATATCAGTGCCACTCTCTCACTTCATCCCAGCTTACCCTTCCCCCTCCGTGTGTCCTCAAGTCCATTCTCTACGTCTGCATCTTTATTCTTGTCCTGCGCCTAGGTTCTTCAGAACCATTTTTTTCTTTAGGTTCCATATATACATGTAAGCATATGGTATTTCTTTTACTCTTTTTGAATTACTGCACTCTGTATGACAGACTCTAGGCCCATTCACCTCACTACAAATAACTCAGTTTCGTTTCTTTTTATGGCTGAGTAATATTCCATTGTATATATGTGCCACATCTTCTTTATCCATTCATCTGTTGATGGACACTTAGGTTGCTTCCATGTCCTGGCTATTGTAAATAGAGTTGCAATGAACATTGTGGTACATGATCATTTTGAATTATGCTTGTCTCAGGGTATATGCCCAGTAGTGGGATTGCTGGGTCATATGGTAGTTCTATTTTTAGTTATTTAAGGAACCTCCATACTGTTCTACATAGTAGCTGTATCAATTTACATTCCCACCAACAGGGCAAGAGGGTTTCCTTTTCTCCACACCCTCTCCAGCATTTATTCTTTGTAGATTTTTTGATGATGGCTATTCTGAGCGGTGTGAGGTGATACCTCATTGTAGTTTTGATTTGCATTTCTCTAATGATTAGTGATGTTGAGCATTCTTTCATGTGTTTGTTGGCAATCTGTATATCTTCTTTGGAGAAATGTCTCTTTAGGTCTTCTGCCCATTTTTGGATTAGGTTGTATATTTTTTTGGTTTTGAGGTGCATGAGCTGCTTGTATATTTTGGAGATTAATCCTTTGTCAGTTGCTTCATTTGCAAATATCTTCTCCCATTCTGAGGCCTGTCTTTTCATCTTGTTTATGGTTTCCTTTGCTGTGCAAAAGCTTTTAAGTTTCATTAGGTCCCATTTGTGTATTTTTGTTTTTATTTCCCTTTCTGTAGGAGGTGGGTCAAAAAAGATCTTGCTGTGATTTATGTCATAGAGTGTTCTGCCTATGTTTTCCTCTTAGAATTTGATAGTGTCTGGCCTTACATTTAGGTCTTTAATCCATTTTGAGTTTATTTTTGTGTATGGTGTTAGGGAGTGTTCCAATTTCATTCTTTTCCATGTAGCTGTCCAGTTTTCCCAGGACCACTTATTGAAGAGGCTGTCTTTTCTCCATTGTATATTCTTGCCTCCTTTATATTCTTGCCTCCTTATCAAAGATAAGGTGACCATATGTGTGTGGGTTTATCTCTGGGCTTTCTATCCTGTTCCATTGATCTACATTTCTGTTTTTGTGCCAGTACCCTACTGTCTTGATTACTGTAGCTTTGTAGAATACTCTGAAGTCAGGGAGCCTGATTCTTCCAGCTCCGTTTTTCTTTCTCAAGATTGCTTTGGGTATTTGGGGTCTTTTGTGTTTCCATGCAAATTGAGAAATTTTTTGTTCTGGTTCTGTGAAAAATGCCATTGGTAGTTTGATAGGGATTGCATTGAATCTGTAGATTGCTTTGGGTAGTATAGTCGTTTTCACAATGTTGATTCTTCCAATCCAAGAACATGGTATATCTCTCCATCTGTTTGTATCATCTTTAATTTCTTTCACCAGTGTCTTATAATTTTCTGCATACAGGTCTTTTGTCTCCTTAGGTAGGTTTATTCCTAGGTATTTTATTCTTTTTGTTGCAGTGGTAAATGGGAGTGTTTCCTTCATTTCTCTTTCAGATTTTTCATCATTAGTGTATAGGAATGCAAGAGATTTCTGTGCATTAATTCTGTATCCTGCTACTATACCAAATTCATTGATTAGCTATAGTAGTTTTCTGGTAGCAACTTTAGGATTCGCTATGTATACTTTCATGCCATCTGCAAACAGTGACAATTTTATTTCTTCTTTTCTGGTTTGGATTCCTTTTATTTCTTTTTCATCTCTGATTGCTGTGGTTAAACTTCCAAAACTATGTTGAATAATAGTGGTGAGAGTGGGCAACCTTGTCTTGTTCCTGATCTTAAAGGAAATGGTTTTAGTTTTTCACCATTAAAAATGATGTTGGCTATGGGTTTGTCATATATGGCCTTTATTATGTTGAGGTAAGTTCCCTCTATGCCTGCTTTCTGGAGAGGTTTTATAATAAATGGGTACTGAATTTTGTTGAAAGCTTTTTCTGCACCTATTGAGATTATCATATATTTTTTATCCTTCAAATTGTTAATATGATGTATCACTTTGACTGATTTGTGTATATTAAAGAATCTTTGCATTCCTGGGATAAACCACACTTGATCATGGTGTATGATCCTTTTAATGTGCTGCTGAATTCCGTTTGCTAGTATTTTGTTGAGGATTTTTGCACCTATGTTCAACAATGATATTGGCCTGTAGTTTTCTTTCTTTGTGACATCTTTTTCTGGTTTTGGTATCAGGGTGATGGTGGCCTCGTAGAATGAGTTTGGGAGTGTTCCTCCCTCTGCTATATTTTGGAAGAGTTTGAGAAGGATAGGTGTTAGCTCTTATCTTATGTTTGATAGAAATCGCCTGTGAAGCCTTCTGGTCCTGGGCTTTTGTTTGTTGGAAGATTTTTAATCACAGTTTCAATTTCAGTGCTTGTGATTGGTCTGTTTATATTTTCTATTTCTTCCTGGTTCAGACTCAGAAGGTTGTGCTTTTCTAAGAATTTGTCCATTTCTTCCAGGTTGTCCATTTTATTCGCATAGAGTTGCTTGTAGTTATCTCTCATGATCCATTGTATTTCTGCAGTGCCAGTTGTAACCTCTCCTTTTTCATTGCTAATTCTGTTGATTTGAGTCTTCTCCCTTTTTTTCTTGATGAGTCTGGCTAATGGTTTATCAATTTTGTTTATCTTCTCAAAGAGCCAGCTTTTAGTTTTATTGATCTTTGCTATCGTTTCCTTCATTTCCTTTTCATTTATTTCTGATCTGATTTTATGATTTCTTTCCTTCTGCTAAATTTTGGGGGGTTTTTTGTTCTTCTTTCTCTAATTGCTTTAGGTGTAAGTTTAGGTTGTTTATCTGAGATTTTTCTTGTTTCTTGCGGTAGGATTATATTGCTATAAATTTCCCTCTTCAAACTGATTTTCCTGCACCCCATAGGTTTTGGGCCGTCGTGTTTTCATTGTCATTTGTTTCTAGGTATTTTTTGATTTCCTCTTTGATTTCTTCAGGGATCTCTTCATTATTTAGTAGCGTATGGTTTAGCCTCCATGTATTTGTATTTTTACTGTTTTTTTCCTGTAATTGATGTCTAGTCATATAGTGTTGTGGTCAGAAAAGATACTTGATACGATTTCAATTTTCTTAAATTTACCAGGGCTTGATTTGTGACCCAAGATATGATCTATGCTGGAGAATGTTCCATGAGCACTTGAGAAGAAAGGATATTCTGTTTTTTTTGGATGGAATGTCCTATAAATATCAATTAAGTCCATCTTGTTTAACGTGTTATTTAAAACTTGTGTTTCCTTATTTATTTTCATTTCTGTTGATCTGTGCATTGGTGACAGTGGCGTGTTAAAGTCCCCTGCTATTATTTTGTTACTCTCGATTTCCCCTCTTATGGCTGTTAGCATTTGCCTTATGCATTGAGGTGCTCCTACGTTGGGTGCATTAATAATTACAATTGTTATATCTTCTTCTTGGATTGATCCCTTGATCATTATGTAGTGTACTTCTTTGTCTCTTGTAATAGTCTGTATTTTAAAGTCTATTTTGTCTGATATGAGCATTGCTACTCCAGCTTTCTTTTGATTTCCATTTGCATGGAATATCTTTTTCCATCCCCACATTTTTCGTCTGTATGTGTCCCTAGGTGTGAAGGGAGTCTCTTGTAGACAGCATATATATGGGCCTTGTTTTTGTATCCATTCAACCAGTCTGTGTCTTTTGTTCGAGCATTTAATCCATTTACATTTAAGGTAATTATTGATATGTATGTTCCTATTACCATTTTCTTAATTGTTTTGGGTTATTTATAGTAGTTCTTTTCATTCTGTTGTATTTCCTGCCTAGAGAAGATCCTTTAGCATTTGTTGTAAAGCTGGTTTGGTGGTGCTGAATTCTCTTAGCTTTTGCTTGTCTGTAAAGATTTTAATTTCTCCATCAAATCTGAATGAGATCCTTGCTGCGTAGAGTAATCTTGGTTGTAGTTTTTTCCTTTCATCACTTTAAATATGTCCTGCCACACCCTTCTGGCTTGCAGAGTTTCTGCTGGAAGATCAGCTGTTAACCTTATGGGCATTCCCTTGTATGTTTTTTTGTTGCTTTTCCCTTGCTGCTTTTTATATTTTTTTCTTTGTATTTAACTTTGGAGAGTTTGATCAATATGTGTCTTGGCATTTTTCTCCTTGGATTTATCCTGTATTGGACTCTCTGTGCCTCCTAGACTTGGTTGACTCTTTCCTTTCCCATATTAGGGAGGTTTTCAACTATAATCTCTTCAAATATTTTCTCAGTCCCTGTCTTGTTCTCTTCTTCTTGGACCCCTATAATTTGAATGTTGGTGCATTTAATGTTGTCCCAGGGGTCTGTGAGACTGTCGTAAATTCTTTTCATTCTTTTTTCTTTATTCTCCTCTGCGGTAGTTATTTCCACTCTTTTATCTTCCAGGTCACTTATACTTTTTTCTGCCTCAGTTATCTGCTATTGATTCCTTCTAGCGAATTTTTAATTTCATTTATTATGCTGTTCATCATTGTTTGTTTTCTCTTTAGTTCTTCTAGGTCCTTTTTAAACATTTCTCATATTTTCTTCATTCTGTTTCCAAGATTTTGGATCATCTTTACTATCCTTACTCTGCATTGTTTTTCAGGCAAACTGCCTGTTTCCTCTTCATTTGTTTGGTCTGGTGAGTTTTTACCTTGCTCCTTCATCTGCTGCGTATTTCTCTATCTTCTCTTTTTGCTTAACTTCCTGTGTTTGGGGTCTCCTTTACGCAGGCTGCAGGTTCGTAGTTCCCATTATTTTTGGTATCTGTCCCCAGTGGGTAAGGTTGGTTCAGTGGGTTGTGTAGGCCTCCTGGTGGAGGAGACTGGTGCCTGTGTTCTGGTGGATGAGGCTGGATCTTGTCTTTTTGGTGGGCAGGACTGCGTCCAGTGGTGTGTTTTGGGGTTTCTGTGAACTTAGTATGATTTTAGGCAGCCTCTCTGCTAATGGGTAGCATTGTGTTCATGTCTTGCTAGTTCTTTGGCATAGGGTGTCCAGCACTGTAGCTTGCTTGTCATTGTGTGTAGCTGGGTCTTAGCGTTGAGACGGAGTTCTCTGGGAGAGCTCCCACTGATTGATATTACTTGGGCCCAGGAGGTCTCTGGTGGTCTTATGTCCTGAACTCAGCTCTCCCACCTCAGAGGCTCAGGCCTGACACCCAGCCAGAGTACCAAGACCCTGTCAGCCACATAGCTGAAAAGGGAGAAAAAAAAGACAGAAAGAAAAAAACTAATAAAATAATATAAAGTTATTAAAATAAAAAAATTTTTAAATATATTATTAAAATAAAAAAATTTAAAAAGTAATTTAAAAATAAAAACAAGCAGAGAGCAACCAGACCAATTAACAAATCCACCAATGATAACAAGTGCTAAAAATTAAAGTAAGATAGACATATAAATCAGAAAGTATTCAGTCGCATACAGCAAACCCCAAGTCTACACTTGCTCCCAAAGTGTACTGCCTCAATTTTGGGATGACTCATTGTGTTTTCGGCTGTTTCACAGATGCAGGGTACATCAAGTTGATTGTCGAGATTTAATCCACTGCTCCTGAGCTACACAGAGAGATTTCCCTTTCTCTTCTCTGTTCACACAGCTCCTAGGGTTCAGCTTTGGATTTGGCCCCACCTCTGCATGTAGGTCGCCTTCTAGCATCTGTTTTTTGCCCAGACAGGGGGAGGTTAAAGGAGCGGCTGATTAGGGGGCTCTGACTCACTCAGGCCGAGAGGAGGGAGTGGTACGGAATGCGGGGTGAGCCTGAGGTGGCACAGGCCACTGTGACTTTGCAGCAGCCTGAGGCGTGCTGTGTATTCTCCTGGGGAAGTTGTCCCTGGATCACGGGACCCTGGCAGTGGAGGGCTGCACAGGCTCCCAGGAGGGGAGGTGTGGATAGTGACCTGTGCTCGCACACAGGCTTCTTGGTGGCTGCAGCAGCAGCATTAGCGTTTCATGCCCGTCTCTGGGGTCTGCGCTGATAGCCGTGGCTCACACCCGTTTCTGAAGCTCATTTAGGTGGTGCTCAGAATCTCCTCTCCTCGCACACCCCAAAACAAGGGTGTATTGACTCTTAGGCAGTTCCACACTTTTTCCTGGACTCTCTCCCAGCTAGCTGTGGTGCACTAGCCCCCTTCAGGCTGTGTTTATGCAGCCAACCCCAGTCCTCTCCCTGGGATCTGATCTCTGAAGCCCGAGCCTCAGCTCGCAGCCCCCACCCGCCCCAGTGGCTGAGCAGACAAGCCTCTCAGGCTGGTGAGTGCTGGTTGGCACCGATCCTCTGTGCGGGTTTCTCTCCACTTTGCTCTCTGCATCCCTGTTGCTGCACTCTCCTCCGTGGCTCTGAAGCTTACCACCCGCCCACACCCCACAGTGAAGGGGCTTCCCAGTGTGTGGAAACTTCCTCCTTCACAGCTCCCTCCCAGAGGTGCAGGTCCCGTCCCTACTCTGTTGTCTCTGTTTTTCTTTTGCCCTACCTAGGTACATGGATAGTTTCTTGCCTTTTGGGAAGTCTGAGGTCTTCTGCCTGTGTTCAGTAGGTGTTCTGTAGGAGTTGTTTCACATGTAGATGTATTTTTGTTGTATTTCTGGGGAGGAAGGTGATCTCCACGCCTTACTGCTGTGGCATCTTGACGGTCCCTTTAGTATTTCTTATATGTCATCTGCTAGCAACAGATTTTGTCAGTTTTTGTTTGCCTGAGAATGTGTTTATTTAATCTTCCTATTTGCAAGATAGCTTTCTTCTACATAGGCTTTTGGGTTGACAATATTTTTTTGAGCATTTAGAATATGTAATATATCTTCTCTCTATATATTTAGAATATATTATGCCTTTTGGACTCCATTATTTTCTGATGAAAAGTTAGCTTAGTTAATTAAGCTAATTAGTTTTATTGGGGATTCCATGCAAATTATGTGTCCTTTTTCTCTTGCTGTTTTCAAGATTTTCCCCATTTTTTTGTCTTTCAACATTTTTCTATGATGGCTCTGTTTGTGGATCTCTCTGCATTTATCCTTTGGATTCATTGGGCTTCCTGGGTGTGTAGATTAATGGTTTTCAACACATTCGGGAAAATATCAGCCATTTTTTCTTCGAATATTTTGTCTGCTCTTTTCTCTCTCCTCTTTTTCTGGTATCCCTATTACATGTAAGTTTATGTTCTTAATTGAATCCCACATTTCTCTGAGACTCTGTTCATTTTTCTCAATTCTTTTTTTTTCCCCTCTCTGTTCTTTGCATTATGTAATGTCTATTGATTTATCTTCAAGTTCACTAATTCTTTCTTCTGCCATTCAAATCTACTATGAAACTCTTCTCATGAATTTTTTATTTCAGTTATTATAATTTAAAACTCCACAATGTCTATGTGATTGTTTAATTTTTTAAAATCTTTTTATCGATATTCTCTATTTGGTATGGTGTTATCCTCTTACCTTCCTTTACTTTAATCATTGTTATTCTTTGAACATATTTATAATGGCTACTTTTAAGATTTGTTAAATCAGACATCTGGTTACTCTCACAGGCAGTTTGTGGTGCCTGCTCTTTCTTTCTTTCTTTTATTTTCTTTTTGATCTGTGCATCATACTTTCCCATTTCTTTCTAATTTTTTGTTTGAAACTGTACATTTTAATTAATATATTGTAGCCAGTCTGAGTACTGGTGCTCTACTCTGGAGCTTGGTCCTCTACTCTGGAGCTTGCTATTGTTGCTTGTTTATTTATTTAATGACTGGCTGGATTATTTTAATAAAGTCCATATCCCTCACACAATGTTATTTCTGATATTGCTCCCCAGTACGTGCAGCCTTGGGTATGACCAGTCACCCTGAGATGCCAGTTGTTTTGGCAGGGCTTTTCATCACTGTTTCAATCCCTGACTACATGCAGTTGTGAAGCTCCACCAATTTCTGACTGTTTTTTTCTAATATTGTCTTTTATTAATGCTCTAGGGAATACTCTGCTCTACAAATGGATCCAATCAAATTTGGGCTTCATTGGGATAATTCCTGAGGTCAGTGTATGAAATTTGTTCTGACCCCAGGAGGGATCCTCTCAGCTGTCTTGTTCCCTCATTCTCTCTGACAAACAATCCATCCTGTTTGGCCTATATCTCCAATGAATCTACTAATTTTCTCCCAATTACCTTTCGCCACAGCACCACTTTTGCTTTTCAGAGCCCCCTTAGGCTTGAAGTTCTCCATACTCTGTTGTAATTGAAGTCAGTTCCTTTAGGAAGAGATTAGGAGCTATGTATTTTAAGAATGCTTCTCATCCTGGGAAAATTCTCTGAGCCACAGCTCTGGGGCTGTGGGTAGGGGGACAGTGGTGTGCTTCTTTCTAAGTAACAACCCTGCTTTTGATGCTGAATCCTTGGTGGGGTGGGGTTGGCACTAACTTTAAGTTCTCTCAGCCTGACTTTCCCAGCACTGAACCACTGCCTTACAAGCTGGGATGAGGGCAGTCAGTTCCCAGTATTCTCAGCAGCATCATGCTCAAGACAGAGCCTCCATCCCACAAGTTGAGGCAGGGCAGAAGAAGGAAACCCCCAGTTCTCATCTGCATCCACTTAGAACTTAGCCTCAGCAATAGAAAGCGGTCCATGTTGAGAAATACTAATATTCTGCACCCCCAACCCCTAGAAAGATAACCCTCTATCTGGGAGCTGAGGGGAGAAGGAACCTTGTGTTCTTGGATACACCAAGTCTAAATTGGAGATCATGGTTCAAATACCATAGAGTCACGCTGTCCTTACAAAGTTTTAGTAGATTTTCTTGAATAAATGTTTCCTCCTTTTCTGTATGTACTTAGGAGCACTTCCAGAAACTTTAAATGTTGTTTTAAAATAATTTTCAACAGTTCTGCTGGGAAACAGGTCCACAAAGCTCCTCTCTGTGTCATACCACAAGCAGAGCCAGCTTCAGTAATTTTAACATGGCTTTCTCCATTCCCAGCTTTCTCATTTTGCTTTATGCCTTGGTTGGTTGCAGATGATGACTAAAGCATTTGTTTTTTTCAGAAGGAATTTGTGTGTATTCTCTGAGTTTTTTCATGATCAAGAATATCTCCCTGTTGCATTTGTAACTGAATAAGATTAGCCACTTAAAATATTCTTGGCGTATACTTTTGTTTTCCTTAGATCTTTGGAGACCTCTTGCATTGTCTTATGACACTGAAGGATATTGTGGAAAAGTCTTGAGCCTTTTTTTTTCCTCTGTACTTACAAGTAACTTCATTTTTTTCTGCAAACTTTTTTTTTATTCTTGAAATTAAGTAACTTATCAAGGATATATTTTAACTTTGACTATTTTACATTCTGATGTGTTATATCCTTTCAAGGTATGGATTCATTTTTTTCATCATTTAAGAGAATATTTCCCGTATGTCTCTTAACATTTTTTTTGATCCACTTATTATATTCTTTAATTAGGAGATACCTGTTATCCAGACTGAATTATCAATATTATTTATGTCTGTCATTCTCTCAATATTTGTTTTAATCCTTTTGACTTTTGTTTTTTGTGGTTCCTTCAGATTATTTAACAACCCTAATTTTTTTTATTTTTTCTGTTTTTAGATATCTGAAAGTGTTTTGGTTCTCCATCTTTCCCACTTAACTTGGCATTCTCCCTTTCTGTTTTTTTTATCTGTTGTTGTACCTTCTTTTTGAGCTGATGTTTTACCCATTTCAAATTTCTATTAAACTCTGGGGCACACAACAACTTTCCAGATTCTGCTACTTTTTTTCCAACTGGATTACTTGACTGCCTTTGCTTTTATGTTCTTTATCTTCCTTTGTTTTTTTTGTCTTTTTTTATTTAACAAAATATATTTACATAATCTCCATGCTTTTCTCCTTTTATTTTTCTCAACTTTACATCATCAGTTTTATTTATACTCTTTCTTCTCATAGTGTGGTCTTCAAACCAGAGATGTTGGTATCACCTGGAGGTTTATTAAAAATGCAGAAGCATGGATGGAGTTAGAGTCTGTCATACAGAGTGAAGTAAGTCAGAAAGAGAAAGACAAATACAGTATGCTAACACATATATATGGAATCTAAGGGAAAAAAAAAAAAAAAGGTCATGAAGAACCTAGTGGCAAGATGGGAATAAAGACACAAACCTACTAAAGAATGGACTTGAGGATATGGGGAGGGGGTGGGGTGAGATGTGACAGGGTGAGAGAGTGTCATGGACATATATACACTACCAAATGTAAAATAGATAGCTAGTGGGAAGCAGCCGCATAGCACAGGGAGATCAGCTTGGTGCTTTGTGACCACCTAGAGGGGTGGGATAGGGAGGGTGGGAGGGAGGGAGATGCAAGAGGGAAGAGATATGGGAACATATGTATATGTATAACTGATTCACTTTGTTTTAAAGCAGAAACTAACACACCATTATAAAGCAATTATACTTCAATAAAGATGTTAAAAAAAAAAAATGCAGAAGCAAAGACCCCACCCAGGACCTACGGAAACAGAAACTGCATTTTAACAAGATCCCTAGGTGATCCTTATGCACATTAATGTTTGAGAGGCACTGCTCAAACTTTCCCTGCAGTTATTGAAGTAACCTGGGGAGCTTTTTTTTTTTTTTATAGATTTATTTATTTATTTTTGGCTGCGTTGGGTCTTTGTTGCTGCGCTCCAGCTTTTCTCTAGTTGTGGCGAGCAGGGGCTACTCTTCATTGCAGTGTGCGGACTTCTCATTGCAGTGGCTTCTCTTGTTGTGGAGCACCGGCTCTAGGCACGTGGGCTTCAGGAGTTGTGACGCACAGGCTTAGTTGCTCCGCGGCATGTGGGATCTTCCCAGACCAGGGCTCGAACCCGTGTCCCCTGCATTGGCAGGCGGATTCTCAACCACTGCGCCACCAGGGAAGCCCCTGGGGAGCTTTAAAGAAGTCTAATGCCTGAGATTTTGATTTAATTGGTATGGGATTTGGACTAGGCATGATAGTTATTCCAAAATGCAGCAAGGTGTGACTACCACTGACCTAGACCTTCCATTTATTTCTGGTATTGTATGGGTCACTTATTTTTGTAAATTTTTCTCTATTTATTTAGTTTGTCACCTATCAGGTGCATTCTGCCCTCCTCTGTACACACCCAACAAATTGGATATTGCCTTCTATTTATTCTGTGATTTGAAGGTGAGTATTAAGAGATTGGAGGTGGAAGGGGAAGAGGACAGTTCAAATGTGGATGGTGGAACTGGATTCAGCTCTTTCTTCTGAGATCCCATGAAATATGTAACTTCATGAGCTAGGATGTATCCCAGTTCTCACGGATGTCATCTTTGAAAAATGGCAAGCACTTATGACCATTCCATTGGAATGCTGGGAGCTTTCACTCTCAAAGATTATTTTTTTACTCATCTCAGGACCTTAAAGATTATTCCTTTACTCATCTTAGGACCACACCTATGCACATTCTAGACCTGCTTCTCTCTATATTGTAGGAAATTTGTGAACAATTCTTAGGGGTTAGTTGACTTGCCTTCTTTTCTTAGTACTACTTTGGTGGGTTGATGGTTGGGTTAGGAGTTACGTTAAGTCATTTTATAACAGAAGTTTCAGTTTCAGTTTTTAATATTTATGACTCAAGATTGTCTACCACTCCATCCTTTTACTGCTGGTAAATTTTCACTCTTTTTCCCCTTCATTTTATTAGAGAACTGATTAGAGAGGCCCTGCTTAATTTTGCCATTAATCTAGATGCTACATGGCTATTCATGCAAACTATATATGCAATTGTATTTTAAGCAAAAATACTTGGCAGGCATACGTTAGGCTACAGTAGACTCCAGTCAGAATTTCTTTAAATCCCAGCCAATTTATATTTGATTTTATAAATTTTTCTATATTATGCTTTTATTATATATGCTTTAATTTAAAAAATTGGGAGTTTACTCTATTGTCTTTAAAAGTCTCCAAAGATTCTCAAAATCTGAAAAACTGCCTTATACATTTTAATTATTTATTATTTTATTTTTGCTATCCTAAGTCTGAGGTCGCTGGAATTTAGTTGAAACTGTGAGTCAATTTGAGGAGAATTGACATCTATAAATACTGTCTTTTAATTCAAGAACATGGTGTAGCTTCATTTATTTAGATCTTTATTTCTCTCAGAAATGTTTTTGTAGCTTACAAAGTAGAGATCTTGAATACCTTTTATTATATTTATCCCTAGGTATTTGATTTTGTTGTTACTGTTTTAAATACTATTTTAAACTTTTATTTTCTAGTTATTTGTGCTGATGGTATATAAAATATAATTAATATTCATATATTGACCTTTTATCCTATGACCTGGGTGACTTCACTTACTAGTGCTAGTAATTGCTTTGTAGATTCTTTAGAATTTTCTACATAATCAGTCCTACCCTTTGAAAATTGAAACAGTTTTATTTTCTTCATTACAATTTATGTCTTTTATTTTTTTTCTTTCCTTATTGTGTTAAGTCCTATAGTACAGATTTGAATAGAAGTGGTGAGAGAGGATATCCTTGCCTTCTTCCCAGTCTTATAGTAGAAGAATTCAATATTTCACCATTAAGTTTGATGTGAACACTAATAAATTCACCACCTAGATTCAGTAATTACCCTGTCATTTTATTCACTTAATCACAAACTAACAATCCATCCCTTTATGGATGGACCAATCTATCTCTCTTTTTTAAAATATATTTCAAGGTAAATTTTAGACATCCATTCTTCTCACCTCTAAACAACCTAAGTGTTCATATCATTAACTGTGTTTCATTGCTTATTTATATTACTCGTCTTTTCTTTTGAGGTAAAATTTATATTTAATGAAATATACAAATCCAAATTGTATCATTTCATGATTTTTTGACAAATACATGCACGTGTGTTACCCAACTGCATTGGAAGACAAAATGTACTAAACGATTAAGGAGATGATTCCATTCAGGCTATCAAAATAGGGAAAACATTCATTAATGAGGAACATCTTAAAGGAAAGGATGTAGGCTAGGGTTTTACAGAAGTAGTTGAACAAGGGACCCATCCAAAAGTCTTATGAGAGTCGTGATTAAAGACAGAGATGAGTCTTACTGGGAATATGAGAGGGCAGGGTGGTTATTGGGCAGTTAACTATTTTCTGGTAAAGAAAGGGTTAGGGGGATTTTTAAGCCATCTTTGTTTTTGGGGAGCACAGGGCTCAGGTAAGGTTCAGCATTGTCGGTCTTCACTTATGCTGGAGAAGAATGTTATTTGTTACTGTACGACTCAGAGAAGATAATAAACACCCTGAGTGGGACATAGAAGGGACTAAGAAGTAGTCCCTCAAGGACTCTTGTTGATGTCATTTCTGTAATCAATTAGACCATCTTTGAAAGTTGGTGGCAAAGGCCAGTTGTTTTAGAGTCCTAGAGATCAGATATTTTTTAAAAGCAATGTCTGAAATGAAAAAGAAAAGCATTAATGTAAAAAGTTGTATTAAAGAACCAGGAGTGGAACCTTGATGGTAATCAGTCCAGTGGATTCTAAGAGTTGAGTGGAGGACAATCTTTTGGTTATACAGCACCGCTCATTGAGTTTCTTTTTTTTTTTGGAGCAATCTGCTATTTTTTTTTAAATTAATTAATTAATTTTTGGCTGCATTGGGTCTTCATTGCTGTGCGTGGGCTTTCTCTAGTTGCAGTGAGTGGGGTGGGGGGAGGCTGCTTTTTGTTATGGTGCGCGAGCTTCTCATTGCAGTGGCTTCTCTTATTGCAGAGCACAGGCTCCAGGTGCGGATTTCAGTAACTGTGGCTCGCGGGCTCTAGAGCACAGGCTCAGTAGTTGTGGTGCACGAACTTAGTTGCTCCGCGGCATGTGGGATCTTCCCGGACCAGGACTCAAACCCATGTCCCCTGCATAGGCAGGCGGATTCTTAACCACTGCGCCACCAGGGAAGTCCCCACTCATTGAATTTCTTGAAGCTCTCAAGCTAAGATGTGGATGCTGTTGGTGATGTTAGCCACATTCCTATTTAGGGGCATGTGCGATCCAAGTATTTAGTCAGACTTTCTTTCCAGGAAATTTGGCCCATGCATCATCTGTGATGGTGAGTCTTTGGGGGCTTATGCCACATTGCCTGGCTTCAGCTTGTAGGACTTCTTTAGATCTTGAGTAAAAGGGCTAATTGTAAGGCAGCCTAGAACCCGGTAAGAAATCTGGGCAGTTATATTTTAGGGTTGGTGAGATTGCTAAGTTAGGCAAGAGGGAAAGAAAACCTGAACAGTTAGTTTGAAGGATTGTAGCCAGCTATTGAAGAAAATTAGAAGAATTGAAAATTTGATAAGGATTGTTAATTTGTGCAAGTAACAGAATCCAGCCCAATGTATATCTAAGCACCAAAACTGTTCGGTTTTTTTTCCCCACAGTTGGAGGAGAAGCCAATTAAATCACTACCAGACAAGACAGAGTTTACCTATCTATCAGTTACCTACAGTTTATAAAGAGTTACAAAATGGCTCAAAGACCTTGAACAGGGCTAGACTCTGATAACCCAGAAGAGTGTGCTATAGATGATGAATAGTTTTCCGTTGAAACACAACACTTCTCTCTATAGTCACCTTTTTTTTGATCAAAAATAATCTCAAAAAAATTATTCTTGATCACAAAATAAGGTGGTCACATTAGATTTGGCCTGATTACATAGGTGCAGCAGGAATGGTAATTTACCATGCAGACCTTAAATTGGCTTTGCTGAAAATTTTTATAGGGAATCTCAGAATGGACTTTTAAAGGCACCTTAAGGATAGCAGGCCAAGCCAAGAACTTGTCACCTGGCTTCACCTACGATATCTATAAACTGGGGTGAATTCCTCTTTTCTCACAGTCCCTGAAATTCCCCACGTTTCCTGAGCCTTCCAGGACATTACCTTTCTTACTCCGCCTGTGAGGTTGGGAACCTTTTAAGTTTATTCTTTTTGTAAAAATTTTATTTATTTATTTGTTTATTTATTTATGGCTGCGTTGGGTCTTCGTTGCTGCGCACGGGCTTTCTCTAGTTGCGGTGAGTGGGGGCTACTCTTCGTTGCGGTGCGTGGCCGTCTCATAGTGGTGGCTTCTCTTGTTGCAGAGCACAGGCTCTAGGCACATGGGCTTCAGTAGTTGTGGCATACGGGCCCAGTAGTTGTGGCTCATGGGCTCTAGAGCGCAGGCTCGGTAGTTGTGGTGCATGGGCTTAGTTGCTCTGCGGCATGTGGGATCTTCCCTGACCAGGGATCAAACCTGTGTCCCCTGCATTGGCAGGCAGATTCTTAACCACTGTGCCACCAGGGAAGTCCTTAAGTTTATTCCTATTTATACCATTGTTTGTTCACTAGTTTGTTGGAAGCACCATTTACTGTGATCTTCAACATAATTCTAAGGGAATATGTGTCCTTAGTTTCACCTTTCATTTCCAATTTTAACGCCTCAGGAGTGAGCTAACCCTTCTGAAGTGGGAACCCTCTTTTGTTCTGCCTTAAAAAAAAATAGGCCTACAGAAGTCTCCAGTACTTACAGTGCCCAAGCCTGTTACCCAGACAACAGCAACTGCACTCTTCTCTTACAACCTTAATTTTAATAGAGATTTCGTGGGTTTGGGCACTTATAACTTATATAAAGAGGAGCTGAGAAAGTAGAGAAAGTATCAGTAGTCTGTGCTGCCCATGTTGAATAAAAGCCTTTGAAAGTGCTAATAGTTATATAGAGGGCAAAAAAAATCCTTAACTTAAGTGAATAGTTAGCCTTGAGAATAATGCTAAATCAGGATAGATAATTTGTATTTGTTTATTCTGTAGACTTTAACCAGCATTCTGTCCTTACCCAGAAAGTATATTATTCCCCACATAAAAAAATAATCCTGTTATACTTCCAAAGCACTTAGCAACCTTTCCTATGTCATTCAGGTGTAAATTAGTGAATGTTTCTTTTTCTAGTCACAGTTGCTATCATGATGTATTAACAGGGAAAGCTAATTGAAAAGCAAAAATCTTTGAGTGAAACAGCTTTTCCAGTCAACTCTGGTTTACCATATCATGGCAGCATTTCATTAAATTCTCATAGAGTACAACTGATTATTTAAAATGTAATAATTGACTGTCAGTGGAAAAGAAGTGTTATGCATAGTGGTGGGGAGGGGGGATTTCTGTCAGTGGCTATTCTACCTGCTGTTTTTCTCACAGTCAGAGCATCTCTTTGGTATGGGAGGGAGGGAAGCTGAAATGTACTGACCCCTTTGTAGAGCTGGGGATATGGACCTAAAGGCTTCAGAGAAACATAGCACATGCTGAGCAGCCCACAAAGCCCCCATTATTGCTGTGTGGGCAACTCCGTTTGCATCTCATTGAAAATGTTGTCTTGCACATCAACATAAGCAATTAAAAAATAAAAGAGGAAAAACATCCGCCTGCTTGTTTAAGATGCTCAGCAAAAGAAGGGAAGCTTGAGATTTGAGAGAAAAGAGAAGGTTTGTAGTATCAAACTTCCATACTCACCCCCCTCCTGAACTAGCCTGTAAAGCTACTTTTTAAAAAGCCTTTAAAAAAAGAGGAGGGGGAAGCTCTGAAAGAAGCTTTCATGCCTGCCCAAATGTAGGTTCATCAACCAGTATTTAAGGAAATGAAATTTTGGTTCACTTGCTGACATGTTAGTTTCAAAATAAGTTGAATACAATGTATTTAATTTCTCAGTGTGTTCCTCCAGGGCATAAGTTCTATTTATGAGCTCAATAAGTACATAATACCAAATCTGGATTGAAAGGAAATAGAAACATAAAGCTAAGAAAAATTTATAAAAAAAGAATCTGAGAATTAGGAATGGAGAGTAGGATGTGTGAAAAGAAGAAGGGATGAGAAATGAGGGACTGGGTCTGCTGTGAAGATTTTAGAAGATGTATGTAAAGCATGAGGGGAGGGGAAGTAGAGAAGTGACCTTCAATGCCTGCCTCGTCTCTTCCACCTCTCTCTCCCCAGCTCTGCACAACCTGATGTTCCATCACTTCAGAGGTTTCTCACCTCTGTCCTTTGGACCATTCACGTCAGTGAGGAAGTTCAGAGATGTTCCATTTTCCAACAGGTAGATTTGTCTTTGAAGATGGGGAATCACTGATTACCTAAACGGCACCTAACTTCTAACAGAAGAGCAGGGTTTCCAGCAGGCTTCTATCCACCAGCACTGAAGCTACAGTTTAGAACTTTGGAGAAGGGGGCTGTGGTTTGCATTGCGGATGAGAATGAAGCAGGCTATGTATGTGAAATACAACTAACTCTAAACAAAATAGGCAAAGAAAACATTAACAGGATCCATTGATGTCCAACCTCAGAAACTATGGTAGTGGCTGTCCAGTAAGAAGAAATAACACTAACAAAGCATGCATTACAGATACAAGTTGTCACATTTGGCTTAAAGGTTGCCTGCATTTTCTGTGACCAAGAGCTGCAATAGCTTTGAAAAGTACACTTGCAACCATATCACAAAGATAGAAAAAAAAAATATATGCTATGCTGCCTGAGAAAGTGAGAAGAATGAAATGAACATTATTATTTACAGTCACTGTTAGTTCATATCATTTGTCATTTCTTTAAATTTCACAACACCCCTATGACGTAGATATTTTTCTCCTCATATTCCAAGCAAGGAAATTAAAGCACATAGAGATTTGCCCCAATTATAGAACTAGTGAGCAGTTAAAACATGGTTTAACTCAGCCTTGTTTAACACTAGAAGCTATCCTTTCTCCACCACAATACTATACTTCCCGACAGGGAAGAGTTACATTTATCCTTATTACTATAAATAACGTGATAACAATGTGCTTAGTATCCTACTCTTTAAACACAAAGAATGAATGTGTGTATATGCATGTATTTGTTCTCCCTGAAAATAGGACGTTGGCTAATTTTGACATAACAGTTATTGTTAGGAACATTATCAACTCCCCAGAAACCTTGTCAGTACCTACCCCCCACCAGGAGTTTCAGCTATATTGACTTCTAGTAGTGTAGATGCTTTTCACCTGTTTATTGAACTTATAAGTGGAGTTACACAGTATGAACTCTTTTGTGTCTGGCTTCTCTTGCTTAACATTATGCTTGTGAAATTTACCTCTGTTTTTACAATAGACTACTCTACAGCAATGAGAGCAAATAGTCACAGTATTCTATTAGGTTTTACTACAATTTACTTATCCATTGTACTGTCGATTAACATTTTGGTAGTTTTTGTTTCCGGCTATTATGAGTACTGCTGCTACACTCTTGTAAACGTGTTTTGGTAAATGTGTGGACATATTTCTGTTGGATATATTCCTAGGAGTGGGATGGTCGTAGAATATGTATAAATTCAGTTTTGTAGTATTTTTACATGTTTTTTGAACTGTGGAGACTATCTTATTTCAATGTTACTCGGGGAAAGTTTACATAAAGGAAAGATGCTAACATACTTTGAGAATCGATTATGTGTCAGATGCTCTGCTGGGTGCTTTCCTGGCAGCTTTCAAGGTAAATCATGTTTTGGTCCCTTGTCTTTGTCTTTCCTATGCCATTGTTCCTTAAATCAGTTCCAAGGTTCAAACCATGTTTTTTCTTGTTTCCAGGTGGATTCCTGCTAGCAGCACTGTTGGGCAGGAACTGTGCCTTACGTGTTCACTACCCCAAACCCTCTCCTCAAGCTATTTCTCTGGCCGCTCTGCTCCCTCTTTCCCGCTGTCCTTGGCTCCTTTCAAACCCTTACTGTCTTACGTTTTCTGTTTATTCACTATGATTCTGGGATATTCAGCATAATAGGATCTAAAATTTCTAGACTCCAGAGTGTCCTTAGTCCTTGTTTCTCAGAGGCCAAACTGCAGGAAAATCGTCCACAGCAGTTTCTTTTCTCTCATTTGAGGAGTAGCAGTGCCCCATATTCTACCTCATCCCCATCTTCCTTTTTCCTAAATTCCTACGCACCCTAAACCTCAAAGTAGCAGGACCTGGAGTGTGGTCTTTTGACAGACACACGGACAAAAAATCAGTAGGAGGAAGTGTGTGTGTGTGTGTGTGTGTGTGTGTGTGTGTGTGTTTTCACTCAAGCACATGCCCTATCCTGAACCACTAAATTTAAATATCCACGGAGGCTGTGACACCACAGGAGTCAGCTGTGTGGCATTGTGGACGCTAGGCAGAGACTGCTTAATTGGTTGAATCATTCTTTGACTTTCAGTTGGAGGCTTTGGAGTTTACTTACAGCTAACATCTGTCCTCTCTTACTCAGTCTCCACTACTATTCTTCCCATATTCTCATCTTCGCCTAAAAATCCCTTACTTTGATGACTTTCACATTCTGCTGCAAATGGTCAGAGGCACCCTTGGGTCTAGTTGACCCCAAGAGGAGAGCCAAGCTTCATCAGTAGTGGGTGGGCTGAGGCTCTTGTTGCTGCTTAAGCTTTCCTACTGTGCTAGGAGAAATGTCCAGCTGGAGAAAATTTCGGGCTAGACCAGAAATATATCAAGCAAACCAACTTAACACTTCCCGTATGTATGAGCCTGTCTCAGCCTTGTAGTATTTAGTCATAGCCAGCCCACCCACCCCATCCTGACACAGCTGGCACATACAAACTATTCACAGACAGCATCTGCCCCAGGCCATTGCCCTAGACAGGGTCCTGATTACATCTGCCACTGTTCTTGCACTTGCCTCCCTGGGACAGGAAATCCTGGGTGCCTAGCCCCAGTTTCTGTTTGACCTCCTATTTTTAACTCCCTTTCTTGGCTGAGTGGGCTTTGGCTTCTTTTCCTATTATCACCTCCACCCATTGCTCTAATTTTGGTTCTGCAATAGACCCTTGACCTTAGAAATCCCCCAATTCTAACTTTTGCCACAAAAACTACCACCCATCCCCACAATGTATCTGATTCAGGGATTTTAGGCAGTAGTCCTTCTTCTTTAATGCAAAAACAAGAGGCATGCATTAAACAGGGCATATAGCATCATAGACGTGGAAGGGCTTTGAGCATGTGCCGGAAGATGTACTTGAACCTATTGTTTGTACAGTGAAATATTTATCATTAACATGATATTATTATTATTATTATTTTTTAATTAATTAATTAATTCTTGGCTGCGTTGGGTCTTCGTTTCTGTGCGAGGGCTTTTTCTAGTTGCGGCAAGCAGGGGCCACTCTTCATCGCGGTGCGCGGGCCTCTCACTATCGCGGCCTCTCTCGTTGCGGAGCACAGGCTCCAGACGCGCAGGCTCAGCAATTGTGGCTCACGGGCCCAGTTGCTCCGCGGCATGTGGGATCCTCCCAGACCAGGGCTCGAACCCGTGTCCCCTGCATTAGCAGGCAGATTCTCAACCACTGCGCCACCAGGGAAGCCCAACATGATATTATTTTAAAAGATAATTTTAAAAAGTTATAGAGTATAATAGGAAGGATACGGAGTCTACAGTCCTGGTTGTCTATGCGGAGTCTACAGTACTGGTCTATGTCTACCACTGCGTCTCAGTTTCTTAACCACTCACACAAGTTTATTATAATGTGTGATTCTTTAGGTTTTTTTCTAGGTATATGTCATAAATGCTATGAGTCTATCAGCAGACAAAAAAATGATTATTTTAGGTTCTAGGTTCTCCTATAAATTCTAGATTCTACTGTAAATTTTGTGAATTTTTTTTTCCTCAGTTGCCATAGCATTAGAAAGGAATAAGACCAGTTTTCCAAGATAGTTACAAAGACTATGTCCTAGTGAGTGTGTTCCAGAGTTATGAAAAGTTCTTACTCTGAGGCACTGGCTGCCATGACATTCTATTGTCAGTTTTTGCATTATTTTCCCTATCGTCTTTTTAACCCAATTTCTTGTATTTTCTAGCAGAAATAGGACACGGTTTCTTAAAGTGTAACAACAATGATTTCCTTTATCATTCTGTGCTTTAGAAATTTGCTTCAGGTACTTTTAAATGAGCAGTCCCGAAATCTTGAAATTAAACTGCCAGTTATTAGAGATGATATTTCATGCCTCGCATGGGGCGCACCTCCTTTTCATATTGCGTTTGTGATAGACAGTTCTTTGCATGAATAATAGAATGGCCCTGAATGAATTCCCATCAGCTCTGCCTCAGGGAGAAACGCAAGGTGAGCTCGATGACTCCAAGTGTGATCCTTTGCCTGTTGACATTACTTTTAAACTTTTCTTCCTTAGGCTGCAACCATGTGTATTAAATAAATGATAAACACCATTTCTCTCATAAGGCCGGCTCACCATCTGAGCTACAAAGAATGCTTTGCAGGTAGTTGAGAGGTTAATATCACTGAATTATTTATTTATTCTATATAGTTCAAACATCCCTATTTTCTGCCTTTTTTTTTAACCTTTCTGGTGACTGATTCAGAGTGGAGGAAATGTATAATCTCTAGCAAGGACAGATTACAAAGATGGCCTCTGTCTTTGATGGAAGAAAAAAGAACAGGAGCAACAAATCTTGTTCCTTTCTTTATTGGAGGGGACTTCACATTTTTTTTCTTTCTACAAGAAAACAGTTGAAAGGATATAGATGTTTGCAAAAGAGAAAAAGAAAGGAAAAAGGTAGCAGGATATACTAACACAAGGGCAGACCTCAAAACTGTGCAGGTCTCCTGAAACCTATGTTGTGTATTATCTCCATCCCCTCCCCGATGGAATTCTTTATATTATAATAATAATTATATTATTATCATTCAGATGAAAGGTGGATAAACTGAACAAGGGCATTCTTGAAGGGTAAATAAGAGAAGAATTGCAAAAAGCATCATTCATCCTGAGGAATGAAATTGCCAGGCAGCTGCTCCTGCATGCCTTATCACTCTTTTAGAAGTCCTTCAAGCATCTCCAAATTTGCAAATGGGAAAATCATTGCACAGGTTCCTGCCTGTCTTTCCAGTCTCATTTCTATCCTGTCTTTATACTTAAAGTGATCCTTTTACTGTGAACTACCTCTTTAGCTTTTACTAACATTTTGGACCACATTGGGAGACCATTTTCAAAAAGGAGTAAAGTCTTTATGATCACTTTCATGAGTGATAATGAACAGACAACAACCAAGCTAGGCTTATTCACAGCTAAATCATTCCATTCCACATAGTGGCTCTGTGCTTCTTTGGAAATGCATATCCCTAAAAGGACTTGTCTGAACTTTAGAACTCTGGATTGGACCAGTCTAGTCTTCATGCTTCCTTATCTCCTCAGTTCCACTTGTCTGACCTGCAGAGAGTATGAGAACCTAGTTTCTGAGTGGGCTCTTCCGGTCTACAGACATTCTGGAGCCCCATCCTGAGGGGACTTTCCCAGCACACAGAAGTTCTGAGGGCTGTATATGACTAACATGAATTGGTCTAGAAAGTAGTTGTCAAATTTTTGCTCTGAAGAAAAAAGTCTTGAAAATAGTTTAAAAGGCTGATGCTAAATCTTTGGATGTCAGAGTTCTAGCCCATATAAGCAGGCTAGGTTCTTTTAACTCCAGCTGATTACACCTGTTTCTTTTCCTGCCTCTGCTGTCTTCACTGTTCTAACCAGCTGGGTCTGAGAGCAGTGGAAACAGGGCCAGTAGAAATCAAGGTATGGCTTTCATTGTTATACCCCAGGGTCAGCTCTGCCCCCACCCTCGTACTTAAGCCTAAATTGTTCCACAAACTAACTTCCCTTCCTTAGTTGCTAGTTCCTCAGTGACACCACCGTTCTCTGAGGTTATCCAATCTCAAAACATTGAGGTGTCTTTGACAGTTTCCACTGATTTATCATTCACCCCATTCTAGTCATTAAAAAAGTCTCATATCTGTCTATTCCTCTTAATTATTACAGCTAAAATTCCATTCTTGTCTTGGCTTCATGCTTGAAATACAGACACAAGTCTCAAACTAGGTAACATACCTCCAGTTTTTCTCCCACATTCCAGTGCCACGTGGTGGAAGGAAAAGTAAATTAATGGAAGGTCTAACCTGGACGATCGCCGTAGTGGTGGTTTTGCATACTCTATCTTACTTAATCCTCACAATGTTTCTTTAAAGTAGGTATTGATAACTTGATTTTACCAATGTTTATATGAAGACCTAGAAAGTTTAAGAAAATTGGTTCAGTATCATAGAGCTAGGAAGTGTTGGAGCTAAGACTGAAACCAATGTCTGGTTCACCCCAGAGTCCATAGAATTTCTATACTAGCCTGCTGTCTTTCAATAAATACTTAACTGAGTGGATCAGTAAGGGAGTGAGTGAATGAATGTATGAATTCATGCATGAATACATGAATGAGGGGAGTAGTGGGCAAAAGACTTGTAATATAATTTTATGCCCTTTTACAAACAGAGGACTGTGGCCTGTTAAGTGCAATTATGTAGTAGCTGCTGTCACCACTGCTGCGCATATTCAGTCTTTAGATCTGTGACAGTTCTTCCACCTGTACACTCCACAGTCCACATTCTTACTTAGGACAGCAAAGTGCAACTTAATCAGCTAGTATTGAAAGAATTCTGATTGGGAGCATACTAATGCTTCCTTCAATTAGTTTCCTCCAGAGTTAATCCCATTTACTTTTCCTGTTTGGGCAACCAGCTGTTTGAGGTTGCCGAGCAACCAAGAGTTGAAGGGAGGGAGGTTGGAGAGAGATGGAGACCCAGAAGCTTCAACCAAGGTGAATATTAAATGAGAATCAAATGTCAGAGAGGATTTATTTTAGGGCACAAACAGATCATTTCAAAGTGAACATTTAGAGGGAGAGCTAACGTCAGTTCAGAACATTTGTTTTTCAGTATTTATATTCTTAGCATAATCTAATTTGTCTTCTGAAGCAGTGTGGCAACAAAGAACCAAGGGGATTGGATTTTGAGTGAAAGGAAAGAAGTGTGGCTTCGAGGAAAGCAAGAGTGGTTGTGAAATGGCAGCTGTCCTCTGGGACTACTGTGTTGTTTCTATAGAAGTGGATTAAGCAGCTGAGTGTTCAATCCTGCAGAAACTTCAGAAGCACAAAGCAGGAAGCTGAATCTTACAGGAAGTACTAATATTGTGGAGATGTAAATAAATAAGTAAAATCTCAGGGTTAGTGCGGGCGGGGCGGGGGAGGGGAAATCAAGGCATTATGTATAGATACTAAAGGAAATATAATATGGGCATTTATGCCCCAGCCCCATACATTCTAGATACTCATCCCTCTGCATATTAATCCTGGGAGTATTGATGGTGGCAGGCTGATCCTTAGAAGGTGGGCTGCACCACTATAGCTTCACCCTGGGAGGAAAGAAATAATTGCCTGGGATAGACAAACTCCTCTCAGATGCATTGACTGAGGGTAAAAGGGAAGGGCAGTACAATAACCTAAAAGTGAAGAAAAATCTCTCGATGATCTTGGGTAAGAAATGTCTTCTCCTTAGAGCCTCTGTGATATGTCTGCAACATGCTGCCTATTTGACAGAGGTATTTTTCATCTAAGAAATACAGGAGTACATTCACATCTCTGGTTAAGGCCTATACATAACAGAAATTGCAGGAATCGCTGCAAAATTTTAACTAAAACTAAAATTCCAAAGCCCACTGGGGTCATTATGTCACCTTTGGCATGTCAAGCATTACCCCAGGTTTGAAAACAAGGCAACATTCTCTTTTCTGAAAATAAAATGAGAATGTTTCACTTAACTTGCAGTCCCATACTCTCAAAGGGCAATTACTTCTACCAGTTCCATGGGAATTTAACTGAAATGAAAAAGGGAGAAAGCTACTGAGAAACTGAGAGATTGAGAATTGTTCAGTTCTGTGTAAACAGAAGAATCACATGGTTGAAATGTAAACAACTATATGTCTTTTAAGGAATAATAATTAAAACATTTTAAAATCTAAAGTTAAATAAGTATAAATTATATGTGTCTATGTCACTGGAAGTGATTTATATTTAGTAAATATAAATTAACTATATAACAAAATATAGATTTAATTATATAAGCATATATATTTAAATTTTGAGTGAATACCCTTTCTACCATGCTAGTGTCAATTCATTTATTTGAACAAGTAACTGAGACATCAATGACCACAGCTTCATGAATTAATACTTTCCATTAGTCCTCTTCTCTCCAATACATACATTGGCTGTAGCCAATATGTGGGACCAGAAATACCAAAAACACACACACTCACACATGTACACAGAGTAAGTAAAACATTTGTTGCATGAGATAATTTGTTGTGAGGAATTTTTAGCCAAATGAACAGAGTTGTACTATTCAGAACCATCAGTAAAGATGTGGAAATAGTCCTCTTATATAGAGCCATTATATGATGGCATCTCTTGTAATGAATTTCTCTGTTTTGGTGAACACCCCAACTAGCCCAGGTGTCCCACTGGGTTCCAGGTCTTCATTCAGAGCCTTGGGAGAAAGGACCACAGCATAATGTTCTTCACATTAAAAAGTAGGTCTAACTACACAATCATTCAGCCTCAAAATATTTCTTTGGTACCACTTTAAAAAGAGGTGCTCCCTAAAACTTTGGACCAAAACACAAGTCATAGAATTATTGAATGTTGGAGCATTGATTTATTATCTCCCTGTATCCTTATAAACATGCTATGCTTAGATGTCATGACGTTATGAGTGATTTTTAATATATAGTTTAGGGCCTTAAGCACAAAACTGGTCAATTGTCTTTGGTTAGTTACAAACTTAAGTAGTTTCCTCATCCAGGTAGTATTTATACTCAAGGTTGGGAGGAGAAATTTGTAAGGAACTGACTCCTGGAACTGAGAGACTTATTGCACCCAATGCTTTCCCGATTTTCACAGTTCAGAACAAAACCACCATAGGAATATATTCTTGAGAAGCTAAACAAAAGAAATTTTACCAGCATACACACTGTGGGTGGTGACCTGCAGCATCTTCTGAAGCCAAAGATCCTTAAATTTATTAAATGATGATTCTTTGTTGACTCAAAAGAAACAGAAGGGTGGTATGGTTCCCAATGACTAGTATTGGTCGTCCACTGGTCTCTTTGAAACTCAGATCCAAACGTTATGGACATGGATGGCTATGGTAGTAGATATACCAATCTTTGGCCATGGTCTCATTTGGGACCCAAGAGGCCAGAGGAGCTTATATCTTATGGAAGTGACTCATAGTAGATACATTACTGTCTGCAATTATTTAGTCTCACGTTTCCTATAAGAGAATTATATATTCCTACCTTTATTGACTTAGGTTGTACAAATTACTTGCTTTAACCAATGGAACGTGCATGCATACAGCTCACAACATTTCTGTGCGAAAACTTTTAGAAGCATTGTAAGTTTCTGCCACCACTTTTACTCTTTCCCTCTACATGTTTCAGATTTGGGCTGCTTCTTCAGTTCTGGAATGAGAAGGTAGGTAAAGTAAAGCCATAGCCAACCTATGTCCAACTTGTAGCATGAGTGAGAAATAAACCCGTGTTTTGGTTATCCACTAAGATGTGAGGATTGTTTGTTAGCAAAACAAAGCTGACTAATAAGATGTTTACCTTAAAGTATTTGCTCTTTAACTCTTTCCTAAAATAGCTAGAGAGCACATACAGCCCTGATATTACCACCTTAAAGCATTTTTTGCTCATAAGCTATTGCCTTTATTCCTCCAATTGTATCAACCATTTTAAAATATTTCTTGTGATCCTGGAGCCTTCTAATCACAATGATGTAAGTAAATAAATGAATCGAAATAAATGATTGAATACTTTGTTCAAGTCAAGTACTATAGATACAGAACAGATGAGACACGGTGTCTGTCCTCATGGAAAAGAGGGCCAGTGAAGATAATGATACTGCAGTGTGGTAATTCTTAAGGTAAAGGCACATTCAGGATATTATGGAAGGGCATTCATTCTCTCAACAATGTGTCTCTATATCTTACTAATTCTTCCTTATTCTCCATCTACAGTTTTAAGCTCCACAAATAAAAGGACAGAATTATGCCTAAGGTGACCCACAGACTACTCCAACCCTTGACTACCCCCTCCCCTCAACTTCCTTTTCTCTCACATGCCACATTTAATCCTTTAAAAAAAAATCTTCTTCACACTATCTTTAATAGATATCCAGAATCTGGTCACCTGTCACCACCTCCAGTGCTAACACTCTGGTTCAAGCTAACAACATCTCTTAAACCAGCGGTCCCCAACCTTTTTGGCACCAGGGACCAGTTTCATGGAAGACAGTTTTTCCGTGGCCTGGCAGGGGGGTGGGGGGGGGATGATTCAGGTGGTAATGTGACTGATGGGGGGGCGGCAGATGAAGCTTCACTTGCTTGCCCGCTGCTCACCTCCTGCTGTGTGGCCCATTTCCTAACAGGCCCAGGGCCTGGGAGTTGGGGACCCCTGTCTTAAACTATCATAACAGCCTCTTAAATGATCTCTCTGCTTCTGGTCTTACCCGTCCTTCCCCACCTTCCACCAACTAATTTCCACAGAGTGACTAGTGGAGGATTTTCAAACATGAGTTAGATCATGCTACTCCTATGTTCAGAACCTTTCATCAGCTCCCCATTTCAATCTAAAGAAAGCCAAAGTCCTTTCAACTGCTTATCAGGCCCCCTATGTCTCCTGCCCCTTCTCTGAAGGCTTCTACCACGCTTTCCCTTGCCCCACCTACTTCATCCAGGCTTGCCTCTTTGCAGCTCTGGCATATACCAGGCAGTCTCTTGCCTCAAGGACTTCTCAATTCTCTTCCTTCTTCCCAGCATGCTTTTCCCTCTATATCTGCATGACCTGCTCCCTCTCTTCCTTCAGGTCTCTGCTCAATGTCACCTCTTTATTGTAGACTTCCCTGACCAACAGAGTCTGCACTGTGGAGACTAGACTTTTAAACACATACTAAAGGAATGTTCACCAGATTTTCTGCACTTTTTGTTTTTTTTTTTTTTTGGCTAAAAGGCTGATAGTGAAGAACAACAGTTAGCAGCTAAAAAACAAACACAAAAACCCAGTATGATAGTCTCTGGAGGGTCTGGATTAGCTGTAGTTTCCACCCTTTTTAAACAAAAGGTGTGCATGAATAATGGATGAAGTGAGACATTTTCTGGATGAATCTTTCCAACTTGGATATTTAATGGCAGGCAAATTAATGGGGGAAAAAGCCTCAAGTCTAAGATGGAAACTATTTGAAGGGCCATGAACATTTGAATGATCCTGTTTGGAGTTCTGAGTGCCACAAGGACAGAAGGAGCTCCTTTTTTTGGTAAGTTAACAGATCACACATGGCCTTTGTGATCATATATTGCAGCCAGAGGAGGAACCTGGGCCAATGCCCATGGTCTTAAGTCTATTATCAGAAGCCTCATTATCTTCTCTACGCCCTTCACTCACATAGTTCCAAAGCCTATCCCTGTAAAATGCAGACTGAACATGGAGGCTTAGAACTCTAGCACAGGACTCTCACCCACAGAGGCACCTAGGATAGTTCCGAAAACCTGATTGTAGACTTTATTAAGACCACATTGTTGTCCACCTTTCCCTCACCTCCCTTCCTAACCAACTGCCTTTTTTTGAAGCATTTGTCCCAGTTTTCTTCCTATGAGAGTTTTAGGGAATAGTAATCACTTCTTTTTAAACTGATATCACCTTTACTCCCAAATACTTCACTCTGCTCTATATGCCATTCTGTTGTTCCACCAATATCTATAACTCTTTAAATAGTTTTCTCTCTACCCCTCCTACAAATCACACATTTGACATAATTTTAGAAAGTTATTTTTACCATCATCATTTTTGATAGTATCTTAACATGGTGATAGGCTTCTTGCTGTGTTTGACTATGTCTGTCTAAGCTAGATCTGTCTTTAGCTTTATGCTCTGCCTCTTTCTCCTTCAAGTCAAAACAAAGTATGCTGCAGTAAGCGAAATTTTGGCCTCTGGTCTTCTGCGAAATCCAGTTACCATGCTCTACCTGTTGGTATCATAATAAAAGACATCTTGTGTGTGTGCAAACATCATACAGAATTTCTACTTTTTATTTCTCAGGAAATTTCTTTTCCCCAATGTAGGAAGAACACATTAAAATAGATAAATAATTCATGTTACTTTTAGGAAACAGAAAACCAAGTAAATGTGTGATTGGAAGATGCATTGTTTCACTCCTTGAAACATTGACTGAACATTGAAAATTGATTGAAAGCCCACTATGGACATTGACTGAAAGGCTACTTTGTTCAGGGAACTGTGACAGAAAATAAGGGAGTGTGCAAAAGATTTGATACCTTCCTTTTCAAAGGTTTACAGTGGGATGCAGGAAAAAAAGCCTGTAAAAGTGAATGGAAGCATATTTGGTTGATACCTACTGGCTATATAAAATTGCTTTTGGACATGTTTCATGATTCCTCATAAAACAAAGACTTAATAAGTTTACTTGGCAGCTGATGGGCAAAGTTAAAAAAAAAAATCAAATAAGCTTTTTGTTTTCCTTTAAGCAGTTCCTGGCAATGCCTTCTTTTTTATTTTAAGCAGATGAGTTTTTAAAACAATGATTGTATTTAGGAGCTTCAAGAAAGCTTGTAAACCATGGATTTGATGAGCTGGGTTCTGAGATCTGAACTGTGAGCCAGCTTGGCGCACACACTGCAGGACCTAGAGGTCTGATATTTCCATGCACACAGACAAACAAACACAATAAGGGTCCACATCAGCCACGTACCCTCTAAGTCGTGAGCCACAGCGTGTATTTTGCAGCTCTGTGAAACTGGTGTGTTAAACCAGGGTCTGGGTCCTGTGTACAGGGCGAGCAACAAAGCCTTCCAGCCTTAGATGGAAAAAATATTTATCATTAGTTTTGATAGCTTTTTCATTGAAACCCCATTTCCTGAGTGCATGAGTATACCAATTTAAATATTTGCTATTCATTTCATGTTGCTTGGCCATCTTTGTTTCCTTTGCACTGGAACTCATTTGCCTGGCCTCGAAGTCTGTCTCCCAAGAGCGCTCTTGATGAGATTTTTTTTTTTTATCAGAAAATTGATTTTCTTGCATCTCTTTCTGAGATTACTGAATCCAATCTTAGAGGAGAATAACTCAATTCTTGGAAAAAAATGTCTAGTTTGGGAGCCTGGTGGTTGATTTTTTTTTTTCGCCTGGCCGCAGCATCAAAGCAGTATGAGCATGCCAGTAACAGAGGTGGAGCAGGTGTCTCCTGGCCCACCAAGTCCTCCTCCTTCTCAACCAACCAGCCTCCTTTAGCACTGTTCTTCCTCACACTGGGCTCCGAGCACCCTCTTTCTACCCTGGAAGCAATCTGCTCCAGTGTAGCTTTTCACTCTCTTTCACTAGTTATAAATCTTAGCTGAATTTTCTGTCTTATTTCTTATATGTCCTGGCAATTCCTTACTGGGCTGTCTGCCCTTACAATGGTGCATTTTTGCCCTTTTGGTCAGAATGGCCTAAGTTCACCGCTCTTCCCCCTCGATAAGAGGTGATTTAGTGGCCTGAGCTCTGGATTAATAAAAGCTGGACTTCTGGGTCCAAGACAGGCACAGCTGGTTGCACTCTGTATCTTTCCAAAAGAGATGCACTAAGCAGTTTTATATGTGTAGGGCCTTTGCCATGATACCTTTGAGAGGGGGCGCTTTGTATATTTATATCTTACCTTGATGTTTTATTAATGACCAATAGTTGTTTAGTCTACAGTGGCAATAGGGAATTGGAAATCAGTCCGTGTGTCTGAGCCTAGTTTGCTTAAGTCCAAAGTCAGAACTGGTTCAATGCAGCACATGGATATGGTTATTATAAACAATTATGGTAAGAATGCCCAATTTTCTGTAATTAAAATACCCAGTGTTATTCAATTCATTGGATTTTGCCCTGTGACCATTGTGATGTTTCTCTCTTATGTAAAGAAGTGTATTCAGTTAAGTCTTGCATAATGTGTACTTTGTCAGTCCAAAAAAATTTTTTTTCAAGTTGTATTTATTCTGCAACGTCAGCAGTGCTTGGGGGACAAATGTAGAGTGAGGACGGCAGTTGAAGCAACATTTTTTTGTTGTTGTTCACATTCCAATATTCTTAAGAACTGCCTGAAAAGAAATGTTGGAACTGTGTTCTAAAGTGCTATTGAGAGCCCTGTAGTACTGGAGAAGTTAAGAACCTTATAGTTCTGAGGGGGAAAAAACTGTGGGAATTTCTCTCCCTCCCCCTGCTTTGTGACAGTGCTAATTCCATTTAAATCTTTCTCAAAACTAAAAAGTAAAATTAAAAATGTTACAAAAAGAGTTGCTATGTTGTTCCTCATTTTCTTCTTGAGGTAGGAAGAGAAGATCTCTTGTTGTAAATAAAGAGATGGTTCTGTCTTGCACAGGAAAAAAGCCACAAAACAAAACAATCCAATGTACTATTTTGGCAAAATGCCTTTGGGTCTCTTCCTGTGGGATTTTACCTCTGTACTTTGCAGAGACTTTTTTCCCTTCTTCTAACTGAAAGCCTAGGTATAAGGTGGAATGTGTGTATTGCTTAAATTTATATTCTTTTCTTCTCAGCTATTGCCAACAATTGACAAAGACAGAGATGGGAAGCAGCAAGCTCAATATTTGAGAATGTGTGTGTCTCAGTCTCTGCCCAGAGTGGAACAAAATTTGAAACATTTAATTCTCTTGGGCAATATTTCCGTTTTCTTTGTTGCCTCTGTTTTGAAAGGAATCATTAAGACACTTTTAGCCTTAGCCTAGCCCTAGGCTGTTAATGGAGCAGAGGGAGCCGAGAGAAGCAGAAAGGCAGCAGGGCTGGAAAGAGGGGACATTGGGCTTGGAGCAGCTGTCACTCAGGCACTGGCTGAAAGTCCTGTATTCTCTGCAGAAGTTGTGCCAACTGTACAAGGAAGGCAGATAAATGTACTTATTTATTTTATAAGGAGGTTCTTAAAAATTCTTTGTTATATTTTTGCATGTGTAAGAGTATCAAGTGAGATCATGTATGAGAAATCATTTTTTTAAAAATCACAGGCTAGATAAATATAAATTATTTACCTTATTTTCCTAACTTCAGGGGGAGCCAGAATTCCACAGTTTGAAGAAGGAAGACTTGCTCCTTCCTCTGCTTTGCCTCTCTCTAAATTGGCATATGGGTTGGCACAAACAGTTTGAACTTTTTCAAGGCCTAATTTTGCTACAAATTTATAGACCTAAACTCCTGAGAGAATTATTGGTAGATCTTTGGGAGAGTAAGAAGGACCTATCCATTGAAATAACCTGTGTTGCACGAATGAGGAGAGCTGCTATGGCAGAGAGGTGGAAATCTTTCAGTAATAACTTAGGGATTGTATTCAAAAGCATGTACAGAATTCCTGTTATGGACCATACAATTATAATGTGAAAGGTCAAATGCTAGAAGTAAGCACAGAGTTAAAAGTTGGTTTGATATGTACTTGACCCCACAGTTAAAAGCCATTTTAGTTGGGGGACAAACCAAATGCCATAAGATGTTGTTTCTCCTGATACTTGCTAAGAGATTGTTCTCAGCCTTTCAGACACCTGTTACAAAACTGTTTCATTTTTAGCTCCACCCCTGGAAGATTCTCTCTCTCTCTCTCTCTCTCTATATATATATATATGTATATGTATATCCACAATGTTGCCTTATTGCCTCCATGACTATCCTGTTGCCCTTCTGCTGGCTCGCAGAGCTGGAATTTGGTTGTGTTTTTCTCTTGGGCTGGTATCACTAGACGGCTCTTGACCCGGAAGGGCCCAGGTATCAGTTTGCTGATTTAATCAAGTATATATGCTAATATGTTAGAGGTGGAAATCTATGTATCAAGTTTCTATTTTAATTAAGGACTTGCATTTCAAATTCAACCCATTCCTGTACCTTCCCACCCCTGCCTATTTTTCTTGCCTAGTTTTTTTTTGTTTTTTTTTTTTATAATGTGTAGCAGACTTGCTATCCATTGTAGGAGGTCACACAGCTACAGACCAGAACAATCTAATGATGGTTTTTGGAGAGATGGAGAAGTGGTGTATGCGTGTGTGTACGTATTTGTTTATATACAACAATTAGCCTAACTTCATCAAGGTATGGCTGCCTTTAGAAATAGCAGTCGCTCCCATATTGCCCCCTTTTCAATAAATATTTGCTTTAGGACATTATGAAAAATAGATATGACTTTAGCGTAGCATGCTGAAAATTAAAGTCACAAAACCCATGCCTGTGTATGCAACCAAGCCTGTCCATATAACCAGCCAACACTTATACATTCATTGAAGTCTGTGTCGATGAAACAGAAAATAAAGCAAGAGGGAATGTTAACTGAAAGACAATTTATGTCCCTGAACATATTTTATAACAATGTAAAAGTAAAGAACTAGATACTGTTTTAACAGAGGATTCCTTTAGAAAGGCAGACTATAACATGGTGAGTGTTTTATCAAGATATGAAACTTATAATGGAAAAATACTCTTTCTTTTCTTTAAACTCCACCATAAATATTCACACAATTGGTCACCAAGTGTAATTTAGGACCGTGTTTGAGGAACATTTTCCATATGAATATGCTTTAACACCTGCATGCCTTTAAAGCTCACTGTTTAGTAAGGGTAACTGATAAGCATGTGGCTGGGTGGAAAAGAAGAGAAGCAAATGGAATTCTAAAAATCATCTTTGCATTTTTGTCTGTAAAAAGGAAAATAAAATTACTGTAATTATAACACAGCCCTCCCCTCCCCCCAAAATAGTTCTCAAGCCCATTTTGAGAATGTCTTTCCACTTTTCAAAATGAATCATCAGGAAGGAGGTATTTTCCCTTGTTCAAGGGCACACAAACCTCAGCCAGAATCACCATTGCAAGCGTTAAGTGAATAGGTTATCATCAGTGATGCACAGTAGAATGTAGAATCAGGTGTTTTTAGAAGGAATAAATAACATTTAAAAAAATGTGTTTGTGGGGCGATCAGCTCGGTGCTTTGTGACCACCTAGAGTGGTAAGATAGGGCGGGTGGGAGGGAGATGCAAGAGGAAGGGGATATGGGGATATATGTATACATATAGCTGATTCACTTTGTTATACAGCAGAAACTAACACAACATTGTAAAGCAATTATACTCCAGTAAAGATGTTAAAAAAAAAAGCAATTTTTGGTTTTGTTGATCTTTTATTGTTTCCTTGTTTTCTAGTGCATTAATTCCTGTGTTGATTTTTATTTGGCTTCTAGTTTCTTTGGGTTTTCTTTGTTCTTTATACAATTTGTTTGCATTAATTTTTGAATGTTTTAATACATGCATATGAAGTTATAATTTTTTTCTCTTAAATACAGAATTAATACATTCACCAAATCTTGAAATCTTGTGTTTTCATTGTCATTTAGTTGCAAATATTTTGTAAACCATCATGATTGTTTTTTTGTCCTTGAATTATTAGGGAGAATTTTTTTTTTAAATTTCCAAATGTATAAAAGGGGAATGACAGTTGTTCTCATATTTTACATTATCTGGGTCATTGTGTTACGTAACAGATGTGTTTATAAATCATTTGTAGTTTGCTAGTATGAAAAAAATATATATGTGTTTGTCTTGGAAATATTTAGGCCCTAAAAGTACAAAACATTTTTATGATTTTTCAACTGCTTTATGAAGCAGAATTTCACCTACATATATTTATTAGTTCTCAGTCTTGTTTCTTGCACGAGATGCCAGAGACTCTCTTTTAAACAACTGTCATCAGGTGATTTAGCTCTAATTAGTGATTTTCTGGCTTGTTTATGCAACCTATTTTCTTTCTTCCCACTCTGTTCTGTGTGATCCCATTCCTATCACCAAAAAATGTTTATAAAGAGAAAGTGAGCATAATTATAAAATATCATGCTGTTTTGCATAAAATGGGAAAGTCTTGAAGGAAGCGTTTGTTTATTCATTCGTTAAATACTTAATCTTGTCTGCTCTGTTCCAGGCACTGGCCTAGATGCTGTGGATAAGTGGTTTAGAGGTTCCTCCTCACAGGGAACTACATTTATTACTAAGCAAGTAAACAAACACATATACAAAATGAGTACCTACTGTGATAAAAGCACTAAAGGTAATTGATGAGGTAGAGAGTTTTTACTAGAGGTATTAGCTAAGGGTCTCTTTATACAGGGTGATCAGGGAAGCCTTTCTGAGGAAGTGACATTTGAGATGAGTACAGGTAGCCAGGAGGGGGCAATGGGGAAGACAGTTGCACACAGAGAGGAAAGCAAACACAGATGAGGTAGGAAAGTGGTGTTGTATGGTCAGGCCACTCAAGATGGCTGTTCTCTTGTTCCCTGTACATCCCCTGCCTGACCAGGGCCCGCTTCACCTATACCCTATGCACGTGACTGACCTTCCTACGTACTTGCCCCACGCCCCAGCTGGTGATTGTTCTTATCAGAGGGGTGGTGAGGGGCGTACAGTTCTACTGATTTCCCTGGTAACTGTGAGCCCACCTGATGTCAATTCCCCTGTAACTGGTAGTCTCCCCTTCCCCCGGGAGCGAAAACCGCTGCCGCGTCCAGCCTGCTCTCTGCTGCACACGGTGGATGTCGCTCCAGGACCCTGCTTCAGACATGTAAGCTCCCCATCCATTAAACCACTGATGTCTCTGTTGCTGACTCCAGGTTCTCCAGCTTCTTCAGTCTTGAAGCTGGGCAAGCACAAGCCTTGTAGGCCTGTGGGGTGCAGCCCAACAGTTGGTATACTGGACGAACAGAAGGTAAACCAGTGGAGGTACTGGAATAAGGGATAAAGGGGTCCTAGATGAGTTCAGAGATGTAAAGAAGGGCCAGAACATGCTATTTCTTATAGCCTGTGGCAGGAACTTTGGATTTTATTCTAAAGTGTAATGGTTTCCTGTAGGTGAAGTGACACTTTCAAAGGGTGCAGTTAATGAGTAAGACAATATCAGTAAGTAATGGGAATAGGTGATGAGAAGTGTTCACAGGAGACTGGTCCAGGACCCACAGGGTAAGGGGCGGAGCTTGCACTGGGAAGACCAGTGACTGCCATCATACCTTCCTGGAGCAGTTAGGCTTGGAAATTTCAAAGCTTAGCTTAATACAGACAAAATGTTTTGTTTTCTCACTGGACACACATATCTTTATTCTAAACATCAGTAAAGGGGAAGTAAAAAATAACAAACGCATTTAGGACAGCTTGCAGCATGAGCTACCTGTAGGAAACAGCTGTTTGGTATAGAATAAGATGGGATGTAGAGTTCTCAGCAGTGTGACTTAATGACTGAATTGTATCCACTGGATGGAACATTTACCCCAAACCTTTTGTAGAAATCATTTTGTTCTTATTTGCCCAGTGGTGAAATGGCCCATTATGTCGGCATAATGTTCTATCAACTCTCTTTTCGTGTCTACCTTCCAGCAGGCTGAAGGATTGGTGAGAGTTTGGGTTTATGATAATGTTTTAGGCCTCAACCCCAGATCCCTTTTCTCACTGCAAAGACTCTCCTGACCCAGGTCTCTGCCCAAGTTCTCCATCACCCTTCTATTACCCTGCCCCTTACTTTGTGCCTGTTGGTGAAGAGGAATGATGATAATGATGATTCTAATATTAGTCATAATAATACTAACTTGCATTAATTGAATATTTACTGTGTTTCAGACATTGTGCTGCTTTACCTATATTAACTCATTTATCCGTAAAGGTATTCTTAAATTTGAGAGGTATAAATTATTCCCGTTTTAACATTAAAACTGAGTATCAGCGAGACTATGACTTGCCCAAGGCCATAGTGGACCAGTGGAATAGTCAAGGAAGCAAGGAAGTCTGGAGAAGAGACAGAGGGCTCTGCATGGAAAGTACAGAGGGAAAGTTGGGGTGGAAGATGTTGAGGGCGTTGCTTGCTGCGTGGGTACCAGATGAACACGTGGACTAGTCTAGCCATACTGACACTTAGCACATAAATGAATCATGCAGTCTTGAGAGACTAAACCAGACACACCGTTTCTTTCAAACGAATTGTTTTATTTCCCAGTGTAGGTCCACACAAAATAGCCAGTTTGGGACAAAACCCAGTCAGCTTGGAATAACTTCAACCTCAGGCCTACTTAATAAGCCAAATCTCCCTCATAGCACATAACCTTCGAAGACTGTTTTTACCCAAATTAAAGCACAAATGGTGCTCATCCAAATTTTCATTCAGTGTAATTTTGGATTCCTTTGGGGTATTTACCTTTGGCAGGGAAAGTAAAGCCGATCTGCATGGCCCATAAACAACAGTTGTTTCAGTGAGAACTGCAGGAGGGCTTTCAGTTCAATGAAGATGAAAATAACAAGTAAATTCGGCTTATATGGAGCTACTCCAAAATATAGACTGTAAGGAAATAATTAACGAGTCCAACATCAATCAGAATATTTGTGGTGTTATTCTTGATTACAAACCACCCTCAATGGAGTCTCTTAAATGCACTTGAGTAACCTGCATCCTACAAAAAGCTGTTTCTCCCTTGGAAGTTACAGTCTACCAGAAGCTATCTTATAACATAATAAGATTCTGTAGATACTTGATGAAGAACTGCAGGCACATATGTGTGAGCACCGAAAACAATACAAAGTTAGCTTGGAGAATTATTAAAGACATTTCCATTAGTTCTCTGTTGAAGAAACCCTTAGCAATCGGATACAGGAGCTTGTCATTACTGTGGGGCGTACACATGAACAGATTAGCATAAATTTATCCTTGATATGGCTATTAGTCGGGTGTTAGGGAGCCTCAGAAAATTTGGAGATTCTCATTAATCTGAGCGAACTTGGGGAACAGTGGGCTCATCAGATCTCTGGGAGCAGATGTATTCCGCCTGGTCTGTGCCTTCTGTGGCTTGATTGCAGTGCTAGCCTGCTCCTCATGCTGAGGACTTTCTCCAGCAAGTGTTTTCAATGTCTGCTTTTCCAGTCTTTAGGGCATTTCATTATTGGCTGATTGCTTTTGTATTGTCTGCAGTGCCAAGTGAACCTGGTCCACTTGAAAAATCATGAAAAAGGGAAATTGAGAGTTTTGCCTGTTTTAGGTAGGTGTAAAAGAATTCTGTCAGGTTAAAACATTTACTGAGTGCCTGTTATGTGTAATTCAGTGCTGAGTGCTGGGAAAGGGGTGGGGGTGGGGTGGATATGGAGAGGCATAGTGATGACCAGAAGAAAAAAACAAAACAAAACAAAACACCTGACTTCAACATGGTCCCTGCCAGTGAATCATATACACGCTTATGTCCTTCAATCCTTATTTTTCTATTTGTATAGCTAGGTGTCTTTTAATAGAACAGACAGATTTGACATTTGAGATGATTTCCTTTGAGGCTGTCGTTCTGGTACCTGTAGGTTTCACTTTATTAATCAGTGATAGGTGAGTGTTTGGGAACATGGTAATTGTGGATTCATTTTTCAGAGAGGTTTGAGGAATATGTTTACTTTCCTTTCCCCTGATCGCTCACCAACTTTTCCTTCTGTCACCCATCTACCTTCTGTTCAGTTCCCAAAGGCTAGTTAGGCCAACACAGCTGTTGTGTGTAATGTCACCAAGCCCAGTGCACGGCACTGCATGTTCAATGCAGTGTTGTCCCTGACCATCTTTGCCATGGCTCTGAACCACCCGCAGACAGCTACTGCATTTTATTGCGTCCAGTCTTTTCATCTGCAAGAAAGGAATGTTTAATATTAAACCCTGAAAACAACACAGCTACTCACGTGCTCCCTCCATGCAGCAAGCTTATCTCAAGGTTCTAAGGAGAAGCATCATGGACTCCAAGTGTGGGTGAGAGAGGTGCCATAGAAGAAGAAGTGAACTGGGAGCCAGATCAAACAGGATTCTGGTCTTGTCTGTAGGCAAACCACTCCCAAGGGAGTGGCACACATTGAACACAAATTTAATGGCTCTGTGATTCATGCCAGCCAGCAAAGGTCAGAGAGAGGTAAATCGGTATAAACAGTGACAGCTAGACTTCCATCAATCCGAGTGCTAGCATGGCTCTAGATGTGGGTCTGCTCCAGAGGGAGCAGAGGCTCCAGGACCCATGCCATCCTAAACCATGTAATATGGCAGATACTAGACATCTACTGTTGAGGCGTCTGGGGAGTCACACCAACCTAAGAGATGAACTTGAGACTCATCAGAAATAGAGCAGAAACGACAACAGGTAGCTGTTGCTTTTCCTTCCACCTAGGAGTTCTCTGAAGAGGCAGGTGGCCCTGAAGGTCACCAGGCGTCTGTCCAGCTGTCCCAGGGGCAGTCTGGTCTTCAGTGTCGCTGCTCACCTGGTCTGAGCTCGCTGGCTGCCTTTAGCAGTAGGCAGAAGTGTGGCTGCTGGGCTGCAGCCTTTCTCTGCACAGACAGCTGCTGCTGCCAGTCTCCGCCAGGTGACTGTCCCTCTCAGCAACAGCTGTGAGAGGGAAGAAAAGAGAGGGGCAGCGACCACAGGGCAGTTCTCTTAAAAACAGCTTCAGGGTTCATGCCACAGCATACTGATTTGGCCTTTGGGTGGGTTTAATTTGCAATAATGAGTTCAAGAGTCCCCCAGACTCTGAAGGAGAGAAAAGCAGAAATATTTATTTAGGTCAAATGCAATATCTGGGACTAGTTTACATAGAAAATAGTTTCAAATATCTAGGTTTTTATTCAGAGAGTAGATTAGAGGAATTAGGAAGCAAGTGAAAGAAAAATGTTGATGATGGTGATAAGAACGAAAAACAATAACAAGGTAAGTGGCCAATCTGAGCCAGTGCCATGTTAATTCATATGGTGTATAGTTTATCCTCTTTAATTCTCATAACAACCCTGAAAGGCTACTTTAAGGAAATTGAGATTCACAGTGGTCAATTAATTTGCTCCAATTTACACATTTTAAAAATATCCAAGGAGGCAATGGTTGCCTAAATTCCTTCATTCTTTTTTTTTTTCTTTTTAAGATCCTACAGTCATATGCTGCCCTTTTAGGAAATATCATCCCAGAAAATAATTTTGTTCAACTAACTGCTGTATGTTAGAGACCTTTCTGTCCCTTGCCAGTTTTGCAGTGACTAATACAAACTTTTCGTATAAAATTTGATCAGCTCCTGAAACATGAAAAAAAAAAGAAACTAAAACGAGAAAAGCATAACCATGGTGGGCAGAATAACAGCCCCCAAACACATGTCCATGTCTTAGTGCTCAGAATCTATAAATACATTATTTTGCATGGCAAAAGGGACTTTGCAGGTGTAATGAAGTTAGGACTTAGAGGATACCCTGGATTGCTGGGTGGGTCCAATGGAATCACAAGGATCCTTAAAAGTAAAAGAGGGAGACAGAAGAGAGCCTGAATCAGAGAAGGAGTTGTGGCTTCAGAAGCAAGGTGGGGGTGATGTGAAATGAGAATGACTCAACTCATCTTTGCTAAGCTGTGTAGACGGAGGAAGAGAGGAAGGGTTGTGGGCACCTCTGGAAGAGGGAAATGGAGAGGAAATAGATCCTACCTAGAGTCTACAGAAAGGAGCACAGCTCTACCAACACCTTGATTTTAGCCTGGAGAGTCCCATGTCAGACCTGTGACTTGTAAGATAATAAATTTGTGTTGTTTTAAGCCACTGAGTAAGTGGTAATTTGTTATAGCAGCCACAGAAAATGAATACACTAACCGGTAGTAAGTTGTGTAAAATCATCAGAACTATTCATGGCAGGATTTATGGCTCCTACTCTGGAAATTGAGCTGGTCCTGTGCTCACACTGGTGGTTTCTGGGCAGACTGAAGATTCTGATGTAATTCATCTTACTTCTCCAGATTCATAGGAGAAATTGTCCTTTCTTGGAGAAAAAGGAAAGACAGGAACACGAGTACACCTAACAAAATTCCCAAAGATAGACACAAACCAAACTTTACCACAGCCTTGCTCTCTGGATGCCTAAGGCAGCTGATGACGTTGTGGGATTACTGAAAGCACACTTATCAACAATCTGATATTTTGGGATAGGTGTTGGTGCCTGTGTTATGAAGCCACACCCCTGATTCAGATGCTGAGGTCTTGAGGTCTCTTGGGATCTCCATGTCCCTTTGTACTTGCTGTTCCTGTTTCCCACACTGCTCTCCCAAATGCCTTCCACGTGGTTTACCTCCTCACTTCTTCAGGTCTTCTAAATGGCATCTTCTTAATGAGACTCTTCCTAACCAATTTATTTAAAATTATGTCCTGACCCCTCCACCCTTGGACTCTCCACCCCTTTCTTGCTTTGTCTTTCTCCGTGGCCCTTACCATCATTGGATGTAGTATATGTCTGGCATTTATTTTCTCGACTTTTTTCTCCTCCCATTAAGATACATGCTTCACAAGCGCAGGGGTTTTATCTGTTTGGTTCACTTATGCATTCCCAGCATTGTTTGGCACTTAATAGATACTCATTCAATATTTATTGAGTGAATAAAGAGTTGTTAGACTTTGGGGGAGTGTTAATGAAGTGTAATCCCTCCCTTCTGAATTATACAAGTTCAAACCCGCTGCTGGTGATGGCGCTGTTTTCTCAGTTTCAGGAAAGGTCAGTCAAATGATGGGACCCTGAACTGTTATGCCTGAGAGCTCGTGAGTGTTTTTTACCACCTCCTTTGATATTGGAATAGCTTTCCCACCCACCCCCACCTGTCTCTTAACCCCACATCACTTTCTGGCTAGTCAGAGCACATGGAAAACTAAGTAGGATGTAAGGGTGATTGACTATGAAGGATAGTATGTTTAAATACACCGCCTAAGGGTGTATTTAAACATACTAGTTACAGTGTTTCAGCACAGGTTTTCCACCATTATGTGTAAATCACATTTTTCCTCCAGAAAGAACTTGTCATGTTGTCTTAGTAATACTATAAGTAGCACCTCTGGGAATTCTCTGTACAAAAGCTTCTGTTAGAGTCTATAGGGTGGCCTAGTATTTATTCTCATCTTGATTTGAACTGAGAGTTCCCCACAACTGGACTGTTCTGCTCAAAGGACTAAAACCCAGAAACAAACAAATAAAAACATGGCCAGTAATCTATCGATTTTGACAGAATCACTCTAGGTCTTGTCCATATTAGCCACTTTCTCAAAATAGTCCAAAATGCTCCAAAATTCATCTGAAACTTCTACTCTATAGCTTTCTATTTCTTATTTACCTATTATTTATAAATCTCAAATTACTAGATATTCTCTTGTTTGGAAGATGGATGCCTATTTTTTTTTTCCCTCAGTTGCATTTGAGTGGAAAATGTGAACTAGACTATTATCTGAACTATCACCTCACACCTAATCACTGTTGAGTAAATGTACAGTCTGCTGTAGTGCTGATGACTAAGGCTGTTCTGATGATGTGAAATATGGGAGGAAATTTGCCTGCAAGGCCTGCCAAGTTTACAATCAAATATATTCAGCAACGGTATTCTGTCTTGCTGAATTATTAATGAAGCAAAGCTGAAGGATTTACCCTTACCATCTCTATTCATACTTAGATGAGAATTTATACGGCAAACAAGAATATATGCTGAGTGTTGTTATTACTGGCACCTGTTTTTTGTTTATATCTACCATAAAGGCTAGAAAGAATCACCTGGGTTACTTACTAAAAATGTAAATTCATGGGCCTCTCCCCATACTAACTGAATCAGATTTTACAGGAGTAGGGCTTGGAGAATCTGCATTTTTAAACAAGTTTCACAGGTGATTACTATATATTTTAAAGTTTGGTCCACTCTGTTAGAATATACTGCAGCCCTTCTACTGTAAACACTCTCAATTGGGTTGGTGACCAGTGAGTAAATGGATTGGTGTGGCACTACCATGTAGATTTCCATGGGTATGGCCCATGGGATGATCTGATAATAGCAAAGTCATTGGAAATATCTGTAGGGAAACATGGCACTGATTGCTGAGTTATACTTCCTTGGAACGTACCAAAGCTACATTGTGAAAGAAGACATGATATCCCACGGGTCGTTGCCCCAGAAGTAGCATCATCTGGTAAAAGAGAAAAGAAAGAGCACCGCTTTCCTTGGTTACTAGATTCTGTTAATTAATGGTAAAGTTGTTGTATTGTAGAATGCTATAATTTGTCCTGGTTGTTTTGTTCCATCTGAGTTTTTGCAATTTTATACTACAGTGAACTGAGTAGAATTACGTTAAGGTAGTATCTTTTTCTCTTATGAAGACATTTTATTGAAGAATTTTCCTAACTTCCTAATTCTGTTGCCACCATCATAGCAATACTGCTTTTGAGGAAGTACTGCATGCTCTGACTTTCCTGACCACATGGAAGCTCTGGGTTTTGGACCAGAGGCCAGGATACCTCTGTAAGAGTTGAGTTGCCACCAAGGCAGCCAAGATGAGCTGCTCACTCAGAAGTCCTTCCCATATAGGTCACAGCCTGCTCCTGTCCACGCCATTGCACACTCTTCGGTGTTCTTTGTGTACCACCTGCTCTTCGCCATCCTCTCCTCTCTGTGTCACAAAGAATAATAAATTGAACTGAAAGCTCTGATGGATAATACTTAAATAACACTTGTGAACTTTCTGTAAACTCTAAAGTGCTGTGCAAAATGAAACGTTTTATTGAAACAGGTAGGTGAGATTTCCAGTGGGGAGAGGGTCAAGGTTTAGTGGTAGCTCATCTTCTAGCCAGCTCTGGTGTTAGAGGGTTCTCCTAAGAATTCAGCTTCTACTTTTTTTTTTTTCCTTTTTAAAACTGTTAGAATTATGCAAGCAGTACGTATTCCTTGTGAAAAGAAATAGAGAATACAATTAAACAACCAATAAGCATATGTGTATACAAATAAAAATAGAGATCAATCATAATCCCACCAACTAGAGACAATCACTAACATTTTCCTTTCTAACAAATTATATACATACCCTTCTATAATATAATTTATAGAAGTTATGTGGCTCTTAAACTCAATATAGGTAGATATATCTGCAATTTCAACAACACGTAGATATTTTTTGACATAACAGCTTATGCATGAGCGTATTGTACTTTACTGGTGGCAGTATATTGTGGTATTTAAGAACATGACACTTGAGCCAAATTTCTTGCATTTGAATCGTGATTTCACCTCTAAATAGATGTGTGACCCAAGGTAGTAACTTAAATTCCCTATGCTTCCATTTCTTCATCTGTATAATGGGGATAATTATAGCATCTATCTCATTGGATTATTGTGAGGATTAGTGAGATAACTAATTATATGTTAAGCACTTAAAATAGTGTCCTACACATAGGGAATAGTGAATAAATGTTAGCTGTTATTATTAATTAATTCCTTGTTATTGCACATTTAGATTAAAGGAGTTTGTTAACTGCAAATGTATGATGTCATCTGGGTAAATTGAATCTCATAATTAATTAGTCCCTTACATTGTTATGCTTTTGCTAGGAACTGAAGACCATCAAGTGTCAGAGAACCTAAAAAAAATTAAAGATGGGATACACATTTGAGAGATGGATGGTGATGAAATCGGTAGGAACTCGCAGAATTTTTCTTCATAATTTTCTCTGCCAACTCCTGCTTAATCCTAGGCCTAGGGAAAAGTATTATGAATTTTCTCAATTCAGTTACTAGAAGGTTTTTTTTTTCCCCCCTAAGTTCTCCAGGAAACTCACAGATGTGTAAAACTGAACAAGGTAAATGTCCAAACTTCAGAACGTAAAGCAGGAAAGATAGTGACTGTTACTATGAATAGAATATTTGTTCAAGCCTAGCTGTTTGATATAAGATGAGCAGTTAGGTGAAGGAGGTACAGTAAGGAAAAGAAAGCAATTCTAATGGTTTTTGTCAGTATCTCCTCTTTATCTCCAAAATGTCTTTCATTTCCTTCCAAGTAAAAGACAATGACTGACTGTTACTTGCAAACTGGCAGTTATACTAATTAAGCTTCATCATTTTAAACCATCTTCTCTAAGATGATTTACAAGAATTACATAAAAGGGGTCTATGTATGATGACACACTTGTTGGATAGAAGCATATCTTGTTTACCAGTTTAATCAGGAATATTAGATGAGGAGAGAAGTTCTGATGGGTTTTACGTATTTGCTACCTGCAATAATGTATGAGAATTTGATCTGGCCATTTTTTTTTTTTTAATAGTTGAGAGGTAAGCAACTTGACATTAAGCTCATACATTTCAGGGCATATTTTATAAAAAGGTGAGAAATGAAAAAATAAGTTTTCCAATATTTAAATACTGGCCTAACTGTAGTCTTTTCTCCTTGGTGTATGTTCTGTACATAGTTGAAATGACCATTTGTTCAAATCCCAGCACTGCCACATAGTCATTGTATGCTGTTGGATAAATTACCATTCTTTCCAGGCCTCAGTTTCCTCATGTGCCAAATGGGAATGGCCATCTTGGGGTTAAAAGAAAACAATGTTTACTGCATTTGGCATAATTTCTGGCATATAGTAGACAATGAATATTAAAGCTTTACCCATCCTTATCTGTTGCCTTAAATCATTGTTCTTTACCTATGATCTCTAAAATAAATGAAGATTTGAGTAGGCTCATCTTCTTGATTAGATAAGGCAAGAAAATCCCCTTGAAATCTTTAGAACCAGTCTTCTGAGAAACAGTTTCATAATCATTTCTCAGAGGAATCTTTAGACAAATGACCCAAGTGTGCCTACGTCACAGCGTTGGCAACGGCATCAAAGTATTGGGTTGGGCTCTTCAGGCACTCTGGAAAAAGACCATAGTGATCACTGACAGAAAGCTGAAGTCAAATTTTATGTTTTTTCTCTTATAACTGTAGAAAGAGGAGGTTTCATGGGGAAAATGATGTAAGTGCTAACTTCTTTCCATTAGATTGGAACTCTTTTGGACAGAAGCTGAAATCAAACCATTGAGTCTGCTCTAGTTACTTAAAAATTATACATCTAACCCATTTGAAAATTTTTATTTTCTTTTCTGTCGGCATCATATGGATGTGACCAAAGTTAAAACACACATCTGACTGCCTAATCCCCTAGTATCTTTGAAGCATAGCACTCAGGTTGCCCCTCCAGGAGTACTACAGGATTGACATTTACTTTATGGCACACATTTAAAAAATTATAAAGTACATCATTCCTAAGGGCAATATGGAGTCATGCTTCTCAGAAGAACCCTTGACTGACTATACAGGCAAAGGGTGCATGGTCCATTTTTACACTCATTTTCAGCTTCCTCACTACAAACCTCTGAAATTCTGGTAAGTGCCTGGGGTGAGAGAGATCCTTAAAACATGTCCTTTTAGGTATGTGGCAAGTGGAAAAGATAGATGAAGTGGGTCTTTTTCATGTGACAGGTGTTTTACTCTGTACTGACAAAACAGTATGCCCAACACTGGAAGGTCTGCAAGCTCAGCTTACATTTAGAAACCATACATTCCATCATAACTATGAACTGGAAGATAGATAAAAGCTGCCAGTCACAGTGGGGTATGGGGTGGGGCAGAGGCAATGGGGGCTGATGTTGAGAAGGGTGTCAAATTCCTGGTGTCTGCGTTTGGTAGAGTAGGCGTGTCTCTATTTTTAAATGTAGTATATTACTTATTTAAAGTGGGCCAGTTGATCTTTTCTCATTTGTTCCCACAGTCTGCCCAACTTGTAGACTACTTTGAAGGAGGTGGTAAATTCCTGAAGGAATTGCCTGGGGGCAAAAATAATGCTCGAAATATATACAAATATAGTTCATGAATTTTTTTTCTTTTTTTTTCTAGTTCATATTTTTTAACCTAAACTGATGGACCCTTTCAATAGTAATAGTAGTTATTATTAATTGTTATGGAGAATCTAGTATATCCTACACACTTTCATCTCACTTAATCCTCACAACAGCCCTGTGAGGAGAGATGGTATTTCCCATATATTATCCATGAGGAAACCGAAGCCTAAGATCACACAGCTACTTTGCAAATGTTATACTGCCTCATAATCAATGGGAGGACTAAGGTAAAATCAGAAGGAAAGAAATATCTGAACATACAGTCGGCCCTCCATATCTGTGGATTTCACATCCATGGATTCAACCAACCTCAGATAGAAAATATTCGGAAAGAAAATTCCAGAGAGTTCCAAAAGGCAAAATTTTTATTTGCCCTGTGCCTGGCAACTATTTACATAGCGCTTACATTGTATTTACAACTATTTACATAGCATTTACATTGTATTAGGTATCATAAGTAATCTAGAGATGATTTAAATTATAAAGGAGGATGTGAGTAGGTTATATGCAAATACTACCCCAGTTTCCATAAGGTACTTGAGCATCTGGGGGTTTTGGTATCCAAAGGTAGTTCCTGAAACCAAGCCCCCAGGGATACCGAGGGACAACTGTAATCTGCAGAAGTTGAAGATAGACAAATAAATTCTAGTTCCTCCATTGTCCCTTTTCTTAAAAAATTCATGAAGTGTCCCTACCGTGGGTTTATGGCCATAGTTGAGCACAGGATTTCTTAAGATTAGTCATATCACGTACCGCCTAATTTCTTGGCTGAAACTCTGTACAACACAGTGCATACTTGGGAGGTAAAATTCCAAACAGTGTCATAGTGCTTTGATTTGGAATTTCAGGGACCAACCGTTAAAGACTTCATTGTCTTCCTCCTGCCTGTTCTAGATTTCCTATCAGCACAACCTGGGAACAGCTGACCCAAAGAGCTTGACTTTTGTTGCATCATCCACACACTTTTTTCTTTACACAGTGACTGGATTGGTTGGTTCAGGCAGTGAGAAGAATGCATAATGTGTTCTCTTCCATCCAAAGAGTTTATATAGGTAAAATAGGATTTAGTTGCCTATGAGCTCAATCTGACACCCTTTGTGAGAGCTAACTTGATTTTTTTTAAGGATCCAGGGAAGTTATTAATGTAATTGCTATCTCAGAGACGCAGCAGTCATTTTAATGCCCTTTTTAGTCAAGTGTTTTCCCCTCTTGATTCCTGAATATAATCTACTTTGGAGCCAACAGGGGATCATGGAAGGACATTGAATATAATGCTTGCAGGAGGTGTTGTGTGGATTTTTTTTTAACATATATTTTGATGTATTCAGTTCCAGAATCAGGTCATCTTGCAGATCAGCACAGTGATATTTACCCTTAAGTAAAAGATGTATATCCATTTCTTCTACAAATAAAAAGTTATCATTTGGATTTGAGCATTTAAATCTTTTAACTTTAACTTTGGGTCTCATTAAAATAACAGAAACAGGAATGAAAAAAAATCTTTATATAGCCTTTTCTCTCAAACAGCAGTTGGCAACAAAAATCAAGAAGTACCCTAGGCTGTTCACATTTCTTCCCTGCCTATGGGAAATCTCTCTCGGTGGGTTTTATTCTGTGTCTACATGAGGCAAACCAAATGTCTGCAGCAGCTGAAAGCCGCAGGAGACAGTTCCTGGCAATGGGTCTTAATTATGGAGCTGTCTTCAGCGACCTTGCCATTTCTTGAAGCTCTCATGAGGACATTCCAGTTTGCCGTCTTCAGCAGTTTTGATCCAATAAGGCACCTCACAGGTGCTTGCTAAGGCAAGAAAAGGGTATGGCCTCCCATCTCTGGTGTCTCAGCTTTGAGTGTGATGTTGACCTGTCCACCCCAATGATGGGCTAAGGTTTAAATTGCAGTTCCAATTGACAGCATTCATTCTTGCTTAGGCATCTTTCTTAAGTTTTCCTTTTCCTCTTCCCCTTACCTTCACCCTCATCTAAAAACACATCATTTCACGCTAGACAACAGCCATAGCTCCCTCTACCTTCTTGTCTTGTCTCTTCCTGTCCCCACCTCATCATGTGTACCAATGACTTATGTTCTTCCTAAAACAATGTTCTCATCATGATACTACCCTTTCCAGGTGCTCTCTGTTTTATGCTACATATATGTTTGGCCACAATCATTCATTATTCTCCATAATCAAATTCACTTCTTTATACATGTTCACCTTTTTGCATATTGGCCCCAGTCAAGCTGTTTTCCTCATCATGAGCTGTCAAAATAATAATCGATCATGTCTTTAGTGCTTCTGTTTTTTCTGCTCCCTATCTCAATCTCTGACAGCCTCTATCCCCAGACATATGCCCGACTGCCCTTGCTTCCCTCTTTACATCTTTAAACTCTATCACAGTGTTAAGGTGGGAGCCTTTAGACCAGCACTGTCCAGCAGAAATGTAATGCAAGCTACATATGTAATTACCTATGTAATTTTGAAATAGCTATATTGAAAAAGGTAAATATAAAAAGGTGAAAAGAATTTTAATAATATTTTAATTTAATCCAGTATATTCAAAATATTATTATTTCAACATATAATCAATATCCAAATTATTATTAAGATATTTAACTTTTTTCAACAAAATCTTTGGAATCAGGTGCGTTTTTACACTTACAGCACATTTCATTCAGACTAGCCACATTTCACGGCTCAATTGCCACATGGGCTTAGTGGCTACCATGTTGGACAGCACAGCTTTAGACCATTTTAAGCTATGCTTTTCTCATTTCCTCTGTCTTTCTGTTGCTTGTATGTCTCTGACCACCCAATGGATATGTCTGCGGGGATGCTTCTCAGGTTCCTCCAGCTCATCACATCCAAGGAGACTTCATGAGCTTCCTCTCTGCATTCCTCATCCCAGCATCATTCACTCAGTAGCCCTGGCCAGAAACCTTCCAATCCTTGTTGAAGTCCTCTTTCTTTATTCTAAGGGTTCTGCTGTTAGTATTGTATCACTCCATTTCACTTCATGTGCAGTGATTCCTCATTATCTATCTTATAAGACTTGAGTTCCTCAATGTGTCATAAAGGTGCTTCCTGCCCAGGCCCTGATCTGCCTTTCCAGCCATAACCTCTGCCCCCTTTTCCTTCTGTACCGTATGTTACAGTTATTCACACATTTTATGACTCCTCACACCTTTCCTCTCTTCATGCTTTTCTGACTTAATACTTGCCGTTCTCTATGCCTACGCTGCCCTTTCTCCCAACCTGTGTTCTTTCTTTAAAAATTCCCTTTCATCCATTAAGTCTCAGCTCAAACGTCACCTCCTCTTTGGAGTCTTGAAGTGCCACTTTGTTTTAACACTCCAACACCTGTATTGCTTTTTTTTTTTTTTTTTAATTTCCTAACTTATCCCTTAGACTCGTGAATTCCCTGAGAGTAGAAAAAGTGTGTGTTTCATCTTTATATCCCTAACATCAGCAGTACATAGATAACAATAATTCAGTAGGTGGATCTTTGCTGACATACTGACCTCTCTATATGGCTTGATGCTTACATACTCTGTAATTACTTTAGAAATACTATTTTTGTCCTCCATGCTGAATTATTAGCTACTTGATAACAAGGTCCTATCTTTTATTACTCACACAGCATTAGCCAAGTGAAAGTTAATTTGAAAAATATATATGTATATCCCAGGTCTAATTAACTCAATTCAACCAGGGGAAGCCCTTCTTCCTGGTGCGGAGTATCTGGTACAGTCTCAGGGATTCACTTCCATCATTTATGAGCTCTATCTCTTGCTAGGTAAAATAAGACAGAACTGAGTATCATTCAAATTGCAGAGCTTGGGGCTGCCCTACAAGGGGATGCAGAGAATAATGGCCGCGGGTTTTGCCTGGACACTTTAAGGATAGATAATGGAATACATTTGTTTCATCAGCCATCATTCAACAATATTTATTGAGTGAAAAAGATGTGGTCATTAACCACAGTCTTAGAGTCAAAAGTGAGTGGTTTATGTCTATTTCAATGTTTTTACTATCTACAAAGACCCCATTATATAAGCCATATATTACTATCATCATCCTTATTAGAAGAATGTATATGTTCCTCATAAGAAATGATACCATAGTATAATGAACATGCATTTGAAGAAGTGTTAGTTATTTATGAGAAAAGTCATTTTTACATTTTCAATATAAGGAGATAGAGCACCTAGTTGTTTCATGTTCTTTATTCACCAGTCAACACAAATTTATGTGTCCAACACTTCTTTAGGTACTGGCCATTTATACTGTGATTGATGGTCACAGCATATGAATAGATAAACCCTTTTAACACTATTCCACGGGCTTATTTTTTAAATGCTTAATAAAACAATCTCCCTCCCCCCTCTGAGGTTCTGCAGAGAGCAGGAAATCCCTTTCCTGATTGGAGGGCACCATGAAAACGGTAGGAGACACTATTATCACTATGTCTTGTGAAATCTCTTTTTAGCTATACTGTTAAGATTCAGGGTTAGTCTGTGCTTATATAAAATAGAAAACTGCATGTGAGGATTTCAGAGTTTCTTTTTTATCTATGGAACAAGAATCAAACCCAGAAGGAAGGCATAGCCATTTTTCCCCATTTTAAAAGAATTTTTTAATTTTCAAATTATTTAATACTTATTGAAAAGTTGCAAGAATCATACAGAAAGTTCACGAATTATACCTTTAATCTAGCTTTCCCTAAATCTAGGAAATTAACATTGGTAAAGTACTGTTAAGTAAACTTCAGACCTTATTAGAATTCACCAGTTTTTTCCTTCCCCTTATGTTATTTTTCTGTTCTAGGATTCAAACCAGGATCTCACGTTGCATGTAGTGGCTGTGTCTCTTTAGTCTACTCCAGTTTGTGACAGTGCCTCATTCTTTCCTTGTCTTTCATGACCTTGACATTTTTACTAAGATCTGGCCAGTTATTTTGTACAATGTCTCTCAACTTAGGTTTTTCGGATGTTTCTTCATGATTTCATTGAGGTTATACACTTGAGGGAAGAATACCACAGGGGCAGTGTCACACCCTTTTCAGGGCATTATATCAGAGGTACGTGCTGTCTATATATATTATTACTGGTGATAGGAACTTTGATCATTTGGTGAAGATAATATCTGCCGTATTTCTCCATTTTCCAATGACTAATTTTCTCTTTCTAATTGATAAATATCTTAGAGAAGATATTTTGAGTTAATTCTAACATTCTATTTCTCCTCAAACATTTGTACATTGATTTTAGCATCCACTGGTGAATGTTGCCCGCAACTGTAGTGTTTGCCTAATGGTGGCTTTGTATTTCCCTCAGATGACAACTTTCTCTCTTCCCTGTGAGAACATATTGCTACATCTACCTAGATTCCAAGGGAAGAGTCTAATTCAAAAGTTGGATGTATTTGCAGAATTGGTTAATGCACTGAATTTTTTAGACCTGCTCATATTAGTCTAGTCTGTCTTAGTCTTTGCCTGTCTGTCTGTCTATCTATCTGTCTGTCTATCTATCTACCTACCTGCCTACCTACTTAGCCATCCATCCATCCACCTGAATATCCATCTATCTATTTATACATTCAACTCATGATTAAAAAGGTCAGATTATTCAGACCATTCATTTACCTAACCAAATATTATAGCTGGTAAATATATGTTTCTCACCTTTCCATGTTGTCTGGATAAAGTGTAGCCTATATTTGTACTTTAAAGGCCAATTGAAGTTTTGGCCAATTGAGGCCAAAAAGAGATTTCACAAGACATAGTGTTAAATTAATAGTGTCTCCCACTGTTTTTATGGTGCCCTCCAATCAGGAAAGTTTATAATCTGCTCTTTTCACTTAGAAATACATTTTAAATCCTTCCATACAAATGAATATACTTTGATATCATTTTAAAGTCTGTTATTCCATTGCAGTGAGGTTCATTAATTTATTTAAAGCCCTCTGTGCATTGGCATTTGATTTTTAGCTCTAGTGTTTGCTATTACAGACAATCTTATGATGAACATAGATTTATGGAGCTTTTGACTCCAAGACTATGTCCATTTTTATACAAATTTCTAAAATCACACTCTAGAAAGGTGGTACTAATTTACTGTCCTGCCAGTAGCATATGCACATGCCAGATATGCCACACCTTCTCCAAATACTGATATCACCACTCTCTTTAATCGTTTCACTAGGAAAAAAAAAAGTTACCTCATTTAAAAATTTTATTTCTCTGTTTTCTAGTCAGTTTGAATATTTTTCCTTGTGTTTCTTGGCTATTTTTTATATACTTATCTGAATTGCTTTGCTCAACTTAATTCTGCAGGAAAAAAAAAGTATTCCCTAAATTCATTTCTGTCATAATCCTCCCTCACTCATTGCAGAAACCTTAAACTCAACCTAGTAACACTTCTCCAACTTACTCAATTCATTGCTTTCCTCTGGAATAGGCAACACTCAGTTATCCATTGTCCGTAACTATTACTTACTCTTTGGAAATAAGAGCATAATGTGGAGGTTTTCAGACCCAAGATCTGTCAGTATTATTTCCTTTCCCATATTCTAATGACCTGTGACAGAACACCTACCCTTTAAAATGCATTACCTACTAAGGCCTCTTCTCCAAAGGTGAAAACAACCTTAAACTGTCTTTCCCATTTAAATCGCCTTTATGCGGCTCCCTGGCCACCAATCCATTTCTTATTGTCCCTGCTGCATTGCTGATGGTTGGGTCAAAATGCTCAGTGTCCCTATTCACCTTGCCGTTTCCCCCCCTGAACCTCCTCTGTGCCTGGAGTTGCCAAGTCATTAATTAAAGGACTAATTTACATCTTGATATTTCATTTGAAGTTGTTATATTTTCTTTAGGGCTTCTTCTATAGTAAAAAAAATAAAAATCTGAAAATTGCTTGTAAGAGACATGAATTTGCTGCCTCAAGCAGTTGCTGAGGTACCAGGAAAAAAAAGAAAAAGAAAAACAAAACCCAACATCTCATGTAACTAGTTATTAGAGCTTGCACAGGTAATTGGGTTTGGATTTGTAGGAAATTTAGAAGATTTTCCAGAAAAATGGCTGCTGTTAAATTAATTTGAACATTAGGGGTCCAAACTAAAGCGGCTGTCTACGGTTCCTTGTGAAAACCTCCCTAAGCTGTACCGCATCGGAGAGGATCCATATGAGAAACCATTAAAGAAATAGATTCTCTAATGCAGTTTTCAATAATTTATTTACTGCTGGGCATGAAAATATCAGGAATTAAATTCTGTCACAATCATGCTTAAGATCTCCAATCAGAGCAGTTGTAAAGAAGTTACAGAAATGTTATAATAAACGTTATTTCATCCTGCTTATGACAATAATGGCTCTGCTATTAACCAGTGCAGCAGTCATACTACTATTCTCAATCAGAAAGAAAAAGAGATCATTTCATCTCATCTGGCCTGTCCTGTTAAAAGCATTTGCTGTGCACATTCTTGTTCAAAAGGTGTTGCTTTTTAATGCATTCACTTGGTGAGTGAAGATCAAAATTGCAAAGAGGTCAAATGGGAATTACATCTTCTTCTTCCCCTTTCTCAAAATTTGCTTACTATCTTCAGTTAGGTTGCAGCCTGATTTACATTTTTGTGAGTAAGGGCTGAGTTGTTTACAAGCAGTGTTGTCATGTGAACCTTGAAAATAGATCTGACAGGGAATTTTGAAAGTGCCAAGCTGAAGCTCAGAATGTGGGAATCAGGTTTGCAACATGTTGGTTGTTAAACACTGATGGTTGAAGAAAAATCAGTGGCTTCCTTAGATGTGTGTGTTTTAGTAATTGGGGTTTGTCATTTGTCAGAGGAGGAAAAGATTTTCCTCATGCCAGATTAATCTCTTTATCCCCCTCCCCCCAGCCTCACCAAAGCCACGCAAGACTGGTTATTCATGTGGTTACAGTGAGTAGGCCACCGACACCTCTCTGGAAAATTCTAAATACGTATCCCAGATTCTGGGCCTATGCCCTGGACATCTGGAAGTGCCATTTCTAAGAGACAGGCTCCCACAGCCAGAGTTCTATGCCAATTAATTCCACGACAGTAAAAGTCAGCCCAGAATCAGGTTGTCACTCTTCTGTGGTGAGACCATGTCCCTTGGGTGAACAGGTGTTGGTTATATCGGTGGTGCTTAGGCCTTTGGGAGGCAGATGCTACACAGATACTATATATGCGCCTCGTGCCCATCAGCACTGGCTTCATGTCCCATTTACTAGCTAGGTGACCTCGGGTAAGTTATTTAGCCTCTTTTTCTAATGTTTCCCCACCTGTAAAGTCCTGATAACCACATCTAACTCTTAGCATTTATTGTAAGGATCAAATCAGATAATAAATGTAAACCATTCAGCCTAGTGTCAGGAACATAATAAGCACAATATAAACAGTATTTATTTTTATTACATTAAAAGCCTTGCCCCCATATTTTCTAACTTTTTTGTTAAAATTCACCAGTGAGGGACCACTCTGCTCCGAGAACTACATTATGTTATGAATAGACACATGTGTTTGAATTGAAGGTTGTGATAAAATTACTTTGTTTCTGTTTAGATATTTTAAAGTTTTTTTTAAAATGGTATGTGTGTAGAAAACCTATCTTTGTATTTACATACAAGCCTATTCAGATAGTACTTTTTGTCCCTTAACTTGTGACTTAGAAGTAGAAAATATGAATACAAGGTAAATATTAGATAGGACGCAAACAACAACAAAGGACATTATTGCTTAGCTGAGAAATGCTTTTCTCATTCAGGAAAGAGAAAGCATGGCATTTTGGACTGGGAAATACTGGGAGAGTACTTCTGCATAATTTTAAATGTTTAGATGCTGAAGAGGGCTTTGCTGACAAACTAAGACCTTTTCTGAGAGGTAGGATAGGGGAAGGAAATAATACTTGTTGAACGCTTACTAAATGTCAGAGTCAAGGTACTTTTAATCCTTTCCCCATTTATTGTTCACAGAATTATACCTGTGATGTTTGTTATCTTTATCTCCATCTTACACATGTGAGGCTTCGTGGATATATTGCAAGTAAATGGCAGAACCAGGACTTGAATCGAGGTGTGCCAGCTTTCAAGTGTAAGCTCCTCTAGAGTATGGGTCTTAGTTCACCAATCCGAGGGAAGCTGCAGAACAAACTGTTAAAATCCGATAATTCAGACACAAAGACAAAACTAATCTTGAATCTTGATTCTACATACCTTAGACGGAGCAAAGAAGGCTGGAAACATAATATTTCTCAGGATAACTATGTAGCTAGCAAGAGTATGTGGGCTCTTCTTTGATGCCAAGCTGACATGAATTCTAAACTCCTAACCAAGAGAGTATATCAGAACACTTAGGGAAGCTTTTCCAAAGCAGTAGTGCTTGGGCTTTGTCCCTGAAAATCCTGATATTTCCATCCAAAAGATATAACTATACTGTTGGTCAATAAACCAGAGATTCTTGAGAGGATGAAGTCTTCAGTGCAGATCAAGGTCTTGATCGGGCTTTGAAGGCATAAAGCATCCATTTTAAGGCAGAAATGATGGAGAATACCTGAACTGCTACGGGTTAAAGGGCAGTATTTACTTTAGACTATCATCAGAGCATCTCCCAGTACTCCTCCCAGGGAGGTGACCAAAGCGTGGCCGGCAGTTCCTCTGATCAGGCCTCCAGCTCAGGTCCTACTTGTGGATGTGACCCACCTGGCCAACTTCTGGCATTTAGTAAGTGTTCAACAAGTGACAATTTCTTGTTATGCTTTTCATTTTATAATCTACCTTTCCCATTTTATTATTTTGTCTTCCTTTTAGCCTGACCTGGGACAGTGTATGTGTATGTTTGCATGTGAATATAGAAATGAGTGATGTCTCTGTGTATCTGTGTGTGTACGCATGCATGCATGTGTGTGTGTGTTTGCATGTTTGTGTGTGCATGATGTAGTTGACCCACAGTGCATTGGTAGCTAGGCACTCTTGATTTTATGCCTGGGATAAGGCATTCAGGGAAAGATACTATCTCATGTAAAGGATCATTGTGTAGGTTAGAGACCTTAAGTAGTTGACTAGCAATGGTGATGGTGACCAGATGGTGATCCGTGTTGGATGGGTGAAGCTGACGTGACTGAGAAACCAGGTATTAAGATGGCAGTCTCTAACTCCATATTTTCCATGTGTTAAACTGGCTGGGAAGCCTGTTGGGTTGAATGGGATGAATGGGTCACAGTCTATGGTATTACTATCAGTCCTGGTCACTACTCCTTAATCTGCCAACATTTATCAAGCCCCGCCTATATACCAGAATCCGTGGACCTACAAAGATAAATGAGACGTAGTGTCTGGAGTATTATTTGAGAGTAATCTGCACACACAATCAAATAATGCCTTCTCAATACAAAATGTCATGGGATCTCAGAGGTAGCTACAATTTTCTGCAAAGGTTGAGGAAGGCTTCTCAGAGGAAATGACTTTCAAGGTGGGCTTCAATGGGTGCACTGCAAAATTCCAGGTAGACGAGAGAGTTTCTGATTAGAGGACGTGGGATGTAGACACATGCAAGGGCAAAGTGTATTGAGAATGCATATTTAGTTATGGATGTGAATGCCATGCTCAGAACCCTGGCTCCTCCTCCATGTTGCACAGCCTTTTTTTATG